>NC_088381.1:90961111-91578888 GCF_037993035.2 Macaca fascicularis
TCATGTCTTTACATCCCACCCCTACCCCTACCTAGCTTTGTGCCTCAGATACTGTGGGAGCTTAGATAAAATTGTCCCACTAGAACCCTAGACGAATGTAAACTCCAGGAGAGCCAGGACTTTGTCTTCTTCCTTACACTATTATCAGCGGTTTAAACGGTGGTTGGTCCATGACATTTGCTGGGGAAATATTTGTTGAATGAATGATTTGATTGTTAGATGAATCTTTTTCCTAGGGTACCCAGTGCCGGCAACTTCACGTAACTACCAATCTTCTTCATTTTGTCCCTAAGTTTCTTTCATCCTTGATATGTATTCCTGTGGGAGTGTGCTAAAGTGCATCTGAAAGTGGGGTAACTTTCTCCCTGATAATTTTTTTCTATTCCATCATTCATCAAATATTTACTAAGCACCTTTCTCTCTGTGTCTCTCTTTCTTTCTTTTCTTTGTTTCCCCTCCTTCTTTTTTGAGACACTGTCTCCCTCTGTCACACAGGCTGGAGTGCAGTGGTGCAATTTCGGCTCACCACAGCCTCAATCTCCCAGACTCAAGCGATCCTCCCACCTCAGCCTCCTGAGTACCTGGAACCACAGGTACCCTCCGCCACTCCCGGCTAATTTTGTTTATTTTTTATAGAGGCGAGTTCTCACTATGTTGCTCAGGCTGGTCTTGAACTCCTGGACTCAAGTGATCCTCCCACCTTGGCCTCCCAAAGTGCTGGGATTACAGGCATGAGCTAACTGCACCTAGTTGTAAGCACCTTTTACATGGCCAACACCTTAGAATGGTTGGTAATCCCCAGATGAAGATACAGTCCCAGTCTGGTTAGAGAGAGATTAGCGAGCAATTATAACATGGTGAGGCAAAAGCTACAGTATGCAAAGGATACTAGGGGAGCAACCCTCAGATGGGCAGGTTAGAGTAGGCATCTGGAGAAAGTGGTTTCTGAGCTGAATCTGGAAGGACGAATAGAAGTTATTACAAGAAGCTCACGGTGGCTCATGCCTGTAATCCCAGAACTTTGGAAGGTCTAGGTAGGCAGATCCACTTGAGGTCAGGAGTTTCAGACCAGCCTGGCCAACATGGTGAAATTCCATCTCTACTAAAAATACAAAAATTAGGCCAGGTGAGGTGGCTCACTCCTGTAATCCTAGCACTTTGGGAGGCCGAGGCAGGTGGATTGACTCAGCTCAAGAGTTCAAGACCAGCCTGGGAAACATGGTGAAACCCCGTCTCTACTAAAATACAAAAAAAAAAAATTAGCCAGGCGTGGTGGCATGCGCCTGTAGTCCCAGCTACTCAGGAAGCCAAGGCAGGAGAATTGCTTGAACCCGGGAGGCGGAGGTTGCAGTGAGCAGAGATCATGCCACTGCACTCCAGCCTGGGACAGAGCGAGTCTCCATCTCAAAAACAAACAAACAAACAAACAAACAAAATACAAAAATTAAGCTGGGAGTGGCAGTGCATGCCTGTAATCCCAGCTACTCGGGAGGCTGAGGCAAGAGAACCGCTTGAACCTGGGAGGCAGAGGTTGCAGGGAGCCGAGATGGCACCACTGCATTCCAGCTTGGGCCACAGAGTGAGACTCTGTCTCAAAAAAACAAAACAAAAAAGGTTAATAAGGAGAATATGCCAAGCAAAGGGAAATCATGTGCACAGAGACACACGGGTGAGACAGCATGATTTAAATTTAATACGACTGAAGTTTGGTAAAGCCTTTTTTTTTTTTTTGAGACAGAGTCTCGCTCTGTTGCCCAGGCTGGAGTGCAGTGGCCGGATCTCAGCTCACTGCAAGCTCCACCTCCCGGGTTCACGCCATTCTCCTGCCTCAGCCTCCTGAGTAGCTGGGACTACAGGCGCCCGCCACCTCGCCCGGCTAGTTGTACTTTTTTTTTTTTAGTAGAGACGGGGTTTCACCGTGTTATCCAGGATGGTCTCGATCTCCTGACCTTGTGATCCGCCCGTCTCGGCCTCCCAAAGTGCTGGGATTACAAGCTTGAGCCACCGCGCCTGGCCGGTAAAGCCTTTTACCAAATATTGAGAGGTGCAAAAAGAAATGTAGATTATGAAGAGTTTAGTGCCATGCTCATTAAGTTGTCTTTAAAATGTTGGGTAATTTTAAGCAGAACAGTGATTGGATCTGGCAGCAGTGGTAGGATGGAATGGAGCTGGGCAAATCTAGGGTCAGGGAGCAGTGAAGAGGCGATTAATCAAAGCAAGGAATAAAGAAGGACTGAAGTAAAGCAAGAGTGGCAAAAATGGAAAGAAATGGATTCAAGATATAATTACAAACTGTGTATAATCAACTAATAATTGTACTTCTAGAAAATTACTTTTACATATAATTGCATGAGTGTTCAAAGATAAATGGATAAAGATGTTTATTACAGCATTTATTACAATAATTAAAAATTGGAAACACTCTATAAGTACATCAATATGGGATAGATTAATTAAATTAAGGTGTAATTAATCAGATAACTTTTGACAAGAACTATGTATAAAGATAAAAATGAACTATCTACTAAATAAATTACAGATATTATGTATAATACCACATTTTAGTTTAAGTGTATATAATATATATGTATGTTGTGTGTTGGTATATGCATTGAAAGAAATTCTGGAAGGATTTATATGAAGGCTGTCAACCATGTTTGTCTTTGGGGAATAAGATCAGAGGTGATGGGCTTTCAATTTCTAATTTATAAACTTGTGGCTGGGCGTGGTGGCTCACACCTGTAATTCCAGCACTTTGGGAGGCCAAGGCGGGCGGATTACCTGTTTTGATACTATCAAAAGGAAATTTTAGATTACCTTTAGATAATGTTCCACGTTATCTAGGAATTTAGTCTAAAAGGTATAATTACAGGAATTTTAATTTCTTTTAAGGTTATTTGTGCCAGGCGCAGTGGCTCATGCCTATAATCCAAACACTTTGGGAGGCCGAGGAGGGTTGATCACTTGAGGTCAGGAGTTCGAGACTAGCCTGGCCAACATGGTGAAACCCCGTCTCTACTAAAAATACAAAAATTAGCTGGGTGTGGTGGTGGGTGCCTGTACCATAGCTACTTGGGAGGTTGAGGCAGGAAAATTGCTTGAACCTGGGAGGCGGAGGTTGCAGTGAATCGAGAATGCGCCACTGCACTCTAGTCTGGGCGACAGAGCAAGACTCTGTTTCAAAATAAATAAATAAATAAATAACAATACTTTATAAACTTGTGTTTTAATCTTTTTTAATAACTAAATGCAACATGATTCTGGATAGAGAAAACACTTTTTTCCTCTCTCTCTTTTTCTTTTTCTTTTTTTTTTTTTTGTTGAGACGGAGTCTTGTTCTGTCGCCCAGGCTGGATTGCAGTGGCATGATCTCGGCTCACTGCCAGCTCCGCCTCCCGGGTTCATGCCATTCTTCTGCCTCAGCTTCCTGAGCAGCTGGGACAACAGGCACCCACCACCATGCCCAGCTAATTTTTTTGTATTTTTAGTACAGACGAGGTTTCACCGTGTGTTAGCCAGGATTGTCTCAATCTCCTGACCTTGTGATCCGCCCGCCTTGGCCTCCCAAAGTGCTGGGATTACAGGTGTGAGTCACTGCACCTGGTCTCTCTCTTTTTCTATAAAGGATATTTGTGGGAAAATTGGCAAAATTTGCATAAAATTTCTAGATTAGACAATGCAATATCAATGTTAATTTCTTGATTTTGATAACTGAACTCTGCTTATGTAAGAGAATGTCCTTATTTCTAGGAAGTACACACTAAAGTATTTAGGGGTAACAGGGCATTATGTCTGCAACTTATTCTCAAATAACACAGAAGAAAACAATAATGGAGAGAGAATAACAAAGCAAAGATGGTAAAATAACATTTGGAGAATCTGGATTACGGTAAACAGGAATTCTTTTTCTTTTTCTTTTCTTTCTTTTTTTTTTTTTTTGCTAGTCAAGTGAAACAATAGGAATGGAGAAAGAACAAGGAAATCTGTAAGAGGGGTCAGGGTGCCGTGGCTCACACCTGTAATCCTAGCACTTTGCGAAGCTGAGGGGGAAGGACTGCTTGAGTCCAGGAGTTCAAGACCAGCTTGGACAACCTACAGAGATCCCCACCATCTCTACAAAGAAAAAAAACTTTTTTTAAAAAATTAGCCTGGGTCAGACGCAGTGGCTCATGTCTGTAATCCCAGCACTTTGGGAGGCCCAGGTGGGTGGATCACCTGAGGCCAGGAGTTTCAGACCTGCCTGACCAACATGGCGAAACCCTGTCTCTACTTAAAATACAAAAATTAGCTGGGAGTGGTGGCGGGCACCTGTAATCCCAGCTGCTCGGGAAGCTGAGACAGGAGAATTGCTTGAACCCAGGAGGTGGAGACTGCAGTGAGCTGAAATCACGCCATTGCACTCCAGCCTGGGTGACAAGAGCAAGATTCTGTCTTAAAAATAAACAAACAAACAAAAAATTAGCCTGGCATGGTGATGTGCACCTGTAGTCCCAGCATCTTGGGAGGCTGGAGTGGGAGGATTGCATGAGCCCAGGAGGCAGAGACTGCAGTGAGCCGTTATCATGCCACTTTGCTTTGGCCTGGGTGACAGTCAGATCCTGTCTCAAAAAAAAAAAAAAGAAAAAAAAGAAATCTATAAATGGTTGTGCTCAATTAGTTGTAAACACCACTGTGCTTGGACAGCCCAAAATTCTTTGTTCTACATTTGTACTTTTCTGTATGTCTGAAATTATAAATGGAAAGTTTTAAAAGAGGTCTAGAACAAGATATAAAGTCGGTTACCATTTGTGTGTGTAAAAATGGAATATATGTAGATATTTGCAATATGCAAATGATCTGTGGAAAGATACACAAGACCTAGTACTATTAATGGCCTTTGGAAGTGAAAATTTGGTGACTGAGAACAGAGGAAAAACGAAGACTAATTATTTATTGCAAGCCTTTTGATAGCTTTTGAATTTTCACTAATTTGCCTATTTTAAAAGTAAATATAATTAAATAAGTAAATTAAAAATTATTTTTAAAAAGTAAACATAATTTAAAAATAATACAAAATATTGTATAATAAAGAATTTCAAACATTCCCCAAAGGAGAGAGAATACAATGAACTCTCACATATCAGAATCATCACTCAGATTCTACAATTATCAAGATTTTGCTATGTTGTTTTATCTACCTATTTCCCCCTTCTATGTCTTGTCTTCTTTACTGAAATGTTTAAAAAATAACTACAGACATCATGCTATTTCATCCCCACATATCTCAATAAGCACCTCCAAAAAAAATTATGGAATTGTCTTACATAACTCAAGGCCATTATCACACCTAATGAAATTAACAATTCCATTGGTATCAACTAATATCCAGTTTATAATCAAATATCTTCAAATATCAAAAGAGGTCCACATACTGGAGTCAAGCGTGATGGCTCATGCCTGAAATCCCATCACTCTGGGAGGCTGAAGTGGGTGGATCACCTGAGGTCAGGAGACCAGCCTGGCCAGCATAGTGAAACCCCCATCTCTACTAAAAATAAAAAATACTAGCTGGGTGTGATGGCAGGTACCTGTAATCCCAGCTACTAGGGAGGCTGAAGCAGGAGAATCGCTTGAACCTGGGAAGCAGAGGTTGCAGTGAGCCGAGATCGCACCATGGCACTACAGTCTCAGAACAAGAGCGAAACTCCGTCTCAAAAAAAAAAAAAAAAAGGTCCACACTGCATGTAAACACTATACTCTACCTGGTAAGTTTGTTTCTCATGGTATATGGATTAATAGTTGTCAAAAGGCTTTACATGTATACTGGGGCTGAACAAATAAGTAAATGTATAGTGGATTTTGGGAGGCAGGGTTTTCACTATGAGAAAGAGAAGTAACATAAGCAAGGAGGGAAAAATAGAATGAGCCCTTGGGTACTGGATTAGAGTTGGCTAGCTAGCTTGGTATATATATAGACAGAAATATGTGTATATACATCAGTCGGTATACACACAAATATTACCTAATGCTATACCTCACGCTGTCCACTGAGAGGGCCTAGAGGCAAACACACCCCCATAGCAATGGGCACATCTTGTGTCCAGATTTTGGTTTCAAAATAATGTGAACTCCGAAAATTTGAGACAGGTCTCAGTTAATTGTTTATTTTGCCAAGGTTGGGGACATGTGTCCATGACAGTCTCAGGAAGTCCTGAAGACTTGTGCCCAAAGTGGTTGGGGTATAAAACTAATACATTTTAGGGAGGCATGAGACATCAATCAGTATGGAAGAAGTACATTGGTTCAGTCTGGAAAGGCAGGAAGACTTGAAGTGGGGAGGGGGCTACCAGGTCACAGATAGGTGGTATACAAATGGTTACATTCTTTGAATTTCTGTTAACCTTTCCAAAGGAGGCAATCAGATATGCATCTATCTCAGTGAGCAGAGGGGTGACTTTGAATAGAATGGGAGGCAGGTTTGCCCTAAGCTGTCCCCAGCTTGACTATTCCCTTTAGCTTAGTGATTTGGGGGCCCCAAACTTTATTTTCCTTTCATATTTACCCCCTTTTAAAAAATATTTTGGAGAAGGCATTTTACAAGAAAATTAATCGCTGGTCTCAGGTTTCATTTGCTCTCTCATGGCAAGGATGGTTTATTACTAGACAGGTAGGTCCCGAAAGCTGATTTTTAGCAGGTTGTGAAGTCTCATGTCCTATGAAGGGAAAATAGTGGGGAGGAAGGGAGAAAAAACAACAACAAAAGAACACTCCTGGAAAATCTATATAGGCCACATTTCTCTGAAGTCTACAGTCAGCAGGCAGGTATGAAAGTGGCTTATGTAGCTGGGCGCGGTGGCTCACGCCTGTAATCCCAGCACTTTGGGAAGCCGAGGAGGGCGGATCACAAGATCAGGAGATCGAGACCACGGTGAAACCCCGTCCCTACTAAAAATACAAAAATTAGCCGGGCGAGGTGCCAGGCGCCTGTAGTCCCAGCTACTAGGGAGGCTGAGGCAGGAGAATGGCGTGAACCCGGGAGGCGGAGCTTGCAGTGAGCCGAGATAGCGCCACTGCACTCCAGCCTGGGGGAGAGAGCGACACTCCGTCTCAAACAAACAAACAAACAAACAAAAAAGAAAGAAAATGGCTTATGTATGTAAATAGGTTGCTGTTATTTTCTTCTGAAGTTTAAGTTGTTTAGTTTCAGTTCGCAGGGCTTTAAGAAAGCACAACTAAGCCGGGCGCGGTGGCTCAAGCCTGTAATCCCAGCACTTTGGGAGGCTGAGACGGGTGGATCACGAGGTCAGGAAATCGAGACCATCCTGGCTAACACGGTGAAACCCCGTCTCTAATAAAAAATACAAAAAACTAGCCGGGCGAGGTGGCGGGCGCCTGTAGTCCCAGCTACTCGGGAGGCTGAGGCAGGAGAATGGCGTGAACGCGGGAGGCGGAGCTTGCAGTGAGCTGAGATCCGGCCACTGCACTCTAGCCTGGGCGACAGAGCGAGACTCCGTCTCAAAAAAAAAAAAAAAAAAAAAAGAAAGCACAGCTTAGTAGTTTTCGGTGACTCCTAATTAGGAAAAATGGGGAAAAAAAGAAGGAAAAAAAAAATTGAAAACATTATTTTGAAGACTTGTAACCAAGAAACAATTAGAATTCAGCCCAAACTGTAGAACACAAACAAACAAACAAACAAACAAAAAACTTAGGCAAGGCTAGACTCTAACAACAAGTGTACTATTCTCTTAAAACATATATTTTTTTTCTCTGTTCTCTGTCTAGTTTTCCATTTTACTAGAGACAAATCATGGTAGGACTGGTTTGCTTATTATGCTTGGCCTAATTATTTGTATACAGTGCAGCAAGAATAATTATTTTTTATATAGGCTTTTAAATGGGCTTTGATGAAACTTTGTTCCATAGGAGGAATCTCAGATAAGATTTTAAAGCTGAGTCCAGCCGTGAATTTGTGCCATCAAATATCTACGAGTTGGGTGAATTTCCTCTCTCCCAACTTTTTTTTTTTTGAGAGAGATTCTTGCTCTGTCACCCAGGGTAGAGTGCAATGGCATGATCTTGGCTCACTGCAACCTCCCCTTCCCGGGTTCAAGCGATTCTCATGCCTCAGCCTCCCAAGTAGATGGGATTACAGGTGTGTGCCACCATGTCTGGCTAATTTTTGTAATTTCAGTAGAGATGGGTTTTCACCATGTTGGTCAGGCTGGTGTTGAACTCCTGACCTCATGTGATCTGCCTGCCTCAGCCTCCCAAAGTGCTGAGATTACAAGCATGAGCCACTGTGGCTGGCCTTACTTTTAGTTCTTTAAGGAATCTCCACACGGTTTTCCCTAGCAGTTGTACTAGTTTATATTACCACCAGCAGTGTAGAAGTGTTCCCTGATCACCGTATCCATGCCAACATCTACTGTTTTTTGATTTTTTGATTATAGCCATTCTTGCAGGAGTAAGGTGGTATTGCCTTGTGGTTTTTATGTGCATTTCCCAGATCATTAGTGATGTTGAGCAGATGTTTGTTGGCCATTTATATATCTTCTTTTGAGAATTGTCCATTCATGTCCTTAGCCCACTTTTTGATGGGATTGTTTGTTTTTTTTTTTTTTTTACTGATTTGTTTGAGTTCATTGTAGATTCTGGATATTAGTCCTTTGTCAGATGGATAGATTGTGAAGATTTTCTCCCATTCTGTGGGTTGTCTGTTTACTCTGCTGACTGTTCCTTTTGTCGTGCAAAAAAGCTCTTTAGTTTAATTAAGTCCCAACTATTTATCTTTGTTTTTATTACATTTGTTTTTGTGTTCTTGGTCTTGAAATCCTTGCCTAAGCCAATGTTTAGAAGCATTTTTCCAATATTATCTTCTAGAGTTTGTATAGTTTCAGGTCTTAGGTTTAAGTCCTTAATCCATCTGGAGTTGATTTTTGTATAAGGTGAGAGATGAGGATCTAGTTTCATTCTCCTACCTGTGGCTAGCCAATTATCCCAGCACCATTTATTAAAAAGTGTCCTTTTCCCACTTTATGTTTTTGTTTGCTTTGTCAAAGATCAGTTGGCTGTAAGTATTTGGGTTTATTTCTGGATTCTCTATTCTGCTCCATTGGTGTATGTGCCTATTTTTATACCAGTACCATGCTGTTTTGTTGACTATGACCTTATAGTATAGTTTGAAATCAGTTAGTGTGGTACCTCCAGATTTGTCCTTTTTGTTTAGTCTTGCTTTGGCTATGCAGGCACTTTTTTCATTCCATATGAAGTTTAGAATTGTTTTTTCTAATTCTGTGAAGAATGATGGTAGTATTTTGATGGGGATTGTGTTGAATTTGTAGATTGCTTTTGGCAGTATGGCCATTTTCACAATATTGATTCTACCCATCCATGAGCATGGGGTATATTTCCATTTGTTTCTGTCATCTATGATTTCTCTCAGCAGTGTTTTGTACTTTTCCTTGTAGAAGTCAACAAAGACTTTAAAAGCACATATACATGGATGTAATACCTTAGTTTAAAAAAATGTTTTATCTTGGTTTTTTTCCTAAGCAAACCAAAACTTAATAATAATATTTGGACTTTCTGGTTTGTCCTGAACATCCCTCCTTCTTAAACAACCAGTCATTTTATTTTAGGACTAAAAGTTTACTATGTAAGATTCTTTCTCATATATAATTATTTCTCTTTAAGTTTTCTTACCACACACACACAAAAAATCTCTTTATTTTTATTTTACATCTGTTTTTATTTCCTGGTTCCTTTTACCTTGTTTTATACATAACCTTTAAATAAGCTTTGAATTAGACAAAAATTTTTCACCTTTTTTTTTAGAAAAGGACATCTTTTCTTTTTTAAAGCAAGAATGTTTTCCTACAATATATATTTATTGGAAAATACCCAAATAACAAAATACCTATTATTTAATTTAACTTTATTTCTAAATTATGACCAGTTTGTCTACAAGTATTTATCCCATTACATTTACCTAATTATTTTAATTTTTTACCTAGATTATTTATGAAAACTGTGATAGTCATGATTTAAAACTATGAAACTGCCATTGCAAAATTATAACTGAGACAGTGAAAAAAGATTTGACTTAACTGACTCCATATTGCTCTTAACCTCCAAGCTGTCCTTGTTCATTCCTGGACATAGGCTGAACTAATTTTGGGAAGGAACTGAGTTTATAGTTTTGCTTTGAAACAAAGACAATAACCATCCTTTCCCAAAACAAACCTCCTTACTGTCTGTGGACCAGACTGCCTAAAGCCACAGGTTTAGAAGTTATGGCAATCTTATTAGATTCAAAATGCAGCTATTTTTATTAAACCCATATCAATGTCTTATTTATTAAAAATTACACAAGCATAGATCATTCTGCTTTGGCCTGGGTTTATAGTTTTGTAATCTCTATGCCAAATTTTGACACCTCACAGTATTTGGCAGGGATAAGTATGAAATTTGGTTGATTAATAAATGCAAACAAAGTGTATGCTGGCAATTCTTTAGACATTTCTAATAGTACTTTACCAGTAATTTTAAAGCTAGTTTACTTATTTTTTGTTGTTGTTGTTGTTGTTGAGACAGAGACTCGCTCTGTCGCCCAGGTTGGAGTGCTGTGGCCGGATCTCAGCTCACTGCAAGCTCCGCCTCCCGGGTTTACGCTGCCTCAGCCTCCGGAGTAGCTGGGACTACAGGCGCCCGCCTATTTTTTTGTTTTTTTTTTTAGTAGAGACGGGGTTTCACCGTGTTAGCCAGGATGGTCTACGATCTCCTGACCTCGTGATCCGCCCGTCTGGGCCTCCCAAAGTGCTGGGATTACAGGCTTGAGCCACCGCGCCCGGCCCAAAGCTAGTTTACTTATTAAAGATTTTACTTATTACATAAACTTGAAAGAGCATTTGACTAGTCTTTTTTTTTTTTTTTTTTTTTGAGTCGGAGTCTTGCTCTTGTCAGTCAGGCTGCAGTGCAGTGGCACGATCTCAGCTCACTTCAGCCTCTGCCTCCTGAGTTCAAGCCATTCTCCTGCCTCAGCCTCCCCAGTGGCTGGCATTATGGGTGTGCACCACCATGCCCACCTAATTTTTGTATTTTTAGTAGAGACAGGGTTTCACCATGTTGACCAAGTGTTATGCCCAGACCGTTTATTCCCCGAAGAAGACCACCAGAGTCCAGAGTCAAAGCTAAGCAGCAAGGATCTTTATTACAGGTTCGAACCTGGAGCTCTCACTTGCTCGTGAAACGAGACGGGCAGGAGAGCTCCCCTACTGAGCTCCGAACAATGTTATATAGTCTAAGGAAAGTAGGCATAGAATCATTATACAAATTAGAGGTATGATTGGCTGGAGTTTGAACAAAGCGATTTGGCAAACTATGATTGGTTCCCGCCATTTCTGATATTTCAGTACAACCCTTGAGGCAGAAGAGCAGTTTTACACAAAGGCAGTTAATTATATTGCATCAGGTTGCACGACCAGTTTATGGCTATCTTGCTTAAACACACCTTGTGACCTGGCTATCTTACTTAAACATTCCTTGTGACCTGGCCTCAGAAAGAGAAACATGTACTTACAGAACTTACAAAACCTCTGGTACGTGCAAAGATTAGAGAGCAGAACAAGGGTGTAGCGGGTGGGGGGCGGGTACACATCTATCTTTGTGTCCTTTCATTTCTCCCTTCTCATAAGTAACTGGATGTCCAATCTTGGATTTCCAGAGTCTTATAATATAGCCTCACTTTCTGGGTGCAGGAGAGGCTGGTGATGGCTACGGAGGACCATTAGTTGGATGGTATCAAACCTTTCTCTGACAAATTGTAAAATTTTATTTACCACACAGGGGCCTATAGTGAATAGAAGTAGTAAAGACATTAGGGGGCCTAAAAGGGGTGCCAGAAGGGAAAACATTGAAGAGCTCCACCAATTGTTAGCGGCTGTAGTGAATTGTTGCTTTTTCATTTCTAAGCTTAGTTCGTGTAGGCGTTGGACTCTTTCCTCAACTAACCCTGACTCATTTATATAGAAACAGCATTCTTCTTTGAGGAACATACAGGTACCTCCTTTCTCAGCCGTGAGTAAGTCTAAGGCTCTGCGGTTTTGAAGGGTGACCTGTGCTAGGGAGGTGAGCTGCCGCTGAAGGGAGGCTAGGGAATAGGCGGAGTCTTCCATAGCAACAGAGAATTGTTGTAACAGCTTGTCGTTTTCTATCATGGAGTGTTGTAGGGCCCCTCCTGCTAACCCCGCTGCGACGACAGAGGTGGTTAAGGATATTCCGGCAATTAGTGGTAGAAAAACTGCTCGTCTATGTCGCGCAGTTTTAGTTGGGGCGGTCCCTGCCCAGCCTATGAACTCTGCCGGGGTTAGCAGTGTCAGTCGGGGAACTAGGGTAACAGGGATACACAACTGTCCGTCAGAGATGCTTTTGGACAGAGTTTTTAACAGAGTCATATTACACCAGAAGAACACACCAGGGGGAGCATATATGGGACTATTAGGGTATGTAGCCGATTGGTTGCAGAGGCTGTTGCTAAATGCCGAATAACAATAGGGGTATTTCTCTTGGTATGGGTCACGGTACAGGGCTACATCGGGTATCGTGACTATCGATGAGTTAAAACCTGTATAGTTTGTGGGAGGGGAGGATAGAGGAACAGCCGTTAATGGTGGTCTTCCTAGGGTTGCACACATAAAGCAAGAGGACAGGTCGCCTAAACCAGTGAGGTTGGCGAATGCTAGCCCTTCCCGTAATAGAGTTAGCCAGGAGAAGGGCTGCAAGTCTTGTGATAACTTGGTTTCTTGCCTGTGGATTTGTGTGTGGATTAAGGGTTGAATCTGGACTAGACTTCTCCACAGATATAAATGGCTACTGGGCCAGGTACTAGTTGATGAGTAATATACTCCCCCATGTTGTGGGGTTGTCCACCGAGAGTCCCATGGGTCTCTAATTATCCAAGTGTAAGTGACGGGAGACTCAGTTTTGTAAAAATACCACCCTTGTCGTTCTCTCCAGTATCGGACAGAGTGCGTCTTACAGTAGCTATATGGGCAACCTGCACTCTGGTGCCACCAATAATTTTTACAATTATATTCAGTTTGATCATATTCAAAACAGATCATGGGTGTTGCTGGTTGGGCAATCTGGAACCTAGTGAAATTGAGGTAAACTATAGTATTACACCCTGAGGGGGGGCAGTCTGCGCTAGCTAGCAGTTTACCCGCTTGGGGGGTTTCCCCGGGGTGAGTTTTGTTTTCATAGAGCCAGAACCTCCAGACATAGGGATTAGACGGCGCAGCAGTGAGGAGAGTCAGATGCATAAGGCATAAAAGCATAGGTAAGCTAGACATGGTTACGGCTATGGGGATGACGGCGCAGGGTTAGCTTTAAGGGATTGTTCTTAGCTTTGTCTACAGTCCATGTAACCGGTGCTCCAGACGGCTCGAGAAGGTCGGATGTTGGGTCCACTGGTTTGACGTGTGTGTAGTGGATCCACGAAGCGATGCCTTCTACTTTGAGAGCGGTGGGAGTAGTCAGGAGTACTTGCAGTGGTCCTTTCCACCTGGGTTGAAGAGTTTCTTGCCGGTGGCGCTTGACTAGGACCCAGTCTCCCGGCTGGAACGGATGAGGCGTCGGCGGAGGTCCTGCCTCGTACAGTTCTCGTAGTCTGGGCCAAATTTCCTGGTGAATTTTCTGTAAGGCTTGTAAGGAGAACAGGAGCTCAGAGACATTTTCAGTTTCAGGTTTGAGTAAGTCATCTTTTAGACTGGGGACCAGGGGTGGGGGTCTGCCATACATGATTTCATATGGTGTGAGGCCTAGTCTGTAAGGGGTATTTCGGGCCCGGAACAGAGCGTAGGGGAGAAGTACTACCCAATTAGCGCCAGTCTCCATGGTCAATTTAGTTAAGGTCTCCTTCAGAGTCCGATTCATCCTTTCTACCTGTCCTGAGCTTTGGGGCCTATAAGCACAATGTAATTTCCAATTTGCCCCCAGAATGGAAGCCAAATCCTGACTTACCTTAGCAACGAAGGCTGGTCCATTGTCTGACCCTATTTGGACGGGAAAGCCATACCTGGGGAGGATTTCTTCCAAAATTTTCTTTGCTACAACCTGAGCAGTTTCTCTCTTAGTTGGGAACGCTTCTGTCCATCCTGAAAAAGTATCTACAAAGACAAGTAAGTACTGATACCCATATTTTCCAGGCTTTATCTCAGTAAAGTCTATTTCCCAATAGATACCAGGCCTAGTTCCTCTACACCTAATTCCTGTGGCGGTCTGGGTTTGGGGGCAAGCGTTGTTTAGTTGGCAGGCTTTGCAATTTGTTGTGACATCGCTGGCCAGTTCAGCTATGCGCCTGATTCTAAACTTGGCGTGCCTGATTAAGTCCATCATTCGCCGGGCACCCAGGTGGGTTGTCCGGTGGATGTGTTCCAACACCTGCCATCCTAATTTTTCTGGTAGGATGGTTTGGTCATTTATATCAGTCCACCACCCATTTTTAACCTGTTTTAGGGGAAGCGTGTTCATCCATTCGCGATCCTGTTCGGTATAGTCGGGAAAACATGGCAAATTTCGCGGGCCAGGATCGGGGAGCTGGAGCGCGAGGAGCTGACTGGGAGCTTTTGCTATGCTCCTTGCGGTTTGGTCGGCTAAGAAGTTGCCTCGAGCAATTGGCGTAGTTGGTTTCTGATGCCCAGGGCAATGTACAATAGCCAATTTCTTTGGTTTCCACAAAGCAGTTAATAGAGCTAGGATCTCTTGCTTGTTTTTTATTTCTTTGCCTTCGGCTGTTAATAGTCCCCTTTCTCTGTAGATGGCCCCATGTATGTGCGCAGTAGCGAAAGCATAGCGGCTATCCGTGTATACTGTTAGTTTTTTCTCTGCCCCTAGGGTGAGGGCCTGTGTAAGGGCTATCAGTTCGGCTCTTTGGGCCGATGTCCCTGGAGGCAAGGGTTCCGCCCAGATTACCTCAGTCTCTGACGTTACAGCCGCTCCTGCATACCGCTGGCCTTGGTGGACATAGCTGCTGCCATCAGTGAACCAGGTGAGTTCTGTGTCGGGGAGCGGACGATCTTGCAGGTCCTCCCGCACCCCATGCACCTGAGCCAGTATCTCAGTGCACTCATGGGACGGGGTGTCCAAGTCTGGATTTGGCAGCAGTGAAGCAGGGTTTAAAGAGGTTGGGGGCAGAAAAGTTATTCTGAGGGGGTTTAACAGCAGTCCTTGATAGTGGGTGAGCCGGGCGTTACTCATCCATCGGTCCGGCGGCTGCCGGAGGACGCCTTCAATGGCATGCGGGGTTATAACGCGCAACTCTTGCCCCATGATAAGTTTATCAGCGTCTCGGACCATTAGGGCGGTCACCGCGATTATCCGGAGGCAGGGTGGCCAGCCAGCAGCCACTGAATCTAATTTTTTTGACAAATAGGCAACTGGCCTCTGCCAGGGGCCTAGGTACTGTGTTAACACGGCTTTTGCAACACCCTTACTTTCATCCACGTATAAGTGGAAGGGTTTGGAGACATCAGGGAGCCCCAGCGCGGGGGCTGATAACAAGGCAGTTTTGATTTGCTGAAAGGCCAGCTCAGCCTCTTCCGTCCAATTGAAGGGCTGCCGTTCCTTTGTTGCCTGGTATAGGGGCTTGGCTAACTCAGCAAATCCGGGTATCCATAACCTACAGAACCCTGCCGACCCCAGGAATTCTCTCACTTGCCGTGTTGACTGGGGTCTAGGGATGCGTAGGACTGTTTCCTTTCGGGCTTTGGTTAGCCAGCGTTGCCCCCCTTTTAATAGGTACCCCAGATAAGTTACCTCCGACTTGCAGATCTGAGCCTTTGTTGCTGAGGCTCGGTAGCCTAGCTCCCCCAGAGTCTTCAGGAGGTCCTCAGTCCCTCGAACACAAGTTTCCGGGGACCTGGCCGCTATTAAGAGATCATCAACATATTGCAAAAGAGTTATTTCAGGGTGTTGCCGCCGGTACTCACCCAGATCTTCATGAAGGGCTTCATCGAACAGAGTTGGCGAGTTCTTGAACCCTTGTGGCAGTCTGGTCCATGTTAGCTGACCGTTGATGCCCCTCTCAGGATCCGTCCATTGAAATGCAAAGAGTTCTTGACTTTTGGGAGCCAGAGGAAGGCTGAAGAAAGCGTCTTTTAGATCAAGAACGGTATACCACTGTTTTTTGGGATGTAAGGCACTCAGAAGGGTGTATGGATTGGGCACAGTGGGATGTATGTCCATGACCCTTTTATTAACTTCTCTTAAATCCTGTACTGGCCTGTAGTCCGTACTGTTGGGTTTACGAACAGGTAACAGTGGAGTATTCCAGGATGAGTGGCAAGCCCGTAGGACTCCCTGGTCTAGGAGTCGGCGGATATGGGGCGTAATTCCTTCTCTTGCCTCCAGGGGCATAGGATATTGCCGAACCCGAACGGGGTCCGTCCCTGGCTTAACTTCCACAAATATGGCAGGTCGATGTTTAGCTAGCCCCAAGCCCCCAGTTTCTGCCCACGCTTCAGGGAAACGCTGGAGCCAAGAGTCAATTCCCTGATCGGGGGGCTTTTGCTCTTGATGGAGTCGGTACTCATCTTCTAAGGTGACAGTCAGGATAGATATTGGCCTGTTTTGGGAATCAGTTATCTTGGGCCCTTCTGGCTCAAAGTGGATTTGGGCCCCCATCTTTGTCAGCAAGTCCCTCCCTAGTAGAGGGCAGGGGCTCTCTGGGATGACTAGGAAGGAATGGGAGACTTTTCCCGTTCCTAAGTCTACAGTCCTCTGGGTTGTCCAGGGGTATTTTTTGATGCCTGTGGCCCCGTGCACCCAGGATGTTTTCTTAGACATTTTTCCAATTGGTTTGGTTAGGACTGAGCGTTCCGCCCCAGTATCGACCAAGAAGCGAACTGGGGACCCCTCCACTTGCAAAGTTACCCTGGGTTCGGGGAGGGGGTCCGAACCCCGTCCTCCCTAGTCAGAGTCCTGGGTAACGAGTACGGAGGTAGGGTTAGCTGGTCTCCGTTTCTTTGGGCAGTCTTTAATCCAGTGGCCACGTTCCTTGCAATAAGCACACTGATCTTTTTCTAATCCTTGCCTAGGGCCTTGCTTTTTCTGCTTTCTGTTTTGGCCATTTCCTGCCTGGGGGAAAGCTGCTACTAAGACTTTGGTCATTTCTTTGGTTGCCTTGAACTGTTTTTCTTCTGGAGTATCCCTATTATTATAAACTCGCTGGGCCATCTGAAGGAGGTCCTGAATCTGCTTTCCCTCTAAACCTTCTAATTTCTGGAGTTTTCTTTTAATATCTGGTGTTGCCTGGTTTACAAAGGACATTACTACCGCTGCCTGATTTTCCGGTGCTTCCGGGTCCATAGGGGTAAACTGTCTGAAGGCTTCCATTAATCTCTCTAAATACACAGCGGGGCTTTCTGTCTTACCTTGTAACACAGAATATACTTTAGCCAAATTGGTGGGCTTGCGAGCTGCAGCCCGGAGACCCGCCATTAGAGTCTGGCGATAAATGAGCAGTCGTCCCCTACCTTCTGCCGTGTTGTAGTCCCATCTGGGCCGGGTCAAAGGGAAAGCCGCATTAATGAGGTCAGGATTTGCAGTTGGCTGGCCGTCATCTCCTGGAACCAGTTTTCTGGCCTCAACTTGGATTCTTTCCCGCTCCTCCGTTGTGAACAGGATTCGGAGGAGCTGTTGACAGTCATCCCAGGTCGGCTGGTGAGTAAACATGACACTGTCTAACAACGAGGTTAGATCTTTGGGATTATCTGAGAACCGAGCATTTTGGGACTTCCAATTGTATAAATCACTGGTGGAAAAAGGCCAATACATGAGACGGGAGAGCCCGGTATCATCGAGCGATCCTATTTCTCTGAGAGGCAGGGCTACAGTGGAGTCAGGGAGTCGGGAAGCTTGGTCCCGCTGTACGCGGCCTCGTGTTCGGCCGGCCGGCCCCCCCAGGTTACTTTCACTCTCGGCTGCTTCCGCTTCTCGGTTTCCCTCTACGGAAGCACCACCCTGGGGGACTGGGTCCTGCGGGATAAGGTGCTGATATGGTGGGGGAAATGTGGGTTCTAACGTTAGGGGGTCCTGGCTGTCCGGCAGCACAGGGGCCGAGGGAGCAGAGGGAGTCTTTTGTCTTGTAGGTCGCGTTACTAGGACTTTGCAGGGCTCAAGGATGAATGGAGTTATCCAGGGTGGTGGGTTTTCCACAAGATCCTGCCACACTAGAATATAAGGAATTTGATCAGGATGTCCTGACTGCCCTGGCAGGAAAATCTTAGTTTTTACCTTAGTAATAATAGAGAGACAGAAAGTTCCTTCAGAGGGCCACCCTACGCCGAAAGAGGGCCACTCCGAACGGCAGAAAGTAACTAGCTTTCCCTTCTTTAGTTCTACGCTTAAGTTACGCCCCCGAGCCTTCACATCCTTAAAATTGGTAACAAGGAGTGAGAGCGGCGTGCTCTGGTTGTTGCCCATCTTTGGACTGCTTCTACAAAGAGAAGGGGGGACGAAAATGAGTGTGAAGCAGAGGGGAGTATCCGACAGGTCCGGTCCTGGAGGGGGAAGAAAAGGTTTTATGTTTCGTTTTGGGCTTACACTTAACACTTAACAATAACGGACAGACAGTAATAACGATGAGCATTCGCGAGCGCGTGTCGGACTTCCGACCTGAGTCAGACGGGGCAACCAAGGATGGAGGCCCCCAGATGGGCACTGGGGAACGTCTCCCACCAGTCCCGAGTGGCTGTCTTCTAGCGCGTCCGCCAAGACCGTGCCACTTACAGAACAGACCAATACAGATTACAGATTACGGATTTCGCGAAATTTCAGGGAGACAGACAGAGACAAAGACAGAGACAGTGACAAAGCCGGCTTACCTACAGATTAAGATCCGTTGACTTGGGGGTCTGGTGGGCTTGGGGGAAATCCCGGACGAGCCCCCATTTGTTATGCCCAGACCGTTTATTCCCCGAAGAAGACCACCAGAGTCCAGAGTCAAAGCTAAGCAGCAAGGATCTTTATTACAGGTTCGAACCTGGAGCTCTCACTTGCTCGTGAAACGAGACGGGCAGGAGAGCTCCCCTACTGAGCTCCGAACAATGTTATATAGTCTAAGGAAAGTAGGCATAGAATCATTATACAAATTAGAGGTATGATTGGCTGGAGTTTGAACAAAGCGATTTGGCAAACTATGATTGGTTCCCGCCATTTCTGATATTTCAGTACAACCCTTGAGGCAGAAGAGCAGTTTTACACAAAGGCAGTTAATTATATTGCATCAGGTTGCACGACCAGTTTATGGCTATCTTGCTTAAACACACCTTGTGACCTGGCTATCTTACTTAAACATTCCTTGTGACCTGGCCTCAGAAAGAGAAACATGTACTTACAGAACTTACAAAACCTCTGGTACGTGCAAAGATTAGAGAGCAGAACAAGGGTGTAGCGGGTGGGGGGCGGGTACACATCTATCTTTGTGTCCTTTCACAAGCTGGTCTCAAACTCCTGACCTCTTGATCCACCTGCTTCGGCCTCCCAAAGTGCTGGGATTACAGGCGTGAGCCACTGCGCCCAGCCTAGTCTTTTTTTTTTAGTATCTGATTTACATGCTTGTATTTTTCTTTAAGCCAATTAATTAGAGCTCTTTCATATATTTTTAGTAGTGAAACATTTTGTACACAACACATAAATACTTATAAAGACATATTAGGCATGCTGACAGAAGTACATTTTACAGATTTATAAAGACCCCCCCCTTTTTTCCTATCTTAGACTTTCAGATTCTTGATAACCTGTTTCACAAGCCTAGGCAGCTGTCAGCTAAATAGCCTTAAATTTGCCCATTTAAGGAAACAACTCAGGTGAAAATCAAATAGCAAAATTTACATCATAAGGTACAGAGAGAAAAAAATCTGGTGGTGCTAGAGGGAGACACTTTTATTTTTCTTTGAGTCAAATTAAACATAAAATTAAACTACATTCTGTCTTAAAAACCCAAGAGTAGCTTCTGTTGCAATAAGTATTTTAGTTAAAAAAAAAAAAAAATCAGGTGAAAACAGGATTCAGATAACTGAGAAGAAAAAGAAAAACTTTTGTTAAAAAAAAAGACAAGGTCTTAGGAGAGAAAAACAAACAAACAACAACAAAAAAACAAAAACATGAAGGCCTTTCAAATACAAACATGCACACATACACACATGCATCTTGAGTGTGTTATCCTTTTAATTAAGCTGACTTTTAACCATTGAGCTCCTTAAAAAAAAAAGTTTCTTTAACTCTTATTACTATATTTCAGCAAGGATAAAATGCTGCTATTTCAGAAGTACAGTCAACAACAAGAGTTAAGCAAAACTAACAATGATCACACAAATTATACAATTTCTGAGTGTTCTAAGTGTAAGTAGAAATTAACACCAGCTGGCTGGTAAATGCTAACTTTAGTCACTTAAAAGGAATTTGCAAGACAGAATCCCAAACCAGTTTCTTACCTAGTGATTGGTCTTGGGCTGTAGACTGCTCTCTACCAGCCTAGAGGCAGGAAAAAAACCCTCATCTTCCCTGTTGGAAGCCAGCTCAAACTCCATAAAGGAGTTACCTGCCTTTCATCGTCACAGAAGCAGGAAAACTTGCCTTCCTGTTGGAAGCAAGTAAAACTCCAAAAAACAAAAAGAGGAGTTGTACAGCAAAATAAACTTTAGATCTCCACCAAATTTGGGGAGATCAGGCATTTTCTGTAGAGGGTATTTTCAGACCTCAACAAATTGTCCTATTGGTTTGAGGCATAGAGTTAGCTCATGCTGGTACCATGCACCGATAGGAGATTTGTCAAAGGTGGGGGGCACCTCCACTCAGAATCCCCCCGTGGTTACCAAAATGTGAATCCTGAAAATTTGAGACAGGTCTCAGTTAATTTAGAAAGTTTATTTTGCCGAGGTTGAGAACACGCGCCCGTGACAAAGCCTCAGGAAGTCCTGACAACATGTGCCCAAGGTGGTCGGGGTCCAGCTTAGTTTTATACATTTTAGGAAAACATGAGACATCAATCAATATATGTAAGAAGAACATTGGTTCAGTCTGGAAAGGTGGGACAACTTGAAGCAAAGGTAGGCAGACTCTAAGCGGAGAGGGGGCTTCCAGGTCACAGACAGATGACAGACATTGCCTTCTTTTGAGTTTCTGTTAGCCTTTCCAAAGGAGGCAATCAGATATGCATACAGGGGTGACTTTGAATAGAATGGGAGGCAGGTTGGCCCTAAGCAGTTCCCAGCTTGACTTTTCCCTTTAACTTAGTGATTTGGGGGCCCCAAGATTTATTTTCCTTTCACAATAAGGGCAACCTGGGCTCCTTGGAGAAATGGCTGATTTTAGAGCTGGGGCAAGGAAAGCACAGGATAAATCTGGCACATTTCAAAAGACTTAGGAGTCAGCCGGATGTAGTGACTCATACCTGTAATTCCAGCACACTGGATGAGAAGACCGCTGGAGGCTGGGAGTTTGAGACCCTGTCTCTCCAAAAATAAATAAATACATAAATTAGTCCGGAGTGATGGTGTGTGCCTGTAGACCTACCTACCTGGAAGATTGAGGCTGGAGAATCACTTGAGCCCAGGAGTTCAAGACTGCAATGAGCTATGATCACACTGCACTCTAGACTGGGTGATAGAGTGAGATCCTACCTCTAAAAATATATATTATATACATATTTATATATGCATATATATGTAGATATATATGTATATATACACACGCACACATATATATGACATAGGAGTCAACCTGAAAGTGCTTTTCCATCGCCAAAGCTGGAATAATTTGAGCAACAAAATAAGTAGCATAGTATTGTTACAGGAAAGGGGTCCAGACCCAGACCCCAAGAAACCAAGGGTTCTTGGGTCTCACGCAAGAACGAACTCAGGGTGAGTCTGCAATGCAAAGTGAAAGCAAGTTTATTAAGAAAGTAAAAGAATAAAAGAATGGCTACTCCATCGACAGAGCAGCCCAGAGGGCTGCTGGTTGCCTTTTTTTTTTTTTTTTTTTTTTTTGAGACAGAGTCTAGCTCTGTCGCCCAGGCTGGAGTGCAGTGGCGGGATCTTGACTCACTGCAAGCTCCACCTCCCGGGTTCACGCCATTCTCCTGCCTCAGCCTCCTGAGTAGCTGGGACTACAGGCGCCCGCCTCCAAGCCTGGCTAATTTTTTGTATTTTTAGTAGAGAGGGGGTTTCACCATGTTAGCCAGGATGGTCTCAATCTCCTGACCTTGTGATCTACCCGCCTCGGCCTCCCAACGTGCTGGGATTACAGGCGTCAGCCACCGAGCCCTGCCTGGTTGCCGTTTTTTTGTTTTTGTTTTTTTTTTTTTTGAGATTGCACCACTGCACTCCAGCCTGGGCAACAGAGTGAGACTGTCTCAAAACACAAACAAACAAAAAATACCCCTATGACTAAGTTGAATCATGATACAAGCATCAGACAAGCCCAAACTGAGGGACATTCTACAAAACACCTGACCCATTTTCCTTAAAACTGTCAAGGTCATGAAACACAACGAAAGATTGAGAAACCGTCACTGACCAGAGAATGCTGATGCGACATGACAATGAAATGCAATGTGATATATAGGATTGGATTATAGAACAGAGAAAGGATATTAGTGGGAAAATATGAGATTTGAACAAAGTCTGGAGTTTAGTTAATCATAATGTGCCAATGTTGGCTTCTCAGTTTTGACAAATATCACATAGAAATGTAGGATGGGGTGGGCGTGGTTGCTCACACCTATAATCCCAGAACTTTGGGAGGCCGAGGTAGGTGGATCATGAGGTCAGTTTGAGACCAGTCTTGCCAACATAGTGAAACCCCGTCTCTACTAAAAATAAAAAAATTAGCTGGGTGTGGTGGCGTGTGCCTGTAATCCCAGCTACTCGGGAGGCTGAGGCAGGAGAATTGCTTGAACCTGGGAAGCGAAAGTTGCTGTGAGCCAAGATCGCGCCACTGCCCTCCAGCCTGGGCAACAAAGCAAGACTCTGTCTCAAAAAAGAAAAAAACAAGCAACGAATTGAACAACTTAGATAAAAATGAACAAGCTCCTTGAAAGACATAAACTTGAAAGACATAAACACAGGCAAAATGAATAGACAACCTAAATGTCTCTGCATCTATTAAAATAATTGAATTTGTAGCTAAAAATCTTCCCACAAGGAAAACTCCAGGCTTAGATGGTTTCACTGGTAAGTTTTACCAAACATTTAAGAAAGAAATAATGCCAGTTCTACACAAATACTCCCCAAAAATTAAAGAGAGAGGAATAGTTCCCCAATGTTTCTTAGAGGTCAGCATTATTCAGATACCAAAATCATACAAAGATCATACCAGAAAACTAAAGACCAGTTCCTCTCATGAACATAAATGCAGCAAATAAAATCAAACAATGCATAAGAAAGATAATACGCCATGAACAAATTTATCCCAGGAACACATAATTGGTTTAACATTCAAAAACAATGTAATTCACCATAGAGACACACTTAAAAAACAAAAATAATAATAATAGTAATAATAATAATAATAATTATTATTATTGAGACAGAGTCTCCCACTGTCACCCAGGCTGGAGTGCAGTGATGCAATCTTGGATCACTGAAACCTCTGCCTCCAGAGTTCAAGCATTTCTCCTGCCTCAGCCTCCCAAGTAGCTACAGGCACACGCCACCATGCCTGGCTAATTTTTTTGTATTTTTTTTAGTAGAGACAGGGTTTTGCCATGTTGGCCAGGCTGGTCTTGAAGTCCTGACCTCAAGTTATCTGCCCGCTTCAGCCTCCCAAAGTGCTGGGATTACAGGCATGAGCCACTGTGCCCGACCAAAAAAGAAAAATTATGTTAACAGATACAGCAAAAGCATTTAACACAATCCAATATCCAATCCTGACTTTTAAACAATCTCAACAAATTAGAAATAGAAGGGAACATCTTTGAAAGGGCACTTAGAAGAAAACTGTAGCCAGCCTTATACATAATGGTGAAATACTGAATGCTTTTTCCCTATGATCAAGACTAAGACAAGGATGTCTGCCTTCACCACTTCTCTTCAACATTATGCTGATGGCTATGGCCACTGTAGTTAGGTGACAAAAAATAAAGGTATACAAACTGGGAAGGAAGAAATAAAACTGTTTTTTCTTTTTTTAAGCTCTACTGCTTAAGAAGTAAAACTTAAAAGTGTTTTTACTCACAGATGGCATGATTATCTATCTGGAAAATCAAATGAAATCTGTGAAAGAGCTCTATAATAATGGGGTTTGACAAGTTTGTAGAATACAAGATCAATACCAGAAAAATCAATTGTATTTCTATACAATAAGCAATCAGAAATTTAAATTTTATTTTTTATTTTTAAATTTTATTTTTTAATTTAATAGAGTTGGAGTCTTGCTGTGTTGCCCAGGGTGGTCTCCTCCAACCTCAGCCTCCCAAAGTGCTGGGATTACAGGTGTGAGCCACCATGCTCACCCAGAAATTTAAATTCTAAAAGACAATACCACTTTTTAGGTTTTTTTTATTTTTCTAAAATTATTTAATTTCTTTTTACAATTTTTTGAAATAATTTCTTTTTTGCCAGCCTAACATTAGATTTCAGACATTATCATTTATGATAGTATCAGCAAATATAAAATTCTTAGGGATAAATCCGATAAAACATGTGAAAGACCTGGACACTAAAAATTATAAACCAGGCTGGGCGCGGTGGCTCATGCCTGTAATCCCAGCATTTTGGGAGGCCGAGGTCGGTGGATCACGAGGTCAGGAGATTGAGACCATCCTGGCTAACATGGTGAAACCCCGTCTCTACTAAAAAATACAAAAAATTAGCCTGGCGTGGTGGCAGGCGCCTGTAGTCCCAGCTACTCGAGAGGCCGAGGCAGGAGAATGGCGTGAACCCGGGAAGCAGAGCTTGCAGTGAGCCGAGATTGCGCCACTGCACTCCAGCCTGGGCGACAGAGCGAGACTCCATCTCAAAAAAAAAAAAAAATTATAAAACATTACAGAGAGAAATTAAAGAAGACCTAAAAAAAAAAAAGAAGAGATATACTTTGTTCATGAGATGGAAGACTCAATATTGTTAAGAAGTCAATTTTTCCCAATTTGATCTATATATTCAATGCATTTCCAATAAAAATTTCACCAGGAGTCATGAGGTGGAAAGAAGTATTGAGACAATTAATCCACATTCTCCTGCCCCTCTGGGTATCAGCGTATCACTGCAGAGAGCTAAACTTCCACCCCGACTTGGCAGCAAGAAGGTGGTGGGAGTCAGTGCTCAGCTTTCCCTGGAAGGGTGTCAGTGGGATCCAGTGGGGAGCTGAACATTTACCACTTTAGGAACTGTGTGCTATACCTAAACAGGGTGACTGCATGCTGAATGAAGAAAGAAAGAGAGAGAAGGAGTGAGGAAGAGAGGTAGAGAGAGAAAAAATGATTCAGTCTCACAAAATAATACTCAAAATGTCCAGTATATAATCAAAAAGCACTCATCATACAAGAACCAGGAAAATCTCAATTTAAATGGAAAAAACCCCAATAGTCAATAGGCACTAACATTTCAGTGTCACATAGATGTTAGCATTATCTAACAAGGATTTTAAAGGAGCCACCATAAAAAGTGCTTCAATGAATTGGGTGTACCTGTAGTCCTAGCTACTTGAGAGGCTAGCACAGGAGGATCACTTGAGCCCAGGAGTTCAAGGTTGTAGTGTGCTATAATGTAATCCATAGGCAACATAGTAAGACTCTGTATCTTTTTTTAAAAAAACTTCAATAAACAATTACAAAAACACTTATAAAAACTTTTTAAAGTAGAAAGTCTCAGCAAAGAAATAGAAGATACAAAGAAAAACTAAGGCTGAGCACAGTGGCTCAAGCCTGTAATCCCAGCATTTTGGGAGACCAAGGCAGGTGGATCATTTGAGGTCAGGAGTCTGAGACCAGCCTGGCCTACATGGTGAAACCCCATCTCTACTAAAAATACAAAAGTTAGCCAGGCATGGTGGTGCATGCCTGTAATCTCAGTTACTTGGGAGGCTGAGGCAGAAGAATCATTTGAACCCAGGAGGTGGAGGTTGCGGTGAGCCAAAATTGCGCCAATGTACTCCAGCCTGGGCAACAGAGTGTGACTCAGTTCTTTTTTTTTTTTTTTTTTTTTTTTTTTTTTCGAGACGGAGTCTCTCTCTGTCACCCAGGCTGGAGCGCAGTGGCGCGATCTCGGCTCACTGCAAGCTCCGCCTCCCGGGTTCACGCCATTCTCCTGCCTCAGCCTCCCGAGTAGCTGGGACTACAGGCGCCCACAACCGCGCCCGGCTAATTTTTTGTATTTTTAGTAGAGACGGGGTTTCACCGTGGTCTCGATCTCCTGACCTTGTGATCCGCCCGCCTCGGCCTCCCAAAGTGCTGGGATTACAGGCGTGAGCCACCGCGCCCGGCCAACTCAGTTCTTTTAAAAAAAGGAGAACCAAATAGAAACCTCAGACCTGAATAATATAACAACAACAAAAAAAATGTTTAAACTTCATTGGATAGAATCAATAACAGAATGAATAAAGCACAGGAAAAAGTCAGTGACCTTGAAGATAAAATAATAATCTCATCATCGAAATAGAGAGAAAATGGGCCTAACAAATGTTAGGACTTCAGAAATCAGATCTAACATTTGTGTCATTGTAGTCCCAGAAAAAGAGGAGAAAGAGTGTAGGGCTGAAAACATATTAGAAGAAATAATGGCTGAAACCTTTCCAAAACTGGTGAAAGAAATAAGCCCATAAATTCAAAAAGCTGAGTGAGCTTCAAGAAGAATAAACCCAAATAAATCCATGCCAAGACATATCATAATTAACACTAATAATTTTCAGAAAAAAATAAAGACAAAGTCTTGATAGCTAGAGAGGAGTGATATATTACTGATATGGTTTGGCTCTGTGTCCCCACGCAAATCTCATCTTGAATTGTAATTCCAATGTGTTGAGGGAGGAACCTGGTGGGAGGTGATTGGATGGTGGGGGCAGTTTCCCCCATACTGTTCTCATGATAGTGAGTGAGTTCTCATGAGACATGATGGTTTAAAAGTGTTTGGCAATTCCCCCGATCCCTCTCCCTCTCCTGTTGCCATGTAAGGTGTGCCTTGCTTCTCCTTCATTTTCTGCCACGATTGTAAGTTTCCTGAGGCCTCCCTAGCTGTGCAGAACTGTGAGTCAATTAAACCTCTTTTCTTTATAAATTTCCCAGTTCTTTATAGCAGCATCAAAACAGACTAATACAGTTACTTATAGAGAAACAAAGATTCAAATGACAGTGTATTTCTCCTTAGAAACCATCAATGCTTAAACCAAGGAATTTGAGCTTACAATGAACCATGATTGTGTCATAGCCTTCTAACCTGGGTGACAGAGCAAGACTCTGTCTCTTTAAACACACACACACACACACACACACACAAATAAACAAACAGAAATAATCAATGCCCAAAGAAAATTGCACAACATTATTCAAGTGCTGAAAGAAAAGAACTGTTAATCCAGAATTCTATACTCAGCAAAAATATTCTTTAGGAATAAGGGGAACTCAAGACATTCCCAGATGAAGGAAAACTAAGAAAATGTGTCATGAGCAGATGTATCCTAAAAGAATGGCTAACGGAAGTTCTTCAAACAGAAAGGAAATGATAAACGAAAGACACATGGAACACAATTAGTGAAAAAAGAACAACAGAAAGAGTAAAAACATGGGTAAATATTGACTATCCTTCTCCTAGTCCTTATCCATTCTTAGTGAGTTATCTAATTATGTTTCATATTGAATTATATTGACACCACTAGACTAAGTTATTTTATGCATGTATAATGTAATCTCTACAGCAACCATTAAAACATTTACTGGGTGTGGTGGCTCACGCCTGTAATCCCAGCACTTTGGGAGGCCACGGTGGGCAGACTGCTTGAGCTCAGGAGTTCAAGACAAGCTTGGGCAACATGGTGAAACTCCATCTCTACCAAAAATCCAAAACTTAGCTGGATGTGGTGACATGCATCTGTGGTCTCAGCTACTTGGGAAGGTAAGGTGGAAGGATTGCTCAAGCCTGGGGAACAGAGGTTGTAATGAGCTGAGATTGCACTACTGCATCCCGGTCTGGGTGACTGAATGTGACCCTGCCTCAAAAAAAAAAAAAAAAAAAAAAAACCAATCTAAAAGGTTACATATTGTGTGATTCCACTTATACAGCATTCTTGAAATGATAAAATTATAGAACTGGAGAACAGATTAGTGACTGACAGATATTAAGAATGGGGTCAGGTACAGAAGGGTGATGCAACAAGCAGGTTCCTGGGGTCCCTGAATCCAGGCCTAGGCTCTTGGACAGCATTTCTGAACCTGCCATGGGCCAGAGTGGAGCCCCCTGCCCTGAAGGATGAGTTTTAGGCCTGGCAGAATTCACCACAAGCTGACGGAGAAGCCTCTGGGTTTTAAGTGAACATCAGCAGTGGCCTGGCAGAACCACCGTGGACCAGTGATGGCAGTGGTGGCCACATGGAGGGGCTCCTCTGCCTGTGGAAATGGGAGGGAAGAGTGGGAAGAACTTTATATTGTGGTGTGAGTGCCAGCTTAGCTGCAATAGAACATCAGGTAAACTGCTAAGATTTTTAACTTCAATTCCTGGCTCCCAGACAGCATTTCTGGACACCTCCAGGTCCCGGGGAACTCGCTGCCCTGAAGAGAAGGGCCTTGGCCAAGAACTAGTGCTGTGCTGGCTTCATGCCTGACCCAGCACAGTCCCAGTGGTGGTTACCCCATGGGTGCCTGCATCACCACACCCACAGCTCCATGTGGCTGAGCACAGAGAGAGAGAGATTCCATTTTGGGGTGGGGGAGAAAGTAAGGGAAAAGAATAAGAGTCTCTGCTTGGTGATCCATAGAATTCTTCCAGATCATATCCAAGACCACCAACGTGGTACTTCTATGAGTCTGCAAAAATCACATTATTATAGGGCTTGGGGCCCAGGTCTGTTTGAATACCTAGAAAGCGTTCCCAAGAAGGACAGGCACAAACAAGCCCAGAACGTGAAGACTACAATAAATAACTAACTCGCCAGTTCCCAGACACTGATGAACATCTACAAGCATCGACACCATCCAGGGAAACATGACCTCATCAAATGAACTAAATAAGGCACCAGGGATCAATACCGGAGAAACAGGGGTATATGACTTTTGAGGCAGAGAATTCAAAATAGCTGTTTTAAGGAACTCAAAAAAACTCAAGATAATACGGAGAGGAAATTCAGAATTCTATCAGATACATTTAACAAAGAGATTGAAATAATTAAAAAGAATCAAGCAGAAATTCTAGAGTTGAAAATTGCAGGCGGGATGCTTGGCTCACATCTGTAATGCCAGCACTTTGGGAGGCTGAGGTGGGCGGATCACGAGGTCAGGAGATCGAGACCATCCTGGCTAACACAGTGAAACCTCATCTCTACTAAAAATACAAAAAAGTAGCCAGGCATGGTGGCACGCACCTGTAGTCCTAGCTACTCAGGAGGCTGAGACAGGAGGATTGCTTGAACCTGGGAGGCGGAGGTTGCAGTAAGCCAAGATTGCACCACTGCACTACAGCCTGGGTTACAGAGCGAGACTCTGTCTCAAGAAAAAATAAATAAATAAAAAGAAAATGCAATTAACATGCTGAAGAAAGTCTCTTAAAAGTAGTCTCTTAAAAGTAGAATTGATCAAGCAGAAGAAAGAATCAGTGAGTTTGAAGACAGGCTATTTGAAAATACAGAGTTACAGAAGAAGGAATTATGTGAGTCTGGGAAGTTGAGGCTGCAGTGAGCCATGATCACACCGCTGCACCCTAGCCTGGGTGACAGGAGTGAGATGCTGTCTCAAAAGAAAATACAGAACCAGAGGAGACAAAAGAAAAAAGAATAAAAAACAATAAAACACACCTACAAGGTCTAGAAAATAGTCTCAAAAGGGCAAATCTGAGTTATTGGCCTTAAAAAGGAGGTAGAGAAAGAGCTAGGGGTGGAAAGTTTATTCAAAGGGATTATATCAGAGAAGTTCCTAAACCTAGAGAAAGATATCAACATTCAAATACAAGAAAGTTATAGAACACGAAACAGATTTAACCCAAAGAAGAGTACCTCAGGGCATTTAATAATCAAACTCCTAAAGGTCAAGGATTTAAAAAAAAAAAAAGGATTCTAAAAGTACTAGGAGAAAAGAAACAAATAACATACAATAGAGCACCAATATGTCTGGCAGCAGACTTTTCAGTGGAGACTTACAAGCCTTGAGAGAGTGGGATGGCATATTTAAAATGCTGAAAAAAAAAAAACTTTTACCTTAGAATAATATATTCAGTGAAATATCCTTCAAACATGAAGGAGAAATAAAGGCCTTCCCAGACAAACAAAAGCTGAGGGATTTCATTAACACCAGACCTGTCCTACAAGAAATGCTAAAGGGAGTTCTTCGATCTGAAAGAAAAGGATGCTAATGAGCAAGAAGAAATCATCAGAAGGTACAAAACTCACCGGTAATAGTAAGTACCCAAAAAACCACAGAATAGTGTAACACTGTAATGGTGGTAATTTCTACTCTTGTCTTAAGTAGAAAGACTAAATGACGAACTAATAAAAAACAACAACAACTTTTCAAGACATAGACAGTACAATAAAACATAAAGAGAAATAACAAAACGTTTAAAAGCAGAGGAATGAAGTTAAAGTGTAGAGCTCTCCTTCTCCTTCTTCTTCTTTTTTCTTTTTTTTTTTTTGAGACAGAGTCTCACTCTGTCACCCAGACTGGAGTGCAGTGGCATGATCTTGGCTCACTGCAACCTCTGCCACCTGGGTTCAAGTGATTCTCGTGCCTTAGCCTCCCAAGTAGCTGGGATGACAGGCGTGCACCACCACGCCCAGTTAGTTTTTGTATTTTTAGTAGAGATGTTGGTCAGGCTGGTCTCAAACTCCCAACCTCAGGTGATCTGCCTGCCTCAGTCTCCCAAAGTGCTGGGATTACAGACATGAGCCAGCCTTTATTAGATTTCTTTTAGTTTGTTTGTTTGTATATGCAATTAGTGTTGTCATCAGTTTAAAATAATGGGTTCTAAGATAGTATGTGCAAGCCTCGCGATAACCTCAAATCAAAAAAACACACAACAAGGGGCTGGGCACAGTGGCTCACACCTGTAATCCCAGCATTTTGGGAGGCCAAGGCAGGCAGATCACTTGAGGTCAGGAGTTTGAGACTAGCCTAGCCAACATAGTGAAACTCCATCGCTACCAAAAATACAAAAATTAGCCAGACATGGTGGCACATGCCTGTAATCCCAGCTACTCCAGAGGCTGAGGCAGGAGTATCCCTTGAACCTGGGAGGCAGAGGTTGCAGTGAGCCCAGAAGGCACCATTGTACTCCAGCCTGGGCAACAAGAGCAAAACTCCGTCTCGGGAAAAACAAAAACAAAAACCATACAACAAGGCCAGGCACGGTGGCTTATGCCTGTAATCTCAGCACTTTGGGAGGTCGAGGTGGGTGGATTTCTTGAGGCCAAGAGTTCAAGACCAGCCTGGCTAGCATGGCAAAATCCCATCTTTACTAAAAATACAAAAGTTAGCTGGGTCTGGTAGTGCACACCTATAGTTCCAGCTACTTGGGAGGCTGAGACACAAGAATTATTGGAACCCAGGGGATGGAGGTTGCTGTGAGCCGAGATCACACCACTGCATTCCAGCCCAGGCAACATAGTGAGACTGCCTCAAAAAACAAAACAAAACAAATACACAACAAATAAAAGCAAGAAATTAAAGCATACCACCAGAGAAAATCACTTCACTAAAAGGAAGAGAGGAAGAAAGGAATAAAGGAAGAGAAGATTGCAAAACAACCAGAAAACAAATACAATAGCAGGAGTAAGTTGCTATTTATCAATAATAACATTGAGTGTAAATGGACTAAACTCTCCAATCAAAAGTGGCTGAATGGATGAAAAAACAAGACGCATTGATCTGTCACCTACAAGAAATACGCTTCAGGACAGGCGCAGTGGCTCACGCCTGTAATCCCAGCACTTTGGGAGGCTGAGGTGGGCGGATCACTTGAGGTTAGGAGTTTGAGACCAGCCTGGCCAGCATGGTGAAACCCCGTCTCTACTAAAAATAGGAAAAAAAAAAAAGAAACATGCTTCACTTAGAAAGATACCCATAGATTGAAAGTAAAGAGATGTAAAAAGATATGCCATGACAATGGAAACCAAAAAAGAGCAAGATAGCTATACTTATAGATTTCAAGACAAAAACTGTAAGAAGAGACAAAGAAGCTCATTCTGTAATGATAAAGAGGTCAATTCAGCATGAGAGTATAACAATTGTAAGTAGAAATGTAACCAATTCTGGAGTACCCAGATATATAAAGCAAATGTTATTAGAGCTAAAGAGAGAGATGGACTCCAATACGGTAATAGCTGGAGATTTCAACACTCCATTTTTAGCATTGGACAGATCTCCCAGGCAGAAAATCAACAAACATCGGACTTAATCTGCAATACTGAGCAAGTGAACCTAATAAACATTTACAAAACATTTTATCCAACAGCTGTAGAATACACATTCTTCTTTTTAACACATGGATGATTCTTAAGGATAGACGATATGTTATGTCACCAAACAAATCTGAAAACATTCAAAAAACATTCAGGCATCTTCTCTGACCACAATGGAATAAAACTACAAATCACTAACAAGAGGAATTTTGGAAAGTATACAAACACATGGAAATTAAACAGTATGCTTCTGAATGAACAGTGGGCCAATGAAGATATTAGGAAGGACACTGAAAAATGTCTTGAAACAAGTGATAATGGAAACACAACATACCAAACTCTATGAGATATAGTGAAAGCAGTATTAAGAGGGAAATGTATAAGTGCCTACATCAGAAAGGAAGAAAAACTTCAAACAAATAACCTAATCATGCATCTTAAAGAATTAGAAAAGCAAGAGCAAATCAAACCCAAAATTAGGAGAAGAAAGCAAAAATATGGATCAGAGCAGAAATAAATGAATTTGACAGGAAGAAAACAACACAAAAGGTCAATGAAACAAAAAAAAAGTTCTTTTGAAAAGATTAACAAAATTGATAAACATTTAGCCAGACTGAAGTAAGAAAAAAAAAAGAGAAGACCCAAATAAATAAAATCAGAGAAGAAAAAGGAGACATAACTGATATCACAGGAATTCAAAGGATTATTAGTGGCTACTATGAACAACTATATGTCAATAAATTGGAAAATCTAGAAGAAATGGATAAATTTTTAGGCATATACAACCTACCAAGATTGAACCATGAAGAAAAACCAAAACCTAAACAGAAAAATAACAGGTAACACGGTAGAAGTCACAATAAAAAGTCTCTCAATAAAGAAAAGCCCAAGACCCGATGGCTTCATTGCTGAATTCTACCAAACATTTAAAGAACTACTACCAATCCTATTCAAACTGTTCTGAAAAGTAGAGGAGGAGGGAATACTTCCAAACTCATTCTATGAGGCCAGTATTACCCCTGTACCAAAACTAGACAAAGAAACATCAAAAAAAGGAAACTACAGGCCAATATCTCTGAGGAATATTGATGCAAAAATCCTCAAGAAAATGCTAGTAAACCAAATTCAACAATACATTAAAAAGATTGTTCATCAGCTGGGTGTGGTGGCTCACACCTGTAATCCCAGCATTTTGGGAGGCCGAGGTGGGCGGATCACCTGAGATCAGGAGTTCGAGACCAGCCTGGCTAACATGGTGAACCCCCGTTTCTACTAAAAATACAAAAAATTAGCCAGGCGTGGTGGCACGTGCCTGTAATCCTAGCTACTCGGGAGGTTGAGGCAGGAGAATGGCTTGAACCTGGGAGGCAAAGGTTGCAGTGAGCCGAAATCACACCATTGCACTCTAGCTTGGGCAACAAGCTTGAAACTCTGTCTCAAAAAAAAAAGGAAAAGAAAAGAAAAGATTGTTCATCATGATCAAGTGAGATTTATCTCAGGGATGCAAGGACGGTTCAGATATGCAAATCAATATATGTTATACATCATATTAACAGAACGAAGGACAAAACATATGATCATTTCAATTGATGCTGAAATACCATTTGATAAAGTTCAATGTCCCTTCATGACAAAAAAAAAATCCTTAAAAAACTGGGTATAGAAGAATGTACATCAATATAATAAAAGCCACATATGACAGACACACAGCTAATATTATACTGAATGGAGAAAAACTGACAGCCTTTCCTTTTCGATCTGGAACGTGATAAGAATGCCCATTTTCACAACTGTTATTAAACATACTACTGGAAGTCTTAGCTAGAGTAATCAGACAAGAGAAAGAAATAAAGGGAATCCAAATTGGAAAGGAAAAGGTCAAATTATCCTTGTTTGCAGATGTTATAATTTTATATTTGGAAAAACCTAAAGACTCCACCAAAAACTATTAGAATTGATTTAAAAAAATCCAGTAAACTTGCAGGATACAAAATCAACATACAAAAACCAGTAACATTTTTATATGCCAACAGTGAATAATCTGAAAGAGAAATAAAAAATTAATCTTATTTACAACAGCCACAAATAAAATTAATTACCGAGGAATTAACCAAAGAAGTAAAAGATCTCTACAATGAAAACTATAAAATATTGATGAAAGAAATCGAAGAGAACACACACACACACCAAGGAAAGATATTTCATGTTCACAGATTGGAAGAATCAATATTGTTAAAATGTCCATGCTACCCAAAATAATCTACAGATTCAATGCAATTCTTATCAAAATACCAATGACATTCTTCACAAATGTGGAATGTCAAAAGAGAAAAAAAAACTATCCTAAAATTTATATGAAACAACAAAAGACCCAGAATAGCCAAAGCTATCCTGAGCAAAAAGAACAAAAAGGGAGGAATCATATTATTTGACTTCAAATTATGCTACAGAGCTATAGTAACCAAAACAGCATGCTACTAGCATAAAACCAGACACACAGACCAATGGAACAAACTAGAGAACCCAGAAACAAATCCACACACCAACAGTGAACTCATTTTGGGCAAGGATGCGAACAACGTACACTGGGGAAAAGACAGTCTCTTCAGCAAATAGTGCTGGGAAAACTTGATGTCCGTATGCAAAAGAATGAAACCAAACCACTATCTCTTGCTCATATGCAAAAGTCAAATCAAAATGAATTAAGGAATTAAATCTAAGACCTCAAATTATGAAACCACTACAAGAAAACATTGGGGAAACTTTCCAGGACACTGGTCTGGGCAAAAATTTCTTGAGTAATACCCCACAAGCTCAGGCAACCAAAACAAAAATGGACAAATGGGATCACATCAAGTTAAAAAGCTTCTGCACAGCAAAGGAAACAATCAAGAAAGTGAAGAGACAATCCACAGAATGAGAGAAAAATATTTGCAAACTTTCCATCTGACAAGGGATTAATAACCAGACTATATAAGGAGCTCAAACAACTATATAGGAAAAAATCTAATAATCTGATTTTTTAATGGGCAAAAGATTTGAATAGATATTTCTCCAAAGAAGACATACAAATGGCAAACAGACATATAAAAAGGTGCTCAACATCATTGATCACATAAATGCAAATCAAAACTACAGTGATCAGATTAAGATACCCTGATGTCCCCCCCCAAAAAAACCTACAATAAGATATCATCTCACCCCAGTTAAAATGGCTTTTATTCAAAAGTCAGGCAATAACAAGTGCTGGTGAGGATGTGGAGAAAAGAACACTTGTACACTGTTGGTGGGAATGTAAATTAGTACAACCACTATGGAGAACAGTTTGGGGATTCCTCAAAAAACTAAAAATAGAGCTACCACATGATCCAGCAATCCCACTACTGGGTATATACCCAAAAGAAAGGAAATCAGTATATCAAAGAGATATCTGCACTCCCTTGTGTGTTGCAGCACTGTTCACAATAGCCAAGACTTGGAAGCAACTTAAGTGTCCATCAACAGATGAATGGATAAAGAATGGGAAAAGATGCCTTGTGCCATCTTTTTGGTGCTGGACCAGTTTCCCCTCCCTTCCCCTCCCCTCCCCTCCCCTCCCTTCCCCTCTCCTCTCCTTACCTTTCCTTTTTTTTTTCCTTTCCTTTCCTTCCTTTCTTCTTCTTCTCCTTCTCCTTCTCCTTCTTCTTCTTCTTCTTTTTAATAGAGAGGAGGTCTCCTGTGTTGCTCAGGCTGGTTTAAACTCCTGAGCTCAAGTAATCCTCTGGCTTTGGCCTCTCAAATTGCTAGAATTACAGACATGAACCATCACACCCTGCCCTTCAACCTGTTTCTTGATTGTAGTGGTGGCTTCACAAATCTTCACATGTGATAAAATTGTGAACACACACACAAATGAGTGTATGTAAGACTAATGAAATCTGAGTAATGTCATGATGTCTGTGGATGGTACCAATGTCAATTTATTGGTTTTGATATTGTTTTATAGTTATATAAGAAGTTATCACTGGGGAAATAAATGAGTCAAGGGTAGATGGAACTTTTCTACACTACTTTTGGCAATTTCCTATGAATCTACAGCTATTTTATTTTATTCTTTTCTTTTTCTTTTTGTAAACCAGAGTAGAAACTTTATTTGTTGATCAGGGAATGGAGAAGGGGAGTTTGTGCTCAAAGCACCTTCTCTCTGTAAGTATTTTAAAACAAAATTTACAATTTATAGTATTAGAAAGCAGGACAATGGTTGCCTTTAGGGTAGATGGTGTATGGAAGCAGGCACAGGGGTTTTCTGGGTGTTGGGAATGTTATGATTTCTGATCAGGGTGGCTGATTACATGGGTGTGTTGAGTTTGTGGAAATTCAGTAAGCTATGTTTGTAAGAAATAGGCATACTTCTGTATGTATATTATACATCAATATACATTGAATATACATTAAATATCAATATACATTGAATATACGTTCAATCAAACAAAAAGTGTTTTTTTGTTTGTTTTGAGACTAGGTCTCGCCCTGTCACCCAGGCTGGAGGCAGTGGTGCAATCACCGCTCACTGCAGCCTCAACCTGCAGGTTCAAAAGATTCTCCTACCTCAACCTCCCTAGTAGCTGGGACTACAGGCACGCATCAGCATGCCTGGCTAATTTTGTATTTTTTGTAGAGACAGGATTTTACTACGTTGGCCAGGCTGGTCTCAAACTCCTGGACTCAAGTGATTCACTCGCCTCAGCCCCTCAAAGTGCTGGGATTACAGGCTTGAGCCACCACACCTGGTCAATAAAAAGTTCTAAAAATATAAAAGTTTTTTAAAACTCTCATCAGGAAATTCCAGGCATGGTGGCTCAAGCCTGTAATCCCAGCACTTTGGGAGGCCGAGGCAGGCGGATCACCTGAGGTCGGGAATTCCAGACCAGCCTGCCCAACATGGAGAAACCCCGACTCTACTAAAAATACAAAATTAGCCTGGCGTGGTAGCGCGTGCCTGTAATCCCAGCTACTCAGGAAGTTGAGGCAGGAGAATCGCTTGAACCCAGGGGGTGGAGATTGAGGTGAGCTGAGATCGTGCCATTGCACTCCAGCCTGGGCGACAAAAACGAAACTCTGTCTAAACAAACAAACAAACAAACAAAAAAACACAACAACAACTCATCAGACTCCTTTTAGAAATCGTTTATTTGATAATAAAATTCACTTGGAAATGCAAATGAGTTAGAACAGTCAAAGCAACTCTGAAAAAGAACAGGCTGGCCAGGTGCAGTGGATCACAGCTGTAATCCCAGAGCCTTGGGAAGCCAAGGCAGGAAAATAACTTGAGGCCACGAGTTTGAGGCCAGCCTGGGCCACATAGTAAAACCCTGTCTCTACCAAAAAAAAACAAAAACAAAAAAACCTCACAGGTGTGGTGGCATGTATCTGTAGTCCTAACTACTTGGGAGGATGAGCAGGGAGGATCATTTGAGCCCAGGACTTCCAGGTTGAAGTGAGTTGTGATCACATTAATGCACTCCAGCCTGGGTGACAGAGCAAGACTCTCTCAAAAAAAAAAAAAAAAAAAAAAAACCCCAAAAAAAATCACAAGAAGAAGAAGAAAGAAAGAACAAAGTTAGAGGATCAGGACTACCTCATTTCAAGACTTATCATAAGGCTACAGTAAGTGACAGTATGGTGCTGGCATCAAGACAGACAAATCGATCAGTGGAACAGAATAGAGCATGCAGAAATGGGCTTGAATATGTAATAGACAACTGGTTTTCCTTTTTATTTTGGTAAAATATATATAACATAAAATTTGCCATTTTAACCATTGTTAGTGTGCAATTCAGTAGCAATAGGTACATTCGCAATGTTGTACAATCATCACCTCTACTTCCATAATTTTTCATAACCACTAACAGAAACTCTGCACCCATTAAGCAATTACTTCCTATCTCTCATTCCCCCAGTTCCTGCTAACCTCTAATCTACTTTCTATCTGTATAAATCTGACTGTTCTAGATATTTCAGTGAGATTATACAATATTTCTCTTTTTGTGTCTGGTTTATTTCACTTAGCATAATTTTTTCAAGGTTCATCCATGTTGTAGCATGTATCAAAACTTTATTTCCCTTATGACTGAATAATATTCCATCATACATATATATGTTGTGTGTGTATATATGTGGTATATACATGTATATATAACACATTGTTTATCCATTCATCTACTAATGGACATTTGGGTTGTTTCTATCTTTTGGTTATTGTGAGTAATGCTGCTATAAATATTGGTGTATACATATCTGTTTGAGCCCCTGTCTTAAATTATTCTGTATACACCTAGGAATGGAATTGCTGGGTCACATGGCAGGATAGTTCTATTTTTCACTTTTTGAGGAACCACCAAATTGTTTTCCAAAGCAGGGGCATCATTGTACATTCCCATCAGCAATGTACAAGGGTTCTGATTTCTCCATATCCTCCTAACACATATTTTCATTTAGAAAATTATAGCCATCCCACCACGTGTGAAATGATATTTCACTGTGGTTTTAATTTGCATTTCCCCTATGACTAATGATATTGAGCATCTTTTCATGTGTCTGCTGGACACTTATATATCTTCTTTGTAGAAATACCTATTCAAATATGTTGCCTGTTTTTAATTGAATTGTTTGACATTTTTGCTGTTGAGTTATTCTTTTTTTTTAAAACAAAAGGTCTTACATATTTATTACTGAACCCAGTCTACTAGCCCACAGCAAATAAACAAACAGAAAAAATATATTCCCAATAAAACATGCCCAATTGTCCAGACAGTGGTGACATTTTTAGCTTGATATAGTAAGATGGTTATGACCTTGATACTGCATAAATATGTGTGCCATCTCATGTGCAATTCCTTATGGATCCAGCTTGAATCTTCTCCAATGTCTCCTTTTAAAGTTGTACCTGATTTTATAATCAGTTTTCATCCAAATCCACTGGGGAATGGGATGATTTTGCTTTTGTTTCTTGGTAAGGAATTGCTTAATACTGAAAGTCTTGTGAGAAGACATGGCGAAGAAGTGAAGTCGAATACACACCACAATGGTGGAAAAAGGAAGAGAGAGAGAGTTGTAGTTCTTTTTATATTTTGAATATTAAACCCTTATCAGATATATGATTTACTAATATTTTCTCCCATTCTGTGGGTTGCCTTTCACTTTCTTGATAGTGTCCTTTGTTGCACAAAAGCTTTTAATTTTAACTAAGTCCCTTTTATTTATTTTTCTTTTGTTGCCTGTGCTATTTTTGTATTTAAAAAAACATTGCCAAATACAAGGTCATGAAGATTTTCCCCTATATTTTCTTCTAAGAGTTTTATGGTTTTCACCTACACATTTAGGTCTTTGATCCATTTTGAGTTAATTTTTGTATATGGTGTAAGTTAAGGATTCAACTTTATTCTTTTGCATATGGACATAGATTTCCCAGCACTGTTTGTTGCAGAGACTGCTCTTTCCCCTATTCAATGGTCTTGACACCCTTGTCAAAAATCATCTGACCATAGATGTGAGGGTTTATTTCTGGATTCTCAGTTCTATTCCATTGGTCTATATATGTCTATCCTTATGCTAGAAACACACTGTTTGGATTACAGTCACTTTGTAGTAAGTTTTGAAATTGGGAAATATGAGTCTTCCACATTTGTTCCTTTTTAAGATTGTTTTGACTATTCTAAGTTCTTTGAAATTTTATATGAATTTTAGGATGGATTTTTCAATTTCTGAAAAAAACAGTTGGAATTTTGATAGGGATGACATTGAATCCGTATATAGCTTGGGATGCTATTGTAAACAATATTAAGTAGTGTTCTATGTACAAACAAGTCTTGTGCCTCTCCTTGATTAAATTTATTCCTAAATATTTTATTATTCTTGATGCTCTCACAAATGGAATTATTTTCTCTGGGCAATCAATTTTTGACAAAGGTAATTTAGTTGAGAGAAGTTAATCTTTAAAAAAAATGATGATGAAACAATTGGATATCCACATGAAAAACACACGCACATACACACATGCAAATTTTAATCCATACCTCACACCACATAGAAAATTAACTCAAATGAATCATATACCTAAATGTAAAATCAAAATAACAAATCTACATTTCTATAATTTTTGAAGAAAATTTCCAGAGGTACCCCATTTTCCTTTCAGAGTAGAAGATAATAATATTTAAAGAAAAGAAAATTTTGTCTGGGTTTGGTGGCTCATGCCTGTAATCCCAGCACTTTAGGAGGCTGAGGTGGGAGGATCAGTTGAGCCCAGGAGTTTGAGACCAGCCTGGACAACATGGTGAAACCCTATCTCTATCTCTATCAAAAAAAAAAAAAAAAAAAAAAAGAAAAAGAAAAATTAGCCGGATGTGGTGGTGTGTGCTTGTAGTCCCAGCTACTCGGGAGGCTGAGGTTGGGGGAATCATTTGAGCCTGGGAGGTTGAGGCTGCAGTGAGCCATAATCATGACACTACACTTCAGCCTGGGCAACAGAGTGAGACCCTGTCTCAAAAAAAAAAAAAAAAAAAGAATTCTCAAAACTCAACAATAATAAAATAAAAAACCCAATTAAAAATGAGTAGGCTGGGCATGGTGGCTCATGCCTGTAATCCCAGCACTTTGGGAAGCCAAGGTGGGCAGATCACCTGAGGTCAGGAGTTCGAGACCAGCCTGGTGAACACAGTGAAACCCTGTCTCTACCAAAATACAAAAATTAGCCAGGCCTGGTGGTGCATGCCTATAGTCCCAGCTACTCAGGAGGCGAAGGCAGGAGAATTGCTTGAACCTGGGAGACAGAGGCTGCAGTGAGCCGAGATAGTACCACTGTACTTGCACTCCAGCCATGTATACCATGTTTAAGAAAGCACACCCAAAAAGCCCAGAACACTCAAAACCAAGATATTTTCTAGGAAAACTGTTGGTCTCTTTTTTTTTCTTCAACTGTTCAAATTTCTATTAAGTTGTTGGTTTTCTTTTTTAAAAAGCTCTTTGTATATTAAAGCTACTAGCCTGGCCAGGTGCAGTGGCTCACGCCTGTAATCCCAGCACTTTGGGAGGCCGAGGTGGGGAGATCATGAGGTCAGGAGATCGAGACCATCCTGGCTAACATGGTGAAACCCTGTCTCTACTAAAAATACAAAAAATTAGCTGGGCATGGTAGCGGGTGCCTGTAGTCTCAGCTGCTTGGGAGGCTGAGGCAGGAGAATGGCATGAACCCAGAGGGCAGAGCTTGTAGTGAGCCAAGATCATGCCACTGCACTCCAGCCTGGGTGACAGAGCAAGACTCCGTCTCGGAAAAAAAAAAAAAAGCTATTAGCCCTTTATGATTTAAGTTGATTTTTTTGTAATTTGTCACTTTGTGCTTTACTTTTCCTGTATGTGTGTGTATGTGTACATGCAAAAAGTTTTTTTTAATTACTTAGTCAAATTTGTCAATCCTTTCTTTTCTTTCTTCTAGATTTTTGGATCCTAGGAAGATTTCCTGCACACCTAGGTTATAAGAGTATTTACTCATATTTTCGTCTGGTACTTGTCTGTTTAGATTTCTGATCCATTTGAAATTTATCCTGGTAAACAGTATGAGAAACAGACTCAATTTTATATTTTTTCAAATGGCTATTCAGTTGTCACAATTCTATGTATATAAAAATTCAATTCCCCATGCACACTCACCAATTAAAATGTATTAATGTACTTGGTTCTATTTCTAGACTTGATTCTGTTTCATTGGTCTACATGTTTATGCACCAATACCACACTTTAAATTACAGATGTTTTATAATATATTTTAATATTGGATGGGGCTAACACCCCACTCCACATGGCATTAAAATATTTTCAAATGAAAACTTTTATTTAAGTAGAATTAAGATTACTCAAGCATGATGCCATATACTTGTAATCCCAGCTACTGGGAAGGCTGAGGCAGGAAGATCATTTGAGGTCAGGAATTTGAGACCGGTCAGGAATTTGAGACCAGCCTGGGCAACATAGTGAGACCTTGTCTCTTAAAAAAATATAAAAAATTAGGGCTGGGTGCGGTGGCTCATGCCTGCAATCCCAGCACTTTGGGAGGCCGAGGCAGGTGGATCACGAGGTCAAGAGTTCAAGACCAGCCTGGCCAACATGGTGAAACCCCATCTCTACTAAGAATACAAAAATTAGCCAGGCATAGTGGCGAATGCCTGTAATCCCAGCTACTTGGGAGGCTGACGCAGGAGAATTGCTTGAACCCAGGGGGCGGAGATTGCAGTGAGCCAAGATGGCGCCATTGCCCTCCAGCCTGGGTGACAGAGCAATACGCCATCTGGGAAAAAAAAAAAAAAAATAACCAGGCAAGGTAGAGGAGGCTGAGGCAGAAGGATCCCTTGAGTTCAGGAATTCTAGACTGTAGCAGGTTATGATTGTGCCACTAAACTCTAGCCTGGGCAGCAGAGGGAGACACCCATCTCTTAAAAACAATTATATTTAAGAAAAGTATTTATGGAATAGTTTGATTTGTAACCTGAGCTCATCACTTTGTTCATGGAATACTGTTTTTACTTGAAAGAACATCTAACATACAAACTATTCACACTTGGGTATTTGGTAGGCATTTTCTCAAAAAAAACAAAATGGCCTTGTCACTTCAAGGAAAACCAGTGATAGTATTTGTTGCCAATGATAACATTCAAGGTTTCAGATAAAAATTAGAATTTTGGAAAACTTGTACCTGCAATTGTGAGCTTGACAGCTTCCCAAGACTCAAATACTCACCTGATGAGATAGGTAGTGATATTAACAAAAGTGATTTTTTATATTGTATAATGAATGGTGTCAATATTTAATCTTCTATAACAAAATGCACCAATGTGTATAACTCAGTGAACCAAAATTTTTCAAATGACCAGTTTGGTCTAAATGTATGATGTTACAAAATCGTGCATGGGCAAAAGATCCATTTAAAGTGCAAAACAGGCCGGGCGTGGTGGCTCAAGCCTGTAATCCCAGCACTTTGGGAGGCCGAGACGGGCGGATCACGAGGTCAGGAGATCGAGACCATCCTGGCTAACACAGTGAAACCCCGTCTCTACTAAAAAATAATAAAAAAAAAAAACTAGCCGGGCGAGGTGGCGGGCGCCTGTAGTCCCAGCTACTCGGGAGGCTGAGGCAGGAGAATGGCGTAAACCCGGGAGGCGGAGCTTGCAGTGAGCCGAGATCCGGCCACTGCGCTCCAGCCTGGGCGACAGAGCAAGACTCTGTCTCAAAAAATTAAAAAAAAAAATAAAATAAATAAAATAAATAAATAAATAAAGTGCAAACAGACCAACTCATTTTAATGTAACAGGCTATAAAAAGTTCATTGATACGGTTTCAGATCCCACTTTGCAATCAACTTTTAACTCAGACTTCCTGAATTTTGATGTGATATCAAAGAGAAATGTTCACAATTATCTGAAAAGGCCATTTAAATACCATTCTCTTTCCCTACACATTTGAGTGAATCCAAATGTTCTTCACACACTCCAACCAAAACAGCGTACTGCAAAAGTTAAAGCAGAAGCAAATATAGGACTCCACCAGCTTTCTATTTAGCTACATAGTAAGAGATTACAAAAATGTAAAAACAATGCCACTCTTTTCACTAAATTTTTCTTGTTTTGGAAAATACATTTTCCATAGATTATTTATATTAACATCGTGGCCGGGCGCGGTGGCTCACACCTGCAAACTTTGGGAGGCCGAGGCGGGTGTATCACGATGTCAGGAATTCCAGAGCAGCCTGGCCAACACGGTGAAACCCCGTCTCTACTAAAAATACAGAAAATTAGCTGGGCGTAATGGCAGGCGCCTGTAATCGCAGTTAATCTGGAGGCTGAGACGGGAGAATCGCTTGAACACAGCAGGCGGAGGTTGCAGTGAGCCGAGATGGGCGCTACTGCACTCCAGCCCTGGCCACAGAGTGAGACTCCGTCTCAAAAAACAACAACAACAAACAAACAAACAAACATACATTTAATGGGTTTATTATTGTTTTCAGATGAATTAATAAATATTTTTAAAATTCTCTTTTAATTGCTAATCTGGTAAATATTGGTAGATGCAATTTACATTAACAAAAGCTCTTTGGAGGGTCTTCAACAATTTTGTAAAGGAAGCCTGCAACCAAAAAGTTTGAGAACTATTACTCTAAGTGGATTCCTCAGGAAAAGCTCATTTGCATGCTTTTTGCCAGTGGCCTTTACACCTGAACACAATATAAGGGAATATAAATTTATTGGATCATAATTTCCGTAAAAATCTGGAAAACGTTTCATTGCTCTCTAGAATGCTTCTGTGGAGACATCTGATGCCAATCTTATTCTCTCTCTCTCTTTTTTTTTGTTTTTTGTTTGTTTGTTTGTTAGTTTGAGGCAGTGTCTTGCTCTCTCAACCAGGCTGGAGTGCAGTGGCATGAACACAGCTCACTGCGGCCTCGACCCCCTGGTATTAAGTGATACACCTGCCTCAGCCTCCCTAAGTAGCTGGGACTACAGGCACCCGCCACCACACCTGGCTAATTTTTTTTTTTTTTTTTTTTTTTTTTTAAACGGAGCCTCTCTCTGTCTCCCAGGCTGGAGTGCAGTGGCGCGATCTCGGCTCACTGCAACCTCCACCTTCCGGGTTCAAACGATTCTCCTGCCTCAGCCTCCTCAGTAGCTGGGATTACAGGTGCGTGCCACCATACTCGGCTAATTTTTGTATTTTTAGTAGAAGTGGGGTTTCGCCATGTTGGCCAGGCTGGTTTGTAACTCCTGACCTCAAGTGATCCGCCTGCCTCGGCCTCCCAAGGTGCTGGGATTACAGGTGTGAGCCACCCACTGCTCCTGGCCAAAAATTTCTGAATAAAGTTTGACTTTTTTTTTTTTTTTTTTGAGATGGAGTCTCACTCTGTCGCCCAGGCTGGAGTGCAGTGGCGCGATCTCGGCTCACTGCAAACTCCACTCCCCGGGTTCACGCCATTCTCCTGCCTCAGCCTCCAGTGTAGCCGGGACTACAGGCGCCCACCACCTCGCCCGGCTCATTTTTTTTGTATTTTTAGTAGAGACGGGGTTTCACCGTGTTAGCCAAGATGGTCTCGATCTCCTGACCTCATGATCCGCCCGCCTCGGCCTCCCAAAGTGCTGGGGTTACAGGCGTGAGCCACCGCGCCCGGCCAAGTTTGACATTTTTTTAACTGAAATTTGTTAGTTCTCAATTAATATCACATTGTTCTTTGTCCACATCATTTTAAAATTTTCCTATTTCTGATTTTACGCTATTCTTTCAAAGCACCCATTATTTTCATTTCATTTTAGAATATTAGGCAAAAGTTTTCGCCCACTTTATGACCACATTTTATATTGCGTTCTCATCGTTTATTGGAACATTAATTAGGCTTTATTTTCACCTTTTTGTTTCCACAGTAACATGTATGGGATTAGGTTACAGTGTTTGTTTGTCCCCAATCTTTTAAGCGAGGTGAATTTTCCTGGGCTGCTAGGAAAAGTTCCTACACCCCTCTCCCGCCACCGCGAGCCGCTCCTCACCCTGTGAACGCCTCTGCGGGCCCCGCCCACGTCCCGCGAACGCCACGGAGCCACGTCCACTCTTTTAGCATAGCGCCAGGCCCCGCCCACATCTCACACACCGCCCCGGCTGCGCTTAGCCTCTTGCCTCACCCGGTGCCAAGCCAGCTGTTTATTTTCCCGCCATTTCCAGCTCTTCGTGAGGAGAAGTGGATGATTTCCTGAGATCTGAGGCCTTCTGGAATCACTGCGGCCAAGCGGGTAGGGAGTGTAGCCAGAAAAAGAACTGGTAAGTTTGAGACGGCTGAGGCCACATCGCCTCTGGAAAGCAGGCGAGTTTTGCCCTCGGGATCGCCTTAATCACTCTGTTCACTGCCTTTTTTATGTTGGATTCATCTGGTCAGTTCAGGGGATGACATTGTTGCCGCCCTTAAACAAACCTGGGCATATAGAACAGGGCCTTTTTAGTGGTTTTTTAAGACTCACTTGCTGATGAAAGTTAGTGTATCAGGAGCAAACAAATAGGACAACGAAGCTCGTGGCACTGTGGGATGCGTTTGCGTTGAGCTGTTTATTCAGTACTTTTTTTTATCGTAAATCTTACGAAGTTTGTATCCCTCCGCGGTCACACACACACACATCCTATGAAAAGGCCGGGTGCAGTGGCTCCCGCCTGTAATCCCAGCACTTTGGAGAGGCCGAGGCGGGAGGATCGCTTGAGTCCAGGAGTTCCAGACCAGCCTGGTTAACACAGAGGGGCCTTGTCTCTACGAAAAATGAAAATAAAAATAAAAAATTGCCAGGCGGGGTAGTCCCAGCTACTCCAGAGGCTGAGGAGGAAAGATCGCTTGAGCCCAGGAGTTCCAGGCTGCAGCGAGCCCTGATCTGCCTCTGCACTCCAGCCTGGAGACAGAGTCAGACCCTGTCTCAAAATAATAATAATTATCCCCCACACACAAAAAAAACCTTACAAAGTCACATTTACTCAGGTATTTAACAAAGTATATGAAATTGGTATTGGCAGAAAATACAGGATATATGGTTACCATGTCTAACACAAAAGCTATTTAATGTGGGAGCAAGAACTTTACGTAGGGAATCAGGAAACCAATAATTAAAGATGGTACTTTTGGCAAGTCATTTAATTTCGCTGAATATCAGGTACCTCTTTTGAAAAATGGTGGGACTGAACAAAACGTTAAGTGATTCTTCAAAGTCCATTTCAGATCTATGATTCTGAGTTTCTTTTTTTTTTGAGACGGACTCACTCTGTCGCCCGGGCTGGAGTGCAGTGGCACGATCTTGGCTCACTGCAACCTCCTGGGTTCAAGCAATTATCCTGCCTCAGCCTCCCAAGTAGCTGGGATTACAGGCATGCACCACCACGCTCAGCTAATTTTTTTATTTTTAGTAGAGACGGGGTTTTGCCATGTTGGCCAGGCTGGTCTTGAAACATCTGACCTCAGGTGATCCACGTGCCTCGGCCTCCCAAAGTGTTGGGATTACAGGCGTGAGCCACCACACCTGGCCTGATTCTGAGTTTCTATAGAGTAGAAGGAAAGTATATAAGCTGAGACCGTACTATCATTTATCAGCCCTATTTTCCTTAGATAAAATGTATCCCAAGTAGCTAATATGTGATATTCTCTTTCTGGTTCACTACCTTCTCTTGGCTCTACTCTCACCATATCACAGGAAATAATTTAAAAAGAAATAGATAATTCATTTTTTGTTTTTATATTTTTAAGATTGTATTTTCTTTTTTCTTTTCTTTTCTTTTTTTTTTTTTTTTGAGACAGAGTCTGGCTCTGTTGCAGGCTGGAGTGCAATGGCGCCATCTCAGCTCACTGCAACCTCTGCCTCTCATGTTCAAGTGATTCTCCTGCCTCCGCCTCCTGATTAGCTGGGATTACAGGCACCTGCCACCACGCCCGGCTAATTTTTATATTTTTAAAATGTAGAGATGGGGTTTCACCATGTTGGCCAGGCTGGTCTTAAACTCTTGACTTCAGGTGATCCACCTGCCTTGACCTCCCAAAGTGCTGGGATTACAGGTGTGAGCCACTGTGCTTGGCCAGGATTGTATTTTCTAATTACAAATTGGCACATGTATTAATCCAGAAAACCTGGGGGAAAAAAGTAAAGGAAAACACACACACACACACACACACATAACATTGCCACTCAAAAAAAAAAATCTCACCACTGTCCATTACTTTTCTAAATGTGTGTTTATATGTATATATATGTATATGTATATATATCCACATTTATATATAAAATGTTATAACAGTCTGCTGTTATAAAAAGCAGTCTGCTTTTTTTCCACTTTATATGTACATGTACTTCTTCACAACCAATTGGAATACCCACAATGATATGCCACATCCCAAAAAGCTATCAGAAGCTAAGCAAGCATAGTTACATAGATTTTGGAACAGCTACAATTATGTTATGCCTTAGGCTATTCTTACTGTTTCTCTTTATCTGCTCCAGAATGGATTGGTTTCATTGCAACCAGTGCTTCCGAAAAGATGGAGCCCATTTCTTTGTCACCAGCTGCGGTCATATTTTCTGTAAAACGTGTGTGACTCTGGGTGAGTGATTCAACTGTTTTCAGATTCAGGGAAAAATGTTTTCATGTAATGATGTAAGGAGTAGCCATTTCTATGTGTGTCTTAGGATAAAAATCACTTATTAGGTCAATGGTGATACAGATACTGTAGGAAACTGTCAATTTTAGAAATTGAAGGAATCCATTAATAAAGAATGGTGCTAAATTATTTAGCAAATGATTTAGCAAATCTATTACTTGAGGACCAGAGTGTACTCATTAGTGTTTTGAAGTCTGGCAGGGAAAGCCACAAGGCATCGGACTCTTCAGGGAAAAGATAGAATAAGTATAATGGATGGGAATAGAGGAAAGTTTGGCTGATAGAAGAGCCATTTCTAAAGGGGAAGTGGTCTAGTATGTGACATCAATTTGATTAGAAATGATGATGATGATACCTTTGCAGCTTAAAAAGCAGTTTCATATCAACCAATTTTATGTAAGCCGCGCCACACGCCCCAGTGGTAATTATTAGTAGAACCGTTTTACAAATGAAGAGACTGGCTCAGAGAGGATAAGTGATTTGACTTATTGAAGTGATGCTTCAATAGGGTTTTGAATGATAAAATGGAATTTACCAAGTGGATAAGGCAGGGAAGATTTATTCTAGTTTAAGAGAACAGCATGTACAAAGACGTATTACATCATAAAACCATAGTGCAGGGGACTACACATAATTGGGATTGTTAGAGTATAAACAGTAAGGTAAGACGTGGTGAGAGATGAGGCTAGTGAAGTAGGGAGTGTCGGATGATGGAAGGCTCTATGCACTGGGCTAAAGAGCCTGAACTTCATCCTGCAGGTGATGGAGACCTGTGGAAGTTTTTGTTTTGTTTTGTTTTTGACACAGTCTCACTTCGTCACCGAGACTGTAGTGCAATGGTGCAATCTTGGCTCACTGCAACCTCTGCTTCCCAGGTTCAAGCGATTCTCATGTCTCAGCCACTTGAGTAGCTGGAATTACAGGCATGCACCACGATGCCGGGCTAACTATTGTATTTTTAGTAGAGATGGGGTTTCACCATGTTGGCCAGGCTGATCTTGAACTCCCAGCCTCAAGTGATCCACCTGCCTCAGCCTCCTAAAGTGCTGGGATTACAGGTGTGAGCCATTTTTTGTTTTGTTTTGTTTTGTTTTAAGAGAAGAATGTTATGTACTTGCTAGCTCACTCTGGCAACGATATGGACTGGGAAAAAGAAAAACCTTTAGTCCCCAGAAAAAGAACAGTCAAGTTAAGTAGCCTCAGGGGAAGCTTTTTTCTCTGTACAAATCTCATGACCTTTTAAAGTTGTCGCTAATGTAAAAAGCTGTTTACTATGGTAACAGCAGCTCACTTTGGAGTGGTTTGTCTCCATAAAGCATATGCCATGTGATGTTTTCTGCTGACATGGCATTTGTCTTAATCAATGACCAGTCCCACTACTAAAATTTCACTTTACAGGGAAAGATTAGGAATCTTAATTTTTGCTTCTTTCAGATTGGGTTGATTGGGGAATGAGAGTAGCAGAGCTTCAAAGCAAGATTAACAAATATTAGCAAAGTGATGACAAGGTAGGCATAACTGGGGAGTTTCTTACAGTACCCAATGTGTGCCTGCTGTCAGGTCAATAGAATACAAAAGAGTAACTTAAAGATCTTTGGTATCTTGTACTTTTCCCTACTCTTGTAAACGTACTGCAGTACTTCTGCTGGGAGTTTAGAATTGTCCTTTCTGTTCCACAGAAGAAAACTGGGAATTTATAAAAAGATGGGGCAGGAGGTGCTGGGATGGTGGCTCATGCTTATAAACTTACCACTTTGCGGGGGCCAAGGTGGGAGGATCACTTGAGCCCAGGAGTTCAAGACCAGCTTGAGCAACATATGGAGACTCCATCTCTAAAGATAATAACAAAATTAAAATGAGCTGAGGTGGTAATGTGCGCCTGTAGTCCCAGCTAGCTGGAAGACTGAAGCAGGAGGATCACTTGAGCCTGGGAGGTTGAGGCTGCAGTGAGCCATAATTGTGCCACTGCATTCCAGCCTGGGTGACAGAGTGAGACCCTGTCTCAAAAAAAACATAAAATAAAATTTTAAAAGATAGGGAGATGGGTAGAGGTACAGTGTGAAAGCCCTACTTATACCTCAACATACTAGTTTGGAAACACTTACTTAGAGAACAGACCTTAAGTTGGTGTCCTTTTATAACACAATGATATTCTAAATTCAGTAAGAACCCTTTTTTTCTTCTATTGCTAGCATACTAGATTGTTGCCATGTACTTTAAGTCTTTAAATCTTACCTCATGCTCATGAGAGCCAAACATTTTTTTTCCCTTTTCCTTCCAGAAAAATGTGCTGTTTGTGGAACTGCCTGCAAGCATCTGGCTCTTTCTGATAATGTAAGTTTTTCTCCCCCTGCCACAAATGGTCTCATCCCATTTCTGGCCTGTAGGAAGTATATACAAAGTACAGATGATGAATTGTTTTAAAAAGAAAGAGAAGAAGACCGGGCGTGGTGGCTCACACCTGTAATCCCAGCATTTTGGGAGGTCAAGGCAGGTGGATCGCCTGAGCTCAGGAATTTGAGACCACCCTGGGCAACATAGTAAAACTCTGTCTCTACTAAAATATAAAAAATTAGCCAGGCTTGGTGGTGCGGGCCTGTAGTCCCAGCTACTTGGGAGGCTGAAGCACGAGAATCACTTGAGCCTGGGAGGCGGAAGTTGCAGTGAGCCAAGATCGCACCACTACACTCCAGCTTGGGAGTAAGACTCTGTCTAAAAAAAAAAAAGAAAAGAAGAAGAAAAAGAAAGCAAAGAAACAAACTTGCAAATAGCCATTTGTAAAAAGAGTGTAAATAATAGGCCAGCTGAAGAGGCTCGCACCTGTAATCCCAGCACTTTGGGAGGCTGAGGTGGATAGATCACCTGAGATCAGAAGTTTGAGACCAGCCTGGCCAACATGATGAAACCCCCATCTCTACTAAAAATACAAAAATTAGCAGGGTGTGTTGGTGGGCACCTGTAATCCCAGCTACTCAGGAGGCTGAGGCAAAAGAATCACTTGAACCCAAGAGGCGAGGGTTGCAATGAGCCTAGATCACACCACTGCACTCCAGCCTGGGTGACAACAGCAAAACTCTGTCTCAAAGAGAAAAAAAAAAGAATATAAACAACAGATGGAAGCATTATTTGTGATCACTGTTACAGATGCACAAGGTAAGGAGAATTGGACATATAATGTACATCTAGAACAGTGGTGATCTCCCTTTTATACAGAGTGGAGATAATGCCAGGTATATTAGAAAAGGTGGTACATCCTTTGTCATATTAGTCAGTATTTTATTTTATTCAATTGTGGATATTCTCACAGTGTGTATTGCTCTCTTTATAGCTGAAGCCTCAGGAGAAGATGTTTTTCAAAAGTCCTGTGGAGACAGCTTTGCAGTATTTTAGTCACATCTCTCAGGTATGAGAAACAAAAGTGAAGAAAATCTGATTCTCCAGGCAAATTCTAATTGCATCTTATTTCTTTATCAAAGGTTTTCTTTAAACTGCATTTGTACACAATGGAGGGAAATTAACTGCTTTCTTTGCTTTCTTCCTTGATGATACAAATTTCAATCAGTTAACTTTTTATTGACCCAGAATCTGTGATAGGCTGTAAAAATCACTATGTAGCTAACATCTTGCCTTGTATTTCCTCGTTGTATTAATTAATTTCTAAGACTAAAGGTTGTTCTAGGGAGCTTTATCATTTTTCTCAGCAGATAGATGCATCTTCTAAAAATTGCTTTGAGTATATAGGCCTGGCCCTGCAAACAATGGGTGTGATGGTTTAACTCGCAACCAGTAACTTACAGCACTAAGATCATGAGACTACTTCTTGTTTCCCATTCTTACTTTTCAATAACCTTTTTAGTAATACTTAACTCTTCATTTAGTGTTAATAACTGGTTTCTTGAATTTTAGGAAATATTTGTCTTTTCTTGATGTGTCATATGTTGGCATACAATTGACTTGGTCAGGAGCAACAGGAATGTAGAAGAAGGTAGAGAGAAGGCAGGACAACCATTTGAGAGAATTCCCTAGTTGTAAAAACTTTGATTTTTTTCTTTCTACTCCCCAGTTATCTTAGATCATGCTACAGCCTCATGGAATTCCTATTGTGGCATATTTCTTGAGATTTGTATCACTGTTCCCTTTCTATACTCTTACTTCTTATTCTTTTGAAAGTACCCCTTTTCTAAACCTCAAGATGATCCTTAGTCATTTTCTGGTTGAAGATTTATTTTTCAGTGTCCTGCCTCTCAATCCTCACTTTAGAGATACAGTAAGGGGAATTAAGGCTTGCTGCTTGCTGTCTTTAGCTGCTGGGTTGAGCCATCATATTTGACATACACTATATTTAACATTATAAGTATATTAAAATCCAGCTGAGACTCAAGGAGAAATGTAAACAAGGTCATAGGAACAAGAGAAAGAGCAGACCTTTGGTTAATAAATAAACCTAGGCATAGTTAATGATCAGTAGAGAAATCATATGTAGTCTGAATCCTAACCTGCCTGATCATGGGACCAATTACACATGGTCAAACAATCAAGATAAAAGAAATGGAAAGGGTCAGTTAATCATCACTGTAGTGAAGGGTCAATTTAGTGAAGTCAGCAAAGTCTAAAAATGTGTTTTCCTAATTTGTGAAGCTGAATAACTGATCCAGTACCTAGACTGTTTCACTCAGGCTTCTGCTCAAAACATTCTTCTTCAGTCAGTCCTTTAGTGACTCTCATATTTCAAATAGTAGCCCCAGCATTTTCTACTCCTTACCATGCTTTTTTTTCATCATAGTTCTTTTCTCTAACATTATGTTATATATTTGTTGTCTGAATCCTGCACTGGAATATAAGCTCCATGAAAACAGATTTGGTTGTTTTGTTTATTGTTCTCTTTTAATAGTCTTTAATAAGTAGTGGACACTCAAAATGTTGTCATTGAATGAATGATGGAATGTTGCTCTAAATATCTATTTATGTTCCAATTTTAGTATTTACGTTCTTACGTTCTCCAATCTCTACAATGACTTAAGGCCATTTCTTCTGCTGCACTTTGTGCTAATAGTTGATCAAACTGCCTGTTTTGAATCCTTTACCCATCTCAAGATAATCTTTCTGAGGGATCAGAGAACCTCATGTAGATCTGTAAGTTTTCTTTTCTTTTCTTTCTTTCTTTTTTTTTTTTTTGAGTTGGAGTCTTGCTTTTGTCGCCCAGGCTGGAGTGCGGTGGCGAGATCTCAGCTCACAGAAACCTCTGCCTCCAGGGTTCAAGCAATTCTCCTGGGGGCAGGGGCAATTTCAGTCTTATTCATTTTATATGACTCCTAACATAGCACCAGGAACATAGAAGGATTCAATAAATACTTTTTGAAAGAATTAATGAAATAATCTTTCCTATTGAAGTTATCCTTTAATGTATATGAAATACAGTAAAGTGATAATACTGGGAAAACTGTTGGTGTAGAAATCTAATGACCAACTCGGCCTGCTAACTTATCACTTTACTTCTTTGAGCCAGTCATACTTCCTCACATGTAATATGAAATAATAATACTCATCCTATTTCTTATGAAGATCCAATGAGACAATGTTTATGGAAATATTCTAAAAACCATAAAGTACTTAAAAAAAAACCAAAAAAAACCCCACAAAAACAGAGACAGTCTTGCTATATTGCCCAGGCTGTTCTCAAACTCCTGGCCTCAAGCAGTCCTCCCACCTTGGCCTCCCAAAGTGCCAGGATTACAGGTGTGAGCCACCACGCCTAACCTGAAAATTGTACTTTATTAGTTTAAAAAATAATGTGGAAAAGTCATGAAAGGTTATGAGTGATCACAAACTCACTTAAAAATAGTTAAAGATCATATACGTAAAAAGAAGTTTGTGTTTTAAAAAATTGTTGGCCGGGCGTAGTGGCTCACGCCTGTAATCCCAGCACTTTGGGAGGCCAACGTGGGCGGATCACCTGAGGTCAGGAGCTCGTGACCAACCTGGCCAACATGGAGAAACCCCTTCTCTACTAAAAATAAAAAATTAGCCAAGTATGGTGGCACATGTCTGTACTCCCAGCTACTCAAGAGGCTGAGGCAGGAGAATTGCCTGAACCCGGGAGGTAGAGATTGCGGTGAGCCGAGATCGCGCCATTGCACTTCAGCCTGGGCAACCAGAGCAAAACTCCATCTCAAAAAAAAAAAAAAAAAAAAATTGTTTTCAAAGGGAAATATAAACACCCCATCTGCTTTTTTTTTTTGAGACGGAGTCTCGCTCTGTCACCCAGCCTGGAGTGCAGTGGCTTGATCTCAGCTCACTGCAAGCTCCGCCTCCCGGATTCACGCCATTCTCCTGCCTCAGCCTCCCAAGTAGCTGGGACTATAGGCGCCCACCACCATGCCAGGCTAATTTTTTTATATTTTTAGTAGAGACGGGGTTTCACCGTGTTAGCCGGGATGGTCTCCATCTCCTGACCTCGTGATCTGCCCGTCTCGGCCTCCCAAAGTGCTGGAATTACAGGCGTGAGCCACTGAACCCGGCCCTTTTTTTTTTTTTTTTTTGGGGGTCCACTAGTTTTCATGCAATCTCCTACTTTTTTTAATAACAGCTTTATTGAGATGTAGTTAACATACCATAAAATTCACCCTTTTAAAGTATGCAATTCAGTGGTTTTTAATACATCCACAGAATTGCACAAACACTACTGCCTAATTTTCAAACATTTTCATCTCACCCCAGAAAGAAGCTCTGTACTTATTGGCAGGTACTTCCCAAACCCTTCCCACCCTCCCCATCTCCAGGCAATCACTAATTTACTTTCTGTTCCTATGGTTTTGCCTGTTCAGGACATAAATATAGGATCATATAATGTATGGTCTTTTGTGACTTGCTGCATTCACTAAGTATAATGCTCTCAAGTTTCATCCATGTGGTAGCATCTATTAGGACTTTATTAATATTTCATTCCATTTTATGGCCAAATAACAATCTATTATATAAATGGATGTACATTTTACTTATGTATTCATTAGTTGATAGACATTTGGGTTGTTCCTACTTTGGGGCTATTATAAGTAATATTGCTGTGGAACATTTATGTACAAGTTTTTACATGGACATATATTTTTATTTCTGTTGGGTATATACCTAGGAGTGGAATTTCTGGGTCAAATGGTAACTCTATATTTAACTTTTTTAGGAACTGCCAGACTATTTTCCCAAGTGGCTGTAGTGTTTTACATCCTTAGCAGCTGTTTTAGTCTGTCTGGGCTGCTATAATAAAATACCTTAGACTGGACAATTTCTAAATAACAGAAATTTAATTCTCACAGTTCTGGAGGCTGGGAAGTTCAACATCAAGGCCCCAATAGATGCAGTGTCTGGTAACGGCTTACTCTTTGCTTCCAAGATAATGCCTTCTTGCTGCATCCTCACATGGCAAAAGTGGCAAACAGGCTTCTTTTTTACTTATTTTTTTGAGACAGGGTCTCACTCTGTCACAAAGGCTGGAGTGCAGTAGTGTGGTTGTGGCCAGTGGTGCAATCATGGCTCCCTGCAGCCTTGCCCTCTTGAGCTCAGGTGATCCTCTCACCTCACTCTCCCAGGTAGCTGGGACTACAAGCACATGTCACACCACCCAGCTAGTTTTTGTATTTTTTTAAAATAAATACAGGGTTTCACCACGTTGCCCAGGCTGGTCTTGAACCTGGGCTCACGCAGTCTGCCCGCCTCAGCCTCCCAAAGTGCTGCAATTACAGGCGTGAGCCACCGCGCCCAACCCCAAGCCTTTTTTTTTTTTTTTTTTTTTTTTGAGACAGAGTCTTGCTCTGTCGCCCAGGCTGGAGTGCTGTGGCACGATCTCAGCTCACTGCATCCTCTGCTTCCTGGGTTCAAGCAATTCTCCTGCCTACACCTCCTGAGTAGCTGGGATTATAGGTGTGCGCCACCACGCCCGGCTAATTTTTGTATTTTTAATAGAGACGGGGTTTCACCATGTTGGTCAGGCTAGTCCGGAATTCCTGACCTCGTGATCCGCTCACCTCAGCCTCCCAAGGTGCTGAGATTACAGACGCGCCACCATGCCCACCCCCCAAGCCTCTTTTTATTTATAAGGCACTGATCCTATTTATAAGGCACTAATCCCATTCACAAGAGCAAAGCCTTCAGGACATAATAACCTCCTAAAGCCTCCATATCTTAATACTATTGCATTGAGAGTTGAGTGTCAACAAATGAATTTTTGTGGGACGCAAACATTCAGACCACAGCAGGCCAGTAAATATTTTAAGCTTTGCAGGCCATACAATTTCCGATGCAGCTATCCAACTCTGCTGTTGTAGCACGGAAGCAGCCATAGACAGCATGTAAGCATATGGGTATAATTATGTTCCAATAAAACTTATTTACAGAAACAGACAGCTAGCCCAGCACGGTGGCTCACGCCTGTAATCCCAGCACTTTGGGAGGCCAAGGCCGGCGGATCACGAGGTCAGGAGATCAAGACCATCCTGGCTAACACAGTGAAACCCCATCTCCACTAAAAATACAAAAAATTAGCTGGGCGTGGTGGCGGGCGCCTGCAGTTCCACCTACTGGGAAGGCTGAGGTAGGAGAATGGCATGAAACCCAGGAGGCAGAGGTTGCAGTGAACTGAGATCGCGCCACTGCACTCCAGCCTGGGCGACAGAGTGAGACTGTCTCAAAAACAAAAACAAAAACAAAAAAACCCCGAAAAAACCAAACAGACAGCTGGTCATGTTCAGTTGTTTGCTGACTATTGGTCTATTTTATGTTTTTAAAGGATTTTTGAAGTCTCATGTTTTTACTAATATATACATCCATAATTGCTACATATACTGTTAGAATAAAATCAGGTCAAGATTTGATCTCATCAATAGACCAGAGCTTCTCCATCCCTCATTTGAATTAAGAATTTGAACAACTGAGGTACTCAGTGGGCCAGATGCAGTGGCTCACACCACTTTGGAGGCCAAGGTGGGAGGATTGCATGAGGCCAGGAGTTTGAGACTAGCTTGGGTAACATAGTGAAACCCCATCTCTACAAAAAATTTAAAAATTAGGTGGGCATGGTGGCACACACCTGTAATCCCAGCTACTCAGGAGGCTGAGGTGGGAGGATCGCTTGATCCCAAGAGGTTGAGGCTGCAGTGAGCCGTGATTGCACCACCGTACTCCAGCTTGGGTAAAAATAGAGAAATTAAAAAGAGATACTCAATGGTGCTTTTGAAGAAAAGTTGTATTTAGTTTAATATTATTTTACCTAAAAAGGAAAAGCTGTCAGTATTTAGGACTTCTGAAACAGTGTAGTTGAATTCTTCATCACTACTGAGCAGGGGGTGGAGGAACCTTAGGCCATTGTGAGGTTGTATTCCTTTGATCATACAAACTGTGCAACCCAAAACATAACCCTCCGCCTGGTGGGCTGCTGTGGCTCTCATTCAGAGTGGGTACTTCAGACATCTTACTAACAATCCTCCAATTGCTTTTGCTAAGAAAGCATTTTTAGGGTTCTTTTTTGCTCTACTCTGTTCCCTCTGAGCCATCACGATAATCTATTTCAATTGCAAATCTGAACAAGTAACTGCCTTTTCAGAATCCTTTGGTGGCTTCCTATCACTAAGTTTCAGACTGCTCAGAGTAATACATAGTTACCTTAATGATCTGGTTCCTCCTAAACTCTCCAATTTCAATCACAACTACCACCTCACATCTCATATACAAACACAAGTTTTTACATAAGGTTATTTATTACTGAATCTATTAGGCAGATTTAGTTCTTTGCAGTTCTTTTACAGACCATATACTTTCATACCTTTATATCTGAAACGCCTAACTTCTACACTTTAAAGACTAAGTTAGGCTGGGCGTGGTGGCTCACGCCTGTAATCCCAGCACTTTTGGAGGCTGACGGGGGTGGATCACCTGAGGTTGAGGGTTCAAGATCTGCCTGGCCAATATGGTGAAACCCCATCTCTACTAAAAATACAAAAAAGTAGCCGGGTGTGGTAGTGGCGTGTGCCTGTAATCCCAGCTGCTTGTGAGACTGAGGCATGAGAATCACTTGAACCTGGGAGGCAGAGGTTGCAGCGAGCCTAGATTGCGCCACTGTACTCCATCCTGGGTGACGGAGCGAGACTGTCTCAAAAAAAAAAAAAAAACAAAAAAAAAACTGAATTAATAATTACCTCTTAATCATTATCTCTATCTTGTAAATTCTTGTGTTCTGCATATAACATAGTGTTTTACTTATTGGTTCATGTGTCAGAATGTCTCTTCTACTAGACTGTGATAAGCTACTATGAAACTGGAAAATCTGAGACGAGTCTCAGTTAATTTAGAAAGTTTATTTTGCCAAGATTGAGGACATGTGCCCATGACACAGCCTCAGGAGGTTCAGACGACATGTGCCCAAGGTCAGAGCGCAGTTTGGTTTTATACATTTTCGGGAGACATGAGACATCAATCAACATATGTAAGATGAACGTTGGTTCGGTCTGGAAAGGTGGGACAGCTCAAAGTGGGAGAGGGCTTCTAGGTCCTAGGTAGATAAGAGACCAATGGTTGCCTTCTTTTGAGTTTCTGATTAGCCTCTCCAAAGGAGGCAATCAGATATGCATGTATCTCAGTGAGCAGACCGGTGACTTTGAATAGAATGGGAGGCAGGTTTGCCCTAAGCATTTCCCAGCTTGACTTTTCCTTTTAGCTTAGTGATTTGGGGGGTCCAAGATATTTTCCTTTGACACTACTAAAAGACAAGAACCCATACTGTTCATCTTAGCATTTCCAGTTCTTATGCCTGGCATAAAGTGTTCAGTAAAGTTTTGCTAAATGAAATATAATCTTTGCACTATATATTTTCTGCCCCTGTGTGAGACATTTTCTGATACCAACCGGTTCTCTGACACCAACTAGGTGTGGAACAATTCAATTCAATTCAATTCTAACACTTAATTCCTAGAGTTTTAGTGTCATACTTCACATGTTTAGGGCTCAGCCTCACAAGACTGCCCCCACTCTGGACACCAGCCACAAATGGGGTACCTAGGCTACAATACTTCAGACTGGCCAACCACAAACTTGAGGATTCTCATGAACTTCCTCCTGCTCCCCCAAGCTTCAATAACTTGCTAGAATGACTCACAGAACTCAGAAAAGTACTTTACTTATTATTACCAGTTTATTATAAAAGATACAACATGGGGGCCAGGTGCAGTGGCTCACACCTGTAATCCCAGCACTTTGGGAGGCCGAGGTGGGTGGATCACCTGAGGTCAGGAGTTCGAGACCAGCCTGGCCAACATGGTGAAACCCTGCCTCTACTAAAAATACAAAAAGTAGATGGGTGTGGTGGTGGGCACCTGTAATTCCAGCTACTCTGGAGGCTGAAGCAGGAGAATCACTTGAACCTGGGAGGCGGAGGTTGCAGTGAGCCAAGATCATGCCACCGCACTCCAGCCTGGGTGACAGCGCAAGACTGTGTCTCAAAAAAAGAAAAGGAAAGAAAAGAAAACAATACATCATGGGAATAGCCAAATGGAAAAGATGCAAAGTATGTGAGGAGGGGTGCAGAGCTTCCATACCCTCTCCAGATGCACTACTCTCCCAGCACCTCCAAGTGTTCACCAACTTGGTAACTCTCTGAACTCCCTTGTTCAGGAGTTGTTATGAAGGTTCCATTACATAGGCGTGATTGATTAAAGAATTGGTCATTGGCGATTGAACTCAATCTCTAGCGCCTTTTCCTTCTCTGGTTGTCGGGGGTGGGGGTGGGGTGGGAAGAAGGGTTGGGACCCCAACCTTCCAAACAGTGTTTGGTTCCTCTGGCAACAAGCCCCCATTTTGATGCTATCTAGGACCCCACCAAGAGTCACCTCATTAGCACAAATTCAGGTATGGTTGAAAGGGGCTTGTTATGAATAACAAAAGATGCTCCTATCACTCAGGAAATGCCAAGGGTTTTAGTAACTCTGTGAGGAACCAGGGACAAAGACTGTATATATATTTCTTACACCACACCCTGTTCAAAAGATCCCCCTCAAAATCAGCCCATTAAAAAAAGGTTTATTATGATTTTATCACATATAATTTCAAATGTCTAAAAAGAGTATAATCATATGTATAATATAATTAATTTCTGAACCGTATCAGTTTCATTGCCCCGTGCATGGCAAGTTAGTACACCAAGACACTGGGTTGCAGCAGAGAAAGAGGTTTAATCATAAGACAGCTGAACAAGGAGATAGGAAACCTCAAATTTGCCTCTAGGAGGAGTTCGAGGCCAGAGGTTTTTAAAGAGTTGGATGAGTAGTAAGCCATGGTGTGGGGATCATTGCTTGGTTAAAGAATGCAGGGTGGAGTCATGAGAAGGGTAGATGAAGAAACTGCATTCTCGAAAATGTGATTGTAAAAGTTTACAAAAACCCCAATTCCCCAGAGAGCTATGAAATGAGCAGAGTGCAGAATATATTCTGTCAGTCTCTTGAAATATTATTTGCCCTCTTAACTGATAAGGCAATGGAGGAAGAAAGTAAGAATGTAATAAAAATATGAAAAAAGTGAAAAAAAAAACCCTGCATTCTCATGCTGATTCGATTCCTCTGTGGGGGTCTTCAGACTCGCTAGTGTCAGCTGTTCCACTGGAATTCAAGATCTGAAAAATATCTTAAGCAACTTTTAAGCAAAAGCCTTATGACTCTAATATCATATTCTGTTTATGAGAACAATGAGGATGCAGATGGTCAGCATCTAGTGTGATGTGACTTTCGCAGCTAAAAGGAAGTGTGCCAAAGTGCAGCCTGATTAATCCTTAATTATAACTATATTTCTGTCCAGCACCAAGCATGTAATTCTTGTTAAACCCTATGAGGACGGTTTCATTTCCATGCATCCATCACTCCACTTCAACAATTATCGGTGAATGGCTGATTTTCCTCCATCCATACCTCTTGCCACCCCCACCCAGATTATTTTAAAGCCAAAACCGGATATTACATCATTTCAATCTGTAAATATTTCAGTGTGTATCTCTAAAAGATAGGAACTTTTTTCTTAAATATAACCACATCCTGCTAAGATAACAATTTCATCATAATATCAAATAATCAGGCTGCATTCACATTTCTCCGGTTGTCTCAGTTTTAAAATGTTCCCACATTTTGAACTGAGTTTCAATAAACGTATATATTTCAGTGGTTATGTCTCTTAAGTTTCTTTTACACTATAAGTTTTCTCTCATTTCTTTTTAAGTTATTATTGAAGAAAATGGTCTTTTGTCCTATAGAGTTGTTCACAGTGTGGATTTTGTTTATTGTACCTATGGAGTCATTTTATATGTTCCTCTGTCCTCTATTTCCTGTAAATTGATAGGTAGGTTTAGGGTTAATCACCATCATTGGTTTGGGGGCAGGGGAAGGTAAGGCAAGACCACTTTATTCCAGTGTCGTATTCCACCAAGAGGTACTTAATGGTCTGTGTCTCTTATTTTGTGTGAGGGTAGCCATTGATGAACTTTGCAGAGATCCTTAATTCATTAGAAGTTGTAAAATTCCAATTCTGTCATCCTTTCTCATTTTTTTAGTTGGAGTACTTAGAGAAATGTCCTTTTATCAAATGAATGATTATCCAGATACATAGTTCAAAAATACTAAGACTTGCTTGTAGATATTGTGGAATGAGGGAGTTTCACAAAAGATAGATAAGGCAAACTAATAGGTTTTGAATGTCAAAGAGAGATCGTGAATTTACCAATATCTTTAAAGTGAATTTCTAAAACTTGGTGACTTATTTACAGATGTTCAAAAATTAAATTGCATGCAAAAATAAATCTTCAACTAAATAAAAATGCTGACATTTAAAAATAAGAACTAAGGCTAGGCACAGTGGCTCATGCCTATAATCCCAACACTTTGGGAGGCCGAAGTGGGAGGACTGCTAGAACCCAGGAGTTTGAGATCAGCCTGGGCAACATAGTGAGACCCTTTCTCTTAAGAAAAAAAAAATTAAAAAATTAGAGGGGTATGGTGGCATGCACCTGTTGTCCCAGCTACTCGGGAGGCTCAAGTGGGAAGATCACTTGAGCCTGGGAGGTTGAGCCTACAGTGAACTGTGAACAAACCCCTGCACTCTAGCCTGGTTGAAAGGGCAAAACTCTATCTCAAAAAAAAAAAAAAAAAGAACTAAGACTGGGCATGGTGGCTCAATTCCAGTAGTTCCAGCACGTGGAGGATGACCTGAGGCCAGAAGTTTGAGACCAGTTTGGGCAACACAGCAGGACCCCATCTCTATCAAAATAAAAATAAATAAAAATAAGAACTGGGAAGGTCCTTCTTTAGTACAAAAATGATAATCAAACTGATACTCATTTCCAAAGCATATATTACTTTTTTGTATGTGTGTGCTTTTGGTAGAGATAGCATTTTGCCATGTTGCCCAGGCTGGTCTCAAACTCCTGAGTTCAAGTGATCTGCCCACCTTGGCTTCCCAAAGTGGTAAGATTACAGGCATGAGCCACTGCACCTGGCCTACTTTTATAAACAAACAGGAATGTTTTGTTTATAATAACCCACATTGGACCAAAACGTCTTATTGTAGTAAACCTACTAAGCTCCCCCTTTGCTTCCATTACTGTGCCTCTCTCAGTATTTTTCAGTTATTTCTCCTTTACTCTTTCTACCCTTTTGTTGGACTTAATTCAGAACTGAAGTTTTAATATACTCTCCCAAGCATATAAAATAAAAATTATGTTTCATATATAAAATAAAGTTTATACAAGGCTGTTGGTTTGGATTGAGTTTCTGCACTAGGTCCAGCAGTCCAAACCAAAATGGAATTACTCATGCTGACAGTTCATCTGATCTTCCAAGAAATCAGGAGACGGAGAGGTAATAGGTAAATCTCCAAACAGGCCAATTTTAGCTGGCATAATAAAGAAGTCCCCTCTGCTTTAACCTTTACAAGGAGAGTAACTCTGAACCAACCCATGCACTTTTTGTTCTCTGTTTCTGCTTTCTTCAGCCCTTTTCTGCCTAAAAAGCCAACTTGTCTTCTCAGTTAATCAGAACACTCATTCTGTTTTTAGAACAATGTGTTGCTCAAGTCTAGAATTGCAAATCGAAGCCAGTTAAAATCTTTAAACTAGCTGGGCATGGTGGCTCATGCCTGTAATCCCAGCACTTTGGGAGGCCGAGGCAGGCGGATCACCTGAGGTCCGGAGTTCAAGACCAGCCTGACCAACATGGAGAAACCCCATCTCTACTAAAAATACAAAATTAGCCAGGTGTGGTGGTGCATGCCTGTAATCCCAGCTACTCTGGAGCCTTAGGCAGGAGAATGGCTTGAACCCGGCAGTTGGAGGTTGCTGTGAGCCAAGATCGCGCCATTGCACTCCAGCCTGGGCAACAAGAGCAAAACTCCGTCTCAAAAAAAAAGAAAGAAAAAAAAAACTAAATTTGTTGTAATTTTGTATTTTGACACGTTATCAATAGTAAAATGGTAGGAATCTAGAGCGTGAAGACCATTATATCCTTACCTGGTCCTATGATGGAGATAAAGGAAAGGAATCAGGGTATAGAAGTAGACAGTTTCATACCAATAAAATGTTGGTATCAACGTTCCAATAAAACAATATTTAACACTTGAATTATCCAGACAATGTTAAGTGTTATCATCAATAGAACTACTTTTATTATTATCAGCTCTGTGTTACTGTATTAACAAAATAATCCCACCTTTAAGAAAAAGTAAGTGATTGGGAGGCCAAGGCAGGAGGATTGTTTGAGACCAGGAGTTCAAGACCGGTCTGGGCAATATAGCAAGCTATCATTTCTAAAAAAATTTTTTAAATTTTTAAAAAAGCAAGTGAGCAAGCAAAAGTTAATCTTCTTTGGAGAAAGGAAAGAGACCAACCTTTTCATGAGGCTGAGGGATTTGAAGGATTGCTAACTATTGGTAATTTTTTTAAGTACTGTACTGAGGTACATTACTGAGTTAGATTTTAGAATCTTCTTCAGTGAATGTGTTTGATATAGGCTAAACATTTGTACCCTGGTATCAGGCAAAATCACTTCTTCTTCTTTAATACTCCTTGCTGGTTGTTTTCTGGACTGGTCTTTCTTCTTCTTGGAATGATCAGTTTTTTGGGACAAGTAGATAAAGTAGGTCTGCTTAGGCCTGGCAAAAGACCTTCCCGGGGGCCGGGCGCGGTGGCTCAAGCCTGTAATCCCAGCACTTTGGGAGGCCAAGACGGGCGGATCACGAGGTCAGGAAATCGAGACCATCTTGGCTAACACGGTGAAACCCCGTCTACTAAAAAATACAAAAAACCACCCAGGCGAGGTTGCGGGCGCCTGTAGTCCCAGCTACTCCGGAGGCTGAGACAGGAGAATGGCGTAAACCCGGGAGGTGGAGCTTGCAGTGAGCTGAGATCCGGCCACTGCACTCCAGCCTGGGCGACAGAGCAAGAATCCGTCTCAAAAAAAATAAAAATAAAAATAAAAAGACCTTCCCATAATCCAGTCTGGCTCCCTGGAGTTCCACAGTGGGGTCTGTTTGTGCACTTATGACCCTTGGTAATGTCAAACGGAGGGCTAACTAATCTAGGGTAGGATTTGGCTTTTCTTGATGCTAGCCTGATTTTGACTTAATTTTACTTCCAACTATCCCCAAGGGTAGGATTAGGATATTTGGGATACTAACACTGTGATTTGGCTGTCTATTATATAGCTTTATCTCTGTTGCTTGTCACCCCTACCCCTGCCATTTTAGGTAATTCCCAGGATTCAGAGTAACTTTTATTCTGCTTCTCCACTGTTCAATTTTTTTTTTTTTTTGAGATGGGTTCTCACTCTGTTGCCCAGGCTGGAGTGCAGTGGCACGATCTTGGCTCACTGCAACCTCCACCTTCTGGGTTCAAGTGATTCTCCTGCCTCAGCCTCGCCATTAGCTGGAATTTCAGGTGCACACCACCATGCCCGGCTAATTTTTGCATTTTTAGTAGAGACGGGGTTTCGCCATATTGACCAGGCTGGTCTCAAACTCCTGACCTCAAGTGATCTGCCCACCTTGGTCTCCCAAAGTGCTGGGATTACAGGCATGAGCCACCACACCTGGCCTCCACTATTCAAATTTTCTAAAATAATTTTTTTAAGTTGGGCTCTTGCTCTGTTGCCCAGACTGCAGTGCAGAGGCACAATCATGGCTCCCTGCAGCCTCGAACTCCTGGGTTCAAGCAATCCACCCACTTCAGCCTCTCAAGTAGTTGAAATTACAGGCATGTACCATCGCGCCCTCCTAAATTTTTAAAATTATTTTTTGGCCGGGCACAGTGGCTCACGCCTGTAATCCCAGCACTTTGGGAGGCCGAGGTGGGCGGATCAAGAGGTCAGGAGTTCGAGACCATCCTGACCAACATGGTGAAACCCCATCTCCATTAAAAGTACATATATTAGCCAGGCATGGTGGCAGGCGCCTATAGTCCCAGCTACTCAGGAGGCTGAGGGAGGATAATCGCTTGAACCTGGGTGGCGGAGGTTGCAGTGAGCTGAGATCACGCCACTGCACTCTAGCCTTGGTGACAGAGCGAGACTCAGTCTCAAAAAAAAAATTAAATTAAATTAAATTAAATTAATAAATGAAATTATTTTTTGTACAGACAAGGTCTTGCTATGTTGCTTAGGCTGGTCTCAAATTCCTATCCTTAAGCAATCCTCCTGTCTTAGCCTTGGCTTCCCGAGTCTCTGAGATTATAGGCGTGATCACCATGCCTGGCTTAAAATAAACATTTTCTTTTCACAGCTTAAAATAAACATATTAGTTTTATTAAAAATGAGGGTTTAAAAAAATAGACTAGAGTAAATTCTTATCTATCTAGAACTAGTTTAGTTTACCTTTAAGTAGAAAGGAAACTCTTAAGTACAATTCTTTAGTAAGGTGGCAAGAGCAATTTGAAAATTGAGAACAAAAAGTTTATGAGAAGAGTACCAAGATCTAGGAAAGGACCCTAGACAAAAGAGGGTTTATAGTCTGAACAGGGAGGAAGCAGATGAGACATAAATACTGCTGTGTACTCAAAAGTAGAGCCTGACAAAGCTAAAACACTTTCTAAATATTAACTTTTCATCTGATTCAGCAATCCCATGATAGACACATCAGTATAGCAAATGGTAAAGTGAGGCAAAAGATAAAATTATGTGTGCATGCCCAGAAAAAAAATTCAAGCATAGTTAATCTCCTTCTGTGCCTCTCCACCCTTTCCTATAGCAGCATAAGCAGCCTGCAGGTGACTCTGTGTAGGTGTCTTTAGGGAAAGTAAATTGGTCACTAAGGCTCTGTAATAGCTATGAATGTGGAAGCTGATCCAAACTAATAGTTGACAAGTTAGAACCAATTCTAAGCTCGAAAAACAGTTTTTAAAAAAATCTCTCTTCTTGCACGGGATGCAAAACCATATTTTTAAAGGGTCATTCTGCTATGGTAGAATATTCTCATTAAGATAGTAGAAGGGGCCGGGTGTGGTGGCTTATGCCTGTAATCCCAACACTTTGGGAGGCTGAGGTGGGCAGATCACCTGAGGTTGGGAGTTTGAGACTAGCCTGACCAACATGGAGAAACCCTGTCTCTACTAAAAATACAAAATTAGCTGGGTGTGGTAGCACATGCCTGTAATCCCAGCTACTCAGGAGACTGAGGCAGGAGAATAGCTTGAACCCGGGAGGCAGAGGTTACGGTGAGCTGAGATCACACCATTGCACTCCAGCCTGGGCAACAATAGCAAAACTCTGTCTCAAAAAAAAAAAAAAAAAAAAAAAAAAGACACTAGAAGGCTAGTATCCTGGAAATAAGTGCTGAGCTCTCTAGTTCTGGGATGTTGTTTATTAGGCCAGATGTTCTAGAAGAAAATGAGCAGTATAATAAAGTGTGATTTGATGGCTTTCCCTTTGTTGCCAGAAGTGAAGGGAAAGGAGTTATGGGAGAGTATGTCAAAGGCTTGTTTTTCCCTAGTAGGTGTGGAGTTTCCAGAAGAAACAAACAGATCTCCTCATCGCCTTTTATAAGCATAGAATTACAAAGTTAGAAACAGCCATGCAGGAGGCACAGCAGGCACTGGTCAGCCAGGACAAGTAAGTAACATATCAAATCACAAGAGAGCTTTTTTTTTTCTTTCTAAGAAGTGACAGTCTTTATTTCCTTGTGTTTGCAAAACCTGGAAATTGCTCCATATGTATTTGTTTGTTTGGGAAAAATCGGGTATAGAATTTTTGATCCCCTGAATCTCCATTTTTTTCTTTCTTCCCTCCAGAGGCTCTCCTCACTTTATAGTTTTCCTCTTCTATTTCCCGGTATCAAAAACTGTTTCCCAGGCCAGGTGCAGTGGCTCACACCTGTAATCCCAGCACTTTGGGTGGCCGAAGCAGGAGGATCACTTGAGGCCAGGTGAAGGCCAGCCTGGCCAACATAGCGAGACTCTAAAAAAAAAAAAAAAAAGTTTTTAAATAAAAAATTAGCCAGACATGGTGGTTCACACCTATAGTCCCAGCTACTTGGGCTGAGGCTGGAGGATCCTTTGAGCCCAGGAGTCTGAGTTACAGTGAGCTATGATCACACCACTACACTCCAGCCTGGGTGAAAAAGTGAGACACTGTCTCAAAAACTAAAACAAAAAAAAAATCTGCTTCCTTGAGAAGTCAGATATAGCTGATTCACACCGATAACACTCCTTGTAGCCTCAATCTCCTGGGCTCAAGTGATCCCCTCACCTCAGCCTCCCAAGTAGCTGCGACTACAAGTGCACGCCACCATGCCTGGCTAATTTTTGTATTTTTTTTTGTTGTTGTCGAGAGGAGTCTCTCCATATTGTCCAAGCTGGTCTGGAATCCTTTTTTCTCTTCTTTCAAAGTTTATTATTATTATTATTATTGTTTTTTATGGAATGCTTCAAGCATTTACATGTTAACTTTCTTTGGGGGCCATGTTAATCTTCTCTGTATTGTTCCAATTTTAGTGTATGTGCTGCCAAAGCAACCACAAGATGGAATCCTTGATAAAAATTTTTAGACATCAGCAGGCGAGGGGTGTGTGTGTGTGGGGGAGGAAATGGAATTCTTTGCAAATTCCCCTGAAATCATACCAAGTAATTGCTTATTTTGTCCACCTAATTGTTCTCATTATCAAAACCCTGCCATTGTCTCCTTGAATCACCAAATTCCTGATAGAAATAGCTTGTATAGCTGCAAGCATTTCTCAATAAGTATTAACTAAATGTTAATAGTTATAATAATAAAAAAATCAGGTTTTTAATCCCTGATTTGCTGCAGCTGATTGGTTCCATCTTTTGCCTAGAGAATTGTCAGTCTTAAGGAAGGAGAATGGAGAACTGAAGAAATTTCTAGCCATTCTAAAGGTGAATGAAATAGATTTTCCTTATTATTATTTTCTTTCTTACTTTTCTCATCTATCTAGCTGATTATATAGAATAGTGTTTCCTAATCTTTTTCTCATCATGGCACACACAGAAATTGATATTTGTACAATAAGCCCTCTACAGTAAATGGATGAGGTCTCAGCAGACCTTGGGGGACAGAAAGGATCAACTTATAGTACACTTGTAACCCATTCCTGAACATCAGTGAGTCATGAACATCAGTGAGTTGGAAAGTTCTCTTATAGAAGAAACAGCTGTTGCAACTTAAAAATTTCTCTTCAAGAAACTCAAGACACCTCAGGACGCTTCCTCTGCATCACACTCTACTTCCTAAATAGTTTTTCTTCCTAAGAATATTCTGTGTATTTATATAATTTTCCTATTGATCCCACTCCTGTAATTATTCTAGCACATTGTAGTGTGTCATTTTCCTTTCTCTCCCCAGAGACTCCATATTTCCCCACTTATGTTAGTCTATGGGATTCCCTATGCACTCTTACAAAGAACTAAAATTTTATCTCCTCAAAGCTAATAATATCCTGAGGAAATACTGCTGCTACTTTTCCTCCTACTGGGAATCTTAGCAACCATGACTAAGGGGCACTGAGCTTAGTTAGCTAGCAAGTAAGACTGAAGATCTGTTGATTAGGATCCTCAGTTGTAGCCTTCTTCACTCCTGGTTTTTTCACCTATAGGAATCTCCAAGTCGGTACCAAGGAAGCAGGTCAGTTTTATCAGCTCCCATACTAACCCAACCCCCTGAAAACTCCTGTTCTTTCTTGACTCCTGGCTGTGTGAACTCTGAGAGAGAGAAAATGGTTAATGCATTTGGCTTTCACTTCTGCAAGAAAGAGTTATTGAAAGTGCCGAAGTAAAATCTTAATTATAATGCTCACCCTTGACTGTCATCTTATGAAATACTACTGTTTGAAATGCTGGTTCCTCAGTGCCATAAAGAAATAGCATTTGAACATAAATTTAATTTACTCAGCAAGGACATTTTTACTTCCTGCAGAAAGGGTACACTCGCCAGCAAGATTACACTGAACAAAGGAGACAGGGTCATTTATAACCTGACGCATCTACCTTACTGCTGTGTCCGGTTTCCATTGGCTGGAACGGGACCTCACATTCTGTATGTGTTCCGATTGGCTAACAACTTAGAACTTTTTAAAAGAGGCAAAGGTAGAGGAGAACCAAGGAAGGAGGAAGTAACTTGTGGAATGCTGAGAAAGGTAAAAACATCTTCAAATAAGGAAGGAACAGGCTATAACCTAACGCTTGCTTGGACCAATGTAAGTGTACCAGGGCAAATATTTAGGCTAAGTTGTGGCAGCTAAGAACATAAAGTACATTGATTTCTTTATTATGGCTAGCAGATATTTAAGAATGTTAGTACAGGTCTTTAAATAAATTTTGCTTTTAAGAGAAGTTACTGTTTATTCCTAATTAGACGAAGAGGAAAGCCTTTAAAGAGGAACCTCTACTTTACTTTTTACACTACTCATCCTTAAAAATTCAACTCAGTCATTTCCTCTGTGAAGACTGCATTAGGTGGAATTAGATGGTCTATTCATTCATTCAGTAAATATTAAGTGCCTACTGTTTATCAGGTACTATGTTATGGGCTGGATATATGCTACCGGTCCTTTCTAATTAGTGATATATATGCTCTACCAACGCTTTTTTTTTTTTGAGACGGAGTCTTGCTCTGTCGCCCAGGCTGGGGTGCAGTGGCCGGATCTTAGCTCACTGCAAGCTCCGCCTCCCGGGTTTACGCCATTCTCCTGCCTCAGCCTCCCGAGTAGCTGGGACTACAGGCGCCCGCCACCTCGCCGGGCTAGTTTTTTGTATTTTTTAGTAGAGACGGGGTTTCACCGTGTTAGCCGGGATGGTCTCGATCTCCTGACCTCGTGATCCGCCCGTCTTGGCCTCCCAAAGTGCTGGGATTACAGGCTTGAGCCACCGGCCCGGCCATCTACCAACTCTTAAACATATTTTTAGTATCGGCCGGGCATGGTGGCTCACGCCTGTAATTCCAGCACTTTGGGAGGCGGAGGCAGGCGGATCATGAAATCAGGAGATTGAAACCATCCTGGCTAACATGGTGAAACCCTGTCTCTACTAAAAATACAAAAACAAAATTAGCCGGGTGTGGTGGCGGACACCTGTAGTCCCAGCTGCTCAGGAGGCTGAGGCGGGAGAATGGTGTGAACCTGGGAGGCAGAGCTTGCAGTGAGCGGAGATCACCCACTGCACTCCAGCCTGGGTGACAGAGCGAGACTCTGTCTCAAAACAAACAATTAAAAAAAATCTATATATATATATGTGTGTGTATATATATTTATATATATTTTAATATCAGCCCTGCATTATGGATTAAAAAGACACGGTCCTACATTCATAGAAGCTACCGTCTAGTGTTGTTTTGTCCTTCTGTTCTTCTGATAAGCCCATTACAACACTTAAACACTGCTCTGATTTTTTTTTTTTAATCTCTCCCACTAGCCTGTAAGCCTCTCAGTTATTCTAGGTATTTTTGTAATCTCAGGATCTAGGAAATATAGACCCAAATATATGCTCGTTGGATGGCATCCTTCTTTCTGGTTATTTTGGGTTTAGTTCTTTTTCTAGTTTCTTAAGGTGGATGAGACAATGGAGGGATGTATGAATGGGTGGATAGATGTATGGTTGAGAGTACTTGATAAGGCACTGAGGAGGGAAGAAAGGTGTACTTTAAAGCTTCTATTATAGGCAACACAGAGGTGGAGAAAGCTCCAATTAGGGAGTTGGAAAGCAAGGGGTTTTATGTGGAAACTTTGCTTCCATATTTCAGGATGCTACCTATGATACATGAGAGTAAGCAGTTTGTGCTCAGAGAGGAAGCTATTATTTCTATAAAGTGATCTGATTGATCCTCTAAAGTTGCACTTAACCTCTGCCCAGAGAGATTAGAGCCGCCTCTTTTTTTTTCCTTACAGGTCAACCACACCTCGACCAGTGGGCATTACTTCCCCATCACAGTCAGGTGGAGAACACTTTTCCCCTAAATATCTGTGTGAGATGAATATCCTTTCCTTATGTAGAAGATGGTTTCCTCTCAGAGACAATAAAGTGATCTTCCTAACTTTATGTATAATATGAAAACATTATATCACCAGATAATCATGCACAACAAATTGGCCAGGCAAGGCAGGTGCACGATTGATGGCAATTTTTTTATTCTGTAGTTTATTCTCTTTCAGTTACCCCACGGCCCAGTTTCCAGCATAGCAGTCAAGTGGTCAGGTAAGCTCACACAGCAACATTAAAACTGTTGGCAAAAGTTGGAAGATAAAAGAAATATCTAGTTGTAGCTCAGTTTGGGACTGATAAAATTTTAGGTCTATGTAGAAGTTTAAAGCTAGGGTTTGTTTTTTTTTTCCCGTGCCAAACTGTATCCAGCTTTATTAAAGATACTATCCATAAATGATCATGATATTTCAGGCAGGACATGGGCAGACAATCATTAACAGTATACAACAACTTTCAAACTCCCTTCTTCAATGGACTACCAAAAATCAGAAAGCCACTATAAATCCCAATGAAATCTTCATCTCATGCTCTGAACAGGGAAAGTTTAGAGTGAGGGTTGACGTTTCACATTTAGCATATTGTTTAACAACTTTTCACAAGCCAACCCTGACTTTCAGGAAGTGAAATGAAAATGGCAGAATTTGGCCGGGCGCGGTGGCTCAAGCCTGTAATCCCAGCACTTTTGGAGGCCGAGACGGGTGGATCACGAGGTCAGGAGATCGAGACCATCCTGGCTAACATGGTGAAACCCCGTCTCTACTAAAAAAAATACAAAAAATTAGCCGGGCGAGGTGGCGGGCGCCTGTAGTCCCAGCTACTCGGGAGGCTGAGGCAGGAGAATGGCGTGAACCCGGGAGGCGGAGCTTGCAGTGAGCCGAGATCGCGCCACTGCACTCCAGCCTGGGTGACAGAGCGAGACTCCGTCTCAAAAAAAAAAAAAAAGAAAATGGCAGAATTTATCTGAGGATCCACAATCTAGAAATGGAACCACTGCTCTTTTGACAGATGCCATCTCAGTGGCATCACTGGAAAGTCCAGATTGCCTGACAAACTGGTAATCAATGACTGGGGGTCAGGTTCCAACAGATGTCTGGGCTTAAGGGAGTTAAGTCTATGCTGAAAGATGGAAAGGGAGAAGAGGACATAAAAACGAATTTGTTTTTTAATACCACAAGGCTTTTGTGCCAAGGTGGCCATGTGTGTCAAAGTCAGGGAATCCCTCCTTCTGGGAGCCAAGAGGAAGTCTCTCAGAACTAGAAGGGGAAGGTGTTTTCCTCGCATCAATCCAGCTTCGGAGACTTTCTATTAGTGGCATATGCCCCTTCCCCAAAAAACAACAAGTGTTCTGTGTTCTAATAACATATAAAGCTAGGTTTTTTTTGAGGCTGGGCACAGTAGCTCATGCCTGTAATCCTAGCACTTTGGGAGGCCAAGGCGAGTGGATCACTTGAGGTCAAGAGTTCGAGACCAACCTGGCCAACATGGTGAAACTCAATCTCTACTAAAAATACAAAAGTTAGCCAGGCATGGTGGTACACGCCTGTAGTCCTAGCTAAACTTGGGAGGCTGAGGCATGAGAATCACTTGAACCCAGGATGTGGAGGTTGCAGTGAGCTAAGCTTATGCCATTGTGCTCTAGCCTGGGCAACAGAGCGAGACTGTGTCTGAAAAACACAAAAACAAAAAAAAAACAACAATAACAAGTAAAACTCGGTTTTTACCTTTTTTTTCTTTTTGTTTCACCTTATACAGTCGGTCCTCCTCAGCGGAATCTATTCCTTATAGAGAGGCTGGCTTTGGTGGCTTGGGACAAGTAAGTAATGTTCACCTTATCTTTCAGATTGAAGTTTCTAATGCTAAATGAAAGCAAAGGTTTATCAAGAACTTAAATTTATATTGGTTTTGGCATAAATTATCTGATGTCTTACTGGACCCTATTTTCTTCTGGCAATGGAGACCTGATGTTAGAAACTGACAGAGAATAAATAGGGGTGGAAATAGTGAAAGTGTTTAAGGACTGAATCAACAATGTCCATGGTGTTCATTTTGGAAGGAGTGAAGTATGGATCTTTCTTAGACTAGTATGCCCACTGTAGTAGAACAATATATGCTTGAATGTGTAGCTATAGATAAATAGGGAATAGGGAAGCCAGATAACTGAGATATATTTATTAATTGATGCTTATTATTTGTCTATCAGGGAAGCAGAGGTCTGCAGGGACGGAGAACTCCCAGAGACTCTTATAATGGTGAGGTGGGGGGAAAAGGGTGTCAGAAATCAACCTACTCTATGCAGAGATCTGCAGATTTCTGGTTTTCTATGCATAATATAATGCCATTTCACTTGTTTTTTTTCCAGACAGTGATTCCATGTATCCATACATACATTACAAATTTTTCAAATAATTATATTTTTGTTTTTCAACTAATAAGGGGAAAATAAAGATTTGAGTGATAGAAACTCATTGAAAACCTCTGGTTAGGAGATGGAGGATAACTTTTCAGTAAAATTGACTTGGATTTTTTTGAATTGCCACAAGATGGCATTATAAGCTAAGTATAAAAAGAAGGTTCACAAGATGCCGATTGTTGGCCTGAAGGGTATCTGGCTTCTTTACTATGTTTTAAACATAAAAATATTCCAGTGAAGGAATATTTTGGGTCTGCTTACTTAATTTCTTACCTAAAGCCCCTTAAAATTATTACTGTTGTTACCATTTTCAAGGGCATTAACCAGTACCTAAAGAATATGTATCAGAGAGGACTTTCACAAGAAATCATTTGAAATTCCCAAATATCTTTTCTTTAATTCTCCAAATAGTCTCCCACTAAATCTCCCACATTTGAAATCTCCCACTCCTTTGAAAAACATAGATGTTCTAGACAATTTATTTCTCAGGTTAGTAACAACAATGTTCTCTTTTTCATTCTTAATTTTAGTAATTTGAGTATTTTCCTCTTTTTTTTTTTTTTTTTTTGGTCAATCATTTCAAAGAATTCGTTTTGTTGAGAGTCTGTATTATTTTTTCTATTTTCTGTTTCATTTACTTCTGGTTTAGTCAGTTTCCTTCTCATTATTTTGGATTTACTTCTTTTTCTAGTTTCTTAAGGTGGAAGGTTCGATTATTGATCTGAGATCTTTTTTACTATTGATGTTTCCAGTCATAAATTTCACTGTAGCACTGCTTTCACTGCATCCTATAACATTTGGCATGCTGTGTTTTGTTTTCATTCATTCCAAAGTTTGTTTGTTTGTTTTTTGAGGTGGAGTCTCACTCTGTCGCCCAGACTGGAGTGCAGTGGCGCCTTATCAGCTCACTGCCACCTCCACCTCCTGCGTTCACCCTCCCAAGTAGCTGGGACTACAGGCTCACGCCACCACACTTGGCTAATTTTTGTATTTTTAGTAGAGATGGCGTTTCACCATGTTGATCAGGCTGGTCTCCAACTCCTCACCTCAGGTGATCTGCCCACCTCAGCCTGCCAAAATGTTGGGATTACAGGCATGAGCCACCACGCCCCATCCCATTCCAAAGTATTTTTTAGTGTCCCTCGTGATTTTTTTTGGACCCATTGGTTGTTTATCAATGTGTTGTTTAATATCTACACATATGTGAAATTCCCAAATTTCCTCCTGTTATTGATTTTGACTTTCAGTAATTTAAATCCTTTTAAATTTATGACATAACATGTGGTCCATCCTGGAGAATGCTCCATGTGTATGGGAAGAATGTATATTCTACTATTTTTGGGTGGTGTATTCTATAGAGTCTGCTAGGTTTAGTTAGTATATCGTGTTGTTCAATTAGTACGCTTCTGTTTCCTTTCCTTGCTGATCCAGTCCAGTTGTTCTGTCCATTATTGAAAGTGGGGTATTAAAGTCAACAACTATTATTGTGGTTTTTGGTTTTTTGTTTTCTTGTTTTTTTGAGACAGAGTCTCGCTCTGTTGCTGATGCTGGAGTGTAGTGGCACAATTGTGCCTCACTGCAGCCTCCACCTCCCACGCTCAAGCGATAGTCCCACTTCAGCCTCCTGAGTAGCTAGAACAAAAGGCATGTGCCACCACACCTGGCTAGATTTTTTATTTCAATTTTCTTGTCTTTGTAGAAATGAGGTCTCCCTGTTCTGCTCTGGCTGGTCTCGAATTCCTGGGCTCAAGCGATACTCCTGCCTCAGCTCCCAAAGTGCTGGGATTATAGGCATGAGCAACCATGCCAGTCCTTATTATTGTCAAATTGTCTTATTTTCTCTTCAATTCTCAATTTTTGCTTAATGTATTTTAGGACTCTATTGTTAGATGCATATATAAATGTTTCTCTTCTTGATATAAATGGACCCCTTTATCATTATTTAATGCCTTTGTCTCTTGTAACTTTTTTTTTTTTTTTGAGACAGAGTCTCACTCTCCTCTTGGAGAGTGCAGTGGCAAAATCTCGGCTCACTGCAACCTCTTCTCCCAGCTTCAAGCGATTCTCGTGCCTCAGCCTCTTGAGTAGCTGGGATTACAGGCATGTGCCACCACGCATGGCTAATTTTTGTATTTTTAGTAGAGACGAGGTTTCACCATGTTGGCTAGGCTGGTCTCAAACTCCTGGCCTCAAGTGATCTGCCGGCTTTGGCCTCCCAAAGTGCTGGGATTACAGGCATGAGCCACGATGCCTGGCCCAACAATTTTGTCTTAAAGTCTATTTTGTCTGATATTAGTATAGCCACTCTTTTGTTCACTGTTTTTTGCATGGAATATATTTTTTCATCCTTCTCCTTTCAACCTATATGCATCTTTGAATCCAAAGTGAGTCTCCTGTAGACTGTGTATAGTTGGACTTGTTTTTTCTTTCATCTGTTCTGCCAGTTTCTGCCTTTTAATTTATTTACATTTAGTGTAATTACAGATAAGGAAGGACTGATTTCTGCATTTTGTTATTTGTTTTCTATATGTCATGCTTTTTGATTAGCCTTTTGTTTGTCCCAGCTGATATTTATCTCCTTAGGCAGCCAAACAAGTGCTTCTAATTGTTTTCAACAGACTGGAGAAAGGTTTTTCTGCACTTGGTAAGCTCTGAGCTCCAAGTCCTGGTGAACTTGAGCTCCAAATCCTGGTGCTGTCAAAGACAACCTTGAAAGTGGGGTCTTCCAGGGAACCACTAGACAGGTTAAATTATAACAATTCTCTGGGAATGAGTCCTTCAAAAAGCTCCAACCCTGTTCCATCCCCTCTAGTGACTGCCAGACTGTTGGTTTTCACCATGAGTGTGCCCTGTTGGTTTTCAAGGCTACCATGGAGCCAGAGAAGGAGAAATGGCAATAAAGCAAGTTAAAATGCCACAAACCTTGCTGTTTTTACTAACATTCTGCTATTTTTCTTGAATAAACATTCTCCAGATTACTACAAGCCCTTTGTTAATTTCCAGATTTCTGAAGAAGTTGATTCTGACCATTATGCCAATTTTCTCATTGCTTTTATGGAGGAGGAAATTTTTGGAGGTCTTTGCTCTGCCATTTTTGTTGATGTCACTCGTAACTAATTTTTGTCTTTACCCATTCTTTCTGGTGATTTCCATCTTAGAGGGGAAGCCAAGGCACAGATACATTAGAGCACATGAAGGCAGTGAGGGATCTCAGTCCACAGACTCATGAAAGGGAGAGGAAAGCACCTATAAGAGATACTGCTATGTGATTTGTGAGCTTTTTCACTTGGCATTAGCCCCCAACCCTAACGTATATACTAAAAATCTTTTATCTCCATTTCCTTTGCCCTGGCCCCAAGTATACCTGAATCTCTTCTCCAGTTCATGGGTGATCTCATAGGCTTATTTTTATGCTTTCCAGAAACCCCTTCACCAGCTTCAACTCACAGCCTATCTTATAGGTGAGTAACACTGCGCTTCCTTTTTCTTGGGATGTGTTCATACTTAAACTCTGCCAGCAGGCTTGGTGCAGTGGCTCACGCCTGTAATCCCAGCACTTTGGGAGGCCGAGGAGGGTGGATCACGTGAGGTCAGGAGTTTGAGACCAGCATGGCCAACATGGCAAAACCCCGTCTCTACTAAAAGTACAAAAATTAGCCGGGAGTGGTGGCAAATGCCTGTAATCCCAGCTACTCAGGAGGCTGAGGCAGGAGAATTGCTGAATCCGGGAGGTGGAGGTTGCAGTGAGCTGAGATGGTGTCACTACCCTGCAGCCTGGGTGACAGAGTGAGACAATGTCTCAAAAAAACAAACAAAAACAACAGAACTCTGCCAGCAGTCCTGGGGCTACTTCTCCACTGGCTTGTACCACTGAAGTTTATAATGTGCCTTATAAGCAAAAAGGAAGTTGGATAGCACTGTGTTTAATATACATCCAAATTACTGTATTTTGGCCAGGTAGTGGCTCCCACCTGTAATTCCAGCACTTAGGGAGCCCAAGGTGGGAGGATTGCTTAAGCCCAGGTGTTGGAGACCAGCCTGAGCAACAAAGCGAGACCTAATTACCCGGGCTTGGTGGGTGTATGCTAGTGGTCCCCGCTACTTGGGAGGCTAAGACAGGAGGATTGCTTGAGTTTAGGAAGTCAAGGCTGCAGTGAGCCATGATCATACTACTGCACTCCAACCTGGGTAACAGAGTGAGACCCTGTCTCCAAAAACAAAAAAATTATCTTCAGTTGCAAGCAGGGGATTTTTTTCCTCTCTGGCCTAACTGTATAGGCTCTTCCATTACATATGCTTTTTATTTTTACTTTTACCTTTCCTTTTCTCTGCTGATGCTTTTATTTCCTTTCCTTAGACCTTCATCTGCCTCCTCTGGACAGGGGATTTTTTCTTTCAGACCATCCCCAAATGGGCATTCAGGCCACACAAGAGTCCTCACCCCCAACAATTTTGGTAAGTTAAATAACATTTCCAAAGGAATGGAGCTTCAACTATAGACACATATACTAAACTGAAGATTTTCAAGATGACAAGATGTTGAGGTTTGCCCCCCAAAGAGCATTGTCTCTAGTTGGCTCCTTAATATTCTTTAAGAGCCATCCCATTTTCTTCAGAGTGAAGGGAGACTCTGGGTTTTGCCTGGTTAGCACTCATCCTGTCACCAGTCAAGTCCTACTGTTTAGCCAGAAGGTTGGCCTGTAGGACTAAACTGGCTTCTCAAAAGTCCCTATATTGAAAATGCTGGGCACTCAGTTCTGAGGATTATAAGGCCAATATCCATTCTTCTCTGCATCTTTTTCAGTAAAGGTGGTACCACCAGTCCTCTTGTGAAGAGGCTGCCATCTTCCATAGCTCACCTAAATCTTTATATTGCCTATCTTTCCACTCATAGTTAAATCTCAGACCTCTGCCAGTACCTGGTCCTCACAGGAAAAGAACAGACTTTATAACCCATTTCTTAAATTGATAATTGTGTTTCCCTTCTGAGTAGTGTTCCTTTAAGAACTACCTCGTGGCCGGGCGCGGTGGCTCAAGCCTGTAATCCCAGCACTTTGGGAGGCCGAGACGGGCGGATCACGAGGTCAGGAGATCGAGACCATCCTGGCTAACACGGTGAAACCCCGTCTCTACTAAAAAAAATACAAAAAACTAGCCGGGTGAGGTGGCAGGCGCCTGTAGTCCCAGCTACTCCAGAGGCTGAGGCAGGAGAATGGCGTGAACCCAGTAGGCGGAGCTTGCAGTGAGCTGAGATCCAGCCACTGCACTCCAGCCTGGGCGACAGAGCGAGACTCCATCTCAAAAAAAAAAAAAATTAAAAAAAAAAAAAAAGAACTACCTCGTTACCCTGACCCATAAGTAACACCGCCGAGAAACTGCCCAAGGAAGTCATCTTTCACTGTTCCATTCTATCCTTCAGCTCAGAGGGAGAGCAGAACCACACTAGAGAGTCTTCCTAGTTTCCAGCTTCCAGTCCTGCAGGTGAGACCTGGCTAGTCTAACTTGTCTGTGCATAAAATCTCACATGGTTAGGCCTGCACACTAAATGCCTCAGGGTAGTGGAATATAACCAGTGAAAAATGATATGAGTTTCAACTCTGGTAACTGTATGTTCACAACCTTCCAGAATGGTTTCAATTCTAGATTTTATCCTACTGTTGGATTAGCTTCCTGGTTTGGGGTTTTAAAATGAAGTCACATGCTAGTGAGAGGCTTTAAACTGAGAGGTCTTGGCCAGGGTGAAATAAGTGTGGACACACTGACATTTTCAGTAGTTCCACAATCAAGTATTTTCTATGACATATATCTTTTGGGTAGAGGTACTACTTGAACTAGGAAAAACCACATTTACTTCTCCAGAGACAGCTAGAGTAATATTTTATAAATTTATGGGACTATGATTCCGATTCCAGTAACAAAAAGAAAAGGGCATGGTAACAAGGAAAGGTTTGTAAAGAGTTCTGTTAAATGAAAAGTCACCGGGGGCGGTGGCTCACGCCAGTAATCTCAGCACTTTGGGAGGCCGAGGCGGGTGGATAACCTGAGGTCAGGAGTTAGAGACCAGCCTGACCAATATGGTAAAACCCCATCTCTACTGAAAATACAAAAATTAGCTGGGTGCGGTGGCAGGCACCTGTAATCTCAGCTACAAGAGAGGCTGAGACAGGAGAACTGCTTGAACCTGGGGGGCGGAGGTTGCAGTGAGCTGAGATCATGCCACTGCACTCCAGTGCCTGGGTAAACAGAGCGAGACTCCATCTCAAAAATAAATAAATAAATAAAAATAAAAAAATAAAAGTCCAGTCTTGCCTTTTTTTTTTTTTTTTTTTAATGGCTTGGATTTTGAGCATATTTAGGCCCTTTTTTCACTCCAAGCTCCTGGTGTCCCCAGGGACAGTTCCTTCATACTAAGGTAGGTATATATTTTGCTCCCATATTCCAAGATGCCCTTTTATTTTCATCAGTAAGAAATTAGGGTCTAGGCCGGGCGCGGTGGCTCAAGCCTGTAATCCCAGCACTTTGGGAGGCCGAGACGGGCGGATCACGAGGTCAGGAGATCGAGACCATCCTGGCTAACACGGTGAAACCCCGTCTCTACTAAAAATACAAAAAACTAGCCGGGCGAGGTGGCGGGCGCCTGTAGTCCCAGCTACTCAGGAGGCTGAGGCAGGAGAATGGCGCAAACCCGGGAGGCGGAGCTTGCAGTGAGCTGAGATCCGGCCACTGCACTCCAGCCCGGGCTACAGAGCAAGACTCCGTCTCAAAAAAAAAAAAAAAAAAAGAAATTAGGGTCTAAGCCTTAAGAGGCAACACTGGGGAAATAACAGTCCTCCCTAAGATACTCACAAATGGAGGGATTAACCTACAGAGGAAAAAATACTTAAAAGCTCAATAAACCATCTACAAATATTTGGCCCCTAACTGGATCTTGACTGAAACAAGCTGTAGAAAAAAAAATAAAAAATAAAAAAAACAATTCATGAGACAGTTTAACAAAATTATCTATTGGACATTTGATATTAAATAATTGTTAATATTGGAGAGTTTTTGGTATGATGATATTGTAGTTATGTTTTTAAAAATAGCCATTCACTTTTATAGATACATACTATTTATGGATGAAAAGTCAAATGATGTCTGGGGTTTGCATCCCTAATTTAGTAGGGAGGGACAGTGGGAGAGTAGAAATAAAAGATTGGCCACGAATTATTTGTTAAAGATGGACAATGGGCACATGAGTTCATTATACTATTCTATGTATTGTTTGAAAATGTGAAAAAATTTTAAAGTTATTGAAGGAAATGCCACCTCCTCAGAGGCCTAAGTACTCTGCCTCCCTGGTAGTCATCTCTGGGTGTGGTAGTCATATGTCCCAGATTTTCCAAAATAATTTTCAAATATTCATCCTTATTATTATCACCATAGCCACTGAAATGTTCCAGAGACTGTCACATTAGATGTAGTAAATCCTAGTTTGGAAAAACTAGTTATCATGCAATGAAGAAAACTATGGGGAAGCAAAAGCAGTGGTGTCTGTCTCGATAAGCTTCATACAATGAGTTCAGAGAGACTTTCTTGCCCTTTTTGTTGTTATAAACACCCACATCTACCTTTTTGTCCTCTGCTGCAGACTCTCTACCAACAACAGAGGCAGATGGGATTACCCAGTGGGAGAGAAGCATGGACCACTTCCAGATAGATCATCTTCAAGGTCTGATCTATACATACTGCTGAAGGATGGACTGTAGCCTCCAGTACCCATTAGGGGTGATGGCCCTGGAAAATTTATCCCTACATTGTTTCCTAGTTTCACTCTATACCTTATGCTCCCTCCATCTTTACCCTATTCACCCTTATCACCTCCCAGGACAGTGGTCAGGTCTTACAAAAGGCTAGTGCTTCAGGAAGATGTTTATAGCTCTTCCAGAAGACCTTGGTAGCTCCCCTCATTTCCTACAATTTGAAACAAAGGTCATAAAAATAATTATTGGCATCATGCTTGGTTGGGAGTTGGGAATGGGGATTGTGATGGATCATATACTCATCACTGTTTCATTTCTGGATTTCATTTTTAGCTATGGATATACTGTCACATTGCCAATGTTAACAAGTAACATCTCTGTTCTTTGTCCTTATTATACATTTTCTATTTGCCTATTGTTTCCTCTATGCTTAGTTACTATTAAATGCTAATTTTCCTTTCTATTGAAAACAACTGTTGGAGACACTGATTTTCAGTTTAGTATATAGATAGTAAAATTAAGACGACACCCTTTTATTGCTACAATTCTATCACTATTACAAGTTCTAGAATGGTGGAATGGGCAAACAACACTACCACTGAGATCAAACATGTATTCTACTTTGGGTACTAAAAGGCAGAAATGAGGAATTAAATAGGTTAGCCACTCACAAGTTGGCCTTAAGCAAAAATACTGGGAAAACAGAAAATAGCAGGCATCTGCCAGAAATAAATTAGCTCTTGGGAATGACCTTGTATCTGAATTAGGAGCCCTATACCCTTTCTGGTACTCTGAATTTATTTTAAAGGCATTTCTAGACACCTTCTCTTTTAGGCAAGAGCCTGTCCTGTAGCAAATGGAGTTACCTCCAAGATTGTTGTATCTCTGTTACTCCTGAAGCCTCAGAAATTTCAGTCATTATCATTTGATGGCTGAGAAACAACCTGGCTGGTGACAGATGCTGAACTACTTCCTTTTAAAGTTTTTATTCTTCTTTTAATTTACCTCAATAAGTCCTGCCCTTCAAAACAATAAATTAAAAGTATGCTGAGTTAGAATGTTAATGGATTTGGTTCCATTAATCCCTAAACCATAGGAGTGGCAAAGTGGATGAGAGAGAAACAATTTTATTTTTGGCCTTTTTATTATTGTTCTAGCATTCTAGGGCTTCCACTCTTTTATTTTTAGATGGTTAACTCATTGATGATACCTATTTGCCATATAGCTGATCCCAACTGATGAAAACCATTCTAAAACATCAATAATTAATTCACTTAAAGACGATGGTCCCTCTGTCCCTAAGACAGATCCTATAAAGAGAGGGAAAAAGTCTCTTTTTCAGAAACAAATTGACAGCAAAAAGATGAAAATTTAGTCTCTGTCAAGTTGGACAGGAGGTAGTTATCAGGTTTGTAAAACCAAACCTGGAACCTACCTCCACTGTCCTTCAACAAGGGGAAACTATTCCCTCTTTCACCCCTTTGTAACACAGTTCTACTTTTTAAAACGACATCTTCCCTAATTACCACCTCCAATAAATATCCATTCTAAATTATTCTCTACCCAATTATTAAAGTTTTTCACAAGCTCGGTGGGGGAAGATTTACCCTGAGACAAACAGTGAACAGAGTGAGGATTTTGGAAAGACAGAAAAAACTACAAAGCAAAGTGGTCCCAGCATAAGAACTGAAAATAGCGGGGTACAGTGGCTCACGCCTGTAATCCCAGCACTTTGGGAGACTGAGGCGGGCAGATCACGAGGTCAGGAGATCAAGACCATCCTGGCTAACACGGTGAAACCCCATCTCTACTAAAAATGTAAAAAAATTAGCCGGGCATGGTGGTGGCCGCCAGCTACTTGGGAGGCTGAGGCAGGAGAATGGCATGAACCCGGGAGGCAGAGCTTGCAGTAAGCTGAGATTGCGTCACTGCACTCCAGCCTGGGTGACAGAGCAAGACTCCATCTCAAAAAAAAAAAAAAAAAAAAAAAAAACCCAAAAATATTCTGCCACCTGTGATTTAGTCATGAAACAGGTGAAACAGTCAAGTTGGTATGAGGAAAAGGAAATATTAATATTTGTGATGAGATTGGGACTTACTGAGAATCTTGGTTGTCTAGGAAATGATCAGTTATTAAGAAAAAAAGTAAGAGTCAGTTGCATCATGCACAGACTTGTGCTCAGAAACGGGGTGCAAGGCAGCCTTATATTCCAGGTAAGATGGTGGGATTGGGGATGCACTGGAATCATCAATCAAATCAGAATCCTTTACTCCTCCTTTCCAATCCTCCTGGAGTGGTGGAGCCAATGTCTGGCCTCTCTATAGTACACTAAGGGAAAAGAACAGCAGACACGAGGTGAGCAAGAGCAGTTTGCCAGCCCATGGTTTCCCCAGATCCTTAGCACTCTCTACACTAAGGTTAGAGCTCTGGATTTCTGCTCATCCAATCCCAGCCTTACTTAGTGCCCTATGGTCATTCTCCCTGGTCCACCCTCACTATATTCCCCTGCCACCCACCCTGAAGAACACAAAGCTTTTTAGTTCTCTGCCACAAGGTAATTTTAAAAATGTGGTTTCTTTGTTTAAACAGTTACTAAGTTGTTTCATCTTTTCATAACAGACCTCCCCTCCCCCAGCTCCCCACTCAGTCTTGTATGATCACATCATCATCATCATCATCATCTTCCTCCTCCTCCTCTTCTTCCTCATCACCTTCTAGCAGTTCTTCCTCCTCCTCTTCCTCTTCTTCATCTAGACAAACTACCACCTCAGCTGGCTGAGGTAATCGAGAGTCAAACCAATCCAGTACCTGCTGGGTGCTAAGCCTTGATGCCTGACTCAATTGAGGGATATCAGTTTCCCGTAGCTGTTGGTGGGCTGCCCAGTACCTCTCCAAGGGTTGTATATCCGGTGGGGGTGGAGGGATCGGCAGAGGTGATGTCTCAGCCCTTTCATTCAAGGAGCGGGTTGATGGTGGTGGTGTAGGAATTGCTAGGTCTTGGAAACTAGGGGCACCAGGTACTGCGTTGTCCCGAAACCATTTTAGTTGCCCATGCTTCAAGGCATAACGTGTGTCACCAAACCACTGAATGATCTCAGGCCGAGGTAAACCAGTGATCTGTTCTAACTTTTGGTAATCCTCACGCCGTGCCCATTGGCACTGTAGAAAAAAGGATTTGAGGATAGCCAGCTGCTCTTTGGTTTTGCGCTTGGTCTTTCGCTGGCGTTGCATATCTGGGGAAAGGTACTCTGTGGGGCCAACCCTACCTGGTACTGAATTATGCCGTAGCCCTTGGGGCCAGGCTGGTTCCAGATGTGGGGGTAATGCCTGTTCACTGGGTGACACTGACTGTGGGATACAGCCTAATGGCTGGAGGGGTTTAGAGGTGGCAGTAGCTCCATTAGCCAGTACCTGGAAAGAAGAAGAGGAGGTAGAGGAAGAAGAGGGAGTAACACTAGATGCTGACTCCTCCTTACAACTACTGGCAATTAATGCAATTGGTGGGGGTTTATCCCGAGCTTGTGGTGGGGGGACAGTTGTGGAGTGGTTCCAGGAAGCAGTTCCTATGCCATGTGATTGGTTGGGACCCCTGCCTGCCTGCTCCTTTGAGAAGCCACTGCTTTGACGATGTTGCCAAAAATCTGATTGGTGGGGGAATGCTCCACTGCCAGGTGTCATCAGGGACTCCTTTAATTTCTGGTGACTCTGTGGCAGTGGTGGCATCTGAGAGGACTCCTCAGGCTCTACCTTCAATCCTTTCGTCTGGGTGGGCTTGCTAAGAGACGGAGGACCTATTCCAATACCAACTTGTTCTGGAGCTGGCATTGGAGGAGGAGGCACCTCCTCTGGGGGCCGTCCTGCATGATGAGTAAAAGAGAGAAGGGATTTGAAATGGAGTTGGTCCCGACGGTAGACTACTCGGGCTCGAGTTTCTTCTATTTCTTCAGATGACCAGCTAATACCACAGCGGAGGCGCTGGGCCATAAACCAAGTCTTGACTTTCTCCATCTGCAACCCATAACGTAGGCAGAGAAGGGCAATGTCTGCTAGGCTGGGATAGGGAAAGTAGCTGAAGGTTTTTAGCAGGTGTTCATTGCTGTCTAGCTCACTGGTCTGGGCTGCTTGGGTCCACACAAGCTGTAGCTCCTCAGAGATTGGAGGGAGGCAGATGAGCCCCGCTGGTGAACTACTGAGACCGCTGGCCTCTTTATTAGGAGGCATGGTGCTTTCTGATTTGTGCCCTTCAGAGATAGCTGTAATAAGAAAAGAAACAGCTCAATCACTGGGTCTCCTCTTCTGACACATTGCTCAATTTCTACCAAACTAACTGCTGGACACCAAAACAATTAAGTTTCTATTTGCATCATGTTGTATTGCTTTTTAAGTGCTTCAACAGTTTCTTATTTAATTTTCATAAACAAGTCATCAGACCCTGCTTTAATTCTGATTTTCTGTGGACTAAAGTCCATAGATGTTAAATTACCCCAAGTCACATGACTGGTGAGTGTTGTTCCAAGAAAAAAATCTGTCTTTAAAGCCAGTCATGGTGGCTCATACCTGTAATCCCAGCACTTCAGGAGGCCTAGGTGAGAGGGATTGCTTGAGCCCAGGGGTTTGATACCAGCTTGGGCAACATGGTGAGACTACAAAAAATTTAAAAATCAGCTGGGCATGGTGGTTCGTGCCTGTAGTCCCAACAACTTGGGAGGCTGAGGCAGGAGGACTGCTTGAGCCTGGGAGGTCGAGGCTGCAGTGAGCTATGCTTGCACCACTGCACTCCAGCCTGGGTGATAGAGTGAGACCCTATCTAAAACAAACAAAAAAAGGCCGGGTACGGTGGCTTATGCCTGTAATCCCAGCACTTTGGGAGGCCAAGGCGGGAGGATCACAAGGTCAGGAGATCGAGACCATCCTGCCCAACATGGTGAAACCCCGTCTCTACTAAAAATACAAAAATTAGCTGGGCATGGCGGTGAGTGCCTGTAATCCCAGCTACTCAGGAGGCTGAGGCAGGAGAATCATCTGAATCCAGGAGGCGGAGGTTGCAGTAAGCCGAGATCAGTGCCATTGCACTCCAGCCTGGGTCACAGGGTAAGACTCCGTCTCAAAAAAAAAAAAAAAAAAAAAAAAAAAAATCTGTCTTTAGAGGTTAAGAAGGAAAACTGATCCTGATACAGTTTTTTTTTAGTGTGTTTGTGTGTGTGTGTGTGTGTGTGTGTGTTTGAGACTGAGTCTCGCTCTGTTGCCAGGCTGGAGTGCAGTGGCACGATCTTGGCTCACTGCAACCTCCACTCCCGGGTTCAAGCAATTCTCTGCCTCAGCCTTCCGAGTAGCTGGGATTACAGGTGCCCACCACCACGCCTGGCTACTTTTTGTATTTTTAGTAGAGATGGGGTTTCACCATCTTGGCCAGGCTGGTCTTGAACTCCTGACCTCGTGATCCACCTGCCTCTGGCCTCCCAAAGTGCTAGGATTACAGGTATGAGTCACCACAGCCAGCTGGTGGGGTTTTGTTTTTTTTTTAAGAGATAATATTGCTCTGTCACCCAGGCCACCCAGGCTGGAGTGCAGTGGCACCATCATAGCTCTGATACAGCCTTCATCTTTCCTATTCAAACCCACTTCTAGAAGCTATCCACCAACTCTCACCTTCTAAATTCATGGAACAAGAATCACACAGTGAAGACTCAACCACAAAAACAAGAGGAGCAATAATTTCAACTTGTTTGTGTGTGTGTGTACATTTTTGTTTTTGTTTTTTCAAGAGACAGGGTCTCACTCTGTTGCATAGGCTGGAGTGTGGTGGCGTGATCATGGCTCATTGCAGCTTTGAACTCTTAGGCTCAAGCAATCCTCCCACCTCAGCCTCCCAAGTAGCTAGGACTACAGGTATATGCAGCCATATCTGGCTAATCTTAAAATTTTTTGTAGACAGGGTCTCACTATGTTGCCTAGGCTGGTCTCAAACTCCTAGCCTCAAGTGATCCTCCCACCTCAGCCTCCCAAAGTGCTGAGATTACTGGAGTGAGCCACTGCACCTGGCCCTGAGAACTGTTTTTTTTTTGTTTTATTTTGTTTTGTTTTTTTGAGCAGGGAGGGTCTCGCTCTGTTGCCTAGACTGGAGTGCAGTGACATGATCTCAGCTCACTGCAGCCTCTGCCTCCTGGGTTCAAGTGATTCTTGTGCCTCAACTTCCCGAGTAGCTGGGACTACAGGTGTGCGCCACCATGCCCTATTACATTTTGTATTTTTAGTAGAGATGAGGTTTCACCATGTTAACCAGGATGGTCTCGAACTCCTGACCTCAAGTGATCCACTGGCCTCAGCCTCCCAAAGTGCTGGGATTACAGGCCTGAGCCACGGCCCCTGGCCAGAACTGTTAATAACTTTTTTTTTTTTTTTTTTTTTTTTGAGACAGAGTCTTTTGTCACCCAGGCTGGTGTGCAGTGGCGCGATCTTGGCTCATTGCAACCTCCACCTCCTGAGTTCAAGCAATTCTCCTGCCTCAGCCTCCCGAGTAGCTGGAATTACAAGCGTGCACCATGATGCCCAGCTAATTTTTGTATTTTTAGTAGAGACGAGGTTTCACTATTGTTATAAATAAGGTTTCGGTGCCACAAAAGAAATAGCAATCGAATATAAAATTTTCTTTTTTTTTTTCTTCTCAGCAGGGCAATTTACTTCTATAGAAGGGTGCGCCCTCACAGATGGAGTAATGGTGAGCACACACCTGGACAAGGGAGGAGAAGGGGTTCTTACCCCTGACACATGTGGCCCCTGCTGCTGTCATTCCCCTATTGGCTAGGGTTAGACCGCACAGACTAAACTAATTCCGATTGGCTAATTTAAAGAGAGTGACTGGGTGAGTGGTTTGGTTATGGCAGAGCAGGAAATCGGAATGAGTCAGGGTGGAGAATGAGTCAGGGTGGAGAATGAGTCAGGGTGGAGCAGGTAATCGGAATGAGGCAGGGTGGAGCAGGTAATCAGAATGAGTCAGGATGGGGCAGGTAATCGGAATGAGTCAGGGTGGAGCAGGTAATCGAAATGAGTTAGGGTGGAGCAGGTAATCGAAATGAGTTAGGGTGCAGCAGGCAATCAGAATGGGTCAGGGTGGAACAGGTGATCGAAAAAGGTTGCTTTACAAGGAAGTTAAGTTTAAAAGTAGAAGGCAGAGAATTGAACATACTGATATATTGATTCTTTGAAGAGAAATTTAGAACTCCTATCTAATGCTCTGTTGGCCAGGCTGGTCTCGAACTCCTGACCTCAGGTGATTCACCTGCCTTGGCCTCCTAAAGTGCTGGGATTACAGGCATGAGCCACCGCGCCCAGCCACTATTTTTTTTTTAGAGACAAGGTCTCGTTATGTTGCCCAGGCTGGTGTGCTATGCATAGGTGCAATGATAATGCACTATAGCCTCGAATTCCTGGGATCAAGTGACCCTCCTGCCTCAGCCTCCTGAGTAGTTGGAACTACAGGTGCACACCATTGTCCCTGGCTTGTTACTAACTCTTTGGCTGCTAACAATTTATAATTATATTTAGAATGTGGAGCAATAGATTGGGAATACAACTGATGAATATCTGGAAGGTAGGACAGCACTGTCCTCTGCCCAGCCCCCCTTTTTTCTTTCCCTTCTTGGTGGTGGAGTGTTGGGGGAAGGTGATTGACAGTACCTTTAAGCCCTAAGCCCAAGTCTCATAGCTTTATTTTTTCCATCTCTTGGTTGGATGAGAGATGTGGGTCAGAGATCTGGGATAAATGAGGCTCACTCCCCTACCCCTTTATATCATGTGAAAATGGAGAGGGGAATGTTTCCTCCTCCAAGTCAGCCTTGGAACAAAGGTTATCCCCTCCCCCAGCCTTTGTCTCTTCCAACAGCTCAGCTTCTCCCCAGGGAGCCCAGAGAGCTCCCTCAGTCACTAACAGCCCCCTCTACACAGGGCAGAAGGTCTCCTGTGCTTATCTTTTCAGCCCAGCTTTCTCCTCAAGACCAGGTGGATAGGCTCATTATAAATTGTAAGCAGCTCCTGCAAGCTACCCAGCAGCACACTGCTCCCAGGGTTATGGGTATGGGGACTGCAGGGATAGCCCTTGACTGTGCTTCTTTCCTGAAATAACTGCTCAGTTATTTCCCAGAATATTCTGTTGACAATTTTTAACTCAGCTTCCTGCGTGGGCACTAGAGACCCTTTAACACATCCATCACCCTTTACTCTTAGGGGAATCCCATCTGTTTTTATTTTATTTTATTTGGAGACGGAGTCTTGCTCTGTCACCAGGCTGGAATGCAGTGGCACGATCTCGGCTCACTGCAACCTCCGCCTCCCGGGTTCAAGTGATTCTCCTGCCTCAGCCTCCTGAGTAGCTGGGACTACAGGCACGTGCCACCACGCCCAGCTAATTTTTTGTATTTTAGTAGAGACAGGGTTTCACCATGTTGGCCAGGATGGTCTCGATCTCCTGACCTCGTGATCTGCCTGCCTCAGCCTCCCAAAGTGCTGGGATTTCAAGCATGAAACACTGGGCCCAGCCTTCCATCTGTGTTTTTAAGTATTACTCCTGATCTGCTAAGGATAGGACAGGATTCCTATGTAAATGCTACATGATGAATTGCAAAAATAAACCTCAAGTCCATAAATTTAGAGCAATGTGGTAGCAAGGATTGTACACCATGATTTTTTAAATTCAGGAACATTTTAATACATGTCACCATTTCCTTTTAACAAGCAAATCTAACCAACTGAGGCCATGCAGACCCTGAAAGCAATACTGCTTGAAGAGCCCCTTAAGAGGGTCAATGGAGGCAGCATGGCATGACGGGTAGAAATATAAATTCTTCGATAAGGCCAGCCTCTAAGTTTGAATCCCGGTTCTGCCACTTATCAGCTATGTGATCTCAGGCAAGTTACTTAACTTACATGAGCCTGGTTTCCTCCTATGTAACAAAGTAACAGTGCAGAGAGTACGCAATAGTACTATGTGCTAGGTGTTATGCATAGGCAGGGCATAGAGCAACTGTTAGGGGATGGATGTCCAGGGTGAGACAAATTGATGTAACTACACTTTCTAGAATGCTGCTTGTTCTTGGGCAGTTATTTAACTCCTCTAAGCCTTAGTTTCTCATCAGAAAAAAAAGCACCTTGGGCCAAGTGCAGTGGCTCACGCCTGTAATATCACCACCTTGGGAGGCCAAGGTGGGCAGATGGTTTGAGCCCAGGAGTTTGAGACCAGCCTGGGCAACATGGTGAAACTGTCTCTACAAATAATAATAATAATAATAATACAAAATATTAGCTGGGCATGATGGTGCAACTGTAGTCCTAGCTACTCGGGAGGCTGAGGTGGGAGGATTGCTTGAGTCCGGGAGGTGGAGGTTGCAGTGAGCCAAGATTGTGCACTGCACCACAGTCTGGGTGACAGAAAGAGACCCTGTCTCAAAAAGAAAAAAAAAAGAGAAAAGCAAAAAAGCACCTACCCAGCAAGTTTATTACTAAATGAAAAAGTGCACTTGACATTGTAACTAGAACAAAGTAAGGGCTCAGTAAATAGCAGCTTTTATCATGACTTTAACTTCATGGAGGTGATTTTGATGTAAAGTAATGCTCCTCCTAGACAATGGGGCAACTGGGACAAAGACTGAATCATTTAAAAATCACTGTTTTCAATCTATTTTTGCAGAGCCCTAATTCTAGCTAGTGATGAGGAAACCAGTGTATCTATGATTCTATGCTTTTTATATTTTGGGGTTTAAATACAATTTCAGAATGTATTTATTGCTTAAAAAAATGTATGAAAACCACTGCTTTAGAATTGCTTCCATAATTTGGATCCTTTGTGATTGGTATGTCAGTTGCCTATGTGATAGTTCCACCTTTGCCCTTTCAGGTTCATCCAGGACACAGCTGGCCTGGGAGGCACTGCTTGCATGGCCAGGTGCTAAACTAGTATTTAGAAACTGTGGCCCACCGGGAACACCATCAAATCCAAGTTGGAGAATACTTTATGATGGTAACGCTTGACATCTACTTAACCTCATTTGCGTCCTATTATATAAAGACACAATAACACTTTAGAGATAAGGAAAATAAAGCATGAGGAACAAAGCAGTTCAGCGTGAGGATGATGAATACTGCCAGATGGGAATATAAGGCAGGCACATTTATAAGTATTAACAGTTGTAAGGAAGCATTTTACTTTCATTTATGTGGCTTGATGTCCTTCACATTCTCGGCATCAGCTTGATATTTCAGTGTAACATACAGTACTGAAAACAACATATTTGGTGTACTATACGCATCCAGTTGTCACTTACACAAAACACCAGTTATGGAACACTTCCTGAAACAGAATGGTGGCTTAAATCAAGGCACAGCTGTATAGCTGGTACTTCCCTGGAAGAATCTGGCTTTGAACTAAGAGAAAACTATAACCAGAATGGCTCATGAGAATTATAACAAGTAGGGCAGACCCTATAGTAATCAAAATCATAATAAAGACACTATAGTATCTTGTGTTCTTGTGTGTCCATTTTGGATTAAGTAGAAAAAGAAGGGAATCAAAAGCTGAAGTGAGGAGTCCTAGCACAGAGGAGGTAGTGGTGAGTATCTATTCTGAACAACTTCTAAATTTGTATCCTTATTAAATATGCCAGATGTGTCCCACTGCTACTTAAAAATCACTAATAAAAATATATGGAGTCATGGCCAGGTTGCAGTGGCTCATGCCTATATTCCCAGCACTTTGGGAGGCAGGAGGATCACTTGAGCTCAGGAATTCAAGACCAGCCTGGGCAACATAGCAAGACCTCGTCTCTACAAATAAATATATAAATTTTAAAAATAAAAAAAAATTCTCAGCCGGGCATGGTGACTCATGCCTATAATCCTAGCACTTTGGGAGGCTGAGGCCGGCGGATCACGAGGTCAAGAGATCGAGACCATCCTGGCCAAACTGGTGAAACCCCGTCTCTACTAAAAATACAAAAATTAGCTGGGTGTGTTGGCATGTGCCTGTAGTACCAGCTACTCGGGAGGCTGAGGCAGGAGGATCACTTGAACTCAGGAGGCCGAGGTTGCAGTGAGCCAAGATTGTGTCACTGCACTCCAGCCTGGCGACAGTGAGACTCTGTCTCAAAAAAAAAAAAAATTCTCACTCTCTCTCTGAGTCAGTATAACACCCTTCTTTCCCCTTGGGCTTTCCATATCCCTGGACAGATGGCAAACAAGAATGGACTGTCTTAAACTTCCAGTTTCTGTGTTTACACAGTCCTAGGAAAAAGAGGACTCTAGAACTTTAGGTTTGAACCTAGGCCTATCGTTAAATTAGGAGACAGTTAAAGTGGGAGGCAAGGCTGGGTATAGTGACTCACGCCTATAATCCCAGCACTTTGGGAGGCCGAGGCGGGAGGATCACTTGAGGTCAGGAGTTCGAGACCAGCCTGGTCAACACGGTGAAACCCGTCTCTATTAAAAATACAAAAATTAGCCAGGCATGGTGGCATGCGCATGTAGTCCCAGCTACTGGGAAAGCTGAGGCAGGAGAATCGCTTGAACCTGGGAGGCAGAGGTTGCAGTGAGCCATGATCACACCACTGTACTCCAGCCTGGGGGACAGAGTGAGACTCTGTCTCAAAAAATAAAAAATAAAAATAAATAAAGTGGGAAATGAGATATGATCCTGCAGAGTTCCCTAAATCTTTATTTAGAGGCAGTCTGAAGTACTCCTGAAATGTGTTTGGGGATACAGTTTTAAGGGCCTTAAAGATGTATAGTGATATTCAGCTTATATGCTTCTTAACTTTTTAGTTCATGAACCTCTGAGAATCAGACAAAAGTTACAGACCCTCAGAAAGTTATGACCAACCTTCCCGAAATAAACATTCACACTTACACAGTAAACTCAGGGCCTTTAGTGACTGCCAAGAAGCCAGGTTAAGGATTACTGCCTCATATCCTTCCAACTTAACAAAGGCAATAGTGGTAATCACTTAAAGACGAACAGTTTGATGTGAACGAATGTAAAGAGTTGATGGAATACTCAGGAATTCAAGTGCGTTTAGAAGGGACAAGGTAATTGTGATATTAGTTGGAAAGAGTGGAAGGGAAGGATGCTCACCTGGGCCAGGAGCCTGGCTTAACTGACCCACTGGATTACATGACCAATACCATGGTGCACTGGAAACTAAAGGCCAGTAGGCTACTACTAGTGCGCCAAAATCATCTGCTTCATTCAGTTGTCCTGTGTGCTGGGGCCAGTTTTGTGTGATTACAAACCTGCTTATGTCCACACTTTTTCAGTGTCTGTATAATAATGTAATTAAACCTCATGTAAACCTATGAAAAATCACTGCATTGAAAACTGTTCCTTCAGGAATACTGATTTTTTAAAAATTGGTCCTATGAAAACTAAGTCAAATGTTTTGGAGAGACATAACGCAAAGAAGAGTATGCATTTTAAAAATTGTTGAGTTGGGAGTGAGCAAGACAACTGCAAAAGATTGAGGGGTGGGACTTAATCTCAAAAGTACTCTGCACTCAAAAGCGTCTGAATTCTTACTTCACTTTAAATAAAGCAAAACGGGAAATCAAAGATGATGAAAGTGCCTGAGTGGCTCTCATCTCAGACTGCACTGTAGAATTACCTGGGAAGCTTAAAAACCAGGCCACTCTCCTCCCCATTCAGATTCAATAGTCTGTACTGGGGTCCAGGCATCCACAGTTTTTTAAAAAGTTCTCAGGGTACAGCCAGGTTTGAGACTCCCTGTGTAGTTAACACTGGAAAGAGAATTGGGAACTCCGAACAGCAGTCTTAGACACAAGAACAGTCTCACCACTACATCAAAAGATTGGTGAAATGGACATACTTTTAATTATAATGTTCAAGATATGTATGCATTATCTTTAAAATTCCCAATCTGGTTTTTTCAATTACAACCATCTAACCTAATCATGTAATATAAAAGGGCTTCAAGTGTATGATGGGAAAGAGGCTCACATGACAAAAAAAAAAAAAAATCTCCTGATCTGGGCCCACATTACCAAACAGGTCTCAGCTTGAGTCTTCTTTCAGTTTAGGAGTCTCAGAATAGGACGCAACACTAGGAACCCCAGAGGACTCGGGTTCTCAGTTTCCTGGTTGGTTTTCTGAGTATGGCTGGGTACGGGAATCAGAGGGGCAGTTTCTTCTAAACCTTTCATTCCCAAAGGCCGCTGATCCCCCAGAAGCAAGGCCAGGTTCTGCACGTGTGTTGAGGTCGCCAGGAGGTAGCCATGGGGGTTGGGGGTTTGTGTGGCGTCGGGGGGGGCCTGGGAAGGAAATGTTTCTCCTATCCTCCATTTCACAGGCAGTCCAGAAGGCTCCGAACTGGGTCAGGGAACAAAAAGTTGTTGCACTTGGGACGATGAGCCCCATGAGGCAGGCGAATCTCAATCCTACTCTCGCCAAGGGCGCCCCAACCCAACCTTCTTGCCCTCCCCTACACAGACACTTACCCTCCCCTAGTTACAACAGGGAACCGAAAAGTCCAGAGGAGAAAAAAGAGAGAACCGAGCCACTTCGAACCTAGAATTCTCCCCCCACCAGCGCGGGGATGGGACTCCAGAGGTGGGAGACCGTACACGAGCTGGGAGGGGAAGTCCAAGGGGCTGGGGATCACTCACCGCGGTCCAGCCCGGGCGGCGGCTCCCAGCCTCGCACCATGGGCCGGGGGGAAGTGGGGGAGAGGGCAGGGGGCCTCCGAGTGGGAGTGGGGTTGCTGCCCGGTGCGGCCGCTCCGAGCCCACCCGAGCGATGGCCGAAACCGGGACTGCCCCCCCACACCGCCCCCGGGAGTGCGCCGGTCTACCCAGCCCTGCTCGAGCAAGTTGGAGGCGGGGCGGATGGGTGGGGTGGGCGTCCAGAGGCGGTGCCAAGGTGGCCCGAGTCCTGATTGGTGGGCGCAGGCGGGCGGGCACGGGCGAAGTGCACTGGGCTGGCCATTGGCTGCTTGGGTCTCGGCTGAAGTCGGCTATTGGCTGCGTGGGCCTCAGCTGGGGTCATCTATTGGATGCGTGGGGCAGGGAAGATGTCCCCTGGGGCCAAGCTGCGGTGCCTGGTACCTCCCCCTACCCTCGACCTATGGGCGCTGGACCTTTGGAGTACCCCGGGCCAGGATCCTTCCGAAATTCCCCAAGGAGGGACACTGCACTTTGCCGAACTGTCTGGACCGCCAACAACTCCCAATTTGTTTCCTTCTGAAGGAAGCCCTCCAGGAAGACCTTTTCAGTGCCCCCTCCCGAGCCATACACACGAGCTGCGCCTTTCCCAGCCGAGAGCCCAACCGCCACCAGCAGCGTCAGCAGTAACAAAGCGCCTAAAGCAACCGGGAACTTGTTCTCGAGATGGATCAGATGTCTTGCCACCCGGAAAGACGAGGACCTTAGGAGCCTGCGGGCGACTTAGGCCGTTCCCTGGGTCAAACTGGCACCAGACCGATGTTCCCAAAGATGAAGTGCTGGAGCAGTCACCTCACTGGGACCTACCAGACCCTCCGGCTCCCCTGCTTGCCCTAGAAAAGAGGACCCGGAGTTCTGCATAGTATTTGTTTTTCACTAGCTAGGAAGGGATGAAGACTGAGGTGGGAGAATAACTTGATTCCAAGAGTTCGAGGCCAGTCTGGGCAACATAGTGAGACCTTGCCTCAAAAAAAAATTTTTTTAACTTACAAAAAGAAAGGGATGACAATAAAACGGACTTCACCAAAGCAGTATCCCACACAGTATGAAGTTATAGGCCAAAATTTGTATTTTAGGATTCCCCATCTTCTGTGAGACAAAGTAACAAATGTAAGAAGCCAGACTTGCTCAATTCTGCTTGGCAACATAATTTCACAAAGCCTCTGACTCTGAAGTCTCTGGGAAGACCCTTTGAAGACAAAAGAGGATAGGGCACACAGTCAACCATGTCTCTTGCCTGAGTCACTATATTCCCTAAAAGATAAACGGGCTGGGAGCGGTGGCTCACAAACCTAATCCCAATGCTTTGGGAAGTCAAAGAGGGAGGATTGCTTGAGGCCAGGATCCAAGACCAGCGAGGCAACATAGCGAGTCCCTGTCTCTGCAGAAAAATTTAAAAATTAGCTGGACTTGGTGGCATGCACTTGTAGTCCCAGCTACTCAGGAGGCTGAAGCAGGAGGATCGTTTGAGCCCAGGAGTTGTAGGCTGTAGTGAGCTATGATTGCACCACTGCACTGCAGCCTAGGCAACAGAGTGACACCCTGTCTGTAAAAATTCATAATAATAATAGTAATAAAAGATAAATGACCCTAGTCCTTGCCTTTTCTTGCACATAAGATGATGTCTAACGGGGTTAAGGATGTTGCCTCTATAATCTATAACCAAATGTACTCTTACACCCAAACTTTTATGTGATTCTGCTTTAATGTAACTTGTGAGCAAATTTGAGGTAACTGCTGAGCACATACTGAACCCCCACTACCTGTATGTAAGCTGTAGATTAAAATAGCGTCAGAGCAGTCTGAACCTTTCTATTTAAAAAAAATAGAAGTGAGACTGGGTCTCACTCTGTCGTCCAGGCTGGAGTGCAGTGGTGCGATCTTCACTCATGGTGGCCTTGACCTCCCAGGCTGAAGCAATCCTCCTGCCTCAGCCTCCTTAGTAGCTGGGACTACAGGCATGCGCTGCCATGACTGCCAAATTTTTGTATTTTTTTGTAGAGATGGGGTTTTGTCATGTTGGCCAGGTTGGTCTCAAACTCTCGGGCTCAAGCAATCCACCGATCTCTGCCTCCCAAAGTGCTGAGATTACAGGCATGAGCCACCACGCCCGACTGAACCTTTCTAAAGGGCTGCTTGCTTTTGGTCTATAGACCCGAGTCTATAATCCTCAGTAAGATTTCTGATTACAACTTTTCTCTAGTAAACATGCCTAAAACTTGGAAACAATCTTTTCTGAAGTGACTCTTCTGTTCTCATGTTGGTCTTTGAAAAAGTCTCTTCTTGCCTACTTAGGTAATGTAACACTGTATATATAATACAAAACATTTTCAGACTTTGTCCTGTATTCCCAGACCTCACCACTCCGCCTCCTGACATACCTCCAAGAAGCCATCATAATGTATTCTTCATTGCTGCATTCTAAGGTGCAGAGCTATTTTAAGGTGGCCAGGCATCATATATCTCCTGCGGAATTGAGCTCTATTTTCTGTTGCTGTCCCTGTATTTGCCCCTGCCTCCTCTCCTCCCTCATTTCACTTAGTAATAATCTCAACCTAATAGCCAGTCCCACATCCTTCAAACTGATATCTGGCAAAAAACATCATGGGGTAAACAATGGAAAGACATATAAATCAGCTTTAAGGTTAGACACTTTCGATCCTTTAGGGTTTGAAGCAAGGCTGGTGACATACACAAACCTTTTCATAAATCATGATTATCCGCAATGCCTTATTGGTTTGTATGTAATGAAGGGAAAAGTGAAACATTTTAGGCAGCAGTAGCAATTCTGTTACCTGTGGAGAGGTCATTCCCTTATAATCCAAACAATGAATGAGACTGCATTGACTGAGAGGAATTCATGCATGTTTGACTAGAAAGCCAGGTAAGAACTGTCAGTGGGAACCAAAAACCTGACCCTGGAGGGTTCAATGAGTCACTCTGGATGTCACTAATCATGGACTTGGAATTACAAAAGGTGAATGGCCCAGTTACCTTTCTTGTCTCAGAAAGATACTGCCAAGAATCAGGAGTGGGGGACAGAATTGAAGACAGATTTAGGAATAAGGGGAATCCAAGGCAGGGAAAAAAAACTTTCCTGCCTCAGTTCTAAATGTAGGCTGAAGCCTCCTCCTCCTATGTGGGCTTCTCTTCTCCCTATAGCTTTGGATAGAATGGACTGGGCTGGGGAAGTGAAGGGAAGGGAGATGTCCAGGCTGACAAGGGTCCCACCTTTAGTAACACAATAACCTCCCCCAGCTCTTCCAGGGATCACTGCTAAAGAATGGGGACTCATCTCATCCTCACTGTAGATATGTTGATGCTCCATCTCTAGTGAAAGCTTTCTTTCCCTTCGCATGAGTGAGACATTAGCAGAGCTGACCCTCCGGAGCCATGTTTTACTCTATAGCAAGCTTGTTCAACATGTGGCCCAGGACAGCTCAGCTTTGAATGCGGCCCAACACAAATTCATATACTTTCTTAAAACATTTTGAGACTTTTTTGTGTGATTTTGCTGTTGTTATTGTTGTTCATCAGCTATTATTAGTGTTAGTGTATTTTATGTGAGGTACAAGACAATTCTTCTTCCAATGTGGCCCCAGGGAAGCAAAAAAATTGGACACCCCATTCTATAGCTAAGGAATCTAAAGTTTCAGAGTCCTTCCCTGCACAGACTCACCCAAGGCATGGGAGGAGCCCCAGCAATGTGTTAACGCAATTGTAGGCTTTTGTAAAAGTTTGACAAAATATATTTAAATGGTAATTGGTTAAGATTGAGGTCTCCTAGATGACAGGTTGATGGGGGCAGCAAACCACCATGGCCCGTGTATACCTATGTAACAGACCTGGACGTTCTGCACATGTAACCCAGAACTTAAAGAAAAATTTAAAAAAAGAGAAATTTTTGAATCTTAATTTTTATTCTGCAATATGGATGTAGAAGTCAGTAGAAAAACCCAGCATATTGATAATTTCACATTTCTTGACTAACCTCAAACTTAAATGAACTAAAGTTTACTTTTTTTTTTTCCTCCTCTAGTTGCTTTCACACTTTTAAAGATAGTAACCAAATTATTCCTCTGAGACATTTCTGGTAAGATGTATATCTTTACTGTTGGATTGTTTAACAAACAATTAAGCCTAGAAGTTATTTGAGTACATACAGGTGTAAGAATGATACAATGGAATTTTGGGACTGGGGAGTTGGGGGGAAGAGCTGGAGGGGAGTGAGGGATAAAAGACTACACTTTGGTTGCAGTGGACACTGCTCAGGTGATGGGTGCACAAGAATCTCAGAAATCCCTACTAAAGAACTTATCCATGTAACCAAACACCACCTGTTCCCTAAAACCTATTGAAATAAAAAAATTTTAAAGGCAAAAAAGAAAAAAAAAGATTGAGGTCTTTTTCATTTATGATTTCACCTCTATCACATGTCTCCTTTTGTCAGGTGGCAATGGAAAAGCCATGGACATTTTGGGATTGGCAATGGGAGTTGGGAATACAATTTTTTTTTTTTTTTTTTTTGAGTCAGGGTCTCACTCTGTCCCCCAGGCCGAAGCGCGTTGGTTCAACCATGGCACACTGCAGCCTTGACCTCGCCAGGCTCACGTGATCCTCCCACTTCAGCTTTCCAAGTAGCTGGGACTACAGGCACACCGCCACAGCTGGCTAATTTTTTGTATTTTTTTGTTGCCCAGATGGGTCTCAAACTCCTGAGCTCAAGCAGTCTGCCCACCTTGGCTTCCCAAAGTGTTGGGATTACAGGCATGAGCCACTGTGCCGGATGGCAATACATTTAGTGTGGGTTTAGTAGGTATACTTAAGTGATTTGCAGTTACTTCTGTGACTAAATTATCCCCATGTAGTTATAATGTTATGAACTGAACTGTATCCCCCCAAAAATTCATGTTAAAGTCTTAACCCCTAGTATTTCAGAATGTAACCGTGTTTGGAGATAAGATCTTTAAAGAGGTAACTGTGTTAAAATGAGGTCTTTAGGATCCGGGCGCAGTGGCTCACACCTGTAATCCTAGCACTATGGGAGGCCAAGGCGGGAGGATCACTTGAGCCCAGGAGTTTGAGACCAGCCTGAGCAACACAGCGAGACCCCGTCCCCTGTCTCTACAGAAAATAAAAAATTAGCCCAGTGTGATGATGTGTGCCTGTAGTCCCAGCTACTTGGGAGACTGAGGTGGGAGGATTGCTAGAGCCCAGGAGACTGAGGCTTCAGTGAAACATGATCGCACCACTGTTCTCCAATCTGAGTGACAGAGCGAGACCCCATCTCAAAATAAAATAATAAATGAGGTCTATAGGGTGGATTCTAATACAGTGTCACTGGTGTCCTTATGAGAGGAAATGTGGACACAGTTGTGTACACAGAGCAAAGAGCGTGTGAAGGCACAGGGAGAATATAGCCGTTTAGAAACCAAGGAGAGACCTCAGAACAAAGCAACTTCCCCAACACCTTGATCTTGAGCATCTGGCTTTCAGAACTGAGAAAATAAATTTGTTGTTCAAGTCACCCAATCTGTGCTATTTTGCTATGGCACCTCTAGTAAACTAATACGCATAGCTTCCAGAAATAATGTCACCAATTCGAATAGTATATGGCATTAGTTATTACAAATTTGAAACACTACGTTTGACAAAAATCCTAAAAAGTTGTGACATTATCACTTACAAGGTGTGAAGATAAAATTTTTGTAAATTATCAAGAATTTTTGCCGGGCGCGGTGGCTCAAGCCTGTAATCCCAGCACTTTGGGAGGCCGAGGCGGGCGGATCACGAGGTCAGGAGATCGAGACCATCTTGGCTGACACGGTGAAACCCCGTCTCTACTAAAAAATACAAAAAAAACTAGCCGGGCGAGGTGGTGGGCGCCTGTAGTCCCAGCTACTGGGGAGGCTGAGGCAGGAGAATTGCGTGAACCCGGGAGGCAGAGCCTGCAGTGAGCTGAGATCCGGCCACTGCACTCCAGCCTGGGCGGCAGAGCAAGACTCCTTCTCAAAAAAAAAAAAAAAAAAAAGAATTTTTAAAATGTGGCCTGGTACGTGGCTCATATCTGTAATCCCAGCACTTGGGAGACTGAGGCAGAAGGATTACCCTGGGCAACACAGCGAGATCCTGTCTCTCTCTCTCTCTCAAAAAAAAAAAAAAGGCCGGTCGCAGTGGCTCATGCCTGTAATCCCAGCACTTTGGGAGGCCAAGGCGGGTGGATCACAAGGTCAGGAGATTGAGACCATCCTGGCTAACATGGTGAAACCCTGTCTCTACTAAAAATACAAAAAATTAGCTGGGCGTGGTGGTGGGCACCTGTAGTCCCAGCTACTCAGGAGGCTGAGGCAGGAGAATGGTGTGAACTCAGGAGGCGGAGCTTGGAGTGAGACAAGATTGCACCACTGCACTCCAGCCTGGGCGATGGTGCGAGACTCAGTATTAAAAAAAAAAAAAAAAAAAGCTGTGGTAGTGCATGCCTGCTGTCCCAGCTACTTGGGAGGCTGAGGTGGGAGACTCACTTGGGCCCAGGAGGTTGAGGCTGTAGTGAGCTGCACTCCAGCCTGGGTGACACACTGAGACCCTGGATTAAAAAAAAAAAAAAAAAGGTGGGGGATTTTTGAAATATGATCAATCTTTCTGGAAAACTGAATTACTTTTCTCTTTAGGAAAACCTATTTATCATATGAAAAGGCTATCAGAGCAGGCAGCTTAAAAAAATTGTAGACTAATATATAGGTTTGTCAGGTAGACAATTTTTGACAGCTTTTAAAAAAATTATTCGGCCGGGCGCGGTGGCTCAAGCCTGTAATCCCAGCACTTTGGGAGGCCGAGACGGGCGGATCACGAGGTCAGGAGATCGAGACCATCCTGGGTAACACAGTGAAACCCCGTCTCTACTAAAAATACAAAAACTTAGCCGGGCGAGGTGGCAGGCGCCTGTAGTCCCAGCTACTCGGGAGGCTGAGGCAGGAGAATGGCGTGAATCCGGGAGGCGGAGCTTGCAGTGAGCTGAGATCCGGCCACTGCACTCCAGCCTGGGTGACAGAACGAGACTCCGTCTCAAAAAAAAAAAAAAAAAAAAAAAAAATTATTCGTTGACAGCTTTTCTCATTCTAAAACAAATATTCACGTTTTTCCCCTAATCTTGTATTTATTTTTCTTAAAGGGGGCTCCAAAAGTTACACATTTCAGGCACCCAAAAACCTGGATCTACCCCTGGGACTAACCGAATGGATATGGGGAGTTTCTGGGCCATTTGGGGAAATCATACTCCAGTACCCTGGGCTCTGTCTCCTAAGAAATATCAGAGCTGGAGGGCTGATTAGTACGAACTGCAATGATTGAGGATTTCGGATAGACTTGGGATAGCAAAAGCTGCATTGAAGGTTAGTGGAGAAAAGAGTTCAGACACACCTAATCAAAAATGTGAGAAGTCTGCAATGAGGTTGGGGCCACAGAGACCCTGGACAATAAGCCATGGAGGGAACCCACTTACCTCTCCTGGGGTGTCTGCTCCTCATGCTGATTCTGCTTTTCAGCATATCTTGTTTCACTTACAACACTTACTGACCAGTAAGTGCTCTGTGCCGACATCACAACTTGGCCATTATGATGTAATGAGGAGGCATCTGTTATTCTCAGGGTAGGGCTTCCCTAGTAGGAACATTCTAATTACTTTGAGGGTAATTGGATTCTTTCATTATTCAAGTGATGTAGAAGTCAATCCTGTTAGAACTTAATCTTTTTCAAGGACCTCTTCCTTGTATAATGGATCACTCCATTCTGAATTAGGCAGACATCCTTGCTTTTCCTTTCCATATTTCTCCTCCTCCGCCTTGGGGGGTTGCATTTGGTAAGTGCTTTGCTCTTCCATCCAGCACTTAAGGAGTAGAATGTAGGCCGGGTGCGGGGGCTCAGGCCTGTAATCCCAGCACTTTGGGAGGCCGAGGGGGGCGGATCACGAGCTCAAGAGATAGAGACCATCCTGGCCAACAGGGTGAAAGCGTGTCTCTACTAAAAATACAAAAATTAGCTGGCCGTGGTAGTGCACGCCTGTAGTCCCAGCTACTCGAGAGGCTGAGGCAGGAGAATCGCTTGAACCCGGGAGACGGAGGTTGCAGTGAGCCAAGATTGCATCACTGCACTCTGGCCTAGCCACAGAGTAAGACTCTGTCTTAAAAAAAAAAAAAAAAAAAAAAAAAAAAAAAAAAGGCCGGGCGCGGTGGCTCACGCCTGTAATCCCAGCACTTTGGGAGGCCGAGGCGGGCGGATCACAAGGTCAGGAGATCGATACCACGGTGAAACCCCGTCTCTACTAAAAAAATACAAAAAATTAGCCGGGCGCGGTGGCGGGCGCCTGTAGTCCCAGCTACTCAGGAGGCTGAGGCAGGAGAATGGCGTAAACCCAGGAGGCGGAGCTTGCAGTAAGCCGAGATCGCGCCACTGCACTCCAGCCTGGGCGACAGAGCGAGACTCCGTCTCAAAAAAACAAAACAAAACAAACAAAAACAAAACAAAAAGCAGCAGCAGAATGTAATTCAGATGGCCTCCTTAAGGAAGGATTCCCCCACCCAAGGAGAAACGCAGGGCTTTCCCCAAGCTCTTCCCTTTAACTCTTGGTTAAAGCAGTTGGTACTGGGTTCCAGAGAAGAGCTGGGCCTTGGTAAATTTCCCACTACCCAAAATGATGATAAGATCCCGTTGGGAGTGTCTTACGTCAGGCCTGCTTGAGTCCTCCAAAAATCCTTCCTCTCGGCGTTTGCATAGCCAGAGGGCACTCCAGTAGAAAGAGAATAGGACTTTTAGGAAATAAGGTAGCTCTCTAACCAGGGCCATTTCTAGCTCCCTGAGCTCTAGCTGAAGAAGGGGAGTAAGTAAGGAGGTCTCTCTCACAGTCTCACACAAAGCAGACTGCTCACAAATTGACGGGAGGTAAAGCACCCAGGAAGCAACTGGCTACAAAAGCTGCTCCAGCCGGGCGAGATGGCTCATGCCTGTAATTTCAGCACTTCAGGAGGCCGAGGCGGGCGGATCACGTGTGGCCTGGAGTTCGACACCAGCCTGCCCAACATGGCAGAACCCCGACTCTACTAAAAAAAATACAAAAACGGCCGGGAGCGGTGGCTCACGCTTGTAATCCCAGCACTTTGGGAGGCCGAGGCGGGCAGATCACGAGGTCAGGAGATCGAGACCATCCTGGCTAACACGGTGAAACCCCGTCTCTACTAAAAACATAAAAAATTAGCCGGGCGTGGTGGCGGGCGCCTGTAGTCCCAGCTACTCCGGAGGCTGAGGCAGAAGAATGGTGTGAATCCGGGAGGCCGAGCTTGCAGTGAGCCGAGATCGCGCCACTGCACTCCAGCCTGGGCAACAGAGCAGACTCCGTCTCAAACAAACAAACAAAAACTGGGCGTCCGGCGCAGGGGCTCACGCCTGTAATCTCAGCCCTTTGGGAGGCCGAGGGGGTGGATCATCTGAGGTCAGGAGTTCGAAACCAGCCTGGCCAACATGGTGAAACCCCCGTCTCCACTAAAAATATAAAAATTAGCCTGGCGTGGTGGCACGCACCTGTAATCCCAGCTACTCTGGAGGCTGAGGCAGGAGAATCGCTGGAACCCAGGAGGCGTAGGTTGCAGTGAGCTGAGATGGCGCCACTGCACTCCAGCCTGGGAGACAGAGCAAGACTCCGTCTCAAACAAACAAACAAATAAGCAACAACAACAAAAATTGGGCAGCCACAGTGGCTCACGCCTGTAATCCTAGCACTCTGGGAGGCCGAGGCGGGCAGATCACTTGAGGTCAGGAGTTCAAGACCAGTCTGTCCAACATAGTGAAGCCCCGTGTCTACTAAAAAAAAAAAAAAAAAAAAAAAAAAAAAAAAAATTAGCCGGGTGTGGCAGTGCGTGCCTGTAGTCCCAGATACTCGGGGACTGAGGCAAGGAGAATCGCTTGAACCTGGGGAGGCTGAGGTTGCAGTAAGCCGAGATCGTGCACTGCACTCCAGCCTGGGCGACAGCAAGACTCTGTCTCAGGAAAAAAACCCAAAAAACAACACACACACACTCCCCCCGACCTCCCACAAAAACTGCTCACAGGGTGCGCCCTCTACTGGAGGGTGAAGAAACCTCGTCATTTCAGGCCTGGTACTGTGGTACTCCCTGAAATTAGACATTATCAGACATCTACTGAACTGATTCGCAAACTTCCCTTTCAGCATCTGGTGTGAGAAATTGCTCAGGACTTTAAAAGAGATTTGCCCTTCCAGAGTGCAGCTTAGTGGTGCTTTGCAGGAGGCAAGCAAAGCCTATCTGGTTGGCCTTTTGAAGACACCAACCTGTGTGTTGTCCATGCCACACGTGTAACACCTATGTCAAAAGACATCCAGTTAGCATGCTGCATGCGTGAAGAATGTACTTAAGAATCCATTATGATCGGGGAAATTTCATTCTCAAAAAAAAAAAAAAAAAAAAAGTCTCTGCTTCCTGTTATTGGCAGTTCTGAATGTTAGATTTTTTTCCCCCATGGGGTCAAAAGGTACCTAAGTATATGACTGTGAGCAGAATAGGAGACAGAAGTCAGGTATTGTCAGTTTTTCAATTTTCATGTGTGTGTGAATTTTTAATAAAAATGTGGGTGGGGAAGTAAAGCATTAATGCAAGTCAAAATGTTTCAGTGGTTCAACTTTATAATAATTATAAGCAAACTTACTAAATTTTTCTGGACACACACGCAAAAAGAAACAAGGTGACCAAGAAATTGAGTCAAGGAGGGAATCTTGCTTCTGAGTCTCTTGCTGCCCTTAGCCCCAAACACACAATACTTCTGAATATCTTATTACATACTTTCTTTTCATATTTCAACTTTATTTAAAATGTGAGGTTTTATGTCCAGAAGGGAGGGCAGTTGCCCATGGAAATCGAAGTGAGGCACAATACTATTGGGTTGAGGGCCAAGTGCACAGGATTGATTTGGGGAGATTCACATAGGAAATTTTCATTTCCTCCCCAGGTTAGCTATTCAGTGGATGGATTATTCAGTCTTTTTAGCAAGGTCACTGCTCCTTAGCAACATCAACAAAAGTGCCAAAGTTGGGGACACAGAAAATACTGTCATTGTCTTTTGTTTCTCTTTTTCGCCTGGATGGGGAAAGGAATGGAAACTAATAGCAGAAAATGAAACATTTATGTTATCCCTTGCCATGGAAAATCATGGGTTTGTGTAGAGACCTCTTTCTTTTTTTATTTTTATTTTATATATTTTTTGAGGGTCTCACTGTCACCAGGCTGGAGTGTAGTGGTGTGATCATAGCTCAGTAACCTCCAACTCTTGCGCTCAAACGATCCTTCTGTCTCAGGTTCCCAAATAGCTGGGACTACAGACGTGTGCCACCATGTCTAGCTAATTTTTTAAGTTTTTCTAGAGACAGGGTCCCACTATGTCGCTAAGTCTCAAACTCCTGGGCTCAAGCAACGCTCCTGCCTCAGCCTCCCAAAGTGTTGCGATTACAAGTATGAACCACTACACCCAGCACAGACCTGTTTCTTAGCCTGGGAATGGGATGTGATAAGGAGGCCTGAGTTTAAGTCCCATCTTGAGCTGCACTAACAAATTCTATGACCTGCTAGAGTAGTTTCTCACCTCTGGACCTGTGTTCTCATCTGTAAAGGAGCCTGGAGCCAATGATGTCTGAAGAGAAGCCTTTTCAGGTCTGATTCTGTGACCTGCAAACTGTAAAGACCCCAACAGGCTCCAGAAAAACATAGCAGTTAGAAACAAGGGAATGTAGGTGTTCGATGGAAAACCGAGGAGCTAGGGCTCACAATGAAATGTTTTTCTACATTCACAAAGAAAAACAAACAAAACAGGACGGAAGCTATGGGACAGGTAGGTGTAGGAAGATACCTGCAGTCTGGATGAGAGGAATGGGCAACAGAGCTGGATTGCCTCAAGGACCCAAGCCTATGACCTTGGTAGTGTTTTCTCTTACAGCACTTCCCAGTGCACCGCTGACATGTTATATTCCAAATTGCTCCTGTTCATACAGTCATGAGCCGTCAGAGGAGTTTCCACCATAACGCCTAATGTGTGACACATTAATAGGGTGGCTGAAGATTCCGCTAAACTTCTAGCGTTCCCTGTGTCAGATTAGACTGCACCTGGCTGGGAGAAAGCAGTGGATGCAGCTCTCTCCTAGCACACTCAGCTTTGCTTACTGGGGGTATGAGAAATACAGATGGAAGTTTTGGAAGAGCAGTGCAAGATGGAAAGGGCATACTGAATAATCTTGGTTGATTTGCAGATGGTGGGGTTTGTGGTAGTGCTGAATCAGCTCAACCCAACGCGAGGGAAAGCCAGGGGGTTGGGAAAATCTCAGTGCTGAAGTCCTGGGAAAGGAGTACACACCAAAGGCATCAGGGCAGGGAATCTCTCCAGAGAGCCACTCAAGAAATATTAGTTTCTTCCCTATTTTACAAGGTTTGGTAGCACTGATAGTTATGTAAAGTCAGGTTCCAAGGAGACACCCTTTATTTGTGTGCATAAGAAAGTAGCTCAGCCAGACCCAGCCCTGAGGCAGTGGGGAAACTAACAGCTTACCCAAGCCTTGGGGCAGCTCAATATGGGAATAATCAAGACCAAAATGTTGTTCTATAAAGCTGAGACTGGGGGGAGTGAGCCAGGGTACTTCTCAGAGAGAAAGAGCTTAGGGAACAGGATTATCATTAGCATTCTGCCCACAGAGTTGGCACTTACCCAGTAACATCAGGATTCCTAGAAAAGGCCCAAGCACAGACCCTCTAGCAGGTGTCTCAGTCATGGACCCAACCTAGTGGCAACAGTAGGGGGTTTATCTGTTCAAGGCCAGTGGGGGAAGAGGGAGGGAGGTGGCACACCAACAGGTGTGGAGCGCTGGCTAGGGCCAGGAGACAATTCCAATGTATGGAAAGGCTAGAGTGTAAGTAGGCAGGTGAGGGGGGTCCCGTGCTGATGGGACACTGACACAGGAGACAGCAGCAAACTCCTTTAAGTCACAGATGAAGCTTGGGGGCCCCCCGTCTTCTCCAAGGCAGTCCAGAAGATTGGCAGGATGGGAAGGCAGAGCACAATCAGAAACTATGGTCTTTTCATAGTAAGAGATTATAGCAAGGTTTTTAATTTTGTTTTAAAAGAGGAAAAAAATATAACATCATGGTTACACAGAGGCTCTGGAGATTCCCTGGGTTCACAATCCTACTTCTGCCATTTACTAGCTGTGTGATCTTGAACAAATCACTGAGCTTCTCTGATCCTGTTTCCTCATCTCTAAAATACAGATAATGATAATGTTCTACTCATAGGGTTGTTTTGGGCATGCATGCAAACAAAACAGATTTTATGATCGAGTCATAGTTCTGGAAAGAAAAAAAAAACAGATTTTAGCACACAAGTATTAAGTAAATGTGAGCCCTCACTATTGTTAATACAACATGGCAGTGACACACATACATTAGACAAGAGATTATTACAAACTGAGCCTCCACCCAGTCTCCCTATTATCCTCCCGTGGGCTCCTAATTGATGACTAAACAGTGCATTGCTGGGTGGCTTCCAGTAGTTTCTTTCTTCACTTTGCTGCAACTTTGAACTGAAGGTGATCCATGTGGTACATGACATTCTTCCTGTTTTCTTCACAAGGATGATGTTTAAATGGGCATTTGTTTGAGGAATGACTTGGAGGGTTCCTCTCTTTCAGTCATCATTTCTCAAAGACTAAGGTTGTGGACAGGAGGGGCATGGTAACGAGCCCCATATTCTATTCTTTTTTTTTTTTTTTTTGGTACGGAGTCTCACTGTCACCCAGGCTGGAGTGCAGTGGCGCAATCTCAGCTCACTGCAACCTCCATCTCCCTGTTAAAGTGATTCTCCTGCCTCAGCCTCCTGAGTAGCTGGGACTACAGGCATGAGTCACCATGCACGGCTAAGTTTTGTATTTTTAGTAGAGACAGGGTTTCACTATGTTGGCCAGGCTGGTCTTGAACTTCTGACCTCAAATGATCCACCTGCCTCAGCCTCCCAAAGAGCTGGGATTACAGGCGTGATCCATCGCACCCGCCCCCACACTCTATTCTGAATGCATGTATGGGCACATGTGCATGCCCGTCCCCCTTCACTCAGTAATAAGGAAGAAGGGGAACCAGAAATTTCTCTTTGAAAAATTAGTAACAGAAATGGGTGTGGAGAGTTGGTTACCTGGGAGATCCTTGTTCATTTGTAACATCAGAAACTGCTTCTTTTCCTCCTTCTCTCTTCTAGAAGACTGTCAAGGAGCCCGAGTGAGGAAAGTAGACCAACCACAGTCTTGGAGAAAAGAAAATAGGGTTTCCATCCCTTCTGGAGGGAGAAGGAATAACAGAGATGAACAAGAATGAAGAAGGAAACAAATGGAAATAGACAAAATGAAGGTAAATGCCCTGTATGTTAAAAGAAAAAAAGTGATGAGAAGGGAGAGACACAAGGAAAGAAAGAGAGAAGCAAAGAGGTTAGGAATAGGGTAAGAGAAAAGGAAAAGCAGCAACCAGCAGAGGAATCACTCCCCTGTTAAGGTTAACCAGGAGGAGAGACATAAGGCATGAATGTGAGTGGGTATGAGAGTCCAGCTTTCCCACTGTACTTGCTCTGGTTATGGAGCAGACTGCCATCTTCTGGTGCCATTTACTATTCAAGTTGCTTAGGTGTTTTATTTGTTTGTTTTGTTTTTTTACAACCAAGTGGATTGATTGAAATGTTTTGATTCTTCATTTGAAATGTTTCTATTCCACATGCCCATTATCTTTTATCCCCACAAAAGCCCCTAACATTGTTTCCTTTAATCTTTTGGGTTCTCAAGCATCATTTTCACCAAAAGAGATGTACCTATCCACAGTTGTCTCAGAGCATGGAGGCTGAAAGTCTGTGAGGGCAAGAGCAAAATGGAGCAGATGATGGGCTGATGGTTGGTTATGGGATGCTTCGTGGGCTCTGGAACATCTGTGCCAAGAACTGGAGGACCCATCCTCGGCCCCAGCCAGACGCTTGGGGTACTATGTATTCTGAACCATAGCACTAGGTTGCAAAATGTGGCTTCTAATCTATACTCTGCCATGTACAGATCACAAAATATCATACAAGGAGCCTTAAAAGATCATCTAACCTAAATCCAGTTTTCCAAGGAAAAAACTGGGGCACAAAGAGGTGAAGTAACTTGCCCAAAGTTATATAGTCAGGGAATTCCTTTTCGGAGACAAAGGAAATCAGAATAGTCATTTTCCTGATTCACCGTCCCTCGACAAACAGTCCATAAAGTGCTTGGAGGTTATTAAAAGGCACTCCAGAAAGGTAAGGTTGGCATTTTCCTGGAAGCCCCTGAGTGTACAACCCCTGAGGCACCACAGTATTTGGCTATAAAAACAGGTCTGGAGTTGCTTTGGCCTCCATTTTAATCCCTAAAGCTGCCTGGAGGCTGGAGCTCTGATGGCTACCTGTCATCACTCCCCAGCCAGTCCGGACACTGCAGCCAGGAACTGTCAGAGGTGACAAGGGAATCCCGTCCTAATGCCAAGGACCAAGGAGCAGTGGCCAGGTTCCTGGGATTAAGCAAGGCAATTATGGCTGAGTTAAAGCTAGGATGGGTAGGACGGGGGATCTGAGGTGGAAAAGGTGGGTAAGAAGAGGGAATGCGCCAGCAATCTAAATGACTTCGACTGGGTGGGCTACTTCACATCATACCTCCTCCGTCTCCAAAAGGTTCTTAACCTTCTTCAACTGCCTAAGCCTGATGGACCGCCTCCCTTTCTCCCAGTGCCCACTCACTGAAGGGAAAGCCACCACATCCCCATTCTTTTCCTTTTTTTCTAATCCCTCCGGTGCCGTTTCGGGTCTCCTTCCTCCCACAGTCTGGGTCCCTTTCACTCACATCCAACCAGCTTTTAACACCCGGATCTCCCCGAGCTTCGTTGGTTCCGCCCACTCCCCCGGCCCCCCCCGCCCCCACGCCCCTGATTTCCCCACCCTTCTTGCCCTCCCCGGCTTGACTCCCTTGGACTGCTCCCCACCAATCCTGGTCTCTCCTATTCCTCCCCGCCACATCGGGTCCCCCAGCCCCCGGGTGCCTTTGGTGTTTTCAGCCGTCGGCCACAGGCGCCTCGTCTCAGATAAAGTGGATCCAGCCCTGGGGCTCCGGGGCTCCGCCACTGCCCGGGTGCTCGGGCCCACGTAGAGCATAGTCACGGCCGCCGTTGTTGTCCCAGAACTCGTGACCTGTCACACGGTAGCGCAAAGCGAAGAGCAGGGCGCCCCCAATCGGCGGCGCGGGCAGGCGGAAGGCGAAGCGGTCGGCGCGCGGCGGAGGCGGGGCCGGGCCGGCGTAGGCGGCGGGCGCCTCGCGTTGGCTCCGCCAGCCGTCGGCACTCCAGCGCACGCTCACGCGCTTCTCGTAGGCCAGGTCCAGCACGCGCGCGCTCCCGGCCACGCCCATCGGGCCCGCCTCCGCGCGTTCCAGGCAGATGCGCTGCGCCTGCAAGCGGGCGGCGAAGCCGGGCTCGCTGGCCGGCTCCAGGGCGGCGCGCGCCTCCTGGAGGAAAGAAGAAGCGGGAGGAGGGAGTCCAGGGCGGAGAGAGGGGAGAGAGAGGGGGCGGTGTCAGAGCGGGGCACTGGGCCAATCAGAGGCCGACTCCGGCGTCCACGCCCGCAGAGTGCGGCCTCGCTGCCAGGGTGGCCTAGAGCCACTCGCAAATGGTGTACCCCAAAAGGGATGGGCAGGCGCAAGCCCAGGGATGGGATGGAGATGGGTGCTCTTTGGCAAATCCACTCCCACACGCCTGCTGCGGCCGACTGAGGGAGGTCCCCAGGAGGGGAGGTGCCCCCGCCGCCTACCTGGAGGCCGCGGGCGCGGGGCTGGCAGGGCGCGAAGTGGCGGAGGGCGTCCCTCTGCAGTTGGATCTGCACGTGGCGGGGCACCCGGGGCAGCTCACCGGGACGGAAGCGGCGCACGGCAGCCAGCTCCAACCCCAGTGCGTCGGCGAAACGCACTCTCTTGCGGGTGTCTGGGCTACGGCTGCGGGGCGCCCGAGCCCCGCCGCCTCCGGCTGGTGCTGAGCGGGCCCGGCGGCCCCGACTAGGTGCGTGAGCGCGGGATCGTGCCCCGAACCGCGTCCCGCCCTCGCCTGGCTCCTCCTCTGGCTCCTCCTCGAGGCTGGGCCGCTGGCTACGGTAGTAGGCGCGCTCCGTTAGCGCGGCAATAAAGCTCAGGTTGCGGGGAATATCGGTGCCCGGGGGCCGCTCACGGGACATGGCAGCCCCCTCCCCGGCGGGGCCAGCCCGCAGCGCCACCGCGCTCCCCTCTCTTCCTCTCTCCTGCCTGCACCGCGTCGGCGCAGAAGTCACTGGGTCCGCTTCTGCAGCCCCTCGCCACTGCGTACTCTCCTTGCAGTCACCTCCAGGATCCTCCACCTCCCGTTGCTTTGCCTCTCCTCTGTGACCACCTTTCCCTCCCTCTGGCCGTCAGCTTCCAGGGTCTTAGACTATCACATCCTGCCTCCTGCTAGCGGTCTGCTCTGAGCGTGCGCTCAACGGCACTCACCCTCCGGTTCCAAGGCCCTCACGGCCCGGTCCCCCCGCCCACAGCCCTCTCACAGGTGGCTCCGTTTGTCTTCGCTGCTGCACCGGGGGCGGGGACTCCACCTTTTCGGTCCCGAGTGAGGCCACTCAACATTTTTAAAAAAACACTCACGGGCCGGACGCGGTGTCTCACCCCTCTAATCCCAGCACTTTGGGAGGCCGAGGTGGGAGGATTGCTTGAAGCCAGGAGTTCAAGACTCAGCCTGGGCTACATAGTGAGACCCCTAATCTCTACAATAATAATAATAATAAAATGTAAAAAGTCCTCAACCTTTCCGGCATAGCATAGGAAAGGTTAACGCTGGGAAGAATAAAATAACCTTTCATTTTCTTGCAGGGGAAGGTTCAAAACGTCCAGCATGTGACTTTATCTTTGGGGTTCACTGTTTTCTGAAACCTAGGCTCCTGGTTTGGGCAGAGGGTGATGGTGGGTGCAAAGAAGAAAAGGTCATGAAAGCTAGGTAGAGTCTTTCAAATAGAAGGTGAGAATGTGGCACCCGAACTGAGAACTGCGGGAAGACCTAGCTTCTAGTGACCTTGAGCAAACACGGCATAACTTCTCTGGTAACTTCTCTGGACTCAGTGTTCGTGTGTGTGTATATGTGTGTGTGTGTGTGTGTGATGGAGTCTCACTCTGTCGCCCAGGCTGGAGTGCAGTGTCGTGATCTTGGCTCACTGCAACCTCTGCCTCCCGGGTTCAAGTGATTCTCCTACCTCAGCCTCCTGAGTAACTGGGATTACAGGTGTCTGCCACCATGCCTGCCTAATTTTTGTATTTTTAGTAGACACGGGTTTTCGGCATGTTGGCCAGGCTTGTCTCGAACTCCTGATGTCAGGTGATCTGCCCGCCTTGGCCTCCCAAATTGCTGGGATTACAGGCATGAGCCACCGCACCATACTCTGAACTCAGTGTTCTCGTCTATGAAAAAGTGGTGGAGTTCTGATTTCTAACCCAAGTGTAAGCCCTTTGAGGGCAGGGGCTTTATCTGATTCATGGTGTTTTAGTATATGGTAGGCATTCAAATTATTGAATGAACAAGCACTCAACATCTCTCTTGGAGTTGGGACTGTGGAATTCCCAACTACTGGGAGCTTCCAAGAAGGACAGACCTGGCTTTTTCCTCTTTCTTTCTTTCTTTCTTTCTTTCTTTCTTTCTTTCTTTCTTTCTTTCTTTCTTTCTTTCTTTCTTTCTTTCTTTCTTTCTTTTTCTTTCTTTCTTTCTTTCTTTTTCTTTTTTTTTTTTACATTAGTGGGAAAAAAAAAGTGAAGTGTTTTTAGTTTTTTTTTTTTCTAACTTTCCTACTGATCTTATATAGCACTTAATGTGCTAAGTACTGTTGTAAGGGTTTTGCAAATACTAACCCATGTAATACAACTATCAGATGAATAGAGACTATTATGCCTAGTTTAAAGATGAGAAAATTGAGGTAGGGGAGAGGACTCTTGCCCAGGGTTACATAGTTAATAATTGGGGAGGTGGGATCAGGACCTAAACAGTTTAGCTCTAGAGTCCACGCTCTTATCCACTTGGTTATATAAGATTAAAACATTTAACAATAATAGGTAACATTCTCAGAGTGTTAAAAGAGGGAATCTTAGGGTAGAAATGAAGTCTCTAAATTTAAAGCAGCAGGATAGTTTAACTGTAAAACCACAAGTGACTAAGTTGAAAATAAACCATAAGACACATGTTATCTTATTATTATACAACTCATTCCTGTTTACATGTATTCACACTAGTATTGACTGCAGCAATACTACTTAGCTAGGACTCATTTTTAAAGCAATATTGACTTTTTTATTTTATACATATATAGAATGCATGGATGTATTCTCTTCATATCATTATATATGATACAAAATATACAATGTATATATTGTATATATACACAATATAATATGTATATTATATATATGAATTAATGTATAATAAATCATACGTTACTTTGTATTACAAGCAAGCTGACCCAGGAGTTTGAGATCAGCCTGGGCAACATAATGAGATCCCCATCTCTATAAAAAATGAATTTAGCTAAGCATAGTGCAGCACACCTCTAGTCCCAGCTACTGGGGACACTGAGGTAGGAAGATTGCCTGAGCCTAGATGGTGGAAGCTGAAGTCAACACTGATTGTACCACTGCACTCCAGTTTAGGCCGTGGAGTGAGACCCCTGTCTCACAAACAAACAAACAAACCAGGAGTGCAAATGAAGACTTGGAGTAGGTTATTCTCTAAAGGGAGCAAGCTTGCTGGTGGCAGCCAGAATGATCAGGCTAAGAACAAAAAAGAAATAAGATTGGCTGAAAGGATACAGCCATAAAGGAGTGTAATAGGCTGTGTGTTTAGAATAGAGAATTGAGTGTGGACATGTAAATGGTGTGGATTCAGACTATGAAAACAGTATTGACTATGCGAAGGCAAGAAGTGATCTTGAAGCAATAGTGTCAAAGTTACAGCATGAGATGGGAGTCGTAGCTTCTTGCATATCAGTATATGTCTTTGGGCAAATCACTTAACCTCTCCAAACCTCAATTTCCTCATTCATAGAATGAGGATAAAACAGCATAAGGATTAGTGACAGGATAAAATATACATGTAAAAAAAGCACAGCATCTAATAACTCCTCAAGATATGTTTTTACTTTTTTTTTTTTTTGAGATAGAGTCTCGTTCTATCACCCAGTCTGGAGTGCAGTGGCATGATCTCAGCCTCCTGGTTTCAAGCGATTCTCATGCCTCAGCCTCCTGAGCAGCTGGGATTACAGGCTGGCTAATTTTTGTATTTTTAGTAGAGATGCGGTTTTGCCATGTTGGTCAGGCTGGTCTCAAACTCCTGGCCTCAAGTGATCCACCCACCTTGGCCTCCCAAAGTGTTGGGATTACAGGTGTGAGCCACCAAACCCAGCTAGTTGTTACTATTATTGCTGCAGAAAAGACCTTACTTCTCAAGTGACCATAAGGGCAGATGGTAATACAGAGGCTTGGTTTGGAGGTAGAAGCAAAGGGTACTAGCAGAAGAGGAGAACTGGGTCGCCTCTTTCTGGCCTTTGGTTGGGTTGCTTTTTAAATGGAGCTGAAGAAAGTGCCAGATCCAAGAGCCCAGGGGGCTGGCTGTGAGTGCTCTCATGTGGATCAGCTGTGGTCAGATTGCTTCACACCTGTGACCCGCCCTGTATAAATATACTGCCATGTATAAATAATGGCCCCATATATATGTAATCTGGAAGGATAAACATCAAGCTTAACAATGGCAACCTGCAGGGAGGGAAGTGGAATTGGGTGTGTATGTGTGTGTGTGTTTGAGAACCTGTATTTTATTACTCCATACCTCTTTATTGTTTGATTTTTTTCACAATGAGAATTAGTTCCTGTGTTGGGTAAAAAAAAAAGAAAAGAAAGAAAGAAAAAAAACCACTAAAATCAATCTGATTACAAAAGAAGATGAATTAAAGAAAAGTACCGGAAGAAACTGCTTGTGATCCAAGTCCTGGCTCCTTGATGCCTGGCTGAAGCCCAGCCCACAAAGACAACACTGGGTTAAAGGTCCTGGAGAAAAGATGGGAAAGGTTTGGTGTCTGTGTAGTGTCTGCTAGTCCCAAAAGGGTAAGGCACCTAGTAGACGGTTCCCAGCTTAATGGGAACTGCTCCTGTTTTCCAGGCACACAATTCAGGGCTGGAAAAGTTCAACAAGTGCATGGAACATCGGAAACCTCCTGGAAATGCTAAATTTGCCCCAAGATGTCCTGAAGTCCGGCATATTTCTCTGGGCAGCCTCGAGGCTCAGGAGCCCAGCCCAGCCCAGCCCACCGTGCCCTCTCAGGCAGCCCTTCACTGCCTTCAGCAGCCCTCCCTCTTCCTGAGTAGTGGCCCTTCGCAGGCCTGCGTCCCAGCCCCGCCCCTCTCTCTGGACGCATCTTTGGGCCCCATCATCACCCGGCGCCGGGCCCTCCCTCTGCCCCCCCTTTCTCCTCCCTCCTTCCTTCCCTCCCTTCCTCCCTCTCTCCCTCCCTCCCAGCTCCTGCACCAGGAAACGGCCCGGATCCCGGCAGCGGCCTGACCCGTGAGATCCCTAACCTGGCAGGCGGGCGGGGTTGGAGACTGGCTGAGGTGGGGGTAAGGGAGGAGTTGGGCCTTTGGGCTGCACTAGGGGGAACCGCGAATACAGATGGTGTCGGCAGGAAGCCCTTGGCCCTGGGTTTCCCGGGAGGACAGTCATTAAACATGGATTCGGCCACACAGCTGGTAGAGCGTTGGGGGCAGGGGCCCAGGCCCAGAGCTGCAACCCTAGCCGTTCCCAGGCCAGAACCTGATCCCTGGCCTTCCCCTCCTGGTTCTGATCTCCCCCTCCCCTTTCCAGAGCTCCACGCTGGCCGGGAGGATGAAAGGCCCCAGCTGGGGGCTCCTTGCCACCAGTGCTGTGTCTTAAGAGCTGCCATCCCGGCTGGGTGAGTGTCTCCTTCCTTTCTCTGTCTGGAGTAAACCATTGCGTCTCCCACCTTTCTCTTTGGCCCATCTGCTCCCCCTCATCTTGTGCCTCTGCCAACATCTTTATATCTTGCATTTGGGGAGGTCCTAAGCCCCTTCCTCTAGCCAAGGAGGTGTGGACTAAGGAGGCCCAGGGGTGGGAGGGTTGTAGGGGTGTCACAGAGCTGACGTTGTCTTATTATGAAAAGAATCTAAAGTATCTCTAAACAGAAAATGTACTTGTTTTAAATGTAATTTGGCATATTAGGAATGTAATGGCCAGCCCCTCACAGCCTGGTCTCATATCATGACTTAATTCCCTTGTTCTTGCCTCTCCCTGTCCAGTGAGCTCTGAGCATTTCTTCTCTCCTCCTCATCTCACTGGGTTGGTCAAACCAGAAATGCCCCTTCTGATTCTCTCTCCATATATTCATGCCAGTGTTTCATCCTTGCCTCTTATAGCTGCCCGGATGGCGACCCCAGCCTCGGCCCCAGACACACGGGCTCTGGTGGCAGACTTTGTAGGTTATAAGCTGAGGCAGAAGGGTTATGTCTGTGGAGCTGGCCCCGGGGAGGGCCCAGCAGCTGACCCGCTGCACCAAGCCATGCGGGCAGCTGGAGATGAGTTCGAGACCCGCTTCCGGCGCACCTTCTCTGATCTGGCGGCTCAGCTGCATGTGACCCCAGGCTCAGCACAGCAACGCTTCACCCAGGTCTCCGATGAACTTTTCCAAGGGGGCCCCAACTGGGGCCGCCTTGTAGCCTTCTTTGTCTTTGGGGCTGCACTGTGTGCTGAGAGTGTCAACAAGGAGATGGAACCACTGGTGGGACAAGTGCAGGAGTGGATGGTGGCCTACCTGGAGACGCGGCTGGCTGACTGGATCCACAGCAGTGGGGGCTGGGTAAGAAGCTTCTCAATTGCCGCTCTGCACATCCCTCTGCAAAGCTGGTTTCCAGGGGGAAGATGGGAGCTCTGATTGGAGACTGAGGCAGCTATGTTGGGAATGAGGTGCGGGGCTGAGTCTCCCCGTCTGGGTGGAATCAGATTGAGAGATGCCTGGACTCTGCACTCCAGGGCTGCCATGCAGTCAACACTGGATGGGCTCATGGTCCCAAGCAGAGGACAGAATCCACACCCAAGGAGTGCCTGCAGGGGAATGTTGTCAGGGACTTTTTGCACCTGAGTCATGGTGTGGGAGGTGGGGAGGACCAGGGATGGGTGGTGGTCAGGCAAGCCTTGGCAAAGGATGCTAGTTCTGAGCAGAATTTTTCGCCAAGGAAAGGATGGAATTCACTGGAGGCAGAGTGGGCGGCAAATGAACCAGTCTCTCAGGGTGGGGGTGCACCTGGGGGGATCAGAGGGGCTTGCAGCCAGAAGAGCTTTGACCAGAGAGGAGCTGGGTATGGGGTAGTGTTGGCAGTGGATGGAACTGGAACTCTTCCTCTCCTCTTCTGTCCACTCTTTCCTCTCCTGATATCCCTTTCTCCTTCTTTCTCTCCTACTTCCCTTCTCTCCCACAGGCGGAGTTCACAGCTCTATACGGGGACGGGGCCCTGGAGGAGGCGCGGCGTCTGCGGGAGGGGAACTGGGCATCAGTGAGGACAGTGCTGACGGGGGCCGTGGCACTGGGGGCCCTGGTAACTGTAGGGGCCTTTTTTGCTAGCAAGTGAAAGTCCAGGGCCAGGTGGGGCTAGGTGTGGCTGGGGGCCAGGAGAGCAGGAACAGAACAGAGAAATGCCCTTGGAAGAAATGGAGTTGGTGGATGGGTGGGCATGGAACAGGATGGGCAGGGGAAGGGTAGTGTGTGAGGCAGCTGAGTAGGCCAGGTAGGCGATTGGAAGAGTGAGCAGGACACATAGGTGAGGGAAATGTTTCGGCAAGTTTAGGGACGCAGGAGATGGAGTCGATCCAGGGCTGGGGGATGTGGGAGGGATCACACCTATAGGTGTGGGCACATGAAATGACCTGGAACTTGGTTTGCAGCCCTGAGGAAGGTGGACTTGCATAATCAGTTGTATTCCATTAGATGAGTGGGATTTGGGGAACGCAGAAGGCACATCCTTTTGGAATGGAAGCTTGGGGGTTCTCAGGTGATAGGGAGAGGTGGCTGTAACAGTGGGCTGCTTGGACACACGTGTGCATGTGCACGCATGCTGGTGTGCATGCTGGGCTGCCTGGCAAATCTGGTGGTGGTGGGATTCCTCAAGGAGAAAACATTCCCTCTTGCAATGGCAAGAACTAGGGGCAGTTCTCTGTCCCTCCTCCCAACCCCTCCTTTCCCCTGCCCTTGTCCTGATGCCTCAAGGCTTAGAGAGAAACATTGTATCCAGACCGAGGGCTCTGCTGCTTCTCTCCAGAAAGTAATTGGCAAGGCTTTGAAGAGAAGAGCAGTTCTGCAGCTGGCCTTGTTCCTTCATCATCCCCCTTCCTTGTGCATCATGCACTTGCTGCTGCCTCCCGGGCTCTGATAGAAGGGCAGGGCTGTTGAGCCTGGATGGGTGGAGGCTTAGGTAGCTGGACCTGCCTGCCACCCTCCTCTCCCACTCAGGCACAATGGTGCCTAAAGTGTTTCCAATCTCTGGGACCTCTGTACCCAAACTGAAACTCTAAATTGGGGCCCTAACTAATTTTCCTTTCGAGGTTGTGGACATAAGTGCTGATCTTGAGTACAGTCTGGGTCCCACACTGTGTCTCAGTGAGACTGTTGATGCCTTGAGAGGACCATTTCAGCCCTGAATCCCATGGGTGTGAGGGTGATGGGCACTCCAGGACTGGCCTATGCTGTGTTGTGGGCTTTGGTTCGGCTTTATCAGGGGCCAGGCATATGGGTTCTAGAGTACCTACCATGACCTAGAAGCATTTATGATTTGAAGCCACACTGTTTGCATGGGTGTTACTTGTCTGTACCTCAGAGTCTGAGGATGTTAACTTTGGAACTCGCAGTCCTCTAGAACAGCTTCAGATTATGGCTTTTTCTTTTGAGGAAGAAATTATTCTCTCCAGTTGCATGCCCTGAGCCAGACCTCACTGCTGCACTTTCCAAGGTGCTAAGATTGCTGCTCTCCAATGCTAACTTTCTGACACAGTGCTCTAGAACCCTGCCTGTGGTCCTGAGCACTGATCAGCTTAGCTAGACCATGGTTGACTCTTCTTGGAGATTTTCACTTGGTCCTAGAATGTGGCAACGTAGTTGTGCTCGCTAGAATGTGGGACCAAATTGGCCTCAGGTGTTTAGTCCAGACTTCTGCTTTTGAGAGAGGGCTGCACTTTTTCATGGTATTTCTAGGGGAGGTGGTAGGCTGCATGTGCCACTTGGTCTTGTGAGTATGCTGACACCAGAAACTCAGAGCCAGCTTGTGGCAAGCAGTTGGGGTGGGGGGTCTCTGACTTGCTCAGGACAAACTAGGCCAGTGGTTTTCAAACTGCTTGGCAGAGCCCTGAAGTTTCCTAGGGGTTGCCTCAGGAGTCCTTGGGGAGATGAAGGGGGTGGGGAGTTGAGCAGGCTGGGCAATTTGCCCTCAAACTGAACAGCTCTCCTTGTAGCTGTCTTACATATCGGGGTTCAGGGTAAGATTTTATTTGCATTAGGGGTTTGCTGCTGAAAAAATGTTGGAAAACCACTGACTAGACCATCGGCTCCAAATTGGAACCTGTGCTTCCTTCCCCAGGTTTGGAGCACACTCTTCACCCTACCCTCTACCACAGGACGCATATCCCTGTTAGCATTCCCCGGGACCTTTAGCCAAGAGGGGCTGCAGGGACCATGGCCAGGTTACCGAAATGCCCTGCTCTGAAGTCTTGACACCTGGGTGGAAAGAGAGGCTGTTTTCTGAAAGGGTAAAGGGCTTGGTCTGGATTCCCAGAAACAGAGCTTAGATGGGACCACAGTGGGCAATTTTGACCTGTCCTGCCCTTCTTAGCTTGAAGGGAAACCCCAGAGACTCTTCTGTCAGGGAAAACTAGGGACTCTCTTCTAGAGCCATATAGTTCCTTGGGATTAGCTCTTGGCCAAGAAGGCTGAGTATGGCTCCCAATTTTTAAATCCATTTCGTTTTTTAAAAAACAAGGGAAATAAATGTAATTGCCATTTTTCAAAGATTAAGTAGGAGGAGAGGGGTTTCTTGCTCTCCAGAGCCCAAAGGGACAAATAGAGACTTTGCTTAGGCCAAGGAAGGAGCGGAAGTAGGGCAACTCGGTCCTGCGATTATTAATCCCACTCCCCACTTATTCTAGGGCACACATACACTATTTTACTTTTTTAAAATCATAAAACGGCAGAACAGATTTGGTTAGTTTAGAAGAAAAGAAAGCTCTATAAATATAAATCTATATTCCTGTATTTTTATTTAATAATTTATAAATACCAAGTTCATTTGACTTTTATTTTTGTGTAATATGTAATGGTCGTATTAAAAAAATAAATAAAGCCCAGAAGTTTAATGAGAAGGACTGAACAGGGTTTGTGACTTCTACACTGTATAGCCTGGGGTCAGGACATTTCCTTGATCCAATCATCTCTTCATGACCTTGTAAAAGGCAATAATTAGAATAACAGGGATTTGAGAGAAAGCGTTGGGATCATTAAAAAAAAAAGAGTCTTTCCCCCATCCTCCTCACCCGACTCCTACAAAATGGTCAAAGCCAAGAATTCCATCTGTTCCAACCTGAGCCTCGGGAGGGTGCGTGTATACGGTACTCTGGGACTGCCACTAACAATAACCAAATGAAAAACAAAGAAAACCTACCAAAAATCTTTGTATGCTAGTAATAAAGTCCCCAGTTGTGGTTCAGGCTCTAATCAGAAGAGTGTGATAATAATAAACATTTCTCCGTGGTGCCTTGCTGCCTACCTCAGACTTAAAAATAGGTCTGGACCAGGTGCGGTGGCTCATGCCTGTAATCCCAGCACTTTGGGAGGCCGAGGCGGGCAGATCACTTGAGGTCAGGAGTTCGAGACCAGCCTGGCCAATATGGGGAAACCCTGTCTCATTAAAAATACAAAAATTAGCCAGGCATGGTGGTGCGTGCCTGTAATCCCAGCTACTCAGGAGGCTGAGGCATGAGGATTGCTTGAACCTAGAAGGTGGAGTTTGCAGTCAGCCGAGATTGAGCCACTGTACTCCAGCCTGGGTGACAGAGGGAGATTCTATCTCAAAAAAACAAACAACAACAACAACAACAACAAAAAACAAGGCCGGGGGGGGGAGGGTCTGGCAAAAATTGAGTCCCTGCTTCCTTTCCTGGTCCTGTGAGACATTTGATTTCAGCCATTTTAATGCAAATTGATAAACTGGATGGAATTTCTAGGAATATTCAGCCCATCCTTCTCTACCTCTAGTCTTGGACCACATCAAAGTCATGTCTAACTGAAACAGTGATCCTAATTTTAAATTTCAGGTGGGAATTTCTAGCCTTTCTGTAATCCAGTGCAATAGATTGGTACTTGGGTTTATGTGTTAAATTGCGAGAAATATAATTGTTTAGAGGAATCCAGCATTCTCTTTCTATTCTCTATACAAAAGTCGACAGGGAAAGCCATATTAAAATCAGAGAGTGGCTTAGTGAATATGGCACTATGGGAAAGGAAATTAGATGTTCTTAATAGTTAATATCATCAAGTATGATAGCTGCTGCATTTAGCTCCACTGCTGTGTGATTGATTTAATGATTGATTTACATTTGCCTAGTTCCAAAAAATATTTGCAACATCTTACTATAATACACAAAATAATAGGAAAACAAATTTTTAAAGTCAGGGTTGAATTTCAAGGTTAAGTAAAAAAAATAAGTAGGGGTAAAGGGAAAACTGAAATAAGATGGCAGCAAAAGGAAAATTAATGCACAGAAAAACATTCTATAAGTAGCATTTCCAAATACTAAAGCTAGGCTGTGAATTCGGCTGTGAGCTTCTTGGTGGCTAAAGCAAATTAAAATACAAAATGAAATTCACATTCTTCTTAGGATTTATAAAAGCCTATTAAGAGGGGCAAAAAAAAAATTGTGGCTTTTCTGAGAAGACAGTGATATAGTGGACACCACCTTCTGTGACATCTAAAAGCAAATATGATGTTGAGTTTTGACCACTGTTTCTTCGAAAAACACCAAATGGAGATTCAGAAGGTCCTATGCGAGAAATAACACTGGTGGAGAACTGTATGAAGGAAATACAATCCATCTATCACTTTAGATAGTCCAAAATTTAGTCCTGTATTAAGCCAAATCATCACAGAACAGCATATTTGGGCTAATTTGTCATGAGCCTAATAGAACACACCTAGGACCTTCTGAATCTATTAGAAGGTCCTAAGTGTGTTAGGACAAATGACATCTTCAATAAAGTTGTGCAACACTTAGTTACAATTTCTAGTAAATGGATAGATTGTAGATTTTTTTTTTTTTTTTTTTTTTTTTTTTTTTTTTTTGAGACGGAGTCTCGCTCTGTCGCCCAGGCTGGAGTGCAGTGGCACAATCTCGGCTCACTGCAAGCTCCGCCTCCCGGGTTCACCCCATTCTCCTGCCTCAGCCTCTTGAGTAGCTGGGACTACAGGCGCCCGCCACCACGCCCGGCTAATTTTTTTATTTTTAGTAGATACCGGGTTTCACCGTGTTAGCCAGGATGGTCACTATCTCCTGACCTCGTGATCCGCCCGCCTCGGCCTCCCAAAGTGCTGGGATTACAGGCGTGAGCCAGGGCGCCCGGCCCTCTGTGTTGTTACTTAATAGCAGATCCTTTGAAGACTTTAAAAGCTGCCTTAAGGCTGGGCGCGGTGGCTCACGCCTGTAATCCCAGCACTTTGGGAGGCCGAGGCGGGCGGATCACGAGGTCAGGAGATCGTGACCATCCTGGCTAACACGGTGAAACCCGGTCTCTACTAAAAATAAAAAAATTAGTTGGGTGTGGTGGCGCAGTGCCTGTAGTCCCAGCTACTCGAGAGGCTGAGGCAGGAGCATCGATTGAACCCGGGAGGTGGAGGTTGCAGGGAGCGGAGATGGCGCCACTGCACTCCAGCCTGGCGACAGAGCTAGACGCCGCCTCAAAAAAAAAAAAATAAAATAAATAAAATAAATAAATAAAATGCTGCCTTAAATGTAGATATAGGAGAAATACAGAAATAAATCAACTATTTTGAAACTCAACCAGAAAACACACCACAATGAAATGCTGTGTAGTTTATTCAGTCATTTATGCAGAAAATATTCAAGCATCATCTATGTGCTAAGCACAGTTACGGGCTCTGAGGTAGAGTGAACAGACAGATGCAAATCTCTGTTCTCATGTTGCTTATGTTCTAGTAAGAGAAACAAAAAATTTAAAATTATATAATATGTGAGAAGGTGATGAATACCATAAAGAAAAGTAATTCATTGAGGGGAATGTGTGTGTATATATATACACACATAAGAGTTCAATTTTAAATTGAGTGGTCAGAGAAGGCCTCATTTCTGAGGTGACTTTTGGGTAAAACTATGACAAAATTGGAAAAATATATTTATTGATGTGGGAAGATGTTTGTCCTTTTTTTTTTGATTGGGTAAAAAAAAATAGATTAGAAAATAATATATACAGTATGATCCCATTTTGCTAAAATATTTTTATCTGTGCGCCTTGATATATATTTGCATATTGAAAGTTTCAGGAAGCATATATGCCAAAATATCATTAGTGATTGTCTCTGGATAGTAGGCTTTATGAGTGCTTTTATTTTGTTATTTTTGCTGTCAGTATTTTCTGATTCTTTGACCATGAACATATATTTCCAGTACAGTATATTAAAACAAGTTCTTTAGGTACAAAATTTTTAAAAAGTTAACGAAGCAGAATGGAAATTAAGCAGCCCAACAGAGGGTCCTTCATATTTAAGTGGCTACCCCACTTCCATGCAAAGGCAAACAGGGAGCTAAGGTAAGCAGGACCAGACCACATTAGAAGATTATTGAGGTCTGCTTCAAGATAGAGGTCAGTAAAGGAGAAAGGCTCCAAGTTTCTACATCAGCACTGTCCAATAGAAATATAATGCAAGCCACATGTAGTTTTACATTTTCTAGTAACCTCATTTAAAATGCAAAAAGAATTAAACCAATTTTAATAGTATTTTATTTAGCCCAGTATATAAAAATATTATCATTTCAACATGGAATTAATATTAAACAATTATTAATGAATTATGTCACATTCTCTTTTTCATACTAAGTCTTCAAAATTCAGTGTGTATTCAACACTTTCAGCACATCTCAAATTGGACTACTCATGTTTCAAATGGTCAGTAGCCATGTGTGGCTAGTGGCTATCATATTAAAGTGTAGCTCTAGATCGTAGATCATTATTGCAGTCTGTAAAAATTTCAAAGTAGTTCCAGATCATAGAGCATTATTGTTGTCTGTAAAACTTTCAAGAAAAGAGATAAAAATAGGGAGTAAACTACCAAGACGTCAAATATTTATGTTGTTTGGTGAGAAAACTTTTCTGGGAAGAACTATGAATGCCCTCACCCATTTTTACTACTTAATTCTCCTTTTCTCAACTCCATGGAGCCATTCCCTTCTTCTTCTTCTTCTTTTTTTTTTTTTTTTGAGATCGCCCAGGCTAGAGTGCAGTGGCGCGATCTCGGCTCAATGCAACCTCTGTCTCACAGGTTCAAGTGATTCTCATGCCTCAGCCTGCTGAGTAGCTGGGATTACAGGCACACGCCACCATGCCCAGCTAATTTTTGTATTTTTAGTAGAGACAGGGTTTCACCATGTTGGCCAGGCTGGTCTTGAACTCCTGACCTCAGGTGATCCACCTGCCTCGGCCTCCCAAAGTGCTGGGATTACAGGCATGAGTCATCGCACCTGTCCCTCAAATAGTCTTTTAAATATGTTTGCTTTTTTCTTTTTTTGAGACAGGGTCCTAGTCTGTTGCTGAGGCTGGAGTACTGTGGCATGATCATAGCTCACTGCAGCCTGGAACCCCTGGGTTCAAGTGATCCTCCTGTTTGAGCCTCTGAATTAGCTAGGACTACAGGTGTGTGCCACCACAATCAGCCAAATGTGTTTGTTTCTTTCATAAGGTAATCATGCTTATTAGAAGAAATTTGAAAGTTGGAGTGATTTTTTAAAAATAAATATGTAATGGGCTGGACATGGTGTCTCATGCCTATAATTCCAACACTTTGGGAGGCTGAATTGGGCATATGGCTTGAGCCCCAGGAGTTTGAGACCAGCCTAAGCAACATAGTGAGACCTTGTCTTTACAAAAATAGAAAAAATTAGCTGGGCATGGTGGTGCATGCCTGTAGTCCCAGCCACTTTGGAGGCTGAGGAGGGAGGATCGCTTGAGCCAGGAGGTTGAGGGTGCGGTCAGCTGTGATCATGCCACTGTATTCCAGGCTGGGTGACAGAGACCCTGTCTCAAAAAACAACGGCAGCAAAATAAACAAGTAAATAAATAATGATTGCGGAAAATTTGTAGAACATAGAAAATTATAAAGAAAATGAATCATAATGCTGTCACCCAGAGAGAACTATTTTGGTATACTTCTTTCCAGTATTTTTTGGTCTACTTTTATGATCATACGATTTTGTATACGCAATTCTGCTTATGATTATATTGCAAGCATTTTTCCTTGATGTTAAAACGTTTCAAAGGCATAATGACTATATACAATTACATCTACTTGTGTACAATAATTTTAATGCCCACTTGGTGATTTATCTGTATTTTTTCACTTCGATAAAAATATTTATTCTGGCTGGGCATTGTGGCTCACGCCTGTAATCCCAGCACTTTGGGAGGCTGAGGTGGGCTGATCACCTGAGCTCAGGATTTCGAGACCACTGTGGGCAACATAGTAAAACCCCATCTCTACTAAAATACAAAAAAATTAGCTGGGCGTGGTGGTGGTGCGCCTGTAGTCCCAGCTACTCAGGAGGCTGAGGCACAAGAATCGCTTGAGCCCTGGAGGCGGAGGTTGCAGTGAGCTGAGATTAGGCCACTGCACTCCAGCTTGGGCTGTGGAGTGACTGTCTCAAAAAACAAAACGAAAACAAACAGGCCGGGCGCAGTGGCTCACGCCTGTAATCCCAGCACTTTGGGAGGCTGAGGCGGGTGGATCATGAGGTCAGGAGATCGAGACCATCCTGGCTAACACGGTGAAACCCCGTCTTTACTGAAAATACAAAAAAAAAAAAAAAAAAAAATTAGCCGGGCGTGGTGGCGGGCACCTGTAGTCCCAGCTACTCCGGAGGCTGGGGCAGGAGAATGGCGTGAACCTACGAGGTGGAGCTTGCAGTGAGCGGAGACAGTGCCACTGTACTCCAGCCTGGGCAACAGAGCGAGACTCCGTCTCAAAAAAAAAAAATTATTCACAAATTGGATTACATTTTTAGAAGAGATAATAGGATTATTGGGTTAAGAATCTCAACTTTTTTTTTTTTTTTGGAGACAGAGTCTTGCTCTGTCACCCAGGCTGGAATATAGTGTCATGATCTTGGCTCACTGCACCCTCCACCTCCCAGGTTCAAGCGTTTCTCCTGCCTCAGCCTTCTGACTAGCTGGGATTACAGGCGCCCACCACCACACCCAGCTAATTTTTGTACTTTTAGTAGAGAGAGGGTTTCACCATTTTGGCTAGGCTGGTCTCAAACTCCTGACCTTAGGTGATCCACCCACCTCGGCCTCCCAAAGTGCTGGGATTACAGGCATGAGCCACCTCGCCTGGCCTTTTTTTTTTTTTTTTTTGAGACAGGGTCTTACTCTGTTGCCCAGTCTGGAGTGCACGTAGCACCATTATGGTTCACTGTGGCCTCAGCCTCCCAAGTAGCTGGGCAGGGACTACAGGCGCATGCCACTATGCCCAGCTAATTTTTGTATTTTTAGTGGAGTATGAGTTTTGCTATATTGCCCAGGCTGGTCTTGAACTTCTGGACTCAGCAATCTGGCTCCCAAAGTGTTGGGATTACAGTTGTGAGCCACTCCGCCTGATCTTAAGAATCTCACCATTTTAAAAGCTTTTGGTACATATTGCCAAAGAATAGAAAGATTGTACTGGTTCTTGCTCCTTTTTTCCTCCCATGCTTAAGTTTTAAAAAAAAAATCATAGTTGTAATTATATTTTATGTACGATTTTACATTCTTCTTTGGCTTAACAAAATTATTTTCACATGTTTGTCACACTAGGTAACCCTTTTAATAGGTGCATAATAATTTTTTCTTGGATATAATTATAGTTTGCTTAAACTTTTGTCTGTTGTTGGATTTAGTCTTTCCATTTTTCACACATAATTTTTATGTATTAAAGCAGGCCTTATAGTAGTTTTGATCTGAGCTTTGAAAGCTGGCTTTGAATTCCCTGCACACTATTATATATATTACATAATATATATTATGTATTATATATATTATTTATATTTTTTCCTTTGAGACAGAGTCTTGCTGTTGCCCAGGCGATTCTCCTGCCTCAGCCTCCCGAGCAGCTGGGTTTACAGGCATGTACCACCATGCCCAGCTAAATTTTTGTATTTTTAGTAGAGATGTGGTTTCGCCATTTTGGCGAGGCTGGTCTGAAACTCCTGGGTTCAGGTGATCCTCCCGCCTCAGCCTCCCAAAGAGCTGGGATAACAGGCATGAGCCACCGTGCCCAGCCAGCACTGCACACTTCTAATTAGTCCAATGACTTAAGCAAGTTTCTTCATTTCATTAAGCCTTTTTCTTTTTCCCTAAAGAAGATTATGGTTTTGGAAATATTTTCCTCATGGGGTTGTTGTGAGAGTCCAATGAGATAATAAGGAGTGGTGCTTATTACAAAATCAAGCGCTCAACAAAAATAGGATTCAAAGCCATTTTTAAAAATCACATTTCCTTTCATTGGCTTGATTAAATTGGGTACCAATAAGATAAACAAATCTTGATTAGGTTAAGATTAGTATAAAAGACCTTTCTTCCAGGGTATTCAATCATTTAGAGCTTGTCTTCGGTGCTCAACTTTAGTTATCCCAGATCACTGAAGCTGAGATGGCTGATGAAGTAATTTGCAGTGAAATTTTAAGCGACTGTGACTCTGCTCCAAGTTCCCCAGATCTCGAGGTAAGGAATTGTGAGAAAAAGTGGGGGTGAGGGGAATAGTGGGGTATAATGAGTCACTTTTGATTTTTTGGTTTGCTAATGAAGATGTTCTCTTGTCCAAATCCCTCTGCCAACCATGTTTGTTTAACTTTTTGGTTGGGCTTATACGTATCTTTTGAACTGTAGGTTAGTGTGCCCACAAAAATTTCTCTTGCAAACTTACACTGCCATTCCTTCCTTTTTAATAAATGTGTTAGATTGCTACAAAAATGTGGCAATTCTGCCCTCCAGGGCTAGGTCTCATTGATATTTCGGATGCAGCCGTGTAGTGGGAGCCTGCCAGGAGAAATTCCTCTGGGATCTTGGGAGCTTGAGGGCTGAAATGAAGGGTGGCACCCAGATCCCCAATCAATGCATGCTCAATCAACAAACATCTAACAGGACCTTATGTGGTAGGCATATTGCCAGGCTGTGGAGATGTGAATATAAATAGTATCCGGCCCCTCATTTGAAGGCGCTCACAACCTAGTTAAGAAACCACAAAACAATGAAGCGCGCTGTGGAGAGAGGCCCACTTGTCCTGGGAAATGAGGGGAAGCTGAGGTTTGCAGTGGTTTGGTTGAAGGGGGACTACATGTTAGAGGCACAGACTGGGTGCAGGTACACAAAATGGAACGAGAAGGGTGGAAGGAGACATCCACAAAGTAACCACATGCTGGGGTGTGGAAGGCTGTGATTTACCGTTTTGAGGCTTTACCTCGCCTGCAAAGGGGGGCCAGTCTGTTAGCGGTGCAGATTGGAAGGGTGACATTGGAAGCTGTCCAGGGAAGAGAAGAAATTGGAACTAGGGAGCAGGAGGTCTACACAAGAGGGTGGGACAGACAGGACTCGTGATTAGTAGCTCTGGACTGAGGAATCCTCCCTGCTTTCTGGTGTGGGAGAGCTAGTGGATGATGGTGCCAATAACCTGGATGGAGAAAGTAAGCTCCCTCCTGGAATGATTCATTCACAACCTCCATTTTCAGCAATATCCCATCTACTAGTGCTTCCTGGTCAGGATACAAGTTTCCTGAAACTGCTGCTCTGTTTTGGGCCTCACTCGGCCAACAGCTCACTAGCTGGCAAGCAGTAGTATCAAGATGGCGGCCCCCTAAGGGCTGGCTAGTCATGTGACTTCGCGTTTTCCAAGTTTGAAGCCGGGCAGTCCGTTCGGGGGCAAGGTTCACCTGTCACGAAACGAGTGTCACTCCTTCGAATCTTGCGAGCCAATCAGCATCTGAGATTGGGCCACTGCGGTGAGGCGATCGGAAGATTGGTCCTTTCCAGTCGCCTAGCTAGGGCCAATCACGGAGCGTCCTATACTTCGCGGGCCCGCCCGTAGGCCGGGGAGAAGCAGAAATATCGTCACAGCGTGGCGGTATTATTACCTAAGGACTCGATAGGAGGTGGGACGCGTGTTGATTGACAGGCAGATTTCCCCTACCGGGATTTGAGAATTTGGCACAGTACCCCGCCTTAGAGGTGGGGTCTCATTTGATTGCCAAGTAATATTCCCCAATGGAGTACTAGCTCGTGGTGACGGGCAGGCAGCTTGACTAATGAGTCCTCGGCGTGGCCGGCGCAGCTCTCCAATCGCCGGGCGGCGGGCCCCAGTCTGAGCGGCGATGGCGGCGGCGGCGGCGGCGGCAGCAGCAGCGGGGGCTGCGGGCGGTCGGGGCTCCGGGCCGGGGCGGCGGCGCCATCTTGTGCCCGGGGCCGGTGGGGAGGCCGGGGAGGGGGCCCCGGGGGGCGCAGGGGACTACGGGAACGGCCTGGAGTCTGAGGAACTGGAGCCTGAGGAGCTGCTGCTGGAGCCCGAGCCGGAGCCCGAGCCCGAAGAGGAGCCGCCCCGGCCCCGCGCCCCCCCGGGAGCTCCGGGCCCTGGGCCTGGTTCGGGAGCCCCCGGCAGCCAAGAGGAGGAGGAGGAGCCGGGACTGGTCGAGGGTGACCCGGGGGACGGCGCCATTGAGGACCCGGTGAGGAAAGGAGGGCGAGCCAGCAGGCCGGCGGCTGGCCGGCCGGGTCACTGGAGGCCCAGAGCTCGGGCGAGCGGGAGGCAGGCGGGGGGTGGGGTTGGGCGGGGAATAACGTGGCTGGGGCCGGGTCGGGCCGGGGATGGGTCAGCGATCACTACAAGGGGCCCGGCTGGCTTGATTCGGGCGTCACGGGTGCCTAGTGTTGTTCTAGAGAGGGTAGCTTGCTTTTCTTTTATCACGACCCTCGCATGGGGCGAGGGAAATGGCCGAGCGTGGCTGAGGCCGCGCTCCGGCCGAGAGCAGGGCACAGCCCCTGCGTTGGTTCCTCTTAAGCTCTCTTCCATACCCTCCCCACTTATATTAGGAGCTGGAAGCTATCAAAGCTCGAGTCAGGGAGATGGAGGAAGAAGCTGAGAAGCTAAAGGAGCTACAGAACGAGGTAGAGAAGCAGATGAATATGAGTCCACCTCCAGGCAATGGTGAGTAACTGGCGGTTGCACGCGGAGCCAGGGTTCTCGGGCTGGAAGGGTTGTGGGGAAGATGGGGAATGTGGGGTAAGATACTCGGCACCCTGGAGCTGCTTGTCTGAGCTATTATGACTGTGCCGCGGTCATAATCCGTTGTGTGTTCGCCTGACCTTTGTGAGGCAGAACCTATATTTTGGTGGTGGTAGCCTTGTGCTTCCCTTTGTCCCTGTTATAATTGTGTTGCTCTTTGTTCTTAGTCTACGTCTATCCTTTGTAGAGGTTGCAAGCTCGCATTTGACCTTCAAATCTAATAGTTTTCTTCCAATTGGAAACGCTTTAGTTAGGATTCTAAGAGAAAGCAAGCTGCAAGGGGTTTCCCCTTTAATCTAGAAATGTGGAGTCTCAGCCCACTTAATTTTGCTCACTCTTAAAAGCATTTCAGCCAAAGCCATTCATTAGGGATTTGATTTGGAGGCAGGAGGGATTCCTATACTGTTGTAAGTGTGTATTAGTTTATTCTTTCAATTTATCGAATGTTTAGTGAGTACCTGCTATGGACTCGGCATTATTCTAGGTTATGGGTACAGCAGAGAACAGAACAGACCAAAATCTTTGCCTTCGTTGAGCTAATGGGATAGTGCTGGTGGTGGAAGTGCAATATATTGGTCAAAAACAAGTGTGTGGTTTTTTAAAAATATAATTTTTTCCTGATAGCTGGCCCAGTGATCATGTCCATTGAGGAGAAGATGGAGGCTGATGCCCGTTCCATCTATGTTGGCAATGTATGTGCTGGGGCTCTGATTGGGGTTGGGGGCAAGTTCTTCTTTTGGGGAGTTATTTAATAGTCCTGGAAGGAACATCTCCGGGATCGGTGTGGTTTTGGGGGTGTGTGGAGGGAGTGTGGGAAGGAGGTTAAAGGTAATGGAATGATCAGTAATCAGCAAAGGCTCTGGGTTTGGAAGCAAAAGGATTAGTTCCTCAAATTACCAGATTTCATGTGCTTTGGTGTATAGATGGCCCAGACCAAAGGCTAGGGAGGGTTCCTGTTGAGACAGGAATTTGCCTGGTGCCTGTGAAATTTTTCTCCTCTCATCAGGTGGACTATGGTGCAACAGCAGAAGAGCTGGAAGCTCACTTTCATGGCTGTGGATCAGTCAACCGTGTTACCATACTCTGTGACAAATTTAGTGGCCATCCCAAAGGGTAAGTAAAGGGGAGTAAGTTGAGATAATTTACAGTGCAAAAATAGATAAATTATGTTTTATAGTGAGCAGTAAGTTATTTGCTGTTAACACAGGTGATCTGTGTCATTTAAGATCATGGCATCAATTTTGATATATATCAAGAGTTGCACCTAAATGTCTTCAGAGGCCAGATAACAAAAATGAAGGCTAGGTGTGGGTGGGATCACAAACTAGAAGGGGAGGGGCAGCTTCTACTTGGCCTGTTATGGCCATATGGAAATTCAGGCCCTGTGTGTCTTATTTTTACAAGTTTCAAAGAGTAGCTGGAAATTTTAAAATTTAAATGATTTTGAATGAAATTTTCCATTTAGAAGAATTTTGACAAATAAAAAATGTAACCACATTGTAGCCCAAAAAGAAGCATGCCTGCAAGTTGAATTTGACTTGTGAGGTATTTGTAACCTCAGAGAGATACAATGACAATTCTTTTCAGATTTGCGTATATAGAGTTCTCAGACAAAGAGTCAGTGAGGACTTCCTTGGCCTTAGATGAGTCCCTATTTAGAGGAAGGCAAATCAAGGTAAGCCTATGTCCATTGCTGTTCTGGTTCTGTATAAACTCTCTGGGTTGACTTTAAGGCTATCATTTGTTCATCTCTGACTCAGGTGATCCCAAAACGAACCAACAGACCAGGCATCAGCACAACAGACCGGGGTTTTCCACGAGCCCGCTACCGCGCCCGGACCACCAACTACAACAGTTCCCGCTCTCGATTCTACAGTGGTTTTAACAGCAGGCCCCGGGGTCGTGTCTACAGGTCAGGATAGATGGGCTGCTCCTCTTCCCCCCCGCCTCCCATGAGCCCTGTATGCTTCCTTCTCTCCTGGTCTGAGGAACCTCCCTCCCCCACCCCTCCCTGTGGTCTTCAGGAACTTTGTCTCCTGCCTGTGCAGGGTGAGGAAGGTAGTTGCAGGCCAGGCCAGAAGGCCAACTTCATCATCTTTTCTGCAGTAGGAATTGGTGATAAGGGCTGCATCCCTCCCTTGGTTCAAAGAGGCTTCCACCCCCAGCCTTTTTTTTCTTGGGAGTTGGTGGCATTTGAAGGTGTTTACACGAAGCCAGGAGGAACAGGGCCTCCAGGCAGTGAAAGCACTGCTTGGACATTTGTTACTTTTTTCTTTTTTCGGAGGGAGGGGTTGAAGACTGAACCTCCCTTGGAAGAATACCAGAGGCTAGCTAGTTGATCCTCCCCAACAGCCTTGTGGGAGGATTTTGAGATATTTACTTTTTATTTGAGCCAGTCTTGCAAGGTTAACTTCTCACTGGGCCTAGTGTGGTGTCCAGGTTTTTGCCTTGCTTCACTTGTCTCTTTACATTTAAATAGACAGGTTAGGCATATAAACCTTGGCTTTTCATAAACTCTACCTGCCTATTCCCAGGAGTTAGGGAGGATCTATTTGTGATGGCCTAGGGTATAAGAGCTGTGGAGGACTGAAAACTGGATAAAAAGAGGGTCGTTTTTCTTGCCCTTGTTTCTCACTCAGATGCACTTCTTTTTTGCCACTGTTTGGCAAAGTTTTCTGTTAAGCCCCCCTCCCCCTGCCCCAGTTCTCAAGGTGTGTTACTATTTCTGGGATCATGGGGTCAGTTTTAGGACACTTGAAAACTTCTTTTCCCCACTTCCCTTCACAGTAACTGGGTCAAGGGCCCACGGGGAGGGGCTTGTACTGAACTATCTAGTGATCACGTTAACACCTAACTCTCCTTCTTTCTTCCAGGGGCCGGGCTAGAGCGACATCATGGTATTCCCCTTACTAAAAAAAGTGTGTATTAGGAGGAGAGAGAGGAAAAAAAGAGGAAAGAAGGAAAAAAAAAAGAATTAAAAAAAAAAAAAAGAAAAACAGAAGATGACCTTGATGGAAAAAAAATATTTTTTAAAAAAAAGATATACTGTGGAAGGGGGGAGAATCCCATAACTAACTGCTGAGGAGGGACCTGCTTTGGGGAGTAGGGGAAGGCCCAGGGAGTGGGGCAGGGGGCTGCTTATTCACTCTGGGGATTCGCCATGGACACGTCTCAACTGCGCAAGCTGCTCCCCATGTTTCCCTGCCCCACTTCGTCCCCTTGGGGGCTGCTCAAGGGTAGGTGGGCGTGGGTGGTAGGAGGTTTTTTTTTTACCCAGGGCTCTGGAAGGACACCAAACTGTTCTGCTTGTTACCTTCCCTCCGTCTTCTCGCCTTTCACAGTCCCCTCCTGCCTGCTCCTGTCCAGCCAGGTCTACCACCCACCCCACCCCTCTTCTCCGGCTCCCTGCCCCTCCAGATTGCCTGGTGATCTATTTTGTTTCCTTTTGTGTTTCTTTTTCTGTTTTGAGTGTCTTTCTTTGCAGGTTTCTGTAGCCGGAAGATCTCCGATCCGCTCCCAGCGGCTCCAGTGTAAATTCCCCTTCCCCCTGGGGAAATGCACTACCTTGTTTTGGGGGGTTTAGGGGTGTTTTTGTTTTTCAGTTGTTTTGTTTTGTTTTTTTGTTTTTTTCCTTTGCCTTTTTTCCCTTTTATTTGGAGGGAATGGGAGGAAGTGGGAACAGGGAGGTGGGAGGTGGATTTTGTTTATTTTTTTAGCTCATTTCCAGGGGTGGGAATTTTTTTTTAATATGTGTCATGAATAAAGTTGTTTTTGAAAATAAAAATTGTTTGGCCTTTTGGGTGTAAGGATTATTTATCTTCCTATTCTCTCTTAGATCACAGATGGCTATTAATTCTGCTTTGCGGTAGAAGTACTGGTGTTGTGGAAGGGAGGTTGCCACTTGTGAATTAAGGAGTAGGAGTTAAATTACAACTAGCAGGAACATGATGTGTTTAGTTGACAATGATAGGTTTTCTGGATAACATGTAACCCTGATTGGCATTTGAGAGAGAAATAAGCCTGGGAAAGTAAAAGAATAACCGAATTACTGACCTCATGGCGCTTTTGTGTGCTCCTGATACAACTTACATGCAAATGAACTATCCATGCCAGTAGCCCTAGAGCTTTGGATTGAGGTCTGGTTAACCTGTCTTGTCTTTGGGGTCTGACTATGTTGACCAGGCTTTTCTCAAGCAATCCTCCCATCTTAGCCTCCCAAAGTGTTGAGATTACAGGCGTGAGCCACTGCGCCCAGCTACCTTTTCTACCTCAAGGTGGGCCCAAGAAATGCAAAAGACAAAATACACTTAGCCAACAGACAATGGGAAAGCTTGTTTTTTCCAACAATACAGTAACCATTTAATGTGTCTAGCTAACTTACATTGATTGGACCGTTTTATTTTTTTGAGATGGTCTTTGCTTTGTCACCCAGGCTGGAGTGCAGTGGCTCACTGCAGCTTCAACCTCCTGGGCTCAAGTGATCCTCCCACCTCAGTCTCCTACATAGCTGGGACTGTAGGTGCCTGCCACCGCACTTGGCTAATTTTTGTTGCTGCTATGTTGCCCAGGCTGTCCCGAACTCCTGAGCTCAAGCAGTCCTGGCTTGGCCTTCCTATAGTTGTGAGCCGCAGCGCCTGGCAAGGATCAGTTTATTAGGACTTCACAGCTGGCTTTCACTGTTTTCATATCTAAAATTTGTCTTGAGCATCGTAATTTCTCCATTTTTTATTCAATTGTCAGATTGGTCTTAAAACTTGAACACTACATCGTTAGCCAGCTCGAGCCTTCAGACTTTGTTGCCTATAGAATTCCTTAGTATTTCAAACTTACTATTTTTTTCATTTACTTCTCAGGATGTTTTGTTCACAATTGCCTCTGACCTGGATGCTCTTCAAAAATCATATGTTAAAGAAATGGCTCTGTGGCTGGACATAGTGGCTCATGCCTGTAATCTCAGCACTTTGGGAGGCGGAGGTGGGCGGATCACTTGAGGTCAGTTCGAGACCAGCCTGGCCAACATGGTGAAATCCCGTCTCTACTAAAAATATAAAACTCAGCCAGGCATGGTGGCTTGCACCTGTAGTCCCAGCTACTCTGGAAGCTGAGGCAGGAGAATAGCTTAAACCTAAGAGGTGGAGATGGAGATGAACTGAGATTGAGCCACTGCACTTCCAGCCTGGGTGACAGCGAGACTCCGTCTCAAAACAAACAAAACAAACACAAAACTGTTATATCTGAAGCCTTAACCCACCTCTCAAATTGCAGTATTTTCTAAAATCTCATGTCAGTGTTACCCACCACATATTTTAGCATTTTGTCATTTATTCTACCTTGTTATGGGTTAGGCATTTGAGGTCTATCTTTTCTCCTAACTAGATTCACCTAAAATAGTGCCTGGTGATCTCTGTGGCTTCTGCAGGGGCTGATTAATGAGGGTCTGGATAGTGTTCAATATAAACTTACTGGAAGAATGAAACAACCTAAGTGACTTGTTGCTGTTAATGCTGTGATGGCCTCATCTGTCCACCAGGGGGCACTAAATGGCTGGCTCTAAAAGATCCCTATACATGGTTGGGTCTTGGAGGGTAAATCATGTTTTGACCCTTCTCTGGTTTAGTTTTCCGTGTTCAGTCAATTCAGTCAATTCTACTGTATCTTGTCTGTTCTCTCTATTCCTACATTCACTGCTTGAGTAACTCCCCATCATCATTGCAGGGGTCCTGGCGGATGTATTGGCTTCAAACTGTTTTTTGAAAAATAAAAATTCCTAAAAAAATTATTTGAAAAGATAGGGTCTTGTTATGTTGGCCAAGTTGGTCTTGAACTCTTGGCCTCCCAAAGTGCTAGGTTTATAGGCATAAGCCACCACGCTCAGTCTCCAAACTTCTTATTGCCAAAAAAGTCCTCTATGATGCCACTGATAAGTACAAAGTACAAACGCAAACATGGAACTACAACCTTTTTTTTTTTTTTTTTTTTGAAACTCAGTCTTGCTCTGTCACCCAGGCTGGTGTGCAGTGACGCGATCTCGGCTCACTGCAACTTCCGCCTCCTGAGCGATTCTCCTGCCTCAGCCTCCGGAGTAGCTGGGACTACAGGGGCCCCCCACCACGCCTGGCTAATTTTTTTTTGTATTTTTAGTAGAGACGAGGTTTCACCGTGTTAGCCAGGATGGTCTCAATCTCCTGACCTCATGATCCACCCGCCTTGGGCTCCCAAAGTGCTGGGATTACAGGTGTGAGCCACTGCGCCTGTCCGGAACTACAACCTTTTTCAATCTGATCCTGATTACATTTCCCTTCCACATCCTGCCCTACATCTGATGTACTATGCATTCTATTTATTTTCATGTATCCCTCATGCTGTTCCCTCTAGCCTCCTATGCTCATTCCAACTCTTCTATCAAAATCATGCATATCCTTCTAAGTGTAAGCCAGGTACAACAGACATGAAGCCTTTCCTGATTTCCTAGTCAGAAGTAATCACTCCTGCAGTCAGGACAAACTGGTCCTATCCCTGTTTAATATTTACTTCGTGGTTTTATGATGGAAATAACTACATTTCTGTTTTCCCACTAGAATGCAAGCTCCTGGAGGGCATCGATTGTGACTTTGTGTCTACCTCACAGGGCCTGCCACTTAGTAGGTGCCCAAAAGACGTTTGTTCACCCTGGGCTTGCCTTTCCTGTCCTGGAAAAGGTAATAACAACAATAGTGTTGCCTTTAACCTGGACCTGATAGTTTTCTTCTTCCTCCAGAGAATCCCTGATCTCTCAAAATTTGGTTGAGATCTAAAGTTTATTTTGTTCGACAACTCCTTTTCTGGAGTTTTTTTTTTTTTTTTTTTTTTTTTTTTTTTTTTTTCCTGAGACGGAGTTTTGCGCTGTCACACAGCCTGGAGTGCAGTGGCCAAATCTCAGCTCACTGCAACCTCCACCTCCCAGGTTCAAGCAGTTTTCCTTTCAGCCTCCTGAGTAGCTAGGATTACAGGCACATGCCACACGCCTGGCTAATTTTTGTATTTTTAGTGGAGACGGGGTTTCACCATGTTGGTCAGGCTGGTCTCGAACTCCTGATCTCGTGATCCACCCACCTCGGCCTCCCAAAGTGCTGGGATTACAAGCATGAGCCGCCTCGCCCGGCCTTTAGTTTTATTCTTTTTAAGAGTCAGACTAACTATTTTACTTAAAAGATACTAGGTTTAGAGGAAGAAGCATGGAAAGAAAGTTACTTTATTTTTTTTTGTTGTTTTTGTTTTTTATTTTGAGACGGAGTCTCGCTCTGTTCCCCAGGCTGGGAGTGCAGTGGCGGCTCGGCCCACTGCAAGCTCCGCCTCCCGGTTCACGCCATTCTCCTGCCTCAGCCTCCCAGAGGCTGGGTCTACAGGCACCCACAACCGCGCCCGGCTAACTTTTTTTTTTTTTTTTGAGACGGAGTTTTGCTCTTGTTGCCCAGGCTGGAGTGCAATGGCGCGATCTCGGCTCACCACAGCCTCCGCCTCCCAGGTCCAAGCAATTCTCCTGCCTCAGCCTCCTGAGTAGCTGGGATTACAGGCATGCACCACCACGCCTGGCTCATTTTGTATTTTTAATAGAGACGGAGTTTCTCCATGTTGAGGCTGGTCTCGAATTCCTGACCTTAGGTGATCCGCCCGTCTCGGTCTCCCAAAGTGCTGGGATTACAGGCGTGAGCCACCGCACCAGGCGAAAGTTACTTTCCTTGGGCAAGCTTGGTTATTTTTGGTAGATGATTTCTGTCAGTCACTCCTGATCAGTTCTCTGTTAACTGAGGGATAGAAATGAGCCCAATCTCACTGGAGTTCTATGGAAAGAAAGAGACTGGGAGAGCCTGTGTATAAAATCTGTCTGGGGTGAGGGTCTGTGAATCAGAGATCTTTAGAGGGCCTTTGGATGATGCAAAATAAACCGAGGTAACCCAGTGCTTTTTAAGGTAGAATTCACCCAATCCGACATTGGCAATGGAGAAAAGAAGCAGTTGGTGGGTTTTTACAATAATATTGCTGCTTTCCTTGTTTTTATGTAGGGTTAGAATGAGCAGGCTTTCTCAAATTATGCTCACATTTTATTATTATTATTATTATTATTATTATTATTATTATTATTTTTGAGATGGAGTCTCCCTCTGTCACCCAGGCTGGAGTGCAGTGGCGCACTTGGCTCACTGCAAGCTCTGCCTCTCGGGTTCACGCCATTTTCCTGCCTCAGCCTCCCGAGTAGCTGGGACTACAGGCACCTGCCACCACGCCTGGCTAATTTTTTGTATTTTTAGTAGAGATGGCATTTAACTGTGTTAGCCAGGATGGTAATTTCTTTATTTTTTAGTAGAGATAGGGTTTCACCATATTGGCCAGGCTGGTCTTGAACTCCTGACCTCATGATCCGCCTGCCTCGGCCTCCCAAAGTGCTGGGATTACAGGCGTGAGCCACCACGCAGAGCCAGAATTTTATTGTATTTTATTTTTTGTAAAGATGAGATCTTGCTATGTTGCCCAAGCTGGCCTCAAACTCCTGGGCTCAAGTGATCCTTTCACCTCAGCCTCTCAAAGTGCTTGGATTATAGGCATGAGCCACCATGTCGGGCCCAGTATTCCTTTTTATAGCTGAATAGTATTTCATTGGATATAACACGTTTTGTTTCCATCATCAACTGATGGACATTTGGGTCGTTTCCATTTTTTTGGCGATTACAAATAGTCCTGCTCCAAACAACTATATAAGTTTTTGTGTGAACATATGTTTTCATTTCTCGTGGGTATATACTTAAGAATGGAGTTGCTGGGTCATATTGTGCTATGGTTTGGGTGTTTGCACCTCCACCAAAATCCATATGCTGAAATCCTAACCCCCAAAGTGATGATATTAGCAGTTTGGTACTTTTGGGAGGTAATTAGGTCATGAGGGCAGAGCCCTCATAGGAGAAGCCCCAAGAGCTACCTTGCCCAAGAGCCTGTATCTCACTGTATCACATGAGGATACAGTGAGAAGGTGCCATCTATGAATCAGGAAATGGGATCTCACCAGATACCAAATCTGCCAGAACCTTGATATTGGGCTTCCCAGTCTCCAGAACCGCAACAAATAAACTGTTGTTTGTAAGCCACCCAGTCTACCTTATTTTGTTACAGCAGCCCAAATTAATGGACTAAGACCCATGGTAACTACCTTTAACCTTCTGAGGAACTGGCAGGCTGTTTTCCAAAGCAGCTGCATCATTCTACATTTTCACCAGCAATGTATGAGGCTTCTGGTCTCTTTACATCCACACCAAACTTCTTATTGTCAATCTCTTTGGTTATAGCCATCCTAGAGGGTATGAAGAGGTATTTCATTGTGGTTTTAATTTGCATTTGTCTGATGACTCAAAGATGTTTAGCATCTTTTCATGTGCTTATTTGCCATTTGTATGTTGTGTGTGTGTATATATATATATATGTCTATTCAGATTCTTTGCCCTTTTTCTTTTTTTGAAACTGGGTCTCACTCTGTCCCTCAGGTGGAGTGCAGTGGCGCAATCACCGCTCACCACAGCCTGAACCTCCCTGGGCTCAGGTGATCTTCCTACCTCAGCCTCTTGAGTAGCTGGGACTACAGGTGTGTGCCACCATGCCCGGCTAGTTTTTAATTTTTCTAGAAATGGGGTTTCACCATGTTGCCCAGGCTGCTCTTGAACTCATGGGCTCAATCAATCTGCCTGCCTCCGCTTCCCAAAGTGCTGGGGTTACGGGGATGATCCACCAAGGCTGGCCCTCATTTTTAAATTAGATTGTCTTCTTGTAAGACTTCTTTTTAATTTTAAAAAAATTTTTTAATTTTTATTTTTGGAGATAAGGTGTTGCTATGTTGCTCAGGCTAGCGTACATAGGCATGGTACTCCAGTGCATGCCATAGTGCACTTCAGCCTTGAACTCCTGGCATTAGGCAAACCCTCCGCCTCAGCCTCCCCAACAGCTTGCCCAGCCTTCCTTTGCTGAATACTGAATACTGAAGACTAGACTTATCAGATATATGACTTACAAATATTTTCTTCCATTTTGTGGGTTCTTTCCTTTCTTGATAGCATCTTTTGAAGCACAAAAGTCATGAAGATGTGTCTATATTTTCTATGAGAGTTTTATAGTTTTAGCTCTTATGTTTAGGTCTTTGATCCATTTTGAGTTTTTAAAAAAAATATTTATTTATTTATTGAGACAGAGTCTAACTCTGTCACCCAGGCTGGAGTGCAGTGGTGCAATCTCGGCTCACTGCAACCACTGCCCACTGGATTCAAGCAATTGTCATACCTTAGCCTCCTGAGCAGCACCTCCTGATTACAGGTGCCTGCCACCATGCCCGGCTAAGTTTTGTATTTTTAGTAGAGACAGGGTTTTACCATGTTGGCCAGGCTGGTCTTGAACTCCTGACCACAAGTGATCTGCCTGCTTCGGCCTCCTGAAGTGCTGGATTACAGACATAAGCCACTGAACTCCACCCTTGAATTTATTTTTGTGTATGGTATAAGCCAGGGGTCCAGTTTTCTTCATTTGCATGTAGATATCCAGTTGTCCCAGTATCATTTGTTAAAAAGACTTATTTTCCCATTAAATGGTCTTGGTCCCCATTTTGTAAATCATTTGACCAGTCTCTGGACTCAAGTCTATTCCATTGATTTTCGTGTTTGTCCTTGTGGCAGTAACACACTGTCTATATTACTGTAGCTTTGTAAAAAAATTTGAAATTTTAGGAGTGTGAGTCTGCCAATTTTGCTCTTTTTCAAGATTATTTGGCTACTGTGGGTCTTTTGCATTTCCATGTCAATTTTAGAATCAGCTTATCAGTTTCTGAAAAAAGACAGCTGGGACTTTAATAGTGAATACACTGAATATGTAGATCAATTTAGGGAGTACTGCCATCTTAATTATATGTATATGTATATACTTTATTTTTTTACTTAATTTTTTTGAGATGGAGTCTTGCTCTTGTCACCCAAGCTGGAGTGTCATGGTACAATCTTGGCTCACTGCAGCCTCTACCTCCTGCATTCAAACGATTCTCCTGCCTCAGCCTCCAGAGTAGCTGGGATTACAGGCACCCTCCACCATGCCTGGCTGATTTTTGTATTTTTAGTAGAGAAGGGGTTTTACCATGTTGGCCAGGCTGGTCTTGAACTCCTGACATCAAGTGACTTGCCTTGGCATCCCAAAGTGCTGGGATTACAGGCATGAGCCACCATACCTGGCTCATCTTAACAATATTAAGTCTTCCAATCCATGAACACAGGATGTCTCTTCATGTATTTAGGTCCTTAATTTCTTTCCTTGGTATTCCATAGTTTTCAGTGTACAAGCCTTGCACTTCTTTCTTTAAATTTATTCCTAAGTATTTTGGGATTTTTTTTCTGCTGTAAATGGAATTGTTTTCTTAATTTCATTCTCAGATTTTAAAAATTGCTATTGTATGGAAGTACAATTGAATTTTTATATTGATTTATTTTTTCTTAATTTGTTTTTAGAGTCAGAGTTTTTCTGTCACTGAGGCTGGAGTGTGGTGGTGCATTCATAGCTCACCGCAGCTTTTAACTCCTGGGCTCGGGTGATCCTGCCACCTCAGCCTCCTGAGTAGCTGGAACTACAGGTGTACATCCCCACACCTGGCTAATTAAAAAAATTTTTTTTTGTAGAGATGCGGTCTTGCCGTCTTGCCCAGATTGGGCTCAAACTCCTGATCTCAAGTGATTCTCCCACCTCGGTTTCCCAAAGTGCTGCGATTACAGGCATGAGCCACTTTGCCCAGCTATATTGATTTGTATCTTGCAAGTTCAGTAACCTTGCTGAACATATTTATTTTTAATAGTTTTTTATGGATTTCTTGGTATTCTTTCTAAATAAGATCATGTCATCTGCAAATATAGAGGGTTTTATTTCTTCCTTTCCATTCTGTGTGGTTTTTATTTCACTTTCTTTCTTTATTACCTGGGCTAGAACCTCCAGTACAATGTTGAATAAAAGTGGCAAGAGCAGGCATCCCTATCTTGTTCCTGATCTTAGGGGAAAATCTTTCAGTCTTTCACTGAATGTGATGTTAGCTGTGGGTTTTTCATAGATGTTCTTTATCCATGGATGTTTGAAATAAACTTGCTGTTCTCCAAGCACACCATATCATGTCATACCTCTAGCCTTTGTAAACATTTGCTGAAAGAATAAACAGATATTACTCAACTTTTGGAATATCTACCATGTGTCACACATTGGTGTTTCTAAGTTGAGTAAGACAAAGTTCCTGTCCTCCTCAAGGAGCTGCAAACCAAAAATAAAATTTGAAGGCCTCCCATGTACATCTGAATGGACTTCTTCCTTGGTTGGGGCACTCTAAAATTTAACCTGAAAGACTGTTTCAGGCTATGATGGGAAGTGGGGGTCTGATGTGCCTCATTATACCCCTCTGGCGCTAACATCAACACAAATCTTAAGTCTGATAAGAAACATTTACAGGCCGGGCGCAGTGGCTCTCTGAAGCCTTCATCTTCATGATAAAACCTAGGTCTCCAAAACCCCTTATCTTACTCCAAACATTCCTTTCTGCTGATAATTATTCTTTCAACCAATTGCCAATCAGAATATGTTTAAATCTAATTATGGCCTGGAAACCCTTGGCCCCGCCTTTGAGTTATCCCATCCTTCCAGATCCAACCATTGTAAGTCTTACACAAACTGATTGATGTCTCCTTAAAATGTATAAAGCAAGCTGTACTTCGACCACTTTGGGCATGCGTCCTCAGGACCTCCTGAGGCTGTATCATGGGTGCATCCTTAACCTTGGCAAAATAAACTTTCTGAATTGATTGGGACTTGTCGCAGATAATTTTTGGTTTACAAATTGGTGACCATGAAGGGACTCTGGGTGGAGATGTAGCCCTGACCTTTGACTAATCTCCTGTTGGTTCTTGGCACCAGCTTGAGCTATCTTTATGGCTCAAATCAACAGGACAATTTGATTTGTTGAAGCTTGGGAACTCCCCTTTCTCCAGAGAATCCCTGATCTCTCAAAATTTGGTTGAGATCTATTGTTTATTTTGCTCGACAACTCCTTTTCTGGAGTTTTACTTGTTTCCAACAAGGAGGGCAAGTTTTCCTGCTTCCATGATGTTGGAAGGCTGTAACTCCTTTTTGGACTTTTAGCTAATATCTAACAGGCAAGGCAAATTTGAGTTTCTTCCTGCTTCTAGGATGGTAGAGAGTAGTCTTCAACCTAAGACCCATTTTTAGGTAAGAAGCTGATTTGTTTTTTTTCTTTCTTGCTGGCTTTTCTTTTGTCTTGAAAATTCTCCATGATGACTAAAGGTTAAAGTTGACAACCAGCTGGTCTTAGTTTCTCCTTACCATTAGAGCGTTAAGTGATCATATTGTTGGTTTTCTTTGTTATTGTCCCTTTTTCCCATTGGATTTGACCAACTCTACCTGTCTTGGTCAAATCCTAATGAAATTCCAAATTATGGGGAATAAGGCCTCTGAATAAGCTAAAATTTCTCACAGGTGTAAAAAGAAAAAAAAGAAACCATGGGCATAGTTTCCGTGTTTGCTGTCTTAATTTCCTTCTATCCTATTCCTCCTTCCCTTTTGCCATCTTCAGTACCAAGAAAAAATCTAGAGAAGGCTTCTAATGACCCGAATTCCTCAAATAATTCAAAACAAAGGTGCAACTCATCCTTTTTGGAGTGTTCTGGTTTCTTTTTGAAGTTTCAAGAGTCATAGGCAGATTCTTCTTTGGTCTAAAGTTCTGCTCTCCTGTATTTTATTACCTGACCTCTTTGGCTTTGGGGGATACCAAAGATTACCTTGCACTGTGTGAGGATTTGACTTTGGTGTGTGTAATGGCGGACAAGAGCTACAAAGTTAGGCGTGGCTGAGAACAGTTTACAGAAAGTGGTCTTAGATTTTTTTTTTTTTTTTTTTTTTCCTCCTGGGAAGATATTTAGGATCCTAATTCTAGTTTGGAGGTACATTTAAAAAAGCGTCTTCCCCAGCTCGGTGCGGTGACTCATGCCTGTAATCCCAGCACTTTGGGAGCCCGAGGTGGGTGGATCATGAGGTCAAGAGATCGAGTCCATCCTGGCCAACATGGTGAAACCCTGTCTCTACTAAAAATACAAAAATTAGCTGGGCATGGTAGTGTGCACCTGTAGTCCCAGCTACTCAGGAGCCTGAGACAGGAGAATTGCTTGAACCCAGGAGGTGGAGGTTGCAGTGAGCCGAGATTGTGCCATTGCACTCTAGCCTAGTGACAGAGTGACACTCTGTCTCAAAACAAAACAAAACAAAACAAAACAGTGTCTTCTCCATTGCCTTTCCTCCTGAAATTTGTCTTGACTGGCTGCTCTGCATTCGTGGGAGGAAGTGAACTGTCCTTTTCATGGATAAATGAGAGACTGAGTTTCCACAGCTCCAAAAAGAAAGGGCATTTTGCTCTTCCCAGTCTAAAGGTGCCCCTGAGTGACAGGGGGCTGAGTGGGAATGTTGGGGGGTTGAGCCCCCATGATGTACAGTGGCCCTACAGGGAACTCCAAACAAAATTAGTTTAAAAAGGCTCATCTAGGAAGCACATATAGGAGCTGGTCACCCCATGCTATCAGCCCTCCTGGAGGTGCTAGACCTCCAGAGAGAGAAACTGAGACACATTGTGTGTGACACACTGTGGAGTCTCACCCACAACCAGCACACTTTGCCCCACTCCACCAAACTCTAGGCCACAGCTCAGTTCCTCCTTTTAAGAAAAAATGTGGGGAATGAATTTTCTAGGAATGAGGACAGACAAGAAGAATGACCCCTCTCAGGCATCCTGTTTGGTTTTATGACCCTTTACTTGCAAATGGTTGTGTAAATGGAATGGCACACCAGGTTTTCTAATACTCCAGCTGGTTAAACATCAGGTCTGCTCTTGTGCACATTTTAAACTGATGGGCAAATCACCTCAAGGAGAATTCAGAGCCTGAAGGTCAATCTGCAACTATAAAGTTCCGAAGTTCTCTATTTCTTTGCTTTCTTTTCTGCCTGCTTTAAGTCTGCTGTTACTTTTCTACTGAAATAAAATCCACTATTGGTATCCAACCATTTCTTTTGTTATTGTTTTTGCAAACCCACGAGTTTTTATTAATGTCTCATGGCTAATGTTCTGAAGTAAAAGCTATAGGATCTTTGGTTGCATGAGTGTGTATGTGTGTTTATGTATACATACATGGATTCTGTTGTGTTTTGGGTCACAAGGTAACAAATTGGCTACCAATTATAGATTAACCATAAATTAAATGATAAGCTCAAATGCATTTCAAGTTTACATGACTTAAGTAAAATCTTTAATAAGCTAGCTTTAAAATTATTGGTAAATATTTGAAATGTCTTAAGAATTGTCAGCATAAAAAAAAATTGTCAGCATACATTTTTGTTTACATTTATTGATCAAGTGATTTCATACTTATCTCTGCTGAATACTATAAGGTGTCAAAATTTGGCATAAGGGTTATAAAACTATAAACCCAATAAAAAACATAATGATTTTTGTGTATGTCATTTTTAATAAAAAAGAACTTAATGTTATTGATTTAATGAAAACAGTTAAATCTTGAATTATTGGTAAAATAATCATGTATTTAATCTTAAGGTACTTACTTAGGTGATAACCTGAAATTCACAGGCTATAAAAATGGTTGACAGGGAAATAACTTTAAATAATGACTATCACAATTTTCATAAATAATCTAGTTTCTCTCTCTGAAGGTCTATTTTCACACTGCTATAAAGAACTATCCAAGACTAGGTAATCTATAAAGGAGAGAGGTCCAATCAACTCACAGTTTAGCATGGCTGGGGAGGCCTCAGGAAACTTATAATCATGGCAGAAGGCAAAGAGGAAGCAAGGCACCTTTTTCATAAGGCAGCAGGAAGGAGAATGAATGCAGGAGGAACTGCCAAACACATAAAACCATCAGATCTCGTGAGAACGCACTATTGTGAGAACAGCATGGGGTAAACCACTCCCTTGAGTCAATTACCTCCACCTGGTCTCTTTCTTGACACATGGGGATTATGGGGATTATAATTCAAGATGAGATTTAGGTGGGGACACACAGGCCTAACCATATCACTAGGTAAACTATTAAAATAATTAGGTAAATGTAATGGAATAAATACTTGTAAACAAACTTGTCATAAATTAGAATCTAAAGTTAAATTAAATATTTCATTAAATGCCTAGGTATTTTCCAGTTAAAAAAATTACAGTGTAGGAGAACATTCTAAAAAATATGTTCTTATTAAAAGGTGAATAATTTTTGTCTATTCAAAGCTTATTTAAATGTTATGTGTAAAACAAGGTAAGAGGAACTAGGAAATAAGAGACATGCAAAGAAAGTTATAGAAAATAAAGAGGTATTTTTGGTAAGAAAGCTTAAAATAATTTTATATGAAAAAGAGTCTTGTATGGTGAATTTTTGTTCTAAAATAAAATGGGCTGGGTGTGGTGGCTCACGCCTGTAATCCTAGCACTTTGGGAGGCTGAGGCGGGTGGATCATGAGGTCAGGAGATCGAGACCATCCTGGCTAACACAGTGAAACTCCATCTCTACTAAAGAATACAAAAAAATTAGCCGGGCATAGTGGCGAGCGCTTATAGTCCCAGCTACTCGGGAGGCTGAGGCAGGAGAATGGCGTGAACCCAGGAGGCGGAGGTTGTAGTGAGCTGAGAGTGCCACTGCACTCCAGCCTGGGCGACAGCGCAAGACTCTGTCTCAAAAATTAAAAAATAAATAAATAAATAAAATAAAATAAATAAAATAAAATAAAATAAAATAAAATGAATGGATTGTTCAAGAAAGAGGAATATTTAGGACAAGCCAAAAGTCCAAGCATGTTGTAAATGGTCTAAGTTGTAATAAGGTTGGTAAAAAAGGAATTTATAAAAATGCAATTAATTGGCTATAATTAAAGGAAATTATAATAAATAGTTTTTCTAAAAATTGAATTTTGATATTAAAAATACACTCACAAAAATCTAAAGGATTGGTTAAAACAAGATTTCATTTAAAATAGAGTTACTTAATGTAATATGGTTAGGCTTTGTGTCCCATTTTCATCTTGAATTTTAATTTAACATCCCTCCCAGGTATTGAGGGGAGAGACCTGGTGGTGGGTGATTGGATCATGGGGGTGGTTTCCCCCATGCTGTTCTTGTGATAGTGAGGGAGTTCTCCCGAGATCTGATGATTTTATAAATGGCAGTTTCCCCTGGGCTTTTCATGTTCTCTCTCTAGGCAGCTGCCATTTAAGACGTGCCTGCTTTCCCTTCCACCATGATTTTAAGTTTCATGAGGCCTCTCCAGCCATGCAGAACTGTGAGTCAATTAAACTTCTTTTTTTTTTAAATTACCCAGTCTTGGGGAATTCTTTAACGCAGTGTGAAAATGGACTAATACACAATGCAGGATGTTTTTAATTTTTAAATTCTAGAATCTATTTCTTTTTGAAATTATTCAGATTGATGTCTCAGAAGCTGTATCCTGCTATTTCACTATCTTCTCTCTTTTGAGAAGGCCTGGGATGGTAACTCTCTCCTTCAACTTTTGTTGTAACTTTTAAAATTAATAGTCTAAAGCAAGGGAGAAAATTTTTGAAAATGGGTGAATGAGAAATCTTTTGGGTCTGCTTTTGCCTGCTTTGCCTGTTATATCTATATGTTTGCATGTATCACAAGGAAGTTACATTTCACCATTAAACTAAACTGTAGGAAAGAGTTCTAATGATTTGACTTGAAGAAAACTAACAACTCATCAGACTGATAGAACCTAGCTCAGATCCCCTTTAATTCATGACTTTGGCAGTCTTTGGTAAGATTAATTTGGTAAATTTAATCTCAAAATTCTCTGCAATAGTTTAAAATCTTAAAGTGATGTTATGTTAAATTAAGTAACCTTAGGTTTTTTTTCCCACTAGGAGTTTGGGTTACTAAGAGTTAAAATAATAGGAGCGTAAAAGGTGTTTTTGGTGAAGTTTATACAACACAAGGATGTGGTTCTTGCTAAAAAAAGTGTAATTTTTTGTAATTTTTTTCTAGCTAAGAAACCATTTAAGAGTCACTTTAAGATAAAGGAAAAAATTACAGAGATAAAACTAAATGGATAAAAAGAAAAAAATTAAGCCAGGGCAACAAAAGTTGCCTCTGAGGTTACAGAGAAGATAAGTCAATGTGAGGGAAGGGCAAAACCGAGTAACTATTAAACCATAGGGTATAATGTAAGGGAATTGTCCCATTTTGTAGGTTGGTGTCATCAACTTCTTGAGAAACCTTTACTATAATGGATAGTAAAAATATTACATAACTACTTTTAGGACAATTCCTTAATTTTAAATGCTACAGAAGGAAAAAGCTTGTTTGGGTTGATGTAAGACCCACAGCTCACTATTAAACAATCACTGATAACTACATGTGATCCAAATGTACAGGAGGTTATTACTGAGAAAACAACCAGCCTAGTGGCCACTGTAAGATCTGTTTTCCCTGAAAAGGGGACTGCCTGACTGGCCTATAAAATACCAAGTGCAGCACCCCAAATGAAGCACTTAATATGCTTCATATGTGAGCCATGTGGGACTGGCTTTATGATGACCAAGATATTCTCCCACTGAATATGCCTATTATCCACGTCATGGTAAACCTGGAGGTTAAGGGGACCCATTTTTACATGGGTGCCCCTCCCACAGAATCATGCAACTGTTTGAGAGGCCTTATCAAATTTGCTATCCCTCATGGGGCATAACACATTGAAGTAATTAATTAAAAAAAAAAAAAAAAAAAGAGAAAGGAAAAACAGAGTCGAAGGACTCTCCCCAGAAGGGGTGATGGAAATATCACCCTTTTTGGATGGTTATTCACTATTTTCCCCAGATTGGGAAATTTAAAAAAAAATCAAAAGGCAAAGGTTATCATGAGAAAGCTGACATTGCCTAGGGCAATGCTGGGGCAAATTAAGATAAAAAATTGGCAAAAGAGCCTGAGTCCCTTGGCTCAACTCCCTCCTGGGAACCCAAGCCTTTTTTCACCAGAAAAGGTAAAATAGTCTGTGGGTAGAAAAGAAAAGTTCCTGTGACCAGAACATAAAAATGTACAGATTGGCCGGATGTGGTGGCTCACACCTGTAATCCCAGCACTTTGGGAGGCCAAGGCAGGTGGATCATGAGGTCAAGAGATGGAGACCATCCTGGACAACATGGTGAAACTCTGTCTCTCTTAAAAATACAAAAATTAGCTGGGCTTGGTGGCTCAGCTACTCGGGAGGCTGAGGCAGGAGAATAGCTTGAACGTGGGAGTTGGAGGTTGTTGTGAGCTGAGATTGTGCCACTGCACTCCAGCCTAGCGACAGAACAAGACTGTGTCCCCCCCCCCCAAAAAAAATCACAGGTTGAAAGGATTGTGAAATTTGAGATGTTTACATAAACAGGCTTTATGTAAGGTAGTTGTAACTCCTTTACCTAAATGTCTTATGAAAATGGTTATTGTCTGGGAGGTGGAGGTTGCAGTGAGCCAAGATGGTGCCATTGCACTACAGCCCAGGCAACGAACTAAACTCCATCTAAAAAAAAAAAAAGAAAAGAGAAAATGGGTATTGTATCTAATTGGGGTGTGTTTTCCCTATCTAGTGCCATAAAACTGAAGGCATGTAAATCTGCTCTTTCAGAAATGTTAATTGTACATGCCAAATGGGAACTAGTAAGATTGCCTGAGCCCACAAAGTGTAGGGTAGAAGCTGGAGTGCTAGTCGAACAAATCCACCACTTTATAGCCCTTTGTGGAGCATTTATTCGTGCTGATGGCAAAAGACTGTGGGCACTTCCCAATGACAATGACTGGGCTAGAGAATTTCTGCTTGAGAGGCATTTACTGCCTTGCTATGGAATGTTAACTGAAGCTACCCTATGCCAATGGAAATAATGGTGCCCAAAGGAGTTCCATGACAAAATAAAAATGGTTTACATAAGATCTTGCTACCTGGGGATACAAGGAGGAGACACTCAGGAGCAGGAAGCCTCTTTTTTTTTTTTTTTTCCTCCTAGGACTGATTCTAACTATGTGAGGAGCTGCTAGATTCTACAGTGCCTGGTAGACAACTTTCATTAGCTGTTTGACTTGTGAATGGCAGTTCCAAGGTGAACAAACATCCTGTTTGAAAGCTGCTGTTATGGTTAAAGAAGAGTCAAACAAATCTTTTTCTTTTGAGTTATTTATAGTTTAAAGCAACTGAGTGAAGTATGTGTTTGTAAGCAAATTTTCCTTTCTATCTATCTGAGTTCTCCAAAATTTGGATTGTGAGTTTATGACAACATAGTCATTTGCATAAGCTTAGTAAGAGTCTTTTAGAACAGAGCAATTGGAGACACTGGTTATTTTGCCAAGGCTTTGACTAGAATAACATATTTGTAGGTAAAGTTCCAGCAAAGTCAACCTAATAGGAGCCTATATGGCCAAACAATTCTTGCTGCACTTTATATGAATAATCAGGCAGATTATAATAAGCCTAAAACTTATTTTGTACACAAATTTCAGCCCTGACTTTTGTTTTTGAGCACAGATTGAACAATGAATTATTTCTTGGCTACAATAATCCTCTAAAGAGTACCAGATTATAATTTTTCTTCATATTTTTAGTTGGTACTCTAATAGAATAGCTCCCTCTTTCTGTTCTGACACACAAATATTCTTTTGATTGTCAAAATATTTATGTTATTTATCTCTCCTTGTTCTATTTCCTAGGAAACCAAAATCATGGTACTCTGAAGACCAGAGATGTGAATCTCCCTCATTTGGCATCCCACTGGGCTGGATCTGTTATTCACTGAAAATGCCCTGCTGCTAAGACTATATAAGCACCCTCTCTCTAAGCCCAGGGACTGTTGTGGACGAGGTGGATGCGTGAGATGGTTAAGGGTTGGTTTTAAGGGATAGAATTAGGTTAAGGTCAGGCCCTCCAAATCAAGGATGGGTACAAAAACATGTAAACAGATGGTAAAATAAAGTACTTTGTCTTCTGAAGCTATTATGTGTCACCTTTGCATCCAACCCAACCAAGAAGAATTTCCTGGCTGGGCGTGGTGGCTCACGCCTGTAACCCCAGCACTTTGGTAGGCCAAGCTGGGTGGATCACCTGAGGTCAGGAGTTCAAGACCAGTCTGGCCAACATGGTGAAACCCTGTCTCTACTAAAAATACAAAAATTAGCCGGGCGTTGTGGCACACACCTGTAATCCCAGCTACTCAGGAGGCTGAGACAGGAGAATTGCTTGAACACAGGAGGCAGAGATTGTAGTGAGCCAAGATTGCACCGCTGCACTCCCTCCTGGGAAAAAGAGTAAGACTCTGTCTCAAAAAAAAAAAAAAAAAAAAAAAAAAAAAAAAAAAAAATTTCCTACTTCCTGTAGAATTAAAATAATTACTGATAAGATAAAGATACCTTGCGACTTACCCAGCCTCCTGGGTATAATACTCCCAGTGATAAGTTGTGCTGATAGAGATATATAAAATCTTTTTTTGAACAATACTTATGTTTTATATAGCTAATTGCTATAAGTCCGTAACTAAAACCAAGATTACAGTAGCTTAATGCATAGAAGTTTAAAAATAAGTCAATTTTGTAACCTTTCCTTTGGCTTTTTGTTTGTTCACTTTCTACTTAAAAGAAAAAACAATTTTAAGGGGTGAATGCCTGTCCATGTCCATTCCTATCTAGCCTAGAGCAATTAATTGGCTGTAAGTCTTGTTGAGTGTAAGTCTCTCGGTCATAGGGAGTCCCACTGAGGGACAAGATGGACCTGGGGTAGGCAGCCATGTCACCCAGGCAATGCTATGGAACAAAATCAAAATTGGTGGCCATTGATGTTATCTCTGGCAAATCTTGGCCAGAAGGAGGAGAATGTAAACTAAAAATAAAACTCAAAGGCCTCGCCACCCACACTGCAACCATTTGAATGGACACAACCCCTCGGCCAGAGCACTCTAAAATTTAACCTGAAAGGCTGGTGCAGGTCATGGTGGGAAGTGGAGGTCCAACATGCCTCATTATATCCCTCCAGTATTAACATCAACATAAACCTAAGTCTGATAAGAAACATTTACAATCTATTTTCTCTGAAGCCTTCATCTTCATGATAAAACGTAGGTCTCCAAAACCCCTTAGCTTAACCCAAACATTCCTTTCTACCGATAATTACTCTTTCAACCAATTGCCAATCAGAATATGTTTAAATCTAACTATAGCCTGGAAGCCCTGGCCCTGCCTTTGAGTTGTCCCACTCTTCCAGATCCAACCATTGTAAATCCTACACGTACTGACTGATGTATTATGTCTCCCTAAAATGTATAAAGCAAGCCGTACTTCGACCACTTTGGGCACTTCCTCAGGCCCTCCTGAGGCTGTATCATGGGTGCATCCTTAACCTTGGCAAAATAAACTTTCTAAATTGATTGAAACTTGTCTCAGATAATTTTTGCTTTACACAGTTTACACCTAGTGGGGGTAGTTTAAGAGACACTTAGGATACATTATCTTGCTTAATCCTCATAGCAACTCTTAAAGGAAGTTGGAAGCTAAGAGATTTGCCCAAAGTGGTAAAGCCAAATCAGGTTTGGTTTAATAGGCAGGCCCTGGCACTGAGGTAGAAGTCTCAGTTTTCTGCTGCTACCTTCCAGAGAGCCAAGAGAACTCACTTTTGCCTTTTAAGGAAAGTGCCCAAAAGTTAGACGAGTTGGGAAGGTGACTACAGTATGCATCCATGAAGGGCTCTCTGGGATCTAATCATGTCTTAGCTTTGTCACTCATTAGCTTTGTAACCTTGGGCAAGTTACTGAGTCTTTCTGACCGTGAGTTTTCTCATCTGCTTAAGAGAGTAATAACGCTGTATTGAACTTCTATTGTTTTTTTTCTAAGTAACACCCAGTCCCACTTCTGCTTTTGCTTTCCCTATTCCCAGTTGGGAGAAATGGGGTGTAGGAGGCATGTTACTCTATCTAGCCAGTGACATGCTCTCTGGAAATGAATCTTCAGTGGGATAACCCGAAGATTACATTCCACTGGAGCTCATTCATCTAGAAGCCCTGACAAAAATGTCGCTGGTTTCTACTCCTCAGACAAGGAGTCTTCTCCGCTCCTGACTAGTTATTTTATGACTAGTTCTGCTTCTCCTTCATTCTGTGAGCTCCCACCACAACCTGCCCCACCAAATCTAATAATTCCCTTTTTGTTTAAGTTAATTAGAGCCAGTTTTTATTGCTTGCGACAACAACAACAATAACAACAACAACAAAAACATTGATCCAAACACCTACCTTGCAATGTTGTAAAAATTAAATGATACGAAGTGTGTCAAATGCTTAGCCCCGTTCTGGGAAAGTGCAAGCAGTCAGTAAGTGGTGACAGTTGTCTGTAACTCATCACTCGGGGCAGGACACAGGGAGGGAGAGGGGAGATTGTTATTGGTGTGCATTACACTGAGAAAAACCTTCCCCCAAGACATAGAAGGACAAACAGAAGTCCAGGCCATGATATGCTCATTTATTCCAAATGTCTTTATTGAAACAGAATGATAGAGCAAGAAATAATGAGGTCTGGGAGGATGTCTTTGGGTGCAGGATGGAGCCCAGACCCAGTGGTTACAGTGTGGAGCTCTCTCCCTGTCCCCTGACTCTGGCCAAGGAAGTGAACGCAAAGCAGCAGGGAGGAGGCAGGGAGGGCACGGCCCTCTGAGCTCTCCGCGATGGCTGGCGTAAGGTACCTCTGAGCCTTCTGGGCAGCCCTGCCTTCCCTACTCAGTCTTCCCGATCTTCTTGCCACATTTCTGTGTGGGCCAGCCTCCCGCCAGGGTACTCAGAGGCCGCTCAGAGGGCAGGGTTAGGGGTGGCAAGCAGCGGGACGTGGTCACAGCGGGTAGGGGGTGGCTGCCGCAGCAGGGAAGGCCGGCGACACAGCTCCCCATCCCGGAGCACCTCCGGCAGGAGCTTGCGCTTGGTTTCTGGCAGCAGCATAATGCTGAGAATGCAGAGGAGGGCGCAGGCCGCCAGCACCACGTGCTGCAGGAAGGCTCCATGGCCCATATGGAGGCGCTGGGCCGGGCCGCTCAGCCCCCCAAGCGCCCCTAGAGCCATGATCAGGCCCAGGCCGCGACCCCTGGGGAAGAAGGAGGAGGAGCTCAGCCCACAGCTGTGGCCTTGCCCTGCCCTTCTCCCACAGCCCCCCTCCTCCAGCCCACAAGCCCCGTCCTCAGGAGTGGGTTGGGGGAGGGGGAGGCCGAGGGTCCTGGCTCTGCCCCTGGGGGCACCCCTGCTCTCACCGGACAGTGGTGGGGATGACCTCAGCAGCAAGGAGGGTGCTGAGGATGGCGGCAGCTTGGGAGGAGAAGAGCCCAAGGACGGAGAACGTGGTGATGGCAGCCTCGTTCAGATCTGCAGACGCAAAAGGGATGAAATGAATGGAGGTGGGGAGGTCAAGGCTCTCCTAGTCCTGGGTGTCATCCCCTTGGCTCTCTGTTCCCATGGCTCTAGCTGGGCAGGCTCTGGGCATTCAGTAACTGACTGGGAGAGCAGATGGGGCTGTGCGGCCTGGTGGAGGCATGTGGAAGAGCTGGACAGGGTCTGGGGCTTGTCTTGGGAGGCTTGTGCCAGAAGAAATGGCTGAGCCTGTCTGAAGCACCTCTGTTGGGGATCCCTTGTTGAGCCCACACTGTGGGAAAGGTAGGATGCTCACAATCCCACAGGCCCAGCAGGACCAGGGAAGCAATGCCGGTAAGGGTCATGGAGAGAAGAAGGATGCCCCGGCGGCCAAATCGGTCCACGGTGACCCCCAGGAAGACACAGGCCAGGGCTGCGGTGCCGCTGGCCAGCAGAGAGCACAGGTAGAAGTCCGATGGGCTTCCTCCTCCTCCCACAGGCTGGTAGCAGTGGCGAATGGCATGGGCAATGAAGCTGTGAGAAGGGGTGGGGAAGCAAAGAACAGAGTCTGAATCCCCTCGTGCAGCCTTCCACAGTGCTGATGGTCCTCTGCAGGGGTCCTTGGGCCTTCCCACCCGGCCAGCCCCCATTCCAGCTACTGGCCTGGCCCTCAGCCCAGACACCCAGGCTCACTTGGTGAAGCCCAGGATAAGCAGATTTTTCCAGATGTTGCGGTAGTTGAGGAGGGAAGCGAAGGAAAAGGAGGATGTTGCAGGGAGAGGGCAGGTATTCTCCAGGTCTTTGGGAGAGAGAGAGGAGCTGTCAGAAGAAAACCCTGAGAACCCAGGATCCTCCCACATGGGTGGTGGGGACCCTGGGAGAAGGTGGCACAGCTACAACCATGCAGAGGGCACCATCATGTGTGCAAGTGAAGCAACACTCACAGGGACCCCTATCTCTTACCCTGCAGGGCCTCCTGGGCCTCCTCCCCCAGCATCTGCCCATGGGGCCGGTTTCGTTCAGCCAGGATCCTCAGCACAGATTGAGCCTCCTCGATCTGCCGCTTCACTATCAGCCACCGTGCGGACTCCAGGAACAAACCAGGCCAGCTGGGGGCAAGGTGGAAGGGGTATACTGTGAGGTCTCCCTTCTCCTGATCTAGGGGTGGGAAAAGTGCACCTCTGAGGGACTGGGGCTGGGGTAGGCCTGGACCAGGGGTGATTGGAGAAGAGGAGGGGTCTCCGGGCTAGGGCTAGTTTGGAGGCAGAGATGGGAATTGCCAGATGACAGGTGAAGGGCAATACTGACCCATAAAACAGGAAGAGGATGCAGGGAGCGGTGATCATTCGCTGTAGGAATCGCCAATCCTTAGAGACAAGGGCCAGGCCCAGGAACAGGAAGTGCCCTCCCACCCCCACCAACTCCCCTGCCAGGGCCACCCGAAGCCTCTGGGTTGGGTCGCACAGCTCCAGGCCTGGAGATACAGCAGGGGTGGAGAGAGGAGAGGGAGGCCAGGGAGGAAGAAGACATAAGAGAGAAGAGGAGAGAGGGAGGGAGGAGGACAGAGAGTGAGGTCAGACCCAGAGTGGAGGCTGCAGCCATTGCCTCCCTTGCTAACCTCTGGGTGGCAAGGATTGGGGAGATTGTTCAGCCTTCTCTCCTCTCCTGCTCAAACCTAGGAGGGCTCTAGGGCCAGAGTCCCTGGTGAGTGTTCAGCATTTCCAGTTTATAGGCCCTTTCCCATCAGGCCTCTTATTTGACCTTCATATCAACCCTTGTCCAAGGTCGCACAGCTAGGGACAATCCTTGTCCCTGGACTTACTACGGTCAGGGGAATAGCACCTTATCCCCTGGCAGCAGTAAGTCCAGGGCAAAGACTTTAAAGATTGTGGGGACAGGGAGATAGGTGCAGAGAGAAGCAAGAGCCCTGGATTCTTCAAGGGCCTGGGCAGAAAGATAGCTGAAATTCTAGGCAGCTGAAATGTGGCCTAAGGGGCAGTGGGGATGGCCTGGGGATGCAGGCAGGTAGGCATGAGACCCAAGGGAGGGAATTCTGGGAGGGTGCCACTTACGCATCAGGTAGACACCCAGGTCAACACCGGCAAGCAGAAAACCCAGGAGGAATCGGAGGGCCATGACGCCTGTGGAGGAGCCTGCAGCAGCCCCTCCTACTCCACAGGGTCCCACCAGCCCCAAGGTCAGCAACACAATCCCACGACGGCCAAACCTAGAAAGTGGGAAAGGCTTCTGGTCACCCAGACTCTCTGGTGGTGGGGAAGTTACTGGGAAAGACCCAGCTGCACACTTTAGAGCTAGAGGTATGAGAATGAAGTTCTGGGAGCAAGAGTTGGAAAGAGGCTTGAGAAGATGGGAAGGGATGGGGACCATGGGTGGGTGATGCCTGGCTACTGGGCACTGGGGTGTGGTTGTGATTCTGTAAGAAGTGGGAACATTGACTCTTGGGCTATTGGGCACTTGTCAATGGATGTGAGATCACTCATCAGAGGGGATGGGTAATTGCTTAGGGGATTTGGGACCATTCATCCTTAGGAATAGAGCTAATGGTCAGTGGGCATGGAGCTTGTCTTGCTTAGACTGTTCAGAGGAGATGTGGGAGGGGGGTTCATTGATATACGGAGTTGGAACTATTAACCTGTGGAGGGGAGGCCATTGGCCACTTGTGCGTGGGGATACTACTGGTCAGTGAAGGTAAAGTTAATGACATTAGGGGATGGACTAATTGATTTTTGGAGATGAGACCATTGTTCCATGGAGGTGGGACATTGGCCTATTAATACATTAAGAACGGTCAGGCTGAGCACGGTGGCTCACGCCTGCAATCCTAGCACTTTGGGAGGCCGAGGCGGGCAGATCATGAGGTCAGGAGTTCAAGACCAGCCTGACAAATATGGTAAAACCCCGTCTCTTCTAAAAATACAAAAATTAGCCAGGTGTGGGGGTGTGTGCCTGTAGTTCCAGCTACTTGGGAGGCTGAGGCAGGAGAATCGCTTGAACCCGGGAGGCAGAGGTTGCAGTGAACTGAGATTGCGCCACTGCACTCCAGCCTGGGCAACAGAGCGAGACTCCGTCTCAAAAAGAAAAAAAAAAAAAAAAAAGAAAAAAAAGAAAGAAGAAAGATCAGTAGGGACATGGACATGGGTCTATTAATCCATGGGGCAGGACTATTGATCAATGGAATGAATCTATTAATCCATGGGACTAATCCGTAAGGATAAGGTCACAGACCAAGGGAGATGAGATGATTGGTAAGTGATGATAGTCACTGACTATGAGTTAGTGAAAACATGGTTACTGATCCTTGGAGGCTGGGCTATTGATCTTTGGGGAGAAGACCACTGATCTATGGAGATGAAGATAGGGAGCCTCTGGTCATTGGAAAGGGGGCACCAATCCCTGGGAGTTAGGCTATTGATCTAATGAGGTGGAGTATTTTTCCATGAGGATGGGCTTATTGGTTAATGTGCTGAAGGCTACGGATTTTAAGAGACCAAATTATTGATCTTTGGGGATGAAACCATTGTTCCATAGGAATGAGCTACTAGTCTGTGGCAATGAGGCCACTGATGCATAGGCATGGGCTACTGACCTGTGGGTTTAGGACCATTGGCCCACAGAGGTGTGTGACTGTTGGGCAGTGAGGATGGGTATTGATTTTAAGGAACTGGACTACTGAATGTTGGGATGGCTTTGATCCATAAAACTTGAGCTATTAATCCACTTGGATGAACTGTGGATCAATGGGGCTCAGTCTAATCATCCAGGAGGAAGTTTAGTGCAGTGAGAGCATCTGGTCAGTGGTGATGGTGACCAGAATCAGAGATGAGATTTTTTGATCTGTGGGAAGAGTTATTGGTTGCTGGGATTGGGCTGTTGATCTCTGGAGGTGAAGCTATTGACTCATGGAAATGGGAATTTTGGTGAGAGGATCTCAAAGACCTGAGGATCCATGAGGGTGTGACTTTTAATCTATGGGCTATTCACCTACAGAGGGTAGGGTCATTTGGTGGCAGGCATGGGACTGTGGATTATTGGGTCTGAGGATATTTTCTTTGGAGATAGTTATTGACTTGTAGGGGAGGGGCCACTGGTCAGAAATGAGGTAATTTGTTTGTGAAGTTGAACTATTGGTCAGTGGGAATGGAGCTGTTGGTGTTTAGGAATTAACATTGATCTTCAGGAATGAGGTCACTGAGATGGAGCTAACAGTCCATGTGGGCTGTTAGTGGGAATGACACTTTTCTCTTTGGAGATGAGGCCATTGATTAATGGATGGGGGGGCCACTAATTAGTGGGAATGGAACTAATAGTCCATGGAGGTCGAGTCATTCCCTTGCACGGAAGAGGTAGGGAAGGTGTATTTCTTGATGGGGAGTGAAGTTGAGACATGGGTAGACCATTGAATAGAAGTCCAGAGAAGACTGCAGGGTCCAGCGAATCGTCTTCGACCTCCTGTAAGCGCCCGCTGCTTGGGCTAGCTTCCCTAGCACCCCCTCCTTTCTACCAGCCCTGCCCCCATGACACCCCTCACCTGTCTGCGGGGTAACCCAGGAACAGGTAGCCGGAGGCAAAGCCCAAGATGAAGAGGATCTGCTCCAGGATCACCTGCCAGCCCAGGTCACACACCAGATCCCACTGGGGACGTGAGAAGGGTGCAGGGGGCGTGAGGCCCCGCCCTCGCAGCTCTCTGCCCGCCCCCAGACCCGCGGCCCGCCTGGCCGCCTCACCTGGCCGATGGCATTGGTGGTGAGCACGGGAAGGCCATTATAGTCCCAATCCTTGAGGCAATGGTTGAAGTCCGGCGGGGCGAAGCCGCTGCACGAGGGGTCGGTACTGGTGGCGACACGGCTGGCAGCGCTGGCTGCTAGGGCCGCGCTGGCGACGCTGACGCCGCTGGCATTGGGGGGCTGCTCCCAGCCAGAGGCATTCGGGGGGAAGGCCCCGTAGTGGCAATGCAGCGGGGGCGCCAGCGTGAAGATGGGGTCCGAGGCCATGCCCAGAGCCACGAAGAGCACGGGCAGGCAGCAGAGGCCGAGCTGCAGCTGCTGGCCGCCGCCCAGCGCCCCCACCTGGGCGAGCAGCGCCTCAAAGCTGAGGGGGCCTGGGGGCACGGCCAGCGACAGGCTGCTGCCCAGTCCGTCGCCGCCCGCGTCTCCCTCCCCCTCCCGCTCGCGCTCCCGCTCACCCTGCAGCTGCTCCGTGGGCACCGCATCTCCGAGGGTTCCGACCTGCTGTTGGGGGGCAGGGGGTGGCAGGAGAAGGGTGAAGCGGAGGAAACCGCAGAGCAAGGGCAGGGGGCAGGCGGGAGCGAGGGCTAGGAAGGCAGTCAGGGGCGGGGGATGCGCAGGAGGAAAATGAAGGGCGCTCCGCGGGGGCGGGGGTGTGGGGAGAGGATGGCGTCGCCACCTGGGGCTCGGGCACTTACTCCGTTGGAGGTGGGGGTGATCTCTACAGTGTTGTCGATTTTGCCGCCGCCCCCGCCATTGGGCTCGGGGGTCCCGGTGGCCACCCGGGGAGCCAGCTTGCTGACCGCAGGGGCCCTGCCAGCCCGCGCCGAAAGGATGCGCTGTCCTCTGGCCCAGTTGCGCGCCGACTGCCCGGACCCAGAGAGCCCGAAGAGATCCCGCTCCGCAGCTCTGCAGCCGCGGGCGCCTCCTTGGTCTCTGCGATCTCTGCGCTGCTTTCCCCTCCTCTTCCTCTAGACTCTCCTCCCCTTCCCACGTCAGCAGAACCTTCGGTCCAGACTCTTCGTCAGATAGAGGAAGGGGGGCCAGGGCCCAGGGGAGGGAGGGGAATGGGGCTCTGTCGTCTCTTTCCTGGGTCTGCAGGCCATTGCGGTAAAAAGCAAAAAAAGCTGAAGGATAGTAGCTAACTCCAGGCAGATGCCAGAGATTCTTCCTCTGCTTCCAATCATTTGCCACTACTCATTCATTCATTCATCCACCCATTCACTAATCAGTAAAATTTAAGTGTCCACTACATTCCAGGACTTGCACTAGACTTTAAGGATAATAGGGTGGACAAGGTCCGCTTTGGAGACCATTACTCCAGGGAGACAGACATGTAAACTGGCTATTACAGTACAACTTATGCATATGGAAGACTGGCTTGGCCCTGTATTCAGCCCTAGCTTCAGTCCTCTACAAGGAGACCACTTCCTTGGGTTTCATCACTCCCATCCTGGTTGAATCTCCATTTCTCAACAGCATTTGGCACTGTTGACCCCCTCTTCCTTTAAACACTCCCTTCCTTTGCTGCTGAGTCTCTCCTGCTCCCCTTTTCTCCATTGCAGAAATCGTCTTCCAGCTCATGGCACTGGTGCTGAGCATGGGCAGGCCATTATCATCCCGGTTCTTGAGGCAATGACTGAAGTCCAATGGGATGAAGCAACTGCAGGAGGGGTCTGTATTGGTAGTGACCAGGCTGGTGGTGCTGTCTTTTAGGGCCATTCCTGTCTGGATCATTTAGACACCATCGTTCAGTGTCTGGAATCCTCAGAGACTTAGTCCTAGGCCCTCCTCTCATCTCACACTGTCTCCACCTTGGGATCTTGCCTATTCCCACAGCTTCAAACATCACCCATACAAACAATACAAACCTGATGTCCAGACTGATTTCCAGCTTCCACCTCTGTTCTGAGCTCCAGACCCATGAAGCCACCTCTTATTTGACCTTCACCTTGGATCACTCACAGGGACTTCAAACTCAATATGTTCAAGACCAAATTTGTGCTTTCCCCCCATAACTTGGTTGTCTTCCACTGCTTTTTTCTGCAGTGAATGGCACCCTCAACATCACATTGTGGCCAAATGCTCAGGCAACATCCCTTAGAGCTTTCTCTTCCTTACCCATGTTGAATCCTTTACACAATTCTGCCCATTTTACTTCCTGTATATTCTCAGATATCCCACATCTCTCCATCTCTGCCACTATTAGTCAAACTACCTGCTGTAAAGACCACTTTCGCCCCCTAATTCCTAACTGGTGTTCTGCATCCACTTTGTTTACACCTCCTTGCCACCCATATGTCATTTATAGTCAGATAGAATGATCTTTTCAAAATACAGATCTGATCATGTATCTTTCCTGTTAACCAGTCTTCAGTGGTGTCTCCTCACTGTCAAAGTGAATATTAAAAATCTAGATACCTCATACATGGTCTGCATGCCTGGTTACATGCTCTCTGTAGTTCCGTCTCACTTCTTTCCCCAAACTCTCTGCACTCCAGCCACAGACCTTCTAGTTTTCCCCAGTGCCACGAGGCCTTTGAACAAGCTCGTTCCTGCACCTAAAAAACTTCTTAGTCACATTTTTCTCATCCTTCAGCTCTCAGCTCAAACATCTTTGCTACACAGGAGTCTTCCCTAACCTCTAGAATTGCTACTCAAAGTGTGGTTCATGGACCAGCAGCATACGTGGGAGCTTGTTGGAAATGCAGAATCCAAGCCTCACTGAGAGACCCTTGAATCATAATCTATATTTTAACCAGATCTCCAGGTGTAGGTATTATACATTAAAGGTAGAGACACACATCTCTAAGAGATTTGTTACCTGATAGGTACTTTATTCTCTAATCCTAGGTAAGGGCTAGAAAGGAGTGTTCTATCATTGTCAGCCAGGAAATCGTTCCCCCTTCTCTCCACTGAACCACACCTTTAACTTGTCTCCTCTGTTCAGAAATTTTCCATATACAGGAAACTCTTTTCTTGAGACAGGGTCTCACTCTCTTACCCAGGCTGGAGTGCAGTGGCTTGATCACAGCTCACTGCAGTCTCCACCTCCCTGGCTCAAGCAATCCTCCTACCTCAGCCTTCTGAATAGGTGGGACTACATGCACATGCCACCGCACTTGGCTAATTTTTTGATATTTTGTTGAGATAGGGTCTCACTGTGTGGCCCCGGCTGGTTTTATACTCCTGAGCTCAAGCTATCCTCTGGCCTCAGCCTCCTGAAATGCTGGGATGACAGGTGCGAGTCACTGCCCCCCGCCGAAACTTCTTTTCTAATGCATCAAGCAGCCTCCCACCACTTCCCCTCTCCCAACTCATTTCAGCATCTCTTCAGGTTTTACTATGGTGCTGCATAGCCAATATTACTTGGGGATTTATCATCTGACTCCTGGTGTCTGTCCTGGAATAATGATAATCACTTAATTTATACATTGTGGGGCTGTTCACATGCATTATCTTGTTAGGTCCTCACAATAACCCTGTAAGACCATTATGATCATGCTAATATTGAAGATGAAATCAGGACTTCAGAGGTACTGGCATGATTTACCCATGGATGAACAAGTACATGGCAGATCAGAGACTTGAACTGAAACCTCTGACTCTAATTCCAGGCTAATCTCTTGAAATTCTGTTTGGAAGATGATGGATGATGGACTTCAACACATGGGGTGAATTTTGTTGGCCCCAAAATCTGAAAGTGCATTTTTCTTTGAGAGTGAGATGAGAAAGGAACCTAAAGGGGAGGTGGCAAATGTGTGGGGGTGCCAACAGACTATGCCCCCAATCCAGTCATCATGCCATGGTAATATCTTGGGAAAGCAGAACTGAAGCAATTGATTTGTAGCTTGGATGTTTTCTCTTGTGGTAAATGGCTAGAATGATCTCCTATCTGAGCCATGGTCTCATCAATTTCACCAAAGTCCTGAGGACTGACCTTTCGACATCTGCCACCGTGGATCCTCCTGAAAATGGTTTGTCCAGAAGGATGATGCGCAGGTCATCCTGGGATGATCTACCTGGGAAGCTGAGAGAAAGGGCCTATACCCTCTTGGTGTCACCTAAGGAAGAGGGTGCCTAGACTGGCCAGCAGCAGTCTCCAGTTGGCCAGAGCTATCCTGTGGTGCAAAGCTGAGGCTGGGCCTTTAGTTGGGGTGGCCTCTCCAGGATGGCACATTTCAAGGCTCTTGTGTGGTCAGCTTCTCTCCACATTGACACCTCTCTAATGACATCATATGACAATGAAGTCTTGGAGGAAGGCCCTCAGGTCAGTCATTGGCATCTGCCTTTTGGGAATACTAGTCCTCAGACTCTCCTCTTCTGGGTAGCAGTTCGGATCTCACCTCCCAACCATCCTGTCTAAAGTCTCCTTCACTGGCCTCTCCCCTCATCTACTTAGTTTCTTCACACCATCCTGCCGACTTCCATCACCAGCAAATGTGAAATCTATGGCAGGTTTATGTTTTTATTTATGTATTTTAACTGACTTATTTGTGTATCCCACTAGAATGATACATTCACAATATACTTGCAGAACTGTGCCTGGCGCATCATGGGAGCAGAGAACTTGTCCAGTGAATAGTTGTTGAGGAAAGGAGCAAAATCTCCCCCAAATCCCTAAAGGCATCCTGTTCATAGTGTGTGTCCCATAGGTATGGCTGCTGAGCACCAGGGCTGCTCACCATGCTCCCAAGAAGCAGAGTCAGGGAGGCAGACTGCAGGGTTTATTGAGGTGCACAACCATGTCTGAGTCCCAGCTCTCTCCACCTTCTGTGGGGAGAAGCTCTCTGGTCTTCCTGAGACCTTCAAACTCTGGACAGTTTATGTCTTGCCCTCACTCTCAGCTAACAGTGCAGTGCTGATCTTCTAGAGCCAAGATACAGGAAAAGAGAGAGGCTCTATGTGGCCTCAGGTTTCTGCCACCCGACTTTTCATGGCCAGTCTTCCAGAGGTGGGTGGCAGTGCAGTGACCTCCACCCTAGGCTGAGGAGAGAAGAGTCCAGTTCCTCACTGCCCCAGAGCCTAGTACCTGCTCCTGACAAAGCAGGGAATAATATTAAATATAAATAATTTATACAAAATGGCTCATACAAAAAGCTGTGGGTTAGGGGGAGAAGACACCTCTGTGAGAGGTTGAGATGAGCAGAAAGGGCAGGAAAGGGGAAAGATACCCCCACTTCTCCTAGTCCCTTAACAAAGCCCTCCAGCCACCCAAGGCCTAGAGGGGGGCTTTGGCAGACAGGGGAGGGACAGGGCTGTGCCAAAGGACCTTCAGGGAGCCAGGCTAGTGAGCAGGGTGGTGAATCGCAGGGCCTGCCCTGCCAGTTCTGTTACACACTGCATCATCTCTTGGACGGCAGGGCTGGATGGGTAGCCCAGGGCAGCTCCCTTGACAGCCAGCACAGTGGCCCGCAATGCCTGGCCTAGTGCTGTACCTCCAGTCCTAACCTGTGCTCTCAGAGGGGCAGAGGCTGCCAGCCGGCCTAGGGTGTCCCCAACAAACACCAGGCGATGAGCAGCCACCACCACCCTCTTGCTGTGGGGCACGAAGAGTCGCGGGGGCTGATTAGCCTGGGTACTGGACATCAGGGCTGCCACGGCCACTTGCAGAGCCGAGTAGTGGCTCTGGCATTGCCCAGCGTAGAAGTGCAGGAGCTGTAGATCTCCGGTGGACAGAACCAGTGGCTCCCCTGGGGACAGGGCCTCCTGAGGGGCAAGAGGAGTGGTCAGAGAGAACATTCTCATCAGTGCCATTTCCTCCCTCACTTATTTTCTCCTTCCTCCCTTTCTTCCCAAGGGCGATCCTTTTAGCTCTTACCTCTGCCCATCGGAAAGTTTAGATTCTAGAGAGAGCAGCAGTGAAGTGCCCACACTTGATATCAGATAGATCTGGATTCAAACAACCTCAAACTTGATTTCAGACAAGGCTTTGAACTTGGTTTCCTTAACTCTAAAACAGGGAGTCTAGTACTGCACTGTCCAATATAAACATAATGTGAACCACATGTGAAATTTTAGATGAGTTAGTAGCCACATTAAAAGTGGTAAAAAAAAAAAAAAAAAAAAAAACCCTGATATATTTTATCTGACTCCAAATATAAAAATGTTATAATTTCAACATGTAATCAATATGAAAATTATTGAGATTTTTCCCATACTGAGTCTGCAAAATCCAGGGTGCGTTTTATATTTGCAGCATATTTCAACTTGAACTAGCCATATCTCGAGTGCTCAATAGCCATATATAGCTAGCGGCTACTGTACTAGATTGTGCAGTTCTAGTATGTACCTCATGACGCTGCAGAAAAGATCAATTGAGATAATATAGAGAAAGGCTTATCACAGTGCATTGCACACTGTGAGCACCAGATGCGTATTAACTGTGACTATGATTAATACTAACACATGCAGCATGCCTAGCACAGGGTCTAGCACTTGGTAAATACCTGATAAATAGTAGCTATTGTGTTGCAACCATTCTACACAGGTTTGAGGAAACCACCTCACTTTCTGAGGCCTGGAGAGATTAACTGACGGCTTCAAAGCCCCTGGCTTCTCAGTAGTGGAGCTGGGATTAGAAGCCAGGTCTCTTAGGAGCCCAGGAATTCACAGTTGGAAGGAGGCTCAGAAGTCCCCAGGCCTAGCTCTGACCCCACAACTCAGAAACTTTCTGCTCTCCTGGCTGCTTGATTTTCTGACTCCTCTCCAACACATTCTTTCCCCTCTTTCTGAATTCCTAACATCCTCCTCCAGGTTCCAGTTCCTTCCTGTAGATTTCTAACATGCCCTCCACTCTGTCCCTGGTTCCTGTGAACTCTCACTCCATCCTAACCTATTTCCTTCCATGGATGATGGCTCAGTTCTTCTCCCAAGTCCCTGTTCCTCCCTCCCCAGCCCCCTTCTCTAGCACCATTCCCGCCAGGGTCACCTGCAGCGCCGGCATTCCCCTCTCCAGCAGTTCAGGATCCCTTGTGCAGGCCTGATCCGGGGGCCTAGATCCCTGAGCTTTGTCCATGCCCTGCAGGGGGGCATGAGGTCTCAGTGCTGGGGTGGGGGAGCAGGACGGGGTGGCTTCTGTGGCCCTTCTGCCCCTTCCCAGCCTCCCTTCCTTCCCAAGGACACTCCTGTTATCAGAGGTTGTAGTCCCTTGACTCCAGAGAGCTCTGGTGGCCCCAGGCTGGGTCTAGGAGGAACAGTGTGGCACTAGTACAAGTGTTGTGGCCAAGTACTGGGGTCCCAGGCTGCAGGGTAGAGGGCCAGGGGAGAAGGAAGGGGGACAGAAGGGAGGCAGGGAGGCTCTGCTTCTGTGCCCTAGGTCTCCACACTCCTCCCCTGGTGCACCTGGGGTCCCTCCTGGTGGGGCTGCCCGGGGACGCTCACCTTCAGGTGGACATAGTCATACTCCTCGGCCATTGGAATGCCCTCGTATTCATTGTGGTGTCCTGCTGGGTCATCCTCCATCTCCCTGCCCTCTGGATCCCCCTCAACCTTGGGGCCCCCATAGCCAGGCAGGCGGGGTGGGGGTGGGGGCAGAGGCCGGTCCTGGATGCTGCCCTTCCGTCCTGGGGCAGGAGAGGGCACTGGGGAGGGGCTGGGGGCCTCAGGGACAGGCAGGGCAGGCAGAGGGCGGCGGGACAGGCTCTCAGCTGAGGGGAGCCGGGGCCTGTGTGGAGGTGGGGGGCTTCTGGCCAGAAGCTGGGCCAGGGTGTCCTGGTCATGGGAGGCCAGCGCTCCAGGGGGCTCTGGAGAAGGGGGAGCCTCTGGCCCCAGCAGAGGCACATCGTAGATCCCCTCATCAGTGCCCCCACCTTCCCCATCTGCCAGCAGTTCCTCGGGTGCTTCATACAGATTGAGTAAGGCTGACGCTCGTTTCAGGTTGGAGGGGGCAGCGTAGATGGGGGGCCCTGGTTCCCGGCCTCCTTCCCACTCCAGATCTGGTTCCAGCTCTGCAGGTGGCTTTGGGGTCAGAGGCACATCATAGGGAGCATCATCCTCTTCAGGGGGCTGCAGGGCAACCCGGGTCAGAGGGTGGGAAAAGGAGGCAGGGCAGTCATAGGGGCTACTGGAGAGCACCCGAAGGGCGGTAGGGGGCACATCGTAGACCTGTGGAGAGGAGTGGTCAGTCATCTGTCAGCTCAGCAATGAACCCTCCCTTGGGGCGATTTGTCTCCCACCCAACTTACACAGGGACCTCTAGCCCTCACCTCTAAGACATCTCTGGGAGCAGCCAGCTGGGTACCACTGGCTCTGGGGATCTTGTAGATGGGGTCAGGAGAGGGTGGGCAAGGTCCAGCTGGAGGTCCTGAGGTTGGACAGGGCCGAGCTGGGGGCGGCACCACATACACCTGAGGGATCAAATAGACGGGGGGTCAGGAGGAACGCAGTGGGCAGTGATCAAATAATGTCTGAGTGCGAGGAGCTTACAGACCTTCCAACTCCCCCTGTACCTAGAGGGCCAAAGCTCAGAAAGGTTGGTAGACAGGTTTTGGCCAGCGCAGAGCAGTGAAGAGCTGTGGCCTCAGGGCTCTTCCTGCCCACCTGCTGCAGGCCCTGGGTGGGGCTAGTCAGGGAGGAATGGGGCTCTTCTGGCTTGGGGTTGGGGAGGCTCCCACTCTCACCTCCTGGTCCTCATTGCTGTGATCTGGGGCTGGATATGGTGAGCCAAGCTGGGCTGGGGGTGCAGGAGAGAGGCCAGGCTTGGGTGCTGGGCCAGCAGGCAGGAGCTTCACCCTGTTGGCGGGCACAATGCCCTGCTGGCCGTGTAGGGAGCAGAGGCACCAGCCGTCCAGTCCACCAGCGCCCTCTCTCTGCAGGACCCGTAGGACGTCCCCTCGGCGGAAGGACAGCTCCTGGGGGGACTCAGCGGTGTTGTCATACAGTGCCCGGGCCAGCTGGGCCTGGTGGGGGAGGTGGGAGTGGGGAGAAGGGTCTTCAGACCCCTTTCAGGTCATGTCATCCCCTGCTCAAAACCCTTCGGAGCTCTGCATTTCCCTCAAGCTAAAAACCTGCACTCTGGATGCAGCTTTCTGCCTGGGCCCTAGCTTCTCTCCAGCTTCATCACCTGCATTCTCCCTCTTCCTTTCAGTTCCTTCAACTAGACCAGTTCTCCTCAGAGAGGCCGATTTTTTACTTTTCTCCCCACCCCATTCTCTGTTTGTCTCCACCTGTTTCTGTCCTTATACTTCATACTATTTGTCTATTTGCTTTTTTTATATCGATTTCTTCCCTTATATTGTAAACCCTATGGACATGGGAACTGCTATGTTTGTAGTCCTTGCAATAAGGCCTGACCTGGAATTGGTCAATACACATGTTGAATGAATTTCTTCCAAAACATATGAAGCCCTGCTACAGTCTCTCATAGAATCTCCTTTACCTTCTCTCTGTTCCCAAGTCATTATCCCTCACTAGCAAAAGGTTAGCTTAAGCAGCTGCAGAGACCCCTCATTCTGAGAGACTGGGAGAAGCCTAGTCCAGACAGTGTGCCTAGGCATAATAAGAAAGAAAACAGAAACAAAGCAATTGTTTGCTCTCAGTCTGAACAAATAAGGTTCGACCAGAAGAGGCTGAGGTTACCATGGAGAAAAGTGTGTATTCTTGTGTGTGTGTCACCACTGCCTGGAATCTACCAGCAGGCATCATCATTTAGCAATGGGCCCTTCCACTGAAGGACAGAGTGTGTCTTTGTGTGTGTGTGAAGGGGGTTGGCAGGCCAACCAAAAGGAAACATGTATCATCCTGTTTCCAGTCCTGTCTGGTGGGGGCTTATAAGCTTTTTCCATCAAGGGCCACAGGCTCAAGTAATAAGTCACAGGTACCAAGTGCAAACAATGTTTCCAGACACTGTGCAAATCTCTGCATTAATCAATTCATCTCATTTAATTCCCACAACAACCTTACGAGGGAGGAACTGTCCTTACCCCATTTTGGAAAGAAAACTGGAAGAGGGAGGTTAGTACTTTGTCTGATGCCATATCGCTGGCACAGCTGGTGGAGCATAATCTGAACCCTAAACTGCTTGATTCCAGAGCCTGTGCTCTCAATTACTTGTGCTACTGCTTCTCCACAATCACAAATGTAGAAATCTACTTAAAAGAAATAGTAGTAACAGTGGCTGAGAAAGTCCCTAACTCAAAAGCAAGTCAAGCACACAGGAAGGCCTTCTTATATCCAATTTCCCTTTGCTATAACCCTTCGCAGTGCTCTTGCTCCATGATGTCTTTTGGTAGAATCAAGCTTAAACCACTCAAAACGTACAATGACATTCAGCTTCAGTTTTGATTGCTAAATGATGATGCTTGCTGGTAGGGTCCCAGGCAGTGGTGACTTACATGTAGTGTTGGACAGCAGCTAGTTAGGCATTACTAGCCAGGTAGCCAAATGGACCGACTAATGCAGTAAAAAAATCTCAAGTTAAATATCTCAGGCAGGCTGCCACCAGACCCTGGGGAGAAGGGTGCCCTGCTAGAGCCAGCAGGAGTGCATATTCCTCTTGGTTGATGTTTCCCTCTGGTGGTGAGGTTGTCCAGCCCCTCATGGCTGGGTGATTTTAACAACAAATTGACTCCTCTTCTTGCCTGATTCCCAACCCGTCAAACCATTTTCTGATTATATTTTGGTTTCTAAAGGATATTGTCCCACACAAAGAAACAAGCTAACCAGATGACACAAATTCCCAGTTAGTGCTGCACTTTTCTTTTTAGTTGTAAATTATAAATCAGTCTTTTGGATCTAGCCAGGGGATTAAAAGCACAGTTCTAGAGGCAGACCTGGGGTTGAGTCTTGGCTGTGTCTTTTTCTTTTAAACATTTTATTTAAAATATTTAATTATTTAGAGACCAGCTCTTGCTCTGTGGTCCAGGTTGGAGTAAAGTGGCACAATCATAACTCACTGTAACCTCGAATGCCTGGGTTCAGCATCCTAAACAGCTGGGATTACCGTTGCCACCCACTGTTTGGCGGTCTGTCCCTTTCTAGCCAGGTGCCTTTGGGCAGATTGTTTAATCTTTCTGAGTCTCAGTTTTCTGCTTTGTAGAATTCCGTATGCACGTATCCATTTTCAGATAATAACGGTACTACCTGCACAAGGTGGTTGTGAGAGTTGCATGAGATAATGCATAAAGAAACTATGACAAAGCGTAGCACAGGGCCAGGTGCAGTAAATGCTCAATAAGTAATAGCTGTTATTAGAATCCTGTGAGTTTGATTAGCATAAATGCCCCTGACCATAAAAAGAAAAATCTACCTTCTTGGGACTACAAAGCTGACTAGCTGGCTCCTGAACCAGCATCTCTATGCCAGAGTACTCCCAGAGGTACTCTATCTCCAGAGGGCCTCCGTCCCCACTCTGAGCTAGGGTTTCCTGGCCATTGTTACAGATTGAGGAATTAAAAGGAGTTTGGGGCCAGGTGCGGTGGCTCATGCCTGTAATCTCAGCACTTTGGGAGGCTGAGGCAGATGGACTGCTTGAGCCCAGGAGTTTGAGACCAGCCTGGGCAACATGGCAAAACCCCGCCTCTACAAAAAATACAAAAATTTAGCCGATGTGGTGGTGCGTGCTTGTAGTCCCAGCAACTCAGAAGGCTGAGGTAGGTGGATCACCTGAGCCCAGGAGGTGGAGGCTGCAGTGAGCCATGATTGTGCCACTGCACTCCAGCCTGGTGACAGCGTGAGACCTTGTCTCAGGAAAAAAAAAAAAAAAAAAGGAGTTTGGTCTGAGAAAGAACCAAACTTGAACCTGTCCTCAAAGGGTATGGGAGGACATTGGGTGGCTCGGTGCTTCTCTTTCCAGTCTCACAATTATCTCTCCAAGAGTCCCCACTGAGAAGGGACCAGAAAGCAAGTGACGGCCTCGCTTCCCTGGGAAGCTTAGGCAGGACCTAGAAGAGGGTGGAAGGGGAACAGAGCTGCCTGGATTCAGACTGCATAGACTGTAGAACAGAAAACCGAGGTGGGGCTGTAGAGCGCTCCTCCTTGGTGTTAAGTTTGAGTTCTGTCCAGTGGGGCCAAGCCTCTGGGCCCTGCCACTGCAGGACAGAGTTGTTGATGGGCTGATTGATGATGGGTGTGGCCACTCCTGCTCTATCCCCCAGCGGTCCAGCTGACTGGTGAGGGAATGGCCAGCCTAATGTGGGTGGCAGAGGGCCTCTGTGCTCTCTGGGAGGCCTCCTCCCACTGTCCCATCATGCCAGCTGTCTCCTCCCTTTGTCCTGATCCCTGGAAAGTGGCCTGAGGCTGGCTGACATCACCTCCCCTCCTCCCTCTGTCTTCTCTTTCTCCTTCCTGATCTCCCTCCTTTGGTCTATCTCCCTTGAGATGGGCCTCCTTGGGTCCTTCAGCCTCTCGTTTTTCGTTTTCCGTGAGCCACTAGGTCTTTTCAGCCCCCTCCAAACCTTTTACTTGCCTCCCAATCACAAGCCCCTGCCAACCACCAGTAGCCATCTGTTCCCGCCCAAAAGAAGCAGATAGGACTCAGGCTACGCTTGCCCCCTCCCCTCCATTCAGGCGCAGCCTCTAGTAAGAAAAAGGAGAACAGGAGGGGGCGGGGAAGAGGGGAGAGCCCGGAGCCAGGAGGAGCAGGGGATGAGGAGTGAGAGGGAGAAGGGAAACAAAAGTGAGAGGAGGGGGACACAGCCTTCTGGAGAAGAAAGGGACCAAGGAGAGAGACAAAGAGAGGGCAGAAATAAAGTGACAGGAGCGCAGGGCAGGCCGTGGAGGTCTCTCCCCGGCAGCCTCCTCTCCCTGGTGGACTCACCGACGTGGCAATGGCCATGGCTTTGGCCTCCCGCGCAGCCTGCCTCAGGCCAGGCTCGGTTTCGCTGACTTCAGCGGTGGCTGCCCCGCACCATGATTCGGGGCCTCTAGCCCCCAGCTGTGGCGCCTGAGTCGTGGCCTCCGCCAAGGTCGGAGGAGGAGAAAGAAAACCCACAAAACTTCCCAAATGAGAGGCAGGCTAGCCAGGCAGGAGGAGGAGCGGGGCGGGCCGGGGCGTCGCTGCGGGACCGCATCCAAGGGCGCGCGCTGCGTGCTGTCCCCGCGGTCTCCCGGGCACCACCACCTCGTCCAGTCCCCGGGAGCTGCCCGCCCTAGACCGCGGGGGCGCCCCGGGCTCGCAGGAGCCGAAAGTTCCCTTCGGGGGCCGGGGCAGGTGAGCAGGCGGGCGCTGGGCTGCGCTCGACGCCTCTCCAGGCCGCTCACGAGAGCCTCGAGGGCTGGGAGAAGCCGCTGGGGCGGTTGGGCTGGACGAGCGAGTTTTGGGGCCAACCCTCTCCACCCGCCGGCTGTGCTGCAGAGCGGTGCTCCCAGGGCTTGGGTCTGCGGCGACCCCGCTGGGAGGGAGGGAGAGCGAGAACTTAGACGTTTGTCCCAAGTTGCCCGGAGCCAAAGACCCCCGAGAGCGTGGCTGTGGGGCTGGGTCGCTGGAGTGGCCGCTTCTGCCCAAACACTCGCACCCCCGGCAGCGCGGCGGTTTTCACGCGCGCACTCACTCAGCGCGCCCGGGGGTCTGAGGTCGCCGCCACAGCGCCTCACCCCGAGCAGCAGCAACCAGCACACAGGCACCACTGGAACAGGCGGGACAGCCTTTCCGACGCGCTGCCCGCGCCCAGGCGGCAGAGGGGCCCAGCCCCCTTCCAGTCCTCGGCTCCAGGGCGCAAGGCCACAAGCTCCTGCTCCCACCCTCGGCCCCTGGCACCCGGCGCCGGCCCCGCCGCCCCCTCTCACAGGCACCCTTGGCAGGACCCCGCGGCGCGCCCCACAGCTTGGGGGCAGCTCCCAGGTGTCTCTGGGAAGGGAAAGAAAGGCCACAAAGCAAAAGAAGGAGCAAAGAGAAGGCAAAGGAGGAGCAGGGTCCCGGGTCCTGCGGACTCGCCTGGGCTGGGGGTGGGGACACTGAGAGGGCTGCGAAGGCTCCGGGGGTCGCGCGTGGCCCCCAGGCTCACCCCTGGGCCGCGGCTGCCCTTCTCTCCCCTTCCTGGGCTCCTGGCCCCTCTCAGTGCTGTTCCTTTCTCCTCCCCTCAGGCCCTCTCCTCTCCGGCGCGGGGCTCAGTCCTGGGGATTAAGAGAAAGGAGGGAGGGGAAAGGGGAGGGGAAGGGAAGGGGCGGAGGAGAAAGGGGGACGATCCTTCCAAAGGCGGGTGTTGAGTTTCAGCTCAGGACCCTCGGGTCCAACTGCCTGTGGTACCCCTCCCCCACCCGTTCCCGCCCTGGTCCTGCCCCAGTCCCCGGCGCCTTCCTCCTCTGGACTCCGCTGCAGGCCTCGCTCGCGGCAGTCCGGTCGGCTTTCTCCGGGAGCTTTCCTCTCCCCGCCACGCCCCCGTCTCCCCCGCTGGCCCCGCGCCTCCCGGCTTCCCTTTCATTAGCCCCACATCTGTCTTTCCCCATGGAGGGAGCGCGCGCCTCCAGCCCAGCGGGGCCCTTAGCAGAGCCTCTCCAATCCTCGGCGCCTCCCCTGCAGGGCAGCGGGGTTCGCTGGGTCGTTCTTGCGGGGCACAGGGCGGGAGTCTGGCGCTGGACATGGATTCTGACCCTGGTGACAGAACATGAAGCAGGGCGTCTGGCCCCAGAGCTGCAGGCGGGCAGGTTGTGCGGCCTCTTACACTCCTCTGCCAGTCTGGGCCTGTCGGCCTCTTCAGCCTGGCTCGCTCTTGCTGCTATGAGGAGAGGACTGGGGACCGCTAGCACAAAAGTTGCTAGAACTCTTTCAGAGAAGCTGGGATCTAGCCCCGCCAGGAGTTTCCACTGAAAGGACGGTGCTCCTGACCCCCAAAGCTCCTCTGCCCTGGGATAACTCCTTAGTGTGTGCTGCTTCCCTGGACCTTTCCTTTGGGACACACACATCAGGGCCTGTCAAGCTTGAGTGACACCTACCTTCTTGCATTTTTGAGGTTCCTGGTATTTAAAAAGCAAGATGATAAACAGGATTGAAAGCTGTGGTATATTTTGGATGTTTACATTGAACAAATTAACCCTTCAAACACATATGTAACCTTATTGTGTGTATGTGCATAACCTTATTTGGAGATAAGATCAGAAATGTAATATAAGGCCTTTGGTGAACTTGAGGACCTGAACAGATAACCCCGCCTCAATATTCCACAGACCCACACATCTAGGCATTTCCTAGGACAGTGTGGTCAGGACACGTGCCCCAGCTCCTTCCCCACTCTTATTGCCTGGGCACCTGTGAAGAAACCTCTGCGTGAGGGGTGTGGTGGAGCCTATGGGGTGGAATAGGGAGAGATTCTGGGATAAACATGGGGATGGGGATGAACTGTGTTGGCTGTAGGCTGGCTGGCTGTGATGGAAGACTCCTGAATAGTTTCCAACTCCACTAGGATAGCAGAGGAACTTTTAAATTTCCAGGGAGATCTCCTGCTTCCCAGCTCCAGTTAGGTTGGAGGTGGCCACTAGGGAAGATTTTCCAACCTCTTCCAGACCCCGGCCCTGGGGCACCTGGCTGTCAGGCACATAGATATCCAGCTGCTGGGGAGTGACTTGGTGTGATCTCTGCCCAGGGGATTGCCAAGGCAAATTGGGGTCCAAGGTGGAGGTGGTCAGGAAACCCTGTCTTCAAAGATGAATGCCTTGACTGGCATGAGGGGAAATAGATGGAGGCCAGAAAAGGCTAAGCAGGAAGGAAGCTGCTAGGACCAGGCAAGGTGGTGGCTTGGGAGATGGGCAGGCAGCTTCCCTGCCCGGGGAAGGGTAGAAGAGGGACAGCAGAGGGCAGACCAGTGGGAATAAGACTGCTTCTGGAATACCCAGGTGTGGAATGTAGCCAGTCAGAGTCACACAGCTAGTTAATCCTACTTAACTAGCTGTGTGACCTTGGTCCAGTTATAGGGCATCCGAGTCTCAGTTCCTCCTCTGTGGCAGTGACTTTGGTGAGGAGTATGCTTATGTAGATTGCCAGGCACAGTGCTTTTCTTCCGTGGCTTTTCCTCTTTACCTTGGCTTTCCCTCTGACTTGCGCTTTCCTGAAAGCTGAACGTGTTCGTTGTTGAGGGCAGGTGAGGTGGGAGAAAACCCAGACTTGGCAGGTAGCTGAGACCCTGCGTGGGTGGCAGCCTCAAGCAGCAGGTCTTCAAGGTTTGCCCTTGCCATATTCAGGGAGAAGAAAGGAAGGAACCCCTCCATCTGGCTTCCTGGGTCCTAGTCTTTTCTCCCATTCTTTCCCCTTCCCTGCAGGTCCAATGAGCTGGTTTTTTCCTCAACTGACCCCAAGACTTCCTGGACCTCTCCTTGTTTCCCCTGCTACCCAAAACTTCTTGGGTGCTCACCAGTTCTTCAGTCCTCCTCTCTTTGGACCCATAGCACCCAGATTGCCTGGGTTCTAATTCTGGTTCCAACACTGGCTCGTTACCTTGGCAAGTTCTGTGACTTCCTGGAGCCTCTGGTTCCTTGTCTGTAAAGTGGGAGTGTTAATCAAACTTTTAGCATTTACTTGTTATGAGGATTAAGAGAATCCCAAGAACAGTATCTGGCCCATGAGGTGCAAATTCTGGACAAAGGCAACTACTATTATTGTTATTTGGTGATGGCCCTGTGGTGGCACTGGCATGTCAAGGACATGGTGCCTGTCCTCAAGAAATATATCATGTAGCTCATGCTTGAATCCAGTCAATACCTTCCTGCTGACCCTGGAATAAAATCCAAATGCTCTGTGGTAGCCTGGAGGACCCTATGTGATCTGCTCCCTGCCTACCTCTTTCACCTCATCTCATCTCTCATCCTTATCTCTTGTTCATCATCTACACTGTCCTTTCCGTTTCTCAAATATGCCATGCTGTTTTCCACCTCTAGGACTCTGCATGTCCTGCCCTCTCTGCCTAAACCACTTCTCCCAGACCCTTTCCGTCATCAGGTCAAATCCTGCATCCTCAGAAAGGCCTTTCCTGGCTTTCCAACTTAAAGTTGCCCCGCCTTCCTCTCTCCCACCCCCAGTAACTCCCTATCTCATAATGCTGTTTCATTTTCTTCATAGCACTTATTGTTATCAGAAATGATCTTTTTTCCTTGTTTATCATCTCTCTTCTCCTAAAACGTAAGCTTCATGAGGCAGGGACCTTGTCTGGCCTGTCCGCCTCTGCATTTCTAGTAGTTAGAATAGTGCTTGGAACACAGTAGGTGCACAATAAATATTAGGTGAGTGGATGAGTGAACGAAGGCAGCCATGACCATAGGACAAAACTGAGTAAGCTGAGGGGCCTCCTGGGGAAGGCTCCAGCCCTGGGCTAAAGACATGGATTTGTTGGGTTCCTTGTTCTGCTAACTCTGATTCTCCATGTGTCTCCCAGGGTCTAGACTGAGTTCTCCTTGAAGGCTGCTCCTGAGCCTAGGCATTTTTGTAGCTAAACCATTACCAATCAGAAAGTGGGAGCACTGTTCTGGGGGCCTCCATCTGTGCCAGGTGTTCAACCTTTAGTTGCTGGATCATAGAGAGGTATGGTAAGGTGATGTCCCAAGGTTGAGGGAAGCTTCTACTTACCAGCAGGTGCAGAAGTATTTCAACATTTTGACGTTCAGTGCCCTAGCTTCACGTACAGGGAGTGCCGATGAGCTTCGATAGGCCCTGATGAGTCCTATGGATTCAGCACTATTTCAGGAGCTGAGATCTGGAGCAGCTAAGCTGGTTGGCACCTTTGTGGCCATCCAGGTTAATATTCCCCCCAATCCCCACCCACCCAAACCCATCCACTTCTACAATTGAAGAGGGAGGAGCAGAGAGAGGGCCCAAGGTCCGGAGCTGGTCATTGGCAGGGCCAAGACTTCAAGGCAGCAGGTGGAAACTTGCATATCTTCCTGAGAAGGGGCAAGGAAGACATATTCTCACGTTCTGCAAGCCCCAAGAGCCTTTCCAAGCCAAGATTGGGAAGTGTATTCCACCACATCTTCCCTGCCCTTTCCTGACAGGTGCTTCTCTCTTTCCTCAGGGCCACAGGGACAGGAATCCCAGGAAGGTCTCTTCAGCTGCCAGGTCAGGCCTAGGCAGGTGAAGACGTGCTGGGAGGGGACCTTGATGTCATTTGACATGCAGACCTTCCTTTGTTCCCTGCCTCCAGCCTTCTCCCTATTGTCACCCACCTATCCTCACACCCCCAAGGGTTCCCTGGAACCTGAAGTGACTCAGGGATTCCAAAACTAGTCACCGCAGGAGGAAACCCCACTGGAAAATGTTTCTCATGACAGGGAGTCACCCTAAGGAGTCCCACAAAGCTGCTACTGAGATAAGGACAGAGGGTGAGCAAGTGGGGTGGGGTGGGGGCATGTGGCTCAGAGCACAGTTTCTCAGGTAAGTCCTGGTCATCATGGGGGTGGGAAAAGCCAACCCTTCTTGGAGGGGTTATCCCTGTGTCCTAAAGGGACACCCCAAAGGACTCTTCTGAAGGGCGACGTGCCTGGTGACCTAGGCTGGGTCTTCCCTGCAGTGTCAGCAAGTGAAACAGGTAGCTGGGATCACTTCTGGCTCCTTTGAACATCCCCTCCTGGGAAGGGGTCAAGATAGGAGATCTGAGCCAACTCCAGTTCTACTACCTTCTTAGCCCTGAGGTTCTGATTGGTGAGAGTGAGATCCATAGGAATCCAGCTCTCCTGAAACAGCACTGCCTCGTAAGAGTCTGTTTTGGGATTGAAGTTTTCCCAGGAGCACCAGAAGCCACCTTGAGGCCATGTCTGCCAGACCAAAGGCTAGGAAAGGGAGCTAGTGCAGTGAATCCCAATAGCAGGGCTGGATGCCTAAGCAGGCAGACACACCCTGTGGCCCTCAGCAGGTGTTGTTGAAACTTGTCCCAACCCAAGCCCAGGTGAGTAGGAAAGCATTCACTGTGGTGCTCCCCTTCCATTCACAGCCAACTGGGGGTAGGCACGGTGTGGCACTTCCATGCCAGGTTAGATGTGGAATAATTGGTCAGAGCTGGAAATGGGAAACCACCTCAGCCTCTTTCTTTGTGATCTTGGGTAAGTTTCTAAATTTCCTTGGGCCTCAGTTTCCTCATTTGTAATATGGGGATAATAGTTTCCATGTCATGTTTCATTGTAAGGATAAAATGAGATGAGGCATGCCCAGGGCTTAGCACCATGCCTGGCACATGTAAGTGCACAGGAGCTGAGGCCAGCAGGATATGGAAGGGAGAGGACGTCTGCAAGTACTGGGGGCAGAGGGTGAGGCAGTGAGAGTAGGGCCATGATACTGGCCTCATGACTCTTCCTGAGTGCCCCAGCTCTCCCAGCCACCACCTGCTTCTTCTAAGTGCCCCCCATCCCACAGTTCCAGGTGCCCCAAGACTCACCAGAGCAGAGCAGGTTCTCCCAATTTTCCAGATCGCCCTCTGACCTCATCACTTCTCTCTTTTAGGGCTGCTTTGCCCTAATGCATTGGAAAGATTCCTCCTCACTTTGCAGTTTAAGTTATTCCTGGTTCCTTTTGTTTATTTCCTGAGTCCTTGGTTACTAGAGGAGTATTTTCTAAGGGAAAGCACATGCAAATCAAGCCGCATCATTCTAGGGGCAATGTCTGCGTATGGGTATGTTGGGTGGGTGTGGGGGATGAGGCAAGCCAATATGCAAGCATTAAGAGAAGGACCTGGGGGGAAGGACCGGCTGGCCCACTCTCAGCACAGTGTCTCTCAAGCAGCCTGGAGCCGGCTGACCTGTGTCTTTGGGGTCAAATTCAACTCTAAGCCTTTCTGGGGCACACATACTCCCTCCTGGCTGACAGTGGCCCATGTTTCTGGGCCTGCTGAGGCTGAGTGGGCTCACTTCCTGGCCTGAAAGCAGTAGCTGGCCCTGTCATAGGCTTGGTCCCCACGGCTCTGTGAATGAGAGCAGGTTGGTCCCTGGAACTGAGACCTCCTTCCTACTGGGTCTTACGTGAGGCTGTTTCAGTTTCCCTCTTCCTTGCTTCACTTTCTCATTTGTGCAATGGGAACACTCACCCACAGCTTCTTCCATCAGACCTTGCCCATCCAGTCAACAAACTCAGGAAGTCAGGGCCTTCCGGCAGCCCTGTGAGGGTAGGCTTGTATACCCGGGTGGGGGGCAGTGACTGGCGAGGGCACGGGGGAGTTAGGGAGCAGGTCATGGACAATGGGGGAGAAGTCACAGATGATGGGGGTCATAGAATTTTGGGGTCATCGAAAATGTGGAAGAGGTCATAGAACAAAGGGGATAGGAGTCAAAGGTTATCTAAGGGAAAGGAAATAATCACGAAGGTGGATGATCAGGAGGACACCTGAGAAGAGGGGAATGGTGAAACCAGACCCTGGATGGGAACAGAATGGATCATGGAAATGAGGCCTCTTGAAGGGAGGCCACAAGACATTTCCTAATTTTGGCTACCAAACCAACCAGGGAAATTCTGCAAATGCCAGTTCACAAGAACACAGAACAGCAGACCGCTATTGCTTTGACCCCACGTCTAGAAAAGTTCAAAGAGCAAAGTTTACCCTATCAGCTACCAGGCATATAATGATGGTCATCACAACTTCCATGAGTATCGCATTTTAGGCAGCCTTTGGAAATACTTTCAGAGTTTTTTGTTTTGTTTTGTTTTTTAATCTCAAGTCACTCCCTAAAAGATAGTGGAAATAAATTTGAATAAACAAAACAGGCTTGCTGAAAATAAAATCAGGACTCCTAACCTGCTCCAGTCAGCCTGCTTCCACGAGGTCTGTCAGCCAGTGCTCCACCTGACTGAGTGCGCAGTGCCCAGCATGTACCAGGTCAGTGCAGAGGGCTGCTTGAGGGCTATGCTGAGAGGGAGAGGAGCAGAGATGCTGCTGAGGGTGGAGGGAGGCCAAGCTGCCAGGTTTGGGGAAGGGGGCCAGGTGGAGTGAGAAACTGGGATCCCAGGGGGAGGGTGCAGATGAGGGGGCAACCCAGATTAGGTGAGAACAGTTCTCTCATTAGCCTTTTCCTACAGGTGATTGCATTCTTGGCAATGGTCATGGGAACCCACACCTACAGCCACTGGCCCAGCTGCTGCCCCAGCAAAGGATACCCGTCTGAGGAGTTGCTGAGGTGGAGCACTGTGCCTGTGCCTCCCCTAAAGCCGGCTAGCCTCGACTTCCACTCAGTATCCTGTAGGGCCAGTGAAGATGGGCCCCTCAACAGCAGGGCCATCTCCCCCTGGAGATATGAGTGAGTCTGCTGCCCCCCCCGAATGCCTGCACGTGCTCCCCTGTGTGTGCTGGTCAGGGTACGTGTGAGGGACCAGGGCAGTTCCAGCTTACTTTCCCATTTTGATCTTGGAGGGGCTGTAAAGGTTTGGGAATTGGACAAGATCTGTATTCGAGTCCTAGTTCTGACTCTCATTGGATGATCCTGAGTCAATTCAAGTTTTCAAAACTCAGGATTTTTTTTCACCTGTAAAATGATATAATGCCCCATAGGCTAATGTGCAAATCAAATGAAATATAATCTATGTAAAAGTCTGTATTTATGTTGGTTCTCTCCTTTTCTTTTAAAAAAATATCTATAATGGCCCATGTTTTTCTGGGTAAAATATTAGGGAATAATAGCATGATACAGGCATGAAGCATCCCAATATCAAATGATACTGCCCAGGCCATGAATGGGTTAATTATAAGCATACTAAGGGAGTGAAACCCTCAGCTTGTACGGGCAGCTGGCTGGCTGGAGCTGTGGACTGGATATCTTTGATCATTATCATGGTAACTGTATTCTTTCACTCAGTGTGCCACATAAATATTATAATTCTCTATTTGTGCCATGATATGAAAACTATTAGGAAGCACTGAAATAAGAAAAATGAAGCAAAATATTAAAAACTAGGGTCTTAGGGATTCCAGATGTATGATTTCACTTCTTCCTTCTAGTTCTGTCTTAGCATTGGCTTTGGGGTGGATGGAGAAGTTCAGTGGTGGGGAGGGGGTCAGATTTAACTGAGATTGGATCTAGTGTGGATACTACAGGTCATGATGCTTTGGAGCGGTCTCAGAAGCCGGCTGGGTCCTGGGCCAAATCAGATGGCACGGGAGCCTCTTAGGGGAGGCTGGGTGCCAGAGGTTAACTCAGCTGTCTTCCAGACCCCTTGCTGGGAGTCTGTGAACCACTCAGGTGGCTTTCCCCAAAGTGTGTTCTGTGCAACGCTCATCCCGTGAGCTGCTTCTCAGAAAAAAGTTATGCCAGGTAAACTTAGGAAAGACTGCTCTATCTCCTACCCCTTGGAGATTCATACTGTCATCTGTACATTAAAGTCTGCAAGAAGTCTATAGAAAGTAAACCATTAAACGAGTGTTTCCCAAATTCATTTAAGCACCTAACAGGTGTAGGTGATTTATTAGGGAACCCACTTTGGGAAGTGGTGTGCTAGCTAAACCCATTTGCCAGGGCTTGTCTGTGTGGGGAATAGTCCTACAAGCTGGGGACTGTCACCTGCCAGACTAACGGAGTCGCAGACCTATGGGACATCTACTTTTCAGTGTTTTTCATCTTTCTTTTTTTATTTCTTTGCCATGAAATCCTTTCAGAATAAGTAAAGAAGTCTTTCCATGCACTCTCAAGTATGCTTATAATATAAGCTTGTACAGCGTCTGGAAGAATGTGCAGGAAATAGTTGAGGATAGCTTCTCGGGAGTGGGACTGGTAGGCAGAAACTGTTAGCTTTCACTCTTTATACTCTTTTATACTTGGATGTCAGAGTGGTTTTTACTTTTGCAATAATGCTGTAATAATAATAATAGAAACACCGCCTAAAGTCCGGCCTGGTGGCTCATGCCTGTAATCACAGCACTTTGGGAGGTCCAGGTGGGTGGATTACCTAAGGTCAGGAGTTCAAGACCAGCCTGGCCAACCATGGCCAACATCGTGAAACCCCATCTCTACTAAAAATATGAAAATTAGCTAAGTATGGTGGCACGCAGCAGGAGAATCGCTTGAACCCAGGATGTGGAGTTTGCAGTTGAGCCAAGATCGTGCCCCTGCACTCCAGCCTGGTTACTCTGTCAAAAACAAACAAACAAACAACAACAACAACAAACAAACAAACAAAAATCTAAAGTGTAATCATTACAGTAAGAAACCTCATGCTGAGCCAGATAGAAGCAGTGCTAGTCAATGGAGGCTAAGGCAGGAGCCTGCTCACCCTCCGCTGCCTCCCTCAGGGTCCCAGGACCAGTTGGAAAGTACTCTGTCACCTGCTACTGTCATTTACAGTGGGGAAAAATTAATAGAGGAGGGAGGTGACTTGTTCAAAGTTACACAGCAAGTGGGTGCAGAACTGAGACAAGAGGCCAAGGCCCCAGAGGGACCATTTCCTTCCTCTGGCACTCCCATGCCACCCTACCCTCTCTGTTTCTGGCCCATCTTTCCAGGGCCTTACAAGTGCCGCCCCCACAGGTTGGACAGAGACTTGAACCGGCTCCCCCAGGACCTGTACCACGCCCGTTGCCTGTGCCCACACTGTGTCAGCCTACAGACAGGCTCCCACATGGACCCCCGGGGCAACTCGGAGCTGCTCTACCACAACCAGACTGTCTTCTACCGGCGGCCGTGCCATGGCAAGAAGGGCAACCACAAGGGCTACTGCCTGGAGCGCAGGCTGTACCGTGTTTCCTTGGCTTGTGTGTGTGTGCGGCCCCGTGTGATGGGCTAGCCAGACCTGCTGGAGGCTGGTCCCTTTTTGGGAAACCTGGAGCCAGGTGTACAACCACTTGCCACGAAGGGCCAGGATGCCCAGATGCTTGGCCCCTGTGAAGTGCCGTCTGCAGCAGCAAGATCCCAGGACAGGATGGGGGGCTTCGGGGGAAACCTGCACTTCTGCACATTTTGAAAAGAGCAACTGCTGCTTAGGGCCACTGGAAGCTGGTGTCCTGTCATTTTCTCTCAGGAAAGGTTTTCAAAGTTCTGCCCATTTCTGGAGGCCACCACTCCTGTCTCTTCCTCTCTTCCCATCCCCTGCTACCCTGGCCCAGCACAGGCACTTTCTAAATATTTTCCCCTTGCTGGAGAAGAAAGAGCCCCTCATTTTATTGGCTTGCTTGTTTACTCATCACTCAGGAAACATCTACTTTGGGTGCATTCTGGTGTAGTTACTGGTCTTTTGACATGGATGATTCTGAGGAGGAAGCTGTTATTGAATGTATAGAGATTTATCCAAATAAATATCTTTATTTTAAAATGGCCTAATCTGTTTTTGGCATCTGTGGTGCCTGAACACCTCGCGGTCTCCCAGCCTGTCCCTTCTTTCCACCATCGGCCCTCACCTCTGTCCACCCTGCCAGCTCTCTCTGCCCTCCAGAGTTTCTGCTGCACCCTCCCGTCCTCTCCCATCTCTGTCTCCCTGGCCCATCCCGAACACCAGGGTGGGGGCCAGGCTGCGCTCCCAGCATGCTGGAGAGACAGAGGTCCATTGAGGCATTGCAGCAGGCACACAGCGCCCCCTTGTCCCCCAACAATCCGCCTTTGTCCTCCAGTCCTGGCTGCTGCAGCTTGGTCCTGGGGGTGCTGCCTGGGCTGGGCTCCAGCTCACACCCTCCCTAAAAGGAAATGGGAGAAAGGACCAGCCAGAGAAGAGGGTTAAAGTTAGGGAAGGGGGACACAAATGTCTTCAGGCTTAGGTCCCTGGGGGCTCCCAGTCCTGCCCCTGTTCCTCTACTCACATCCCAGCTCCTCCCAGTTTCTTTTCGGACCTCCTCCTCTTCCCTCCCTTCTCTATTCCAGGCTGGGTTGGGCTCTAAGCAAGGGGAGGGATTAGAGCCTCCTCCCTCTCTGCCCCTCCCCATGGGTCTCTAGGGGGCTGGTGCGGGCAGCAACAGAGGCACTCTGGGCAGCTGGGTGAAGGCCCATCTGGGCAAGGCCCCCAGCGGCTGCCTTCTCTCGCGGGGCCCTGTGGGCAAGGCTCCTGCTTCACTTTCAGGTTTCTCGAAGTGCCTTCTTGCTCCTGTCTGTTTCCCCATCCTGCCAGATTTCTGTTTCTCTTGCTGGGCTTTTGGCAGTAGGGGCTGTGTTGGTGGGCCCCATGAAGATGCTCAGTGTTCGGGATCGCCGGGACCGGCCCCCTGAGGAGGGGGTAGTTGCAGAGCTCCAGGGCTTCGCGGTGGACAAGGCCTTCTTCACCTCCCACAAAGGCATCCTGCTGGAAACCGAGCTGGTAACAGCTGCCTCCCCAACCTGGTGCCTCCATTTCCCTGACCCCTGGTTCCTGGCCAGCCTTATGCCAGTCCCCAGCTTGCCCTTCAGTAGCCTCCCTCCCCAGGCCCTCTGGACACCTCTCCTGCCCCCAGCTGCCCCTTCTTCATCTCCTACTCTGCCTTCTTGCTGCCTCTGCACCTGGAGGCATTTACAGCAGGTTTCAGTTGCAGCAGGAAGGACTGCAGTCAGACAGGATGACTTTTTGGGACATTGAGGGAGCGTGAGACATAGGGATGGGACAGGGGCAATGACAGCCTCTAACATGGCCACTTCTCAGCATGTCCAAGAAGTCTAACTATCAAAAAGGGCAGACTTCCTGCAGCTGCACTTTATCTGTGGTCTGCTGCCCAGAAACATCTCTTCTCAGGAAAGGATCTTCCCCCTTCTTAGCAAGACCACAGTGTAGACTTAAGGCCTCTGCATGTATGCCACCCTAGGTCATCAGAGCTAAAGGGGTCCCCAGAGTCTACTGTGCAGCGTCTGCCTTCTCTCTTGGCATGGAATCAAAGGCATCTAGGGGTGGGGAAAGCATTATGGAGCAGGGGGCACCTCTTGGTCCCTGTGGAGTGGGGTCTCTGTGGGCACAACTCCAGGGGCTGGCATTCACACTGTACCCGTGAATTACTGTGGAATAGTGCTCCTGGGAGCCGTATGACTTGGCCAGACTGCTGGGGTTGCTGGGTGAACAGAATGGGAGGCCGGAGACTGCCCTTGATGGGCAAATGCCCTGCAACGGTGGTTCCTAACACCAGGGAATAGGGAGATGTGCCAGAGTCCTTCCTTCCCTCCAAGGACAGGTGGTAGGTGCCAGCCTAGGGGAGCTGCCAAGGAGGGGAAGGCAAAGCCCTGGCCCCTGCCTGTGTCCCCTTCCTGGCATGTTCCACATGCTCGGTACTGCAGGCCCTGACCCTCATCATCTTCATCTGCTTCACGGCCTCCATCTCTGCCTACATGGCCGCGGCGCTGCTGGAGTTCTTCATCACACTTGCCTTCCTCTTCCTCTATGCCACCCAGTACTACCAGCACTTCAACCGGCTTAACTGGCCCTGTCTGGTGAGGAACCTTGACCCCCAGCCCGGTTTGGGGCCCTTCCTTCTCCTCTAAATGGTGTGTTTAACTTTCCTCCCCGAGCTTCTTTCCATTTCCACATTTCAGCTGGGTTTTGCCCCGTGCTATGCCCTGCGCTCAAAGGTGTGCTTTGACTCACACTGATTTCACAGCTGCAGGGCCATGGGCAATCAGGAGGACCACATCCGCTAGATCTGCTCTCCCACTCAGCAAAGGTCCAGCCCTAGCCCTGGCCTGGCCTGACCCCCCTGGCTGGTGGACTCCAGCTGCTGTCACCTGGGCTCCAGCCCTAGCACCTGGCTTCTGGTCCTGGTTGCTCTGGTTCATCTGCTTCCACTCCCTGGGTAGCAGTGTGAGCGCTCTGTCTCTTGAATGTGCTTCATATTGTGTGAGGGGTATCCCATGGAGGGGTTCAGAATCCCTCAGGGTCGGGCTGCTGGCTAGCCTGGAAAACCTCAGAGCAACGCCCCCTGCCTTCTGAGGTCCTGTTAACCCTGCACCCCTGGTCCCCAGGACTTCCTGCGCTGTGTCAGTGCCATCATCATCTTCCTGGTGGTCTCCTTTGCAGCTGTGACCTCCCGGGATGGAGCTGCCATTGCTGCTTTTGTGAGTTCAGCCCTGCAGGACTCCTCAGCCCTTCAAGAGCTCAGGCTGGTGCTTGCACACTTTCTGTGTCAGAAGCCACAGCCAGGGCTTGGGGTTCTGGCTTGCACCTCGCCTTATACCTTAACCCAATGGCCAGATAGCCTGTTTTGCCATCCCCACTTGCACTCCCACAGGTTTTTGGCATCATCCTGGTTTCCGTCTTTGCCTATGATGCATTCAAGATCTACCGGACTGAGATGGCACCCGGGGCCATCCAGGGTGAGTGCCCGTGCTCTCTGGAGAGGAGATGCCCTCCCCAACCCTAGCTACTCATCCTGACGTGGTTCTCTACCTGGTTCCATCCTCACAGGGGACCAGCAGTGACTCTGGGGCTACCTGGCTTCTAGGCCTAGCCAGCCAGAGGGGACAGTGGAGCCCAGACACGTCTCCTTGGGATTCACTAACCCCCAGCCCGCCAAACCCCACCCCAGCCTTACGGAGATGTCCAGCCTGAGACGTCACTGGGGACTTATCTGTGGAGCCTGGTGCTCCGGGATCTGGCTCCTGATGAAGCTCTGGCCAGAGGAGGGGAACTTATGGGGGGAGGGAGGGTGGTGGGGAGGAATCTGGGCCCCTAAGTCATTCCCAAATTAAAATATTCAAATTCTACTGGCAAGTCTCTTTCTTCCCCAGAAATTAGGCAGGTCAGGAATGCCAAGGAGTATTCATGGGAATGTTGCGGGAGCAGGTCGTGGTCTGTTTCTGGGACCGTGTCTGAGCAGTGAGGATGTGGGGGCTAGCTAGAAGAAGCTGAAATCTTCCAACACAAAACTTCGACGCTACACCTCTGTGTGCATGGCCACTTTGTGGTGTGCCTGGTGGCTGGGCATCTGGAGTTCTGTGTCTGAGAAGGCACAGCCTTCCTCAAGGGAGCGTGCACCCACCACCACACCTGTTCCCATAGGTTAGTGGGCTGGAGGCGAGGCACTCGCCTGGGGTGTGTGCAGAGCTCCCCCTTGTGGTGTGGGGAAGACTTGGCCCACAGGACGCAGGGAGAGGGCAGCCTGAGGCATCAGAGAAGGGAGAGATTTCCCAGAATGTGAATGCTGGGAGAGCCTGTGCATATCAGCTGGTGCAATGCCCTCATTTCACATAAGATAAAACAGGCCCAGCTAGGGGAGGTGAACTCATTTGTGACAGAGCTAGGGCCAGAACACAGCTCTTCTGACACCTAAGCGAGTGTTCTAGATACTGTACTGAGCCTCCTTGTAGCTCAGAAAAGAACGGCCAACTCGTCCCTCCACTGTGGGTCCACCTTCCCAGCTTGCCAGCTCCTCAGCACACATTTCCTGAGCATCTCCCATGCGCAGACTCTGTGCTGGGTGCCAGAGCCTCAGAGGTGACAGAGGGGCCTGCCCTTGAGTACTCAAAGGCTGGGAAAGAGACAAGCTGGTCAAGGCATCCCCATGGTGAACGCTATGGGAAGGCTCGGTTGAGTTTGGAGCAGACACTGCTGCAGCCTGGGAGTCAGCCCTGCTGGGCTGAGACAGACGGACATGCAGCCAGACGTTCCTGCCCAGCCCAAGGAGCCCAGCATGACCTGGCTCAGCAGTTCCATCCCAGCTGACGTGCTATCTCCTCTCCCTGATGCATGTGTGTTCCTGCCCTGAGATACAATCTTTCTTCTGGAGCGCTCCTTCCAGCTGCAGGCCCCAGCTCCCAAGTCCTGCCTGAGCCCTGGATCTTGAACTCTGGTCACTGTGCTCTGCTTCCTTGGTGGCAACCACTCCTCTCTCTTGGTCTTTTTCCTGCCTCCTGCTTCCTGTTCTCCTATCCTTGTGTCCTGGCTCACCATCAGGGCTGGCAGCCTCTCCTGGGCTAGAACTAACAGGATTTTGTGTTTCTCTGGTCACTGCTCACAGTTCTCAGGGCTTTATGCACAGTCCATTCTCGTAGTCTCAGAGGAGGGATAGAAGAGGCTCCACTTGGGGAGTCAGGGAGATAAGGTGCCGGGTGAAGGGTTAAGGAGGTGGTTAGCAGAGCCTGGTTGCAAAGCCCAGTGGGGAGTGGGGATTTGCTTTGTGCAGAATGATGTCAGGACCGGTCCTCTCCCACAAGCAGCTGTGTGACCCAGGCAAGACTGTCCCCAATAGGAGCTTAGAGAGAGCAGAAATATGACGGCAGTGTTTCCCTGTACAGGCACCTGTGCTGTCTGTGTCTGTGTGAGAACTAACATGAAATGAGCAATGCCCAGGCTTGGTCCTCATGGCATATTGGTTTGGGCTCAGTGTTGATTGGCCCCAGAGTCTCAAGATGCCCTCACAGTGAGGTGCTGAATCACAGGGGACAGGGGGAGACCCCTGGGGAAGACAGGGAGGGGGCTCCCTGGGAGTTACTTCTTAGGGACTGACTAGAATGGAATCTCTCCCATCTCCTTTCCCATACCTTAATTCTCAGCCAGCTCTGAGCTTTTTCTGGCATTGGTGAGAAATTCATTTCAGAAAGAAAGGGGGTCCTAGGACACCTTTAATCGTTGCAGCCTCAGGGGTGGGGTAGGTGGAGAGTGGCTTCAACTTCAGCACCAAAATTCTATCTCCTACCATCTAGGACTGGCTCACCACTTTGATGCCATCGTTTTCTCCACTTTTGAAATTTCTCCCTCTCCGCCCTTGTGTGGTTGACTGAGCAGAACTGGGACTCACAGTTGTCCACCTCAGGCAGAACACCTCACTCCTCTGCACCTCGGTCTCTTTCCTTGTGGATACGAGATGCCTTGGCTCTGGCAGCTCTGATACAGGGGCTGGGGGCCTCCCTCCTCTCAGGCCCCCTACTGCCTTGATCCAGGATGGACAGCTGGCAGGAAGGACAGATGGGCTCAGGCAGAGTTTGGCATTCATATTTATTATAGGTTGGCAAGAGTGAGGTTCCCGAGGCAGTGTCACTCCTCGTCATGCATTTTTTGCTGCAACAAGGATAAGAGGTGTGAGTGGGGAGCTGGCAAGAGGGAGAAGTGTGTGGGGACAAATCCCTGGGGCTTTCAGAGGCCTAAGGGAGATGTCCTTGGGGGGAGAGGCAGGGCTCCAGGGATCTTGTGGTCTCAAGTTAGAGGCACTTGTGGTTTAGGGGGATGGAACTGGGGATCTCTGCAGAAGTTCTAGTCAGTGGGGGGCTGTTTTGAGCAGGAGAGTGGATTCTCAGGTTACGTGAGCTGTGGGACCCCCAGAACTGCCTACATATAGGGCAAGCAGTGCCCACTCCGAGGGGCACCCAAATCAGGGGGCATGCTAATGTGGAAGTGACTAGTGAAGCCCAGGGAAGGGACCCACCTTGGCGCCAATGTCTCGGCTCTTGGCTCGAAGTTTGTTGACCTGGGACTCAGCGATGTCTGCCCGCTCCTCTGCCTCATCCAGCTCGTGCTGCACCTTGCGGAACTTGGACAGGTTGGTGTTGGCTTGCTCCTCCTGTGGTGGGACAATGGGGATGGGTGAATGAGCTGGAGATGGGCTGTGGGATTCTCAGCCTCTCAACCTGAGGTTCCAGCTCCCTGTCCCTGAGGCACCCATGCCTCATGCATATTCCTGCAACAGCCTTTCCAAGGGTATCCTGCACCTGCCTTGTGCTCTCCTCAAACATGTCCAGCACTCAGAGTCCTTCACGGCCATCCACTGCCCAAGACAAATCCCATGCTGCCTGATCTGGGACCCTTCAGAATCCTGTTTTGCTGCACCTGTCCCTGCGCAGGCATGCTCACCAGCAACTCACATACACCCAGATGTCTTCCCCACTGCCCTGTGCCTAGCTGGGTCCCCTTCCAGGCCCAATTCCACTGCCACCTTCCTGCCTTCAGCTTTGGCTGCCCCATGTCCTGCAATAGCCTTCTGTTGGGTTATGGTGTCTGAATTGTAAGCAGCTTGTAGGTGGTGCCTTTGTTAATTCAGAACACCTGACGGCTCTGAGCATACCAGATGTGTACAATAAATGTTTGAGAGTTACAGCTTATAGCAAACTCTTTGACCAGGCTCCTCTGGGGGAGACATGCATTGGTTCTCACATATAGTAGGTGTGTTGATGAGAAAGGGAAGAAAACTCTGAACTCACCGCCTCCTCGGCCTGGCGCTTGTAGGCCTTGACCTTCAGTTGCAGCTTGTCCACCAGGTCCTGCAGCCGCAGCAGGTTCTTTTTGTCTTCCTCTGTCTGGGGGTGGGAGGGTGGGAGAAGCCAGTTTGGAGGGGGAGCAAATGCAATCACCTTTCCCTCCTCCATCATTTTACTCTTCTCCCTTTGCCTTTGCTGCCCCTCCCTGCAATGGTCCAGGTCAAAGATGTGGTGGGGAAGATTCTCTGACTCCATTGCAGGTCAAAGGGGCAATGCAGGGTTGTCAGTCAAGGATCCACAAAGCAATGAAGGCTGAAGTCTTAAAGTAGAAGTGGGGGGAGGGGCTCAGAACCTATGGAATTTCCTAATGTGCTAATATAAAAGCACCAGATCTGTTCCAGCTCCAATCTGGTGGCTAAAGCTCCAACCTGGACCTACATAGGTTCTCTTGGCCAGCAGTTCTTGACCAGAAGAGGAATAATGAGGAATGCAGAAAGAAGGGGGTATTATCATAATCCAGATTATTCTACATTCTAATATATTGTACTAGACCAGAATTCAGGCATCGGGATCACTGGCTCCAACATCACTCTTCATCATTGTATGTGCCAGGATGCCACTTCTACTTCTGTTCACAAATCACTCTGTGGTTCTGTATCTGTAACCTCTTTCTTGTGCCTCTGGTATCCATCTATCAAATGGACTGACACCCTCGTCTCCTCGGCCTTTTCTTCCCAGGTACGCTGAAAATAACGGGCCAAGGGCACAACTCTGAGCTATGCAAATGGAGGTCTTAAAACATTCTGGGGTCCTCTTTCTCTGTGGCCTTCTCTTTGTGTGCCAGAAGTTCCATGGAAGATTTCCGTGTCTTTTCCCCTCGCCTGACTCTTAACCCCACAGTTGAAGGTGGAAAGATTCTTTGGACTGTTCTGAAGTCTTCATGGTAGCACTTTGAGTTATTAAAAAAAAAAAACCTGGGGAAAGGCTAGTTAGAAGAGTTTTCAGGAAGTAGAAGTAGATTCTTCATTTGCTGGAAAAACTCATAGGCTCAAGTCAAACTGACTGCACAGCCTGAGAAGAAGGTTAAATCTACCAACAGCATCTCAAGGAGGAGGTAACAGGAGCCCTGTGTGGGTGGGGCAGCGGGGCCAGAGAAGCCACTTCCACATGTACTCCTGGCCCCTGGCCCCTGGCCCCCCGCCGCACCTGGTAGGTGAGCTCCTTGATGCGCCGCTCGCTCTTCCTCATGCCCTTCACCGACTCTGAGTTGCGCTTCTGCTCGGCCTCCAGCTCACCCTCCAGCTCCCGCACCCGCGCTTCCAGCTTCTGCAGCTGCTTCTTGCCGCCCTTGAGGGCGATCTGCTCCGCCTCGTCCAGCCGGTGCTGCAGGTCCTTAATAGTCTGCTCCATGTTCTTCTTCATGCGCTCCAGGTGGGCGCTGGTGTCCTGCTCCTTCTTCAGCTCCTCTGCCATCATGGCGGCCTGTGTGCAGGAGAGAGGTGGCAAGGAACACGGGCCCAGGGCCGGGGCTTTTGCCCCCAAAGGATCTTTCTCCCATCAGGCCCTCAAACCCTCAGAACTGCAGAGTTGGCTTGGTGTTACAGCACAGCGGCCTGGCCTGGCCTGGCCTGAACCCAGGGCCTTGTTTGTGTCTTTAGAGGAGGCAGAAGGTGGGCGGTCACTTACATCCGTGATGGCCTTCTTGGCCTTCTCCTCGGCATTCCTGCACTCCTGTACCGCCTCCTCCACTTCCGACTGGAGTTGGGTCAGGTCCGACTCCATCTTCTTCTTCTGGTTGATGAGGCTGGTGTTCTAGACATGGAGAGAGAAAAATGATCAAATATATACTGCACTTTGTTACCGATTTCATACCCTTTCTCCAGGGAGAATTAAAGGTGGTCATTTTTTAAAATAACAACAAGCCTGCTTTTAGACTATTCCTTGTTTTGTACCTGCTTTCCCTTTTCCTATGAAAGTGGATACATTCTAGACATTATATCTAAGATTACTAAATTCTGAAAAAAGACTTCAAATAGCAAAAGGTCTGCAGTAATACCCTGGAGCTCTTTAGAAACATGTTTTTGTAGGAGCATGCCAATATTCCAAGGAAAATGGAAACAACTTTCTACCGGGACAATATTCCAGAGACGTTTACAGCTATACCAAGAATGTAGTGGGGTAAGGAAGAGGGGATGAGGTAAGCGAATGATGTCGTTCTCACATATACTAAAGAACAAGACTCCACAGGGCACTGTAAAAGGTGGGCACAAAGTCTCATTGCAGAGTATAACTGAAAACAGTGTGGGTGGGTGGGACTGCAGAAAAATGGTGTTCTATCCAGCTTGGTTTGCAAGAGATGCAGTTATGCTTCTTTAAACTCCCAAACTCTCATCTTTACAGAACAAGCTGGAGGCTGTCCTTTAGTTCAAGAATATCAAATAACAGGATATGTTCCACTACTCCCAGATTTGTGACTTTGGCAGGTATCAGCAATCAATCACAACACTCTTAGCTTCTAAGCAGAGATGGCTTTCTCAATACAATGGTTCTGCAGCCACCACAGATGAGAGTTGGCCTAAGAGAGGAAATGATTTCTGACCCTGGCTAGATGTGCTCACTTAGAACATCTGGCTTTTCTAGATGTCCTGGGCTCTGCACTCGGCAGGTTTCCACAAGGTGGCTCCTGACCCTCTCACCTGGGAATGCAGCAGCTGCACCCGCTCGCTGGTCTCAATCAGCTCCTGCTCTGCCAGCTTCCGAGACCGCTCTGTCTGCTCCACCACGGCACGCAGCTCCTCCAGCTCAGCCTGCAGCAGGTTGTTGCGCCGCTCCACAATGGCGATGTTCTCCTTCAGGTCGTCGTTGGCGCGGACAGCGTCGTCCAGCTGAATCTGGGTGTCCTGAGAATCACGAGAGTGGGCATGAGCGGGGAGCCAGCCTTGGTGCCCTTCATCGAGGGCACTTGTCAGAGGTCCCTGCAGTAACCTAGGGGCAGGAGGAATCTGGTGCCTGTGTTGAGACACCACTGCTTCTTCGGGCCACGTGGAGGCCAGTCCCCTCTGGGTGAGGGGATGTCCTGTCCCCGTGTACCTTCAGCAAGCTCTGCAAGCTCTTGACTTGCTTCTGGGCCTCGACGGCCATGCGGTTGGCATGGCTGAGCTGGATCTCCATCTCATTGAGGTCTCCTTCCATCTTCTTCTTCACCCTCAGGGCCTCGTTGCGGCTGCGTGTCTCTGCGTCCAGGGAAGTCTGCAGCGAGTCCACCACCCGCTGGTGATTGCGCTTGGCCTGTTCCATCTCCTCGTCCTTCTCTGCCAGCTTCCGCTCGATCTCTGCCTTGATCTGGTTGAACTCTAGCTGGGCCCGGAGGATCTTGCCCTCCTCGTGCTCCAGGGAGGCCTGGGAAGGGGTGGGGTGAGGGTGGGCAGACAGGGCACAGGGCAGGGTTGGGAGAGAGGATGAGAAGATACAGGGTGTCAGCCAGGACTATGGCCCAGAGAAGAAGAGCTGAGAAGAGATGGGGAGGTGGGATCTGCATTCATGCCCCCCATGGTGCTATTGGGGAGAAAGTGCTGGACTCCCTGGGCTTCCTCTGTCAAGGAAAGGGTCTGGACTTCACAATTGCCAGACCCTCCGGCACTAACACTGCGTAAATTCCTGACCTGTCTAAAGTATTATAGAAAAGAGAGGAATTTTTATAACCACAAATTCAAAATTTTATCTTTGTTTTCCAGGTCCCTCACCCTTTCCTGAGAAAAGTTAGAAGCCCAGAAAACTCAGGGCTATTCCCAGGTGCATAAAAATGAAGAGTAACAATAGCTAATATATATTAAGTGCTTAAATGTGTTACCTCACTTAATCTTTATAATAATCATGTGTAAAACTGTATGAGGTATGTGCAATTAATTCCATTTTACAGATGAGAAAACTGAGGCAGAGAGTGATTAAAGATTTTGCCCAATGACACAGTGAAAGTCCTCAAGCTGTGTTCCAACTCAGGCCTGTTTGACTCTGGAGCCCACACTCCTACCCACTGTTTAAGTGGTTATTATCATGGCCAGATTCCAACTTTTAAAACCTGGTAAGAAACAAAACCTTTGGCGTCTAATCAGACTGACATTTTCCTTTGTGCAGACCTTGGCTTTGGAGGTAGTAATGGTTAGTGAATGGTGGGTAGATAACGTTGAACAAAGAATATGGAATGAATAGATTTTGTCTTGGGTTCAGGGTCACCTGCAGGTGAGGGAGATGTGGGAGACAGTGGCAGACCAGGGTTGGGGTGCTGGGAGCTCTCGGCCCTCACCTCCGCCTCCTCCAGGGCTGACTGCAGCTCCAGCTTCTCGACCTCCAGCTGTTTGCGGACCTTCTCCAGCTCATGCACATTCTTTCCTCCTTCTCCTAGCTGCTCAGTAAGGTCCGAGATTTCCTCTGGGGACCAGAGGGCCAGAAAGCTCAAAGCCTGTGTTCCCCCTGCCCCCTCATGCCCTCCCTCCCACCAGCTCATCTCTGGCCTCTTGGACCCCCAGCACACCCTGAAGGTTCTTGTTCTCCCTCTTGAAGGTCTCCAGGTGCTCCAGGGACTCCTCATAGGCGTTCTTGAGCTTAAAGAGCTCTGTGCTGAGGGAGCGAGCCTCCTTCTGCGAGGACTCCAGCTCCGACTGCGACTCCTCATACTTCTGCTTCCACTCAGCCAGAATCTGCCCGGAGACAAGGCTCACTCTTCAGCCCCCCAGCCTTAGCCCCCCAGCCCTCCTGCTTCCCAGTGCCCCAGCCCCCAGCCTCAGCCCCATGTCCAAGATCTGTCCCTGGCCCCGAGCCTGGGCTCAGCCCTGCCCTCCTCCCCAGCCTCCAAGGAGGACGGCTCTGGCCTCGCACTGAACCCCTCACACCCCCTTGCCCTGCATGCTGGCTGCAGCCCTCACCCAGGGCCCACCTTGTCGAAGTTCCTCTGCTTCTTGTCCAGGGCTGCAGCAGCAGCATTGGAGCGCTCCACGTCCACCATCAGGTCCTCAATCTCATTCTGTAGCCGGTGCTTGGTCTTCTCTAGCGAGGAGCACTTGGCATTAACAGCCTCCACGGCCTCCTCGGCATCCTGCAGCCGCTGGGCCAGCTTCTTTCTGCCCAGGTGAGGGTGGAGGGTGTGTGTGTGACTCTACTGGGCAACAGTGGAGCCTTGGGTGGACCTCCTCCCACCCCCTCCCTGTATCTCCTTGAGACGCCGTAAGTCCAGCCTAGCAGGAGCTGAGCCTGCTCATGCCTAGAACAGAGTCCGCCAGCCTGTGCTGCCCAGGCATCCTCCCTACCTGCAGTGGCATGTGGGCGTCAGTGCCCCCTGCCCTCGCCCCCCACACAGGCTGATCGACGGTAGCTCCTCTGACCAACAAGCTTTTTGCTCGTCTTATACGTGAGCATCAGGTATAACCCGGGCCAAAAGCTCGCCTGTCACAGGAAGCGGGTCAGGGCCAGCCAGAGTTCACAGAGTATAGAGTTCAGGCTTTCTTCCAAGCACTTCTGTTGCCCTCTGAGATCCTCCTGTCTCTTCCACTTCCTTCCCATGACCACTCTGCCGGTCCCCACCCCAGGTCCTCTCACCCCTTCCTCTCTGAGAGTCAGGTTAAGGGGGTATCTGGAGCTCACTTGGCTTCCTCGAGCTCCTCGGTCCGCTGAATGGCGTCCGTCTCATACTTGGTCCTCCACTGGGCCACCTCTGAGTTGGCCTTGGACAGGACGCGCTGCAGCTCAGCCTTGGCCTCCGTCTCCTCCTCGTATTGCTCCCGCAGCAGGTCGCAGTCATGCCGTGCCGACTGCAGTGCATGGGCCAGGGCGTTCTTCGCCTGGGGAGGGGTGGGCACCAGGAGGTGGGAGAGACTCCCTGTGCCCCATTCTCTAGATTCTCTTCTTGTCTAGTACTTCAACCAAGCCCAGCCTTATGCACCATGTGGGCTGATATTAAACCTCACTGTCTGAGGAGTTTTCCAGTCTGCTCACCCCATTCGCTTAAGAATAAGGAAAGATGCATTCAATGACGTTTAGCTGCAGGGCAGAACCTAGACTGGAGAGTCTTTCCCTTGCAGAGGACTCTCTCCAGCTCCAGGCTCCATTTCTGGCATTGAGGTGAATTGCTCCAGGGCTGCCGTCAAGCCTGCCCACCCTCCCCACTGGGCCTCACCTTGCCCTCCTCCTCCAGCTGCCTTTTGAGGTCCTCCATTTGTTGGGTATAGGAGAGCTTCCCCCGGGTCAGCTGCGAGATTAGCGCCTCCTTTTCCTCTAGCTGCCGGGCCAACTCTCCTGGAGGTGAAATGAGAGGGGCTTGTGGGCCATTCCACAAGTTATGTCCTGCTGTAGGCAGGTGCAGGGCTGGTTAGAGGCACCCACCATTCTCAGTCTGCAGCTTGGCTCGCTGGGTAGTGAAGTCGTTCAGGGAGCGTTGGGCCTCTTCTAGCTTCATGCGGTACTCATTGGCCTGGTCCTCCAGCGTCCGAGAAACTTTCTCCAGGTTTGCCTTCAGGAAGCAAGACAGGAAAGGTGAGTGTGGGAGGGGCTGAGTTGACCAGAGGAAGGAAGAGAGGGTCAGAGATGGGGAATGCCAGAGGGCAGGAAGGAGACACAGAAGGTGTGGGAGGGTGCAGTCTGAAGAGGTACTAGAATTAAAGAAAGGAGGAACATGAAGAGATAGGGAGAGGAGAGCCAGAGAGGGGCAGGAGAGAGAGGAAGAGAGACTAAAGGGTGATGAAGGGAATGAGAATGACAAGGGAGATGTTGGACAGAGAGAAGGCGTGGGGGAGGTGCCCCTGTGCAGGGGAGAGGGAGAGGGGAGGCTGAGCAGAGCCTGCCTTGGCCTTGATGATCTGCTCCATGTTGGAGGTGACGTCGTCCAGTTCCAGCTTGAACTCGCTCTTCTCCTTCTCCAGCTTCTGCTTCACCCGCTGCAGGTTGTCGATCTGCTCGCCCAGCTCTGCCACGCTGTCAGCGTGCTTCTTGCGCAGGGCGGCGGCCGTGGCCTCGTGCTGCAGCGTGGCCTCCTCCAGGTCCCGCCGCATCTTCTGGAACTCGGCTTCGCGCTTCTTGTTCATCTCGATCTGCACGGACGTGGCCCCGCCGGCCTCTTCCAGTCGCTCGCTGATCTCCTCCAGCTCCCGGGACAGGTCTGAGCGCAGCTTCTCCACCTTAGCCCTGGCGGTGCGCTCCGCCTCCAGCTCCTCTTCCAGCTCCTCGATGCGCGCCTGGGTCAGACACAAAGGGCTCAGACCCACTGCCTGGACCCCTCCACTGGAATCCCCCCGGCTCTAAAAGGCTACCAGGAACTCACGTCCCTCTCAAGCAGTGGTTCTCAACCAGGGGCAATTTTGTGCCCCAGGGAATGGTTGGTAATGTCTGATTGTCATGACTTGGTAGGGCTTGCTACTGGCATCTAGAGGGGAGAGGCCAGGGATGCTGCTGAACATCCTATAATGCATAGGCCATCAATAGCAATTTGGTTGAAGCTCCCGAGGGCATCTTAGACCCAGTCTGAGCATCTGCAGCCCCGAATCCTGAGAATCTGTGTTTGAAGGGGAATCCTAGGATCCTGTGAGATCAAGAAGTTCAGAGTCCCCAGATTCACTAGGCTCTGTTCCGCTATCCATAAGGCAGGAAAGTGAGTGCTTGTATTTTACAAATATTTGTGACACTATGCCTCAAAACAATCAAATACCTTTGCAATTCTCCAAGTTAACCACAAAGTCCAATCAACCATATTCCTTGCTCTCCCAGGCTTGCTGTGTTTATGCCCAGGGCTGGGTTTCAAGACGATTGCTCCCTTCCAGGCCAGGAAAGTGCTAGCAGGGTACTCTCCTCTTCACCTCATCTCCTCATCCTCTTTAAATGCCCTTACCTCACTTTTCTGACCTTAGCCTTGGTCCTGGCTAAATTGGGAGAATATCCTATCCACCATTTTGATCTGTTGTCTGGTTAGCCAGGAGCAAAATGGGGGTTCAGTGGGAATCCCTTCACCTGGGGTTATGGACAGCTTTAAAGGACTGTCCATGGATGAGTCCTAGGAGCAGCAGAGAGGACCACCGTGCCTCTGCTCCCAGGATGGAGAAGGTGAGACTTCTGAGCAAGATCTTGGGGATGAAGGAGGAGCCGTAGCCTATTGCCAAGACCTGATGAGATTAACAGGACTGTTATTCTGAGTCCAAGAGGCCAAAGAAGTTGCCCAGACCTAGGGTAGAAGAACTTGAGGATGGCCCGACATTCTAGCTAAAACCCAGAAGGGGCATCCAAGAAGATGGGAGGGCAAATTACTAATGAAGGTGGGCCAATCCCTATGCAGCCCCAGAGGAGTGGAATTGTGTTCATACATTACTTGCAGCCTGGGCCATGGGCCTCAAGTGCAGAGGGGAGACTACCTCTTTCTACCAGCCACAGTCTGCCCCAAAGTGAGAGGACAAGGTCCTGCCCCAGTAATTGAGTTCCTGTTGCCCTTGGGGTCACTATGTCAAGTCCTGGCCATGTAGCTTCTGTAGCTCTAAAATGGGGATGACAGTGGACTTCAAGGCTCTTCTGACAAACCCGATACTAAAAGCATATTGAGGTTTGAGGTTCATTAAAGCTAAGGGAGACTATGGCTGTTCACTTAATCTTGACCTGCAGAGGAATGAGAAGGCTATGGAGAAGACAAAACAATACCTTCTTAGGCTAGTGGTTGGCTGGCTTCTCTAAATTGGGCTATATTAATATGATACCTGTATAGAATTTCCTAGTTGACAAAGTGGTTTCAAATACATTATCCCCTCTGGTCCTGTGTGGTAGGTATTATCAGTGTCATTTTACAGGTGAGAAGAGAATCTGAGGATCAGGGAGGGTAAGTGACTTGCTCAAGGTTGTAGGAATTGGCTCTTATCATGAGTGCCCTATGGGGACTCAGCCTGGGTTAGTGACTGGGTTAGTATCAGGAAGAATATGAACAGAGCAGCTCACAGGAAGGTGCTCCTTGAAGCTTTTTTTGTTTTTGTTTTTTCACCTCACATTCAGAGGGCAGAACTACCAGAGGAAGGGTTAGAGGAGAATAGAGCTCTATCATTTGTCTTAGAGTAGAAAGTTCCTGAGGCAGAGCAGATCTCAAAAGGAGAAGCCCTTTAGTAGGTATGAGTCTCCCTTCTCAAACAGTTTTGCTAACACAATGTATTCTTGCTCTACAGAGGAAGGCTAGTGTTCCTGAGTGCCTGTAAGTCAGGGATGGTTGGATCTATGAGGCTGCCTGGAGTTCCAGATATTGTGTAGAACCCTAAGCAGCTGCTGCAGCCTCAGTCACCTCAGGGCTATTGAGCTCCCACTTTCCTGCATTGGGGAAAAAAAGTCACCTGATTTTCCTTCAGTTTCTTCTGTAGCTGAAGGGCCAGTGCCTGCTCATCCTCAATCTTACTGTTCTGCTGATTAATGTCGAACTCCTTCCTGCAGGAGAAGGGTGGGGGTGGAAGAGTGACAAATAACCTTTCTTCCTCTGGCACTCATTGTCTTCTTGGCCGTAGTACACCAAAATCAGCACCTCCCCCTCCCCAGGCCAGCCCAGAGAGTGGAGGAAGAGGGCTGTGATTGACCTCATTCCCATTGTGCCCAAGGCAACAGTGGGCAATGGAGGTGCAGCACCCTGCATTCTATCTACCAGGTCAGACACCTCCATTAGCCCCTCCTGGCCACCATAGTGTCCTACTTCTTGAGCTTTTCTTCCAGCTGCAGTTTATCATTTTCCAGGTCCATGATGCTCTCCTGTGTCAGCTTCAGGTCGCCCTCCAGTTTCCGCTTCGCTCGCTCCAGGTCCATGCGCACCTTCTTCTCTTGCTCCAGGGATCCCTCCAACTGATGAAGAGAAGAAAATAAGCAAAGTTTGGAAAACATGACATCCACAGTGTATGTTCTTTTGCCTCCTTCTAAACTTGAAGTCCAGTGGGATTGGAAGTCAAACCAGTAGAGAAATCCTGCAAACACAAAGGATTCAGAGACCTACTCTAGTGAGGAACTACAGAGAGTAAAAAAGCTCCAAGGGCCATAGAAGTCAATTCTAGGGATCAGGACTTTCTGGGCCATTGGTGTTGCCTGCAAAATCTTGCTCTGAGAGCAGGAGCATGGTTATTACTACTCACGTCATCCACCTGCTGCTCCAGCTTGACCTTAGACTTGGACAGGCTGTTGACCTTGTCCTCCTCAACCTGAAGGTCATCCAGGGCCTGCTGATGGGCCTCTTGTAGAGCTTTCTTCTCCTTGGTCAGCTTAGCAATGATCTCATCTAGCCCAGCCATCTCCTCGGTTAGGTTCTTCACCTGCCGACCAAAAACCCATCCCCTTTAGGGTCAAAGATCACCAGCCTGGAGACATCTATGGGGACTTCCACGCCAAGGACCAGGACTACACTCTAGTCTGGGAGTCTTGAGGAGACCGGGGCTGAAGCCAGAGGGAGCTGCCCTCACCTTGTTCTCTGTTGCATGCTTCTCCTTCTCCACCTTGGCCAGTGTCAGCTCCAGGTCATCAATGTCCTTCTTGAGTTCCGAGCACTCATCTTCCAGCTTGCGCTTCTTAGCAGTAAGCTCCGCGTTCATCTCCTCCTCGTCCTCCAGTCTCTCATTCATCTCCTTCACTTTGGCCTCCAGCTGAATCTTGTTTTTGATCAGCTGGTCGCAGCGCTCCTCAGCATCATTGAGGTTGTCTTGTTCCTGGGAGAAGAGAACAGGGAGGAAGCTGATGGTTAAAGAGAGGAGACCTAGGGTCTTAAAAAGAGCTGGCACTCCTAGACTCCCAGTACCTCGTTGTGAGATGGGCTATAATCTAGGGGGGGGGAGGCGAGGGCTGAAGAGATAATCATGTGGCCTCACCGCCTGCACTTGGAGCTGCAGGTCGTTCTTCTCCTGCAGCAGGGACACCATCTTCTCCTCCAGCTCCTTGCGGCGAGCCTCGGACTTCTCCAGCGTCTCTTTGATGCGCCCGAACTCTTCCTTCATGGTGGCCATCTCTTTCTCTGTCTCTGCGCTCTTCAGCAGCGGCTTGATCTTGAAGTAGAGCTTCATCCAGGGCCAATTCTTGACACCCATGAAGGCCCGAATGTTCCACTGGATTACCAGCAGGGCATCCCTGACAAGGAAATGTGGAGGCAGGGTGGGGCACTATGAAAGAGAGCTTCCCAATCATGGGCCCTACTAAGCAAGTTCGTAGGCATGTAGACTTCCTTCCTGTGCACACCCACCTCCAACATCACTACACTGAACATGGAGTTGCCTGATAAATATTTATTAATCAATTTGATGAAAGGGCAGTTTATATCCTCCCAGCTAGGATATTAGTGGTAATGGAAACTACCACTTATAGAATGTCTACTCTGTTCAGTTTTTCGATTCTCATAAGAACTTCAAATATGTTAAAAATTATGTAGGGGTTTACGTATAAGAATGTCTATAATAAGTATGTAAATTATGAAGCATGAAAGCAAAATGACTATCCATGAACCTACCACCCAACCAAGAGGTGAAATGTTACCAACCATTAATCTACCTGTGCATTCCTTCCTACACCCCTGCTACCCCACCAGGAGCAGCCGCTGCTTTGAATCTTATTCTTCCTTTCCTTGCTTTTTCGAAAATGGTTTTAACCGCATATGTATGTATCTTTATTTTAATTTAATTTAATTTATTTTGGGATGGAGTTTCACTCTTGTCGCCCAGGCTGGAGTGCAATGGCACAATCTTGGCTCACTGCAACCTCCGCCATCTAGGTTCAAGCAATTCTCCTGCCTCAGCTCCTCAATAGCTGGAATTACAGGTGTCTGCCACCATGCCCAGCTAATTTTTGTAATTTTAGTAGAGACGGGGTTTCACCACGTTGGCCAGGCTGGTCTCTAACTCTTGACCTCAGGTGATCCGCCTGCCTTAGCCTCCCAAAGTGCTGGGGTTACAGGCATAAGCCACTGTGTCGAGCCGTATGTATGTATCTTTAAACAGTGAATGGCTGGTTTTGATTATTTATGAGCTTTATAAAAATTACATCATACTGTGTGTATCCTTCCAAGATTTGCCTTTGTTTACTAACAATATGCTTTAATGTTCAAACATATTGTACCATGTAGTTGGAGTTCACTTCTTTTCACTGTTTTATAATGTTCCGCTGAATGACTGTAATACTATTTACCCATTCCCCTGTGGATGGAAATTCAAGTTGTTTTAAGATCTTTGCTATTATGACCAATGCTGCTAAAAAGATTATTTTTCATGTCATGGTGTACATGTATAAGAGTTTCTCTTTAGGAATGTACTCAGGAGTGGAATGGAGAAGTATGCAGCTGTTCAACTTTAAAAGATAGTGATAAACAGTTTTCCTAGGAAGTTGCACTGATTTATACATCTGTAAGCAGTGGATCAGGCTTCTTAATTTTTGTCAGTCTAGTGATTTTTAAAACTTTTTAAAATTATTTTTTCTTTCATTTTATTATTATCTACTTGTTTCTTTCATTTTTTAAAATTTGTAGACCATCTGAGCAAGCAAAGTCTAGTGTTTTAAAATGGTATTTCATTGGTGTCTTAATTTGCATTTTACTATAGAGAATTTTCTTAAAAAAAGAAGAAGAGGAATTTGCAATGAGATTCGAAGTGGTAAAGTAACTTTCCCAGGCCAGATGGTAGGTCTGAACCCAGGTCTCCTGACCCACACCTAGTTGACATTGCAGATATGCCTCTATATCTCTAGTGCATGCCTCCCTTTTCCTGCTGTCTCACCTGCGTTCCACTATCTTCTTGAACTCAATGCGCATGAGCTGGCCCCGGGCTTGGGCCTGCATACATGTGATGATGCGGCTCAGTCTCTCATCCCGCATCTCCTCCAGCAGCCCCAGCAGCCCTGCCTTGAAGAACACCTGCAGGCAAGGGGTAGATGCAACAGGCCACAGCCTCAGAGGGTAGTATCCAGGGTGAAAGAATAGGGTGAAAGACCCTGCATGAGCTCCCAGGTGACCCATCACCCCATGCCTTCTAGAAGTGAGAGTAAAAATTAGACAAACAAGACTGGAGTGAAGCCTGGGTTTCAGCCCTTGATAAGGTTGATAGGGAAGCCAGAATTAGGGTTCTGCCTCCTAAACTCCTCTCTGCTCCACTCAACATGGCCACCTGCCCTGCAACCACCCAGTGGGGCTCTAGACTCACCTTGGTGTGGCCAAACTTGTACTGGTTGTGGTCAATGTCCAGGGAGCTGAGCAGCTTCTCTGATCCCTTCCTGCTGTCAATGAACTGTCCCTCAGGGATGGCCGCTGGGTTCAGGATGCGATACCTGAGGAAGGAAGTGCCCAGAGTCACCCATGCTCTGCAGTGATCTGCTCTGCCCACAGAATTCCAGGGCCACCTGCAGCCTCCCATTCCCACCAGAGTAGCCCTGGCTTCCCTGTTCTCTGAGCTCTGGGGCGCCCTCATACCCACCTCTGCCGGAAATCCCCGTAGAGGATGCGGTTGGGGAAGCCCTTCCTGCAGATGCGAATGCCCTCCAGCACGCCATTGCAGCGCAGCTGGTGCATAACCAAAGGATTGTCCATCACCCCTGTGGCAGGAGGGAAGGGAAAAGGGTCAGCCTTAGGGTAAAGTGGATGGCAGCTGTCCTCCCCAGACTAAGGCCTTCTCCTGGCTCACCTGGAGCCTTCCGCTCATTGGGGATGATGCAACGCACAAAGTGAGGATGGGTGGTCCTCAGGTTAGTCATCAGCTTGTTCAGATTTTCCTGGAGGCAGATGAAGGTGGGGAGTTAGGAGTCACAAGGACCATCTCTTAGGCCCTTAAACCCTGGTTCCCAGACACTCTTCACCAGAATCATCAAAGGGACAGGGGCTGGCACATAATTTATGACGTGAGTTTAGGCTTGTGTGGAACCTACACACCAAAAAATGACTACGTAACTCTAGCTTCTTTCCTCATTAAACTCAAGCATCAGAATAGGTGATGCAGCCAGAAGACTCTGGGCTGGGCCATTCCACCAAGTGTCCTGGCACCCCTCGGCCCTTCTTACCCGGTGGAGAGCTGACACCGTCTGGAAGGATGAGCCCTTTTTCTTGCCTCCTTTGCTTTTACCACTCTCCCCTAAATAACAAGAGGAGGAATAATGAACAGGAGCTGGAAAATAGAGGAGCCCTTGAGCAGAGGCAGAGCTCTGCTGCTAGCTTGGTAGCTCTGAGACTTTGGGTAAGGAATTCTCCAAGATTCAGTTTACCATGAGGATAACAGTAACAACTTCCCAAAGTTGTAAAGAGGATTAGATAAGACCACGCCTCTGGGGCAGCTCACTGGTGCTTGCCCATAGTAGGCACTGACATACATCAGTGCCCTTAGCCCTCCCTCTTCTAGACTTGCCCTTCCTTCTTATATCTTTCCACATTCTACTTTTCTTCTTCTTCTTCTTCTTCTTCTTCTTTTTTTTTTTTTTTTGAGACAGAGTCTCACTCTGTTGCCCACACTGGAGTACAGTGGCACAATCTTGGCTCACTGCAACCTCTGCTGCCCGGGTTCAAGTAGCTCTCCTGCCTCAGCCTCCCGAGTGACTGGGACTACAGACATGCACCACCACACCAGGCTAATTTTTGTATTTTTAGGAGATAGGGGTTTTCACCATGTTGACCAGACTGGTCTCGAACTCCTGACCTTGTGATCCACCTGCCTCGGCCTCCCAAAGTGCTAGGATTACAGGCATGAGCCACTGCGCCTAGCCTCTACTTTTCTTCTTACACTTTATCTTCTTCATTTCAAGCCACGTCCTTTCTCTTCCTTTTCTGAACTGGAGGCTCCTTTGTTCAGTGTCCTCTCAATGTTTGTTGAGAACTCCCACATGCATCGCTCCCTGCTGGGCACGGTACAGGGATGCATGCGCCACCCTCACTGACTTCCAGTTACTCCCAATCTTGATGAAACATGAGACAGCTATATCAACACCCATAACACAAAGCAGAGAACGGCAAGTGCTACAGAAGCCCAGATGGACGGTGGTGAGGTGAGCCAGGAGGTGGCTTGACTCATGGGCTCCCCTGTGCCTGCCTCTGGAGTCATGTGCTTTGAAGCATCAGGACCCTGGCCCTTTGTGCCTTCATAAGTCCCCTGGCTCAGCGCAAGGGCTGCCCACTTACCAATATCGGCAGATGCATAGGAGGAGAAGAGAGTGGCCATGAGCTTGAGGGAGGACTTCTGGTACAGGGCCACAACAGTCTCGTTGAGAGGATCCTTGTTTTTTTCCAGCCAGCCCAGGATGTTATAGTCCACAGTGCCGGCATAATGGATCAGGGAGAAATGGGCTTCCTGCTTCCCCTTGATGTTGCGTGGCTTCTGGAAATTGTTGGACTTGCCTAAGTGGTTGTCGTACAGCTTGGCCTTGAAGGTCATGTCGGTGGCCTTGGGGAACATGCACTCCTCCTCCAGGATGGACATGATGCCCATGGGCTGAGGGCAGGGTGAAGAGGCAGAGAGAAAATCACTGAGCACGCTCCCAGGCTTCCACAGTCCCACACCCTGACAGGAAAAGGACTCTAGAGCCAGTAGCACTGGCCTGCTGAAGGGGGGCTGTGCTGGTACCTCTTACCCCAAAATAGGAATCCAATATTCCTGGAATTAAAAGAGCCCCTTCCTCCCTCTTTCTGCCCAGTGGATACAACAAAGAGCCATGCACTCCTAATCACCCTCCGCAAGGCCCACAGTGCCTCACAGCACAGCCTCTTCTCTCTGATGGCTCACTGCCCCAGAGGCAGGAGGGCAGGGACAGATGTGTGTCAAAGGCACTGGGCCAGGCTCTGTCTATATGACACCAGTAGCAATTCTTCAAGGGTTAGATAGAAGGATCCAGGTTCTTCACCACACTCTGCACTTCCGAAAATGTGGTGGTTCTTGACTTTTCTTGGGGGCAGGAATCCTTTTAAGAATTTGTTAAAACTAAAAACTGTCTCTCCAGAAAAACACATGTACACACAAATACACATACACACACACATGCACACACGTATGAATGTACACATGCCTTTGTCACACACAGTTTTATGGGATTCTGAGGGCTCTGAAAGATGAGAACTCTGGTTAAGAATCTGGATAATGACTCAAAATATGTGGGGAAGCTCCCATTTTCTGAAGGCTGTGGCTGGGCTGGGTGTGGATCAGACGCTTCTGGCTCTGGCCTGTGCTGACAAAGAGCAGAGGTTTCCTGAGATCAAGTCAGACCTGGGCCACAGGGCCTTCCGCCTGTGGCCTTGTCTCTTCTCAGGAATGCCCATAGGCAAGAGAGCTGGAGACTAGCTTATTTCTCAACCAACAGGAAGGTGGTGGGAGGCAAACATCTCTAATTTCAGCCTAGGGTCTTTCCATGAATGACGCTTGTCATGGGCAGTCAGAGGGGCCAGGGGCCTCTCCTTCACCACATCTCACTCTTAAGACACTGAGGGGACCACCACACAGGGACATAAAGTGCAAGCTCCTGGAAAAGGAATAACGGAGCGGGGATCATCCTGTTCATGCCCATGACTTCACAGTGGGGAGAAGCTGGGCCTGGAGAAAGGCCTGGGATTCTTGGGACTCTAGTTTCTTGTGTGTAGAAGTGACTCGGCCGCCACTTTGGATGGCAGAGGAGGGAACATAGGTGGTGAGGCCAAGAAGGCACCTTCTCGATGAGGTCGATGCAGGCCTGCAGGTCCATGCCAAAGTCAATGAATGTCCACTCGATGCCCTCCTTCTTGTACTCCTCCTGCTCCAGCACGAACATGTGGTGGTTGAAGAACTGCTGCAGCTTCTCGTTGGTGAAGTTGATGCAGAGCTGCTCAAAGCTGTTGAACTGCAGGGGGCGTGAGGGGTGGGAGCAGTCAGGAAGTGGGTATGAGTGGCCATTGGGGCTGTGCTCGTGCACTGTGCTTGAGCCCAGCAGGGCGTGGCTGGTCCCCTCCATGTCAGGGCAGTGGAGGAGGGCTTCCCCTGAAGACAGGGACAATGACTGCCTCTGTCACCACACAGTCCCCATGTCTGGGGACTTCTCATGTCTGGTCCACAGCTGGCTCTCAGCAAATGACTATTGAATGTGGGAGTGAGCAAGTGATTGTTCTCCCCCTCCCAGGGGTCCCAACTCACATCAAAGATCTCGAAGCCAGCGATGTCCAGGACTCCTATGAAGTACTGGCGTGGCTGCTTGGTCTCCAGGGTGGCGTTGATGCGTGTCACCATCCAGTTGAACATCTTCTCGTACACTGCCTTGGCCAGTGCCCCGATGGAGTAGTACACCTGCTGCACGCTCTGCCCCTTGGTGACGTACTCGTTGCCCACTTTCACCCGAGGGTGGCACAGCCCTTTGAGCAGGTCAGCTGAGTTCAGCCCCATGAGGTAGGCCGACTTGTCAGCATCTTGATGAGAGGGAAAGGAGTAAGTGAGCACTTTCTTTCTTTCTTTCTTTTTTTTCTTTTTTAGGATAGAGTCTTGCTCTGTCACCCAGGCTGGAGTGCAGTGGCACGATCTTGGCTCACTACAGCCTCCACCTCCTGGGTTCAAGCAATTCTCCTGCCTCAGCCTCCCGAGCAGCTGGGACTACAGACGTGAGCCACCACGCCAGGCTAATTTTTGTATTGGTAGTAGAGACAGAGTTTCACCATGTTGCCCAGGCTGGTCTCAAACTCCTGACCTCAAGTGATCTGCCCACCTTGGCCTCGAAAAGTGCTGGGATTACAGGCATGAGCCACTGCACCTGGCCTGAATGAGCATTTTCAATGAGTGAGCCTCCTTCTCTGTCCTGGGGCCAAGACTTTAGGAAGCATCAGGTCCAATTTCTTCTCCTTAAAGAGGAAGAAATCAAGGCCTGGAAGAGCACAGAGCTTGCCGTGGCTGCTCAACCAATGTGTGCCTGAGTCAGGCTGGAGCCCAGGCCCCCTTATCCAGCCCATGGTCTCTTGCCACAACTGGCTCTTCTCAGCTCTCTCTCTACATCTCTGGCATCTCTGGGCCAGGTCTTTCGCAAGCACTGCTGTGGGCATATCCCCACCTTCACTGTGTCCCTCACCTCTCCAGGGCAGGGATGTGGCTGAAGGGCTAGATGTCCTCTGCTCCCTGTCTCGTTCGTTCTCTACCCCAATGTTTAGCCCTGGACTGGCCATGCTGTCCTCTCCATCCACATGTTACCGAATCTGACTGGCTGGGAGATCAAGACCCCCAAGAGTATATCAGACTGCACCACACTCCCACTCCCAGCCTTCCAAATGTGCCACCTAACATGGGGATTTCTCTATTTAGAGGAGTTATTTGGTGTAATTTCAAGAATGTTGTAATAACTGTTGGTATGTTATCATGAACCTCAGGTTGACATTTTGATCTGGGCAGACTTGGAGACGGGTCCCTGAAGGTAGGAAGGAATGTTCTTGGGCACCTGTCTAACACTGTTTGCACCTTCACATTTTCTCAAAGGACCTCACAGTAGCCACCAGAGGAGTAAGTAAAGATCGTTGATCCATTTCACTGAGGAGGAAACTGATGCACGAATGCCCTAGGCTGTGTCCTGACCCCTGGCCCACTGCTTCCCAAATAGAACATGGTATGAGCCCACCAGGGGCTTACCCAAGGGCTGAGGAGCAAAGGCCCTGCATTAGTGATGGTGATGTGGAGAGCTCAGGGGCTGTGCTTCCTGGGGCTGGGCGAGTCTTGGGCACGGAGGAAAAATCCCCACCTCAGTTCTGGTGAGTGCAGGAGGTTGAGGAATTGGTGGGATTGTGGTGGACTTTCTGTCTGCCCACCTCTCCCACGTCCCTGTCCCTCACCATCCCTCAACACACCCCGCTGCCCCACAAGCCTCAGATTCTCTAGGATCTGAGTCCCTCGGAGAGCCTGGTCAGCACCTCCGGCCTTCCCAGTGCTGCCTGCCTGCCCCTCCCACCTTCAGTGCCATCTGGCTCCGCCTGCTCCTCCCGCTGCTTCTGCTTGAACTTCATGTTCCCGTAGTGCATGATGGCTCCCGTCAGCTTGTAGACGCCAGCTTTCTCCTCTGAAGTGAAGCCCAGCACGTCAAAGGCGCTCTGGGACAGAGCGAAAAGCAAAGAGAGGGGTTGGAGCGGTGGCCCCAGGAGCTCCTAGAGCCCCTTGAACGGCTGCAGCAGCCCCCTCACTCACATCGGTGGCCATGAGCTCCTCGGAGTCATCAATGGAGGCCACGGACACCTCTCCCTGAGACACGAAGGCGTAGTCGTAGGGGTTGTTGGTGACCAGCAGCATGTCTGCACCAGGCAAGGAGCGGGGCAGGGGCAAGGGGGCAGGCGGAGGGCAGGGAAGAGGCAGGGAGAGTTGGGAAAGGGAGGGAGGGGGCAAGGAGGGGTAAGGGATGGGGAGAATGGAGGAGGGGAGGACAGGGAGCAGTGAGAGAAGAGAAGTCAGCAAGGACCGAGAGTGAACCCAGAGGAAGTGAAAGGGTAGAAGAGGGGCCCTGGCAGGGGCTCCAATAACAAGGAGGAGGGAGGGTGGCAGGGGAGTGACACATAGGAGATGGGGAGGCAAATAAAGAGAAGGCAAAGACAAGCCGAGGGAGGAGTGGAGAGAAGGGTGGAGAAGGAGTGAGGTGTGTGACTGCACAGGGAGGCGAGAGGAGATGCAGGTGATCTTGGGCGGGAAGGGAGACAGAACTGGCGGAGTGAGCAGAGGGAGGAGGGAAGTGAGCAGCAAGATGGGGGCACAGTGGGGAGCAGGAGGGCCCTGCCCTGCACACAGCTGGCTTTGGGGAGGGCAGCAGGGACAGCAGTGGGTGGGGGGTGGCAGGCAGGCTCACCCAGCAACTCCGGCTTCTTGTTGGACAGAATCTGGTAGAAGATGTGGTAGTTTCTCTCAGCTTTCAGCTGGAAGATCACCCGGGACTTCTCCAGCAGGTCTGAGGTGGGCGGAGGGGAAGAAGGCAGGTGAGGAAAGAAACAGAGTAGAGCCAGAAGAAGGTGGCCATGGGGGCAGGGGTTACCCACAGTATGATGAAGAGGGCCCGGCGAGAAGATGTGGCTTAAACAAAAAGGATTCTAAAGCCCAGAGGCAAATGCAGACAAAGACAGGAGATGGCAGGAATTATGAGACTGGCCACCAGGCAGGGAGAGAAGGCAGAGGGGGACCTGGAGGGTGGCAGCCTCCCTGTTGGTACTCACAGGTCTCTATGTCCGCAGAAGCCAGCTTTCCAGTGGCCCCAAAGTGGATCCTAATGAATTTCCCCTGGGGGACGAATGGGACAGAGTAAGGGAACTGGTGGGAAGGACAGAATGAAATCCTGGACCTCTATTCAGCCCAGAAGTCCTGGATGGTTCTGGAAATGTAAACAACCTCTTTGGTGTCTCAGTTGAGTATAAGTGAAGCCGGGCAGAGGATGCCACCCTCACACAATGTGCAGGGACCTCCTAGTGGAACCTCGGCCCAGAGGGGAATGCACATGGAATGCCACCTGCTCGTACCCCTCATATGATCTCACCTAATCCTCCCAGTATTAGGTTTCACAGGTGAAGGAACTAGGGCTCAGAGAGGTGTGAGGACTTGCTGAGCAAGTGGAAAGTCAGGCCTTTGGCTTCAAAGCCTAAGCTCTCTTCCCACCAACATGTGCATGTTGATATCCCAAAGGCAGATACAGTACAATCAACTGGGTGTGGCAAAACAGCACCCCTTTTTTCTTGTCAAGGATGGATGAGGCCATTGGGAGTGGTCAAAGGCACTCACGAAGCGGGAGGAGTTGTCGTTCCGGACAGTCTTGGCGTTGCCGAAGGCCTCCAGAGCGGGGTTGGCCTGGATGATCTGGTCCTCCAGGGTGCCCTATGAAAGGAACAGAACTACAAGGGTTCATCCTCCATCCACCTCCAGGCAGTGGTGAGAAGGCAGGGAGGCTGCCTTGGCCCTGAGGAATGGATGTTGGGGGCTGGGTGAACCTCTGGTGGGTCTGCAACTCCGTAGGATCCTACCCAGACCTCAGGGTGAGTGTCTCCTGTCAGGAAGGTCTTCCACACTGGGCTGACCATCAGAAGCCCAGTTCAGTGTGGCTGTCCCCACCACGTCACAGGTAACTTGGGTCAGCCTGCCCCCCCCAACCCCTGTTCTGCTGAGCCTGTGGCCCCCATGGCACCTTGTTCGCATTGGCATTGTCCTTCTTGCCACGGTCACCTATGGCTGCAATGCTGGCAAAGTACTGGATGACACGCTTGGTGTTCACAGTCTTCCCCGCCCCGGATTCTCCCCTGGGGGCCACAGGAACCAATCAAAACTCAGAATTCCTACTGTTCTCCATACAGCATGCTTCCCTTCCCAGCCTGGCCATCAGAGCCCAGCACTCAGCAGGATATGCCTGTCATGGTTCATTGCTCTGGCACCCCTCTAATGAGAGCTCAGTGCCCCATGCTCCCTGCAATCCCAGCCTTAAACCTCTCCTCCCAGCTACACTGCAGGCATCAGCCTGTATGCCCCCAGCTGAGTCCCTTCTGTGGGAGGATGGCACTTGCTCACGTGATGAGGATGGACTGGTTCTCCCGATCTGGAAGAAAAAAGAGGAGAAGCAATGGGGTGAAGGCTGAGGGTCTGGGTGGGTGTCCGGGAGGAGGGGCAGAGGCCAGGGGCCACCAGGCTCACCCGTCAGCATGTACTGATAGGCGTTGTCGGAGATGGAGAAGATGTGGGGCGGGGCCTCACTCCTCTTCTTGCCCCGGTAGGCGGCCACCACCTCAGCATTGTACACCGGCAGCCACTTGTAGGGGTTGACGGTGACACAGAAGAGGCCCGAGTAGGTCTGGAGCAGGAGACAAGGCTGGTCATGAGGTTGGTAGGGATAACCTGGGACAGGTGGTGGTGGCAGCCAGGCAAGTCCCTGTTCACTTCAGCTGGCTCTGCTCCTCCTGTGACTGACTAGGGGTGGAGTGGGGAAGGGGACTTGGGTCCCTTGGGAGAGTCCTCCCCCTTTCCTTGGGAGAGCCTCCCTGGCTTATTTGGCCTCCATGCAGGACAGGAAGTGTCTGCAGTGTGCAGGAGCCACTCACATAGATCATCCAGGCTGCGTAGCGCTCCTTGAGGTTGAAAAGCACCGCGGGCTCGTGCAGGAAGGTCAGCATGGCCATGTCCTCGATCTTGTCGAACTTGGGTGGGTTCTGCTGCAACACCTGGTCCTCCTTCACAGTCACCGTCTGGAGGGGGCACATAGGCAGGAGGATGGGTGATCACACTCCCTCCGGGACCCTTGCTGGCATTGCCCACTGACCTCCTCCCAGGACACAGGCCATGACTTAGCCTTGCTCCCCTTGCTCTGACCAGTGCCCCAGCCCCTACCCTCTATGTCCCCTGGGACACTTTCCCCAGATAATGTCCCTTCCCACTGTATCGCCCATCCTAGAGACTGTCCTAGGATACCTTTCTCTTGCCAGATGCCCAGACCATTCTGGGGATACCCTGTGCCCATGACCATCACTCTTCAGTCCCTATGTTCCAAGGATCTTGGGGCAAACCTGGAGACTGGCAGCTCTCAGATGTGTGCACACCTTATGCTGACCCCAAGGCTGTCTCCCACGGGCAGTGCTCTAGAGTATCTGTTGCTCAGGGCAAACCTTCACCCCTGCTGGAAAAGCAGTTCACCCATCTACTCCACACTCCCCATCCATCACTGTTGGTGTGGTTTGATTGGCAGCAGTTTGCCATGCTCTGATGTCACTAGATCCTGCCAATAGGTATTCCAGCGTTTTTTATAGTGGAGAAATCCATGGCTCTAAATGACTAAATGATTTGCCTGCACAGTGACTAGCGGGTGGCAGAGCTGGGATCAGAGTCAAAAGCCCCAGGGGATTGTGGCCTGTTATTCTACACTTTAATGGGTTGTAACATTCAGTCAACAAGTTCATGAGACACACAGCCCTGAGCCACAGCTGGTAACCAGGGGTGATTCTCTTGGCTGGCATGAACAAACCAGGGACCAGCAGCTTCTGAGTGCCAGTCAAGGATGGAGTGCTCAGCTCAAAAGTTTCTGATCTTTGTGTTCATCTGGGTCTAAGAATTTACTCTTGATTTGGGTGAACAGAATTTGAGAAAGTGGACCCACAGAGGAAACTGAGGCACAGGGAAGAGGGATACAAGTGCAAGAAGGGGGCATCATTTAATGCTGTGTTTGTGTCCTCTTTATGTACAAGACACCTTTGAGATGAATACTGAGGTCCTTCTCCCTCAGCATCCTCTCTGGCAAGGGGCACATGGCCCTGGGTGGCACCTGTTGCACCTGCTTAGGTCAATTTGAGAGAGATCAGATTCTGGGCTCCTCAAAGAAGCATGTCCTGGCATCCCCACTGGCCTTGGTTTTTCTCCAGCTCTCTCAGCTCCCACTGCAAGTGGCTCCACCTCTGCATCTTCTTCCCCAGACCTCCTTCCCTTCCGCCCTGGCGCCATGCCCCACTCACCTTCCCATTCTCGGTTTCAGCAGTGACCTTGCCCCCTTCCCGGGACACAATCTTGGCTTTGACAAACTCTTCCTTGTCGTCCGGCACGAAGCACTCAGTGCGAATGTCAAAGGGCCGGGTCTGGGCCTCTAGACGCTCCTTCTCTGACTTGCGGAGGTACTGGGCCGCTGCCCCAAAGTCAGCCATCTGGGCATCAGTCATCTTGGTGCTCCTCTGGGTCAGAGACAGGAGGGCTGTGTTACTCCTGAGGGGGCCCAGGCTCCAGCGAGTGACTTTGTGCTCTGCAGCCCCCCTCCCTGCACCCGCTCCTCTCCTCCACCCTGGGAGAGGCACCTGCTGTTGCACCCTCCCCGACTCAGGGCTCTGCTTCTCTTGCTCTCTGAGGTGACGCTGAAGGACAATCTCTGTAAGGGGTTTGCCTGGGGTGGCACTGGCTGGAGTTTGCTGAGGGGTGACGCTGAGTGCTTGGGACAGCAAAACCCTGGTGCAGCAATCTGGCTCTCAGGAGAAGCGTGCCCTGCTCTCTGCAGAGAAAATGGGGGCAGTTCTCACCTGGTTATCCCTTCACAGAGAATCCTGAAGAATCTGAACCGTGGGTGGAGCGAGGAACCACAGAGGTAGAGCTGGGCAGAAAGAACAGATGAGGAGACTGAAGAACAACAGAGGCAGGCCAACCGGGGATGGAGGCAGCCCCAGAGCACAGACAGGCAGGACAGACCAGGGAGTCAGAAAGAGAAAGACGCAGAGGCAGAAAAGAAAGGGCACCGAGTCAGTACTAGTGTGAGGGACCGGGTGTGGAAACAGGGTTAGAAGCAGAGAGGCAGGGATGTGAGAACACATGCCAAGAAGGAAGGGCAAGGGAGAGAGACAAAGAAGCACGATTGTGGCAAGTGTCGATGAAGACCAAGAGGCAAGATAAAACCAGGATCAAGGGAAGGAAGCCATCCAAAGGAGGAAGGAAGATGGAAAGATGGGAACAACATGTAGGAGACACAGAATGATGCAGAGAAAGAAATGGAGAGTCAGAGAAGAAAAGAGGTTTCTGGGTTTCCTGTGGAACCCCCTTGTGTCAGGGGGAACTTCCCTGGGCCTGGAGATAGGCAGTTTTAACAGAGCCCTTAGGCCTCCAACTGATCTGCACCCCACTCCTGGTGAAGGAGGTCCCTCACGGTGGGGGATCTATGGACGGGCTACAGGGCATCCCACCCCAAACCTCCTCTTACCTGGGCTGGAGGAGTCTCTGTCTGTCCTCAAAGCTCCAGTTCCTTTATATCTCATTTCCCCCACCCCCTGTCTAAATTTGGAGTCCTTCCGGAGGGACCCTCCCTCCCACCACTCTTCCCTCCTGGCTCCTCCTCCTTTGATCCTTTGGCTCTGGAGGTGACAGGAGGACAGCAGGGCCCCCAGATTTGCCCATGAAAGGTCTGCTGCCTCAGCCTCTCTGGCTCCATGGCCTTTTTTTAGTCCTTGGGCACATTCCTCCCCTCCAAAGGGCTGATGAGCAGATAGTGGGAAGACAGGACCTTCTCGCACCGCCTCTCCCACCCCACCATGGCCCTTACCTCAGTTATTTTTAACCTGAAGGGTGAATTGAACACATGGGTGAGGGTCACCTTCTCCTGCAGGCCAAATGCCTGTCCTCTCCCTCCCAACCATGGGCTTTCCTCCCCTGTTCCCCAGCCTCTCCTTCCCGCTCTGACCTGCCCTCACACAGCCCCAGGCTGGGAGCATCTTCCTGCTCTTGGAACTGGAGTCCCCAGTGCTAGGGACTAAAAGCTGGAGTATGGTGCCCAGGGAAGGGATCTGCTGTCCACTTCCATGGCTCAGTTTTCTTTTGTCAGGAACTTCTGTCCTGGCCTCAGTCTGCACAAGTGCCATGCCTGGTCTCCTTCTATTCCCCAAGTCTCCAGACAAGTGTCCTCCCGAGGTCTTGAGGCCACCCTGGTTTGGGGACACATCTGGAGTCCCCACCCCTTCCCTGATGCCCCTGATAAAGTGGCCATCATCCAACCTGCTCAAACAATGGAAGGGATTCTCCCCTGCCGCCTCAGGCAGATTTTCACACAGAGCCCCAGTTCGGCTCTCTCACATGTAGACTTGAGCGCGTCTGTGCCCACCTTCAGCCACATATGCAGATTTTTCACACTTACCCACTCAAGCTTGCAGATTTCTTTTCTACTTTCTTTTGTGTACACGGATGCACGCATTTGCACGTCCACATTTGCACACATAGGCTTTTGCCCTCCCCTGCCACTCTCTGCTCCTGGGGTGGGGTGGGCAGAAGCAGATGGTGTTAATCCCAGGGCCTGAGGGAGGAGGGGGGTGGGTGGGGGGCTGCCCCCTTCTGCCTCTCCGGGCTGCCAGAGGGTGCAGGTGCCTGGCAGGCCTGGGGATTTACACCAGCTAGTCCCCAGGCTCCGCATTCCATGGGGGTGGGGCTCTGTTGCCTGCCCCCTCCCCAGGCAGAACTTTGGTGCCCCCTTCCAAGCCCTCCAGGGCTAATACTCACATGCCCTTCTTTGTGGGTGTCCTCAAGCACCCCAGGTCCTCAAGGCTTTGCTCCCCATCCTCCAATGCTGCCACCTCTCAGAGGCTGTAGGTGTCAGGTCTTCAGCAGGCTGTTCCTGTTATGACTAAGAGTGGACATTGTGTTCAGGAAACAAAGCCAGACTCCCCTGCTCTGGCTTCCCCCCACCCTCACACCCAGGAACACTCTCCCAGCCCCCCTCCCACCAGTTTACTGTCACCTCTCAATATAGCTCTAGGGTGTGGAGGTGGGTAGGGAGACAGGGGTCAGCTTCTCTGGGCAGGAGCACTTTCCATTAAGATGTGGCCTCTCCCCAAGCTCCCTAGCTCCCTAGGACGCAGCTGCCCCATTCCTGGGCTCAGGAACACACCTCTCTCCCCAGGGCATTTGGACCTTTTCTCAGTGTCCTTGGAGGGACCTGAGTTGACCCCACATCCCCATCTCCTGCAGGTGCTTATGCCAAATCATTACCCCCAGGGGATGCAGGCCACCTGTCCCCAGCTCTAGGTTACTCGAGGCCCCAGAATTCGAGCCAGGGGGTTAGCCCATGGCCCAGTGCGTCACTGCTTGGTTCCCATAGCTCTGGGGACATGATAAGGAGCTGAGAACACCAGGTCAGTCTGGGTCGGGTCCAGGTGACAAAGACCAGGCTTTGTCCTCAGGGAACCCTGTGCTCTGAGCAGGCCTCACTTGGTATAGGTGGTGGTGGCAGGGCAGCGGGTAGTGGAGATGGGGGGGGGTTAGTCCCCCGCTTTATGGAAGGAGGAGGAAGGAAGGTGTTCGCTCAGCCCCAGGCCCTGCCCCTGTCTGCTCTGCTGTACTGTCCTCTCCCTTCCCCAGGCTACTTCTCTCCCTGGCTCTCACATACTGCTCTCTGTCCTCCCTCAGCTGCCATGAAAGAGCTCCTCATTCTGCTGGGAGTCCTGGCGTATGAGGACAGGGATGGAGGCTTTGGCCACAGGTGAGGGTGCCAAGGAGGCAGGGCTGGCCTCCCTGGCACAGGTTGCCTCTCTTCTGCCTGGCTCCCCATTGCATCTGTCTCTATGTCTCACCTTCATTCCCTCTGCCTGCTTCCCCATCTCAGAGTGGGGCCTGCCTCCGATTCTCCCTGACCCATATCTCTGCCCAGCTCAGGGTCTAACATGAGGCTCTGCCTTCTCCAGGCTGGCCTCTTCTCTCGCTCTGGGCCTCCACATCTTGCTCCAGGCTCTTCCTCCTCCTCTCTCCAATCTCCTTGCACCTTCCTGACTCTCCTTGCATTTGCAAGTGACCCAGGATTCTTTCTTTTACTCGGGATCAATGCCCTCAGCTCTTCAAGCTTCTCCCTCCAAGGCTCCCTCTCCTTTCCTCTCTCCCCATCCCCCTCAGCACCCCTCCTTCTCCCTGGCTTGGCTCTCAGTCCTCTCTCAACCCTGCGGCCTGCGTCCAGCCCCTGGCCATTCTCGAAGGATCTGTATCTTTTGCAGTCTCTCTTGCTCTGGTTGCTTAGGTGCCCTGGGTCTCTCTGCATAGCTCCCTTTTCAAGGGTCCTCTCCTTTGTTTCTAGTTGTTTCTTCATTGCTGTTGAAGTCTGTTCCTAGCCAGAGGAATGGCCCTAGGTATCTCGGTCCAAGCCGAGGTCGTGCCACTACACTCCAGCCTGGGCGGCAGAGTGAGTCTCCGTCTCAAAAAAAAAAAAAAAAGTTAGAGCTGGAAAAGAATCCTGGAAGTCACAGAGAACTGAATTACTTTGGCCTCTGGGGCTGTGTGGTTCAATTGAGTGGGATAAATGAAAAGGAAGCATCCTGGTTTGAGGGTGCTCTGTCTGGGTTGGCCTAGGGAGGGAGAATGGAGGCGGCTAGGAGGAGAAAGGTGGTGGCGCCTGTGGATCTTTCTGGAGCCTCCTCATTTCCTGTATCTTTTTTCCTTGTCTCTGTTTCCTGTGGCTACCTTGTCCCCTGGTTGCTCAATCTCTTTGTCCACTGCCACCCTCTCAGATCTTTTCTTGTCCCCTCCCTACCCCCTTTTTCTCCTCTGCTATCGCCTGCTATTGTCCAGTACTGATTTCTCCTTCTCCAGCATAGGGCCCTTGCCCTGACTGCCACAGTCAGAGCTCAGAGTTCAGAGCCGGGTACAGAGCAGGAGTGGGCTCTGAGTTGGTGGGTTGGGGGAGATCCAGTCCAGGGCTGAACCATGGCTTCCCAGGTTCCCAGTGGGGCCGACAGCCCCAGTGCCTCCCAAGCCCCTGCCCTCTGTGGACCACAGTCCCAGGCCCACCTAAGCAACCCAGCTGTGGCAGGAACTCCAAAGGGGCTGAACTTGTTTAGTTGGAGGAGACTTATCCCTTCCTCCACCTCCCGACCTTCTGGGGAGCCATCCCTTCCCTCCGTCTCCCTGGAGTCCTGCTCACACATAACCTTCCCCAGTCCCTCATCTGTCTGCCTCCTCTCAAGAAGACTTGCCATAAATGGGCCGAGAGAACCCCATCTTCCCACAAGCCCAGAGGACAAAGGGCTTGGTAATGGGAATTACAATGGGAAGAAATGAGTGGGAAGAAGGGAGCACCCTGGGCCAAGGGGACTCGGCCCTGGGAGGAGCTGAGGAGGACTGCAGGTGGGCTGAGAGTGTGTTTCTACCAGCTGTGGTGGGGGAGGGGGTGCGCTGGCCTCTGGAGGTGGCTGCAGAGGGTGGTGGCTCTATTTGTAAGGGGATGTGGGCTACAGCTGTGAGTCCTTGTGTACTCTCAGAGACTCACCTGGGACTGGCATTTAGGCAACATTGCCTCACCTGGCCCAGTGGTTCACACTTCTGCGGGCTCAGAAAGGGCACTGGCCAGCACCCACACCCCGAACTGCCACCCCTTGCCCAGCCCCGGGCGTTATCCATGGTAGTGGGTTGGGGGCAGGGTTGATGGAAGCTGGGGTGCAGGTCCACAGTAGATGGGCTCAGGGTGCTCTAGGTGAACTTTAGGGGTCTCCCTAAATCTTTAAATCCCAGCTGGACCGGAGAGAAGGCTGGGAGGAGAGGTGTCGCCTCTGCTGCATTTGGCTGGTTTGGAGGAAGTGAAAGGGGGTTTCAGTGCTGCTCCAGGAAGCCCTCCTAGGCCAGGCCTTTGAATTTTCCCCCTCTCCCCTGCATTTCCACCTCCCCTAGTCCAGACCCCACCCCGGGGTCCCCAGGGCAGTGAAGAAGAGTCTGGAGTCATGATCTTGGCTTCAAGGAAAATTGCTTTATTCTGCTTCCTCCCAAGGAGCTATTACACAGGCTCCAGGATGGGGCTTCGCTGGCACCCCCAGGGCTGAGCAGATCAAGATGTGGCAAAGCTACTCCTCATTCAAGCCCTTTTGAAAGGAAATAAAGTCCAATTAGTCCTTAGAGAGATGGTATTGGGCAGGGATGGGGCACTGGAAAGAAACGTGAGAGGGGTCTGATGGTGGAGGCCTGCTGTGTGGGCAGGTGGAAGCCCCTGTGGCAGCAGCAGATGTGTTTCTAGAGATCGATGTGCAGGGGGCAAGTTCTGCAGGGTAGGGTTCTGGGTTTGGCCAGAGGGAAGTTGCCTGGGCGAGAACAAGGGGGTTCTCTGGGATGTTCATTTTAGGTTTGAGTTACAAGATTGTAGGACAAAATTAGGTGGGAGGGAACTGGAAACTAGCAGTTGGGGGAAAATTGGGATATACAGGTTGTATATAAATTAGGGTCTTCTAGGATGGCAGACCACCCTAGGGCTGAAATTCCCAGAGCCACTGAAACTTAGAGCTGAGCTGGGAGTGGTGGCTCACGTCTGTAATCCCAGTACTTTGGGAGGCTGAGGCAGGTGGATCACAAGCTCAGGAGTTCAAGAACAGCCTGGCCAACATGGTGAAACTGCATCTCTACTAAAATACAAAAATTAGCTAGACATGGTAGCACATGCCTATAATTCCAGCTACTTGGGAGGCCGAGGCAGGAGAACCTGGGAGGTGGAGGTTGCAGTGAGCCGAGATTGTGCCACTGCCCTCCAGCCTGGGTGGTAGAGTGAGACACACACACACACACAAAAAAAAGTTGGAGCTAGGAGAATCTTAGAAATCACACAGAACTGAATTACCAATTACCTTGGCCTCTGGGGTTGTGTGGTTCAATTGTGTGGAATAAATGAAAAGGAAGCATCCCTGGTTTGAGGGTGCTCTGTCTGGGTATGCCTGCTATGGGGGTGACTAGCAAAGCCCAGAGGAGGGACCCACCTTGGTGCCAATGTCACGGCTCTTGGCCCTCAGCTTGTTGACCTGGGACTCGGCAATGTCCGCCCGCTCCTCCGCCTCATCCAGCTCGTGCTGCACCTTGCGGAACTTGGACAGGTTGGTGTTGGCTTGCTCCTCCTGCGGGAGGTGGGAGCATGAGGTGAGAGGGGGCCTGGGTTCTCTGACCTCTGGCTTGGGGGACGAGCTCTCCTATGCCTCCCCTGGACCTAGTCCCCATCAGGGTCACTCACCGCCTCCTCGGCCTGGCGCTTGTAGGCCTTGACCTTTAGCTGCAGCTTGTCCACCAGGTCCTGCAGCCGCAGCAGGTTTTTCCTGTCCTCCTCCGTCTGGGGGCCAGAGGATAGGCAGGGGGTGAAGATGGCACAGTCATAGAAGGTAGCATCCCCTCTGCCCTGCCCTGCTTCATCTGACATCCTGACCCAATTCTACTTTCTGATCCTCACTGAACACTTGAATTCTCCTTATAATTTCTTACCTGATATGTGTAAATATTTTAAATGATCTGTACCAGGAAGAAGTCCAAAGAACTAGTGGGACTCCTGAAACTATACACAAAATTGTGTGTGTGCAGTGCTCCAGGGAGCAGGTTTTTCAGGGTCCGGGGACCCCATGGATCATAAATTCCCCTGCTCTGGACCTCAGCATGTGCTGGGAGTGACTTTGGGGCTATGAGTATGATGGAATTTCCTGGGCTGCAATGCAGATGACACTGACTTAATCTAGGTTAAGGACAAAGTGTGCTTAGAGGGATGGTGACATCCTGGATTGGAAAAGAAACAAATTCTAATTCAGAGTCTGATTCTAGAAAACACCTCGGAAAGCTAGAGTCCACATTGCCTTGGGTAATGGAAAAGTTTTGATGCTTGTTTGAATGGGATTGTGTGTTTTTGGTGTCTGTTGGGGGTGACGCTGGTGAGCTGTGCTAGGTGAGCTTTGTCTGGAATTCTGTGTGTGTCTCCTGGGGATGGGCTGAGGGTGGGTGTTGAGATGGAGCTCAGGCCAGGAGGCTCAGAGACTGACCTCTGAGCTAGGGGACATTCAGGGTGGGGCAGGGCTAGGCAAAGTGAAATGGGGGCTGCATTCCCACCCTCGCCCTGGAAGAGGCTAAGAGCAAACTCTTCATTCTCCTTAGCTGGCTGTCACCGTGGTCATGGTGCCAGGGCTCTGCCTGGAGTCACCGCCCACCGCACCTGGTAGGTGAGCTCCTTGATGCGCCGCTCGCTCTTCCTCATGCCCTTCACCGACTCCGCATTGCGTTTCTGCTCTGCCTCTAGCTCATTCTCCAGCTCCCGCACCCGCGCTTCCAGCTTCTGCAGCTGCTTCTTGCCGCCCTTGAGGGCGATCTGCTCCGCCTCGTCCAGCCGGTGCTGCAGGTCCTTAATGGTCTGCTCCATGTTCTTCTTCATGCGCTCCAGGTGGGCGCTGGTGTCCTGCTCCTTCTTCAGCTCCTCTGCCATCATGGCGGCCTGTGTGCAGGAGAGAGGTGGCACATGGTCTGGTCAAGTCACACACTCACGCCCCAGCCCACGGAGAGACACATCTGGATCGGGTGGGTGGAGGGGGGCACTCACATCTGTGATGGCCTTCTTGGCTTTCTCCTCGGCGTTCCTGCACTCCTGCACTGCCTCCTCCACTTCGGTCTGCAGTTGGGACAGGTCAGCATCCATCTTCTTCTTCTGATTGATGAGGCTGGTGTTCTGGGTTGGGGGAGGGGTGGGCAGAGCACGAAAAGCATTGAGCATCTATGCATAGCTCTCAAGCCTTGCTTGCTGAGTCCCAGCCTGTACTCCCTTCAGGAATGAGCAGGGGAGCTGCTCACCTGGGAATGCAGCAGCTGCACCCGCTCGCTGGTCTCAATCAGCTCCTGCTCTGCCAGCTTCCGAGACCGCTCTGTCTGCTCCACCACGGCACGCAGCTCCTCCAGCTCAGCCTGCAGCAGGTTGTTGCGCCGCTCCACAATGGCGATGTTCTCCTTCAGGTCGTCGTTGGCGCGGACAGCGTCGTCCAGCTGAATCTGGGTGTCCTGAGGATCAGGAGAGTGGGCATGAGTAGGGAGCCAGCCTCGGTGCCCTTCACTGAGGGCACCTGTCAGAGGTCCCTGCAGTGACCCAGGGTCAGGAGGAATCTGGTGCCTGTGTTGAGACACCACTGCTTCTTCGGGCCACGTGGAGGCCAGTCCCCTCTGGGTGAGGGGATGTCCTGTCCCCGTGTACCTTCAGCAAGCTCTGGAGGCTCTTGACTTGCTTCTGGGCCTCAGCGGCCATGCGGTTGGCGTGGCTGAGCTGGATCTCCATCTCATTGAGGTCTCCTTCCATCTTCTTCTTCACCCTCAGGGCCTCGTTGCGGCTGCGTGTCTCTGCGTCCAGGGAAGTCTGCAGCGAGTCCACCACCCGCAGGTGGTTGCGCTTGGCCTGTTCCATCTCCTCGTCCTTCTCTGCCAGCTTCCGCTCGATCTCTGCCTTGATCTGGTTGAACTCTAGCTGGGCCCGGAGGATCTTGCCCTCCTCGTGCTCCAGGGAGGCCTGGGAAGGGGTGGGGAGGGGATGCAGGCAGACAGTCAGGGCACAGGGCAGAGTGGGGATCTGTTCACTAATCATGGATACAAAGTGAGTTCAAGAGTGGTGTAAGTGGTTCAGTCAAAGATTCAGGAGGTGGAGGAAAAGAGAATCTAAGAGAAAATAAAAATAAACCTTAGGAAAGGTGATTCAGGCCCTCACAGGGGAGAGCTAGCTATGAAGACAAGGAGGAAAATGAAGAGAAAGGTGTTGCCAAGGAAACAGAGGCAATCAGGTATAGAGTATAAAAGAAAACAGGCAGGCAGAGGTGGGAACCAGGAGGTGTGTGGAAATGGGAAACTCGGCTAAGATGCAATGGGTAAAATGTTTATATGAAGGGAGTTCAGTGACTGGTCATTCATTTACTCCACAAATCTTCATTGAGTGCCTACTATGTGCCAGGCTCTGTCCTAGGCTCTGGGGATGGGACAGTGAACAAAGCAGACAAAGCGGGGGATGAGAACAGGGACCAAAAGCCTGAAGTTCAGCTCCCTGCACCCCATGCCCTGCACACACACACACCTCAGCCTCCTCCAGGGCTGACTGCAGCTCCAGCTTCTCGGCCTCCAGCTGCTTTCGAACCTTCTCCAGCTCATGGATAGTCTTTCCGCTGGAACCCAACTGCTCAGTCAAGTCGGAGATCTCCTCTGTGTGGGGAACACGGTAACTTGGTTGAGGGCTGCTGAGGTCCAGTGGAGTTGGAGGGACATGCCTCTTTGCCCAGACCCCTCTTGGAGCCCCTGGGTGGCACCATATGGGGACACTGCCAGTGCAGCCCCTCCCCAACCTCTCGGGCCCCCAGCACACCCTGAAGGTTCTTGTTCTCCCGCTTGAAGGTCTCCAGATGCTCCAGGGACTCCTCATAGGCGTTCTTGAGCTTGAAGAGCTCTGTGCTGAGGGAGCGAGCCTCCTTCTGTGAGGACTCCAGCTCCGACTGTGACTCCTCATACTTCTGTTTCCACTCGGCCAGGATCTGCCCGGGAACATGGCTCAGTCTTCAGCCCCCCAGCCTCAGCCCCATGTCCAGGGTCTGTCTCAGGACCTGCCTGGGCTCAGCCCTCCTCCCCCGCCTTCAAAGGGGACAGCTCTGGCCTCGCACTGGACCCCTCATGCCCCCTTGCCCTGCATGCTGGCTGCAGCCCTCACCCAGGGCCCACCTTGTCGAAGTTCCTCTGCTTCTTGTCCAGGGCTGCAGCAGCAGCATTGGAGCGCTCCACGTCCACCATTAGGTCCTCAATCTCATTCTGTAGCCGGTGCTTGGTCTTCTCCAGTGAGGAGCACTTGGCATTAACAGCCTCCACGGCCTCCTCGGCATCCTGCAGCCGCTGGGCCAGCTTCTTCCTGCCCAGGGGAAGGTGGGAGAGGGTGGGGAGGATGGAGGGTGTGGATGGGGACAAGAAGAAACAATATGAGCCTTCCAGAAGACAATCCTTGAAAACTCAGAAGTGTAGCTGGAGAAGCCTGAGGATAGGTCCCAGGGGCTGAGAATGGCAGGCAGAGGATCCCAGCAGGGTGTGGAGACCAAGGCACCTTCTGACCCTGGGCCAGCCTCTGGGCTGTGGACATGGAGGAAGTATGGGTTTCCTCAGCCCTCCCCACTGCCTTTCCCTGCCACAGTGCCCTGCCCCAGACGGAAGCACTCTGCCCTCAGACAAACCTTTTGTTCGTCTTATATTCGGATCAGAAACATAATTCGAGCAAAAAGCTTCCCTGAGAGGAGAAGGAGGTGGGGCCGGAACAGAGTCCTCCTATGTTGTCAAACACTAGCTAAGCATCTCCTGTGTGGGATCTGCTGAGGCTGGGGCTGGGCCAAGTCCTGCCTGCAAAGGGGCCTCAGCCAGAAGTCAGGCTGCTCGGAACTCACTTGGCCTCCTCAAGCTCCTCAGTCCGCTGAATGGCATCTGTCTCATACTTGGTCCTCCACTGGGCCACCTCTGAGTTGGCCTTGGACAGGACGCGCTGCAGCTCAGCCTTGGCCTCCGTCTCCTCCTCATACTGCTCCCGCAGCAGGTCACAGTCATGCCGGGCTGACTGCAGTGCGTGGGCCAGGGCGTTCTTTGCCTGGGGAGGGGTGGGCACCAGGAGGTGGGCTCAGCTTTCTCCATAAAGCAACCCCACCCTTGCCCTTCTCCTCACCCCAATGTCAACATCGTCCCTTGGCCTCATCTATGTCCAAACCCCTGGTGGACCTAGCATGGTTTACTGTTTGCTAATAACAAATAATGCCAATATGGCAGTGAACTATTTAAGAAAAGTTTCATGGCCATTGGCCCTGAGCTCCTCCCCACACCAGACATGGTCATCATCGCTGCCATTTTACCTGGTTGGGGAGAGGGAAACAGGCTCAGAAAGGTTGGGGGACTTCCCCAAGATCACTGAGCTGTAAGAGGCAGGTTAGTATTGAACCCTGGTGTTTTTTAAAACTCATGTTCTTTCTTCTTTTTCATGAGACCACCAAAGTGCTAGGAATAGGCTCCAGTTTAATTTCTTTCTCCAGGTTGCAGATTCCCCTGCGAATCCCAGGACCCATTTGTGCAGTCCTTACATCCCCTTGCTGTGCCTAGGCAAAGCCATCTCATGCCTCCCTAGTTCATTTCCTCTCCTCCTTCTCACACCTAGCCTCCCGCCCGGGGATGCAGCAAAAGCAGAGGGCCTCAGCCTGGGGAGTAGATGGCATGTGGTAGGGTTTGGGCTATGATTTCTTTTTAGAATTCTTGGAGAACAATTGGTCTATAGCCAGCCTTATTCCTGGGAAGGGAAGTGATGTCAATGCAAGGCTAGTCAGTGTGCTCCTTGCTTGGGCCAGGTGGCCAGAGTCTAGCCCTTACCTTAACCTCCTCCTCCAGCTGCCTCTTGAGGTCCTCCAGCTGCTGGGTGTAGGTGAGCTTGCCTCGGGTCAGCTGGGAGATCAGTGCCTCCTTTTCATCCAGCTGCCGGGACAGCTCACCTGGGGAAGTACCATTCTAGATCAGCACTCCTATCCCCACCTCCTCCCCTAACCCTCAGGCCCCATTCTCTGGAGAGACTCTGTGTCTCTGAATGCATGTATTGGCGTGTGCGGGAGGCTGGAGCGGCTCAGGAGGTTGGGGAGACTGTGGTAGGATCCATGGAGACCCTGCTCTAGGCTCACCATTCTCCGTTTGCAGCTTGGCCCGCTGGCTGGTGAGGTCATTGACAGAACGCTGGGTCTCCTCCGCCTTGCTCCGATGCTCATTCATCTGGTCTTCCAAGGTCCTGCACATCTTCTCCAGGTTAGCCTGAGAAGGGAAGGAGAGTTATATGATGGATGTTGGGGGTAGAGGGGGGTGCAAATGAAGGGAGTGTAAGGGGTGCAACTAAAGGAGAAAGGAAGAGGAAGATGTGGAAGGAAGGAGGGAATGGGAGAACCAGGCAGCGGAAGGGAAGTGGGAAAATGAACCATGAAGGAAGAGAGACGACACGGGCAGAAAGTGGAGGTGGGAGGAGGAAGTTGGAGGAGGGGAGGCTGAGCAGAGCCTGCCTTGGCCTTGATGATCTGCTCCATGTTGGAGGTCACGTCGTCCAGCTCCAGCTTGAACTCGCTCTTCTCCTTCTCCAGCTTCTGCTTCACCCGCTGCAGGTTGTCGATCTGCTCCCCCAGCTCTGCCACGCTGTCGGCGTGCTTCTTGCGCAGGGCGGCGGCCGTGGCCTCGTGCTGCAGCGTGGCCTCCTCCAGGTCCCGCCGCATCTTCTGGAACTCGGCTTCGCGCTTCTTGTTCATCTCGATCTGCACGGACGTGGCCCCGCCGGCCTCTTCCAGCCGCTCGCTGATCTCCTCCAGCTCCCGGGACAGGTCTGAGCGCAGCTTCTCCACCTTAGCCCTGGCGGTGCGCTCTGCCTCCAGCTCCTCCTCCAGCTCCTCGATGCGTGCCTGGGTCAGACACAAAAGGCTCAGACCCACCGCCTGGACCCCTCCACTGGATTCCACCTGGTTCTAAAAGGCTCTTGGCTTCTCTGGAACAGCAAGTCAGTTTAGCTCCTCCAGCAGAGAGGTGGGGAGGATTTGGGGAAGATGGTTTGAAGAGCGGAGTTAGCCTTCCTTTGGGCGAGGGCCTGATAGTCTACATGCTCTTTAATGGAAGGAAAGTGATTGAAACTTGCTCTTAAAGATGGACAGAGACCTGTGTTCTGGGGATATTTTAAGTAGTTTAGTCATAAAAAAATAAGAAAAGTTGAAAATGACCAGACAACTAAAGATCTAACACAACTTCTGCTCTAGAGTAAGGAAAGTCATGCCATCAGAGTTGAGGAGCCTGTAAAAACCTCCATGTAACAGGGGAGGGCATGGAGACCCAGAGATCTGGAGTGGGCTCCCTGAGGTCACCCAACTAAGGCAGAGCTGAGACAGGAAGCCAGGAATTCTGCCCTCCTGGCCTGTGACCTTTTCGGGGTGGCTGTGGATCACCTCGCCCCTTTTGGATGTATCCATGGGGACACTGTGATAGCTGCGTGTCTGCCTCCAAGGACACATAATCAGTTCCTGTAATGCTGTGAACAGGACACCCTAGAGGAGGGGGCAGGGGAAACAGAACCAGCCCAGGGACTAAGCATCCCGCGAGGGTGTCCAGACCTCACCTGAAGCTCCTTGAGCTTCTTCTGCAGCTGGCTGCCGAGGGCCTGTTCATCCTCAATCCTTGCGTTGAGAGCATTCAGCTCAAAGTCTTTCCTGTGGGGAAGGAGGGATGGCAAGGTAAGGAAGACTCGTGGGGCCTCAGGAAGGTCCACCAGTGGTTGAAAATGGTAATGAAACAGCTAAAGAGTAGGATTTCATTAGAAAAACAGCTTCTGGGGGTGATATAGGATCCCTGGAGGTGTAATACCTGTGGTAGGATTGAAATGCAACAAGAACGTAATGGGAGGAGTGCTGTAGACAGGGTGATGGGGCCTGGGCTCTACAGGACATTCCCACCTTTGGTCCTTGTTTTCTCGTCTGTAAAATGAGGGGGTTGGACTAGATTGTTTGAAAGGTCCCTTTTAGCTCTGATGGTCTTTAATTTGTCACTGTTGCTTTGGGTAACTCAGCTAACCTTTCTGAAAGTTATTTTCCTCTTTGGTAAAGTGAAATTAAAGATACCATCCTTAAAAGATGTTTTGAGAATCAAATAGGATCATGTATTTATTCATTTATTCAACACATTCTGTGCCTGGGAAGGTATGAAGATTCCTGTGCAAACACAAACTTGAAGAGGATGTAGATTATGATGATTCTCAAAGCCTCTCAAAGTCCTGAGCCTGAAACACCATAAGAACTTCAATTATCAAAATATGTTCTGCAAGCTCACTGTTTACCAATTCTGGAAAGTCTATACATTTTGGAAGAACTTACACTAAGAATTGAAACGACAAATTAAGCAAAACAAAGAAATGGCCCTGATCCTCTGACTTCTTAAGTGTGAGGGCATTTCTTGGTGCCCTGTGGGCTCTCTGTGGAAAGCCACGAAGGGACTTTCCTAAGAGGCTCTCATGTGGAGCCTTCCTCCATGTCAAGGAACTGGTTTCCAAAGAGAGATGCGTATAAAGGGGGAAGGCTGTTATTTTCATTCCCACTGAGTGCCTAATAAGAAGAAAGGACTTAAGGGATACAATGGACTTTTTGCCAGGGAGGACCATCTAACTAACCCTGATATATGGGACTGAGGGAGGAAAGCCCTTGTGTGGGAGGTCTTTTCCCATGGTTTGCAACTCTGCTTGTGGAGGCTGCATGAGGTTGTTGCCTCAGAGGATGGCTGTCTTGTGTCTGCTTGTACTGTTATGGGCTGGGGAGGAGGAAGGACAGCAGGGAGGGAACACAGTACTTTTTCAGTCGCTCATCCAGCTGCTGCTTGTCATTCTCCAGGTCCATGATGCTCTCCTGGGTCAGCTTCAGGTCGCCCTCCAACTTCCGCTTCGCTCGCTCCAGGTCCATGCGCACCTTCTTCTCTTGTTCTAGGGATCCCTCCAGCTGGTAGAGAGAAGGAGCCAGGCCCAGTAGGCAAAGCATCCTGACTTGGTGATTCTGTTGTTCAGTTGCCCCAGGACTTGGTAAATCTCTGAGTTCAGGACTTGGGAAACCTTCCCCAGAGTGGACCAGATGTTATTAGGGGACTGTGAGATTGCCTAGATATAGGGGATGCTCAATCAATATTTGATAAATAAAGGAATGAATGATTGTGGGATGAAACCCCAAAGCTGTATTCTTTCTTTTTTTCTTTCTTTCTTTCTTTCTTTTTTTTTTTTGAGATGGAGTCTCACTCTGTCACCAGGCTGGAGTACAGTGGTGTGATCTCAGCTCACTGCAACCTCTGCCTCCCTGGTTCAAGGGATTCTTCTGCCTCAGCCTCCTGAGTAGCTGGAACTACAGGCACGTGCCACCACATCCAGCTAATTTTTGTATTTTTAGTAGAGACGGAGTTTCACCATATTGGCCAGGATGGTCTCGATCTCTTGACCTCATGATCCACCTGCCTTGGCCTCCCAAAGTGCTGGAATTACAGGCATGAGCCACTGCGTCCGGCTGCAGTATTCATTCTTTCAGCATCCTATAAACACCTACTGGGCATTGGGCTCTGTGCTAAGCACTGCAGTCCCCAAATTGAATAGACCCGTTTCTGTCTAAAAGAAGCCTGTAGTCTTATGGCTGAGATAGAAGCTTAAATAATTATAATACAGAGTGATAAGTGAGTCAACAGACATATGTGCATCAGAAGGAATAACGATCAGATTCTACCTTAAATATTGGAATTTCAAAAATTCTTCTTGGAGAGCCTCACAAAATTTCCAAAGAAATATATCATGTTCTTATGAGATGACCCTCTAAATCTTGTGTCAAAGGCAGAGATATCTGGGATTGAACTTAAATTTAATAAGGAAACTCATCTCTATTATTGATCATACCAGTGAGATTAGATACATAATTCAGAATTGATCACCACCTCTGACTTTTCATTCCCCAGCTCCTTTCTAGAAAGATATCAGGAAAATTAACATCCTCTAACCCCACCTCCCTTCAAACACACACACGCACGCACACACACACCCCTCTGGGCACAGATGGACATGGCATATCTAGGCCCCACAACTCTGTCTACTCACATCATCCACTTGCTGCTCCAGCTTGACTTTGGCCTTAGTCAGGGTGTTGACCTTGTCCTCCTCGGCCTGAAGGTCATCCAGGGCCTGCTGGTGGGCCTCTTGCAGAGCTTTTTTCTCCTTGGTCAGCTTGGCAATGATCTCATCCAGTCCAGCCATCTCCTCTGTCAGGTTTTTCACCTGCCGACCAAGAATCCCATCTCCTTTAGGGTCAAAGGTCACCAGCTTGGTGCCGTCTATGGGGAGCTCCACGTCAAGGTCCATCCTGCTCTCTGGATGCCGAGTGGCTGACCTGGGTCAAGGTCAGTATGGTCTGAGAGTCCTGAGGAGACCTGGGCTGGAGCCAAAGGGAGCTGCCCTTACCTTGTTCTCTGTTGCATGTTTCTCCTTCTCCACTTTGGCCAGTGTCAGCTCCAGATCATCGATGTCCCTTTTGAGTTCTGAGCACTCATCTTCCAGCTTGCGCTTCTTGGCAGTGAGCTCAGCATTCATCTCCTCCTCATCCTCCAGCCTTTCATTCATCTCCTTCACTTTGGCCTCCAGCTGAATCTTGTTTTTGATCAGCTGATCACAGCGCTCCTCAGCATCTGCCAGGTTATCTTGTTCCTGAGAGTGAGGAACAGAGGGGAGGCTGTTCAGGGGGCAAAGTTGTCATTCTTGCAGGTAGAGGGAAGGAGAGGCACATCCCTCAAATAGGACGGGAACTCTAGGATATCCCCAGTTGGCAAGAGCTTCAGAAGTATGGGGAGGGGAGCAGAGAGGAAAGGAACCAGAAGTCTTCATCTGGACCTCTTCCTCTGGTCTCCTCCCACAAAGGGCAGGAACTGCATTTGCTGATGCCAAGCGCTTATATCTGATGGCTCAATGAAATGGACAGCTTTATTCCCTGTCTAGAGGAAACTGAAGCTCAAAGATGATGCATGGTCTGCCCAAGGTCACAAAGTATTAAGCTGTGAATCTAGGTTGAACCCAAGTAGAAAGCCTGTGCTTTTAAAAGTCAGCTCTTTTCCCTCTGCCCTTTCCTCCTCCTGGGGGGACCTCTTTGGACGTCTTTAGAAGTGTTGAGCCCAGAGTCCTCTGACTGAAGGAACAAGACAGTGAGCCCCTGTGCAGGGAGGTGCAGGGTTGTGGGAGGTGAAGGTAGATCAGGGTGGAAGAACCAATAGTAGCCCAGGAGCCTCACCGCCTGCACTTGGAGCTGCAGGTCATTCTTCTCCTGCAGCAGGGACACCATCTTTTCTTCCAGCTCCTTGCGGCGAGCCTCGGACTTCTCCAGCGCCTCTTTGAGGCGTGCGAACTCCTCCTTCATGGTGGCCATCTCCTTCTCCGTCTCTGCACTCTTCAGCAGTGGCTTGATCTTGAAGTAGAGCTTCATCCAGGGCCAATTCTTGACCCCCATGAAGGCTCGAATGTTCCATTGGATTATCAGCAGGGAGTCTCTGCAGGGACCCATGAAAGGAGTGCTGAGTCTCCTGCCTCCTTCCTACCTGAGGTCCTGAAACCTTGGGAATGTCCCATTTTCTTCATCCCTCCCACTCTCCCTGAGGCCCTCTGACCCTGTGACTGCAATGTGTTCATGTGAGCGCCTCCTGCAGGTCTCTCTGTTTGAAGACCTGTTGAGCTCTTTTTCCTGACACTGCCCCTGAACCAGCCTGGGCCTCAGAGAAGCGGAAACTTCCTCTTGAGATCTCTCACCTACGTTCCAGCAGCTTCTTGTACTCCATTCTGGAAAGCACACCCCGGGACTGGGCCTGGATACGCGTGATGATGCGGCTCAGCCTCTCGTCCCTCATCTCCTCCAGCAGCCCCAGCAGCCCGGCCTTGAAGAACACCTGCAGGCAAGGTGTGTGTTGGGCATGACTAGGGAGTGGTACGAGGGAAAGAGGGAGTGGGGAGTACCTTAGGAAGGGTAACAGCCTAGAAAAGGATTGCAGGGAGGAGGTCAATGGCAGCTGGAGCTGGAGTGAGGGGAGTGGTGCTAGATGTGCTGCTGAGAGGGGTAGCATACAGGTAAGAGATTTCCCTAAGACGATTATAAAAGGAAAAGCATCATGAGGAGAGGAGTCAATGCACAAGAGATATTTTCCTTTAATTAACTAGTCTCCTTTCCTCACCTTGGTGTGGCCAAACTTGTACTGGTTGTGGTCAATGTCCAGGGAGCCGAGCAGCTTCTCTGCCCCCTTCCTGCTGTCAATGAACTGTCCCTCAGGGATGGCCGCTGGGTTCAGGATGCGATACCTGAGGAGGGAAGTGCCCAGAGTCATCCATGCTCTGCAGTGATCTGCTCTGCCCACAGAATTCCAGGGCCACCTGCAGACTCTCATTCCCACCAGGGCAGCCTGGTTCCCCCATTCTACGAGTTCTGGGGCGCCCTCATACCCACCTCTGCCGGAAGTCCCCGTAGAGGATGCGGTTGGGGAAGCCCTTCCTACAGATGCGGATGCCCTCCAGCACGCCATTGCAGCGCAGCTGGTGCATGACCAGGGGGTTGTCCATCACCCCTGTGGTAGGAGGGAAGTGGGAGGAGTCTGTGAGAACACTGAACTGAAGTTCTGGGTTCCTATCCTGTCTCTGTCACTGATTAGCTTGTAATCTTAGCAAGTCAGGTAGTAATAATCCTTTATTTGTTTCATTTTCTTGTAGCCACATTTTTAACCACAAGGCTTTCACATTCCTTTTTTATATGATTCATACCTATTATCATAGGTGGTAGCCAGAACAGATATATCCCATTTTCTAGATTAGTAAATGAAGCCCAGAGGGATTATGGGACTGGCCCAAGGCCACTAAGCTGATCAAGAACAGAGCCAGCTCTTGAACTCAGGTCCCTGAGCCTCTGTCTCCTAATCAGCCAAAAATGGATTAACAATTTGAATATGTCTCATTAGGGGATTAAGTAGTTCTGCAGGTAAATTTAAAGCTGAACTAAGATTCTGTGTTGGAACCAGTTATCCAAGGGGTTGTAGGGCCACTGATGAGGTAATGTACATCAGAGTGCTTTACACATCACCCACATTATTATACACTCCAAGTGTAAGGCAGCACTGAGAGGGAGGTAGCCTGTGAGGCCTCATGGGGGATGGGGAGAGAAGAACGTGGTTTGGAAACCGCTGTGGTGGTAGGTAGGGAGATGCCCTAGGAGGTCCTGTTCCCAGGGTGCTGTATGCCAAGCAGTGGGCTGGCCTGAGTTTGTGGCCTCACCTGGAGACTTTGTCTCATTGGGGATGATGCAACGTACAAAGTGGGGATGGGTGGAGCGCAAGTTGGTCATCAGCTTGTTCAGATTTTCCTGTGGCCAAAAATGCAAGAGAGAAAAGTAAAGAAAATGCAAGAAAGAAATGCAGAAAGGAGAGAGGAGAAGAAGGAAGGAAAAGAGAGATGGAGAGAATTCAAGGAGCCACAGAGATGAAGGGGCCTTGAGGGAAGACACAGATAAGGAGAGAGGTGGGAGACAGGAAGGAAAGAAGAGAGAAGTGAGATGGGAAGTAAATAAGTGAAGAGGCCAGGAGATGACAGGAAGAGAAGATGGAGTGAAAATGGTCACGAATGCACCAAGGAGACAGGGAGCGGGAGGAGTAGGGGATGAACAAGGCAGGGAAGGGCCGGGCTAGGTGGAGTTGGCAGATGGGGAGCTGAGCTGGCTGGGGCTGGGTCCCACTCACCCTGTGCAGAGCTGACACAGTCTGAAAGGACGAACCTTTCTTGGCCTTGCCTTTGCCCTTCTCAATAGCTGCAGGAAAGAGAGTCAACAAAAGAAGCCTCAGTGTGGGGAGGTGAGGGCGTGAGTAAAGAATTACAGCCCCTCTTTACATCCTTGCTGGCATTTGGCCCTTGGGTGAGGGCCTTCAATGTGGCTGCCTCAGTTTCTTCACCAAGTTCCATCCCACTGAGTCTGTAAACCTTGGAGTACAACCTGACATTGAAGTAGTGGGGTGTAGCAAGTGACCTAGCTCAGAACCTTGGCAGAATCCCTGCTCCTCTGTCCTGGGAGCCTCAGTTCCTACTTACGCGCATCAGCTCCAGCATAGTTGGCAAACAGGGTGCTGAGCAGCTTGAGGGAGGACTTCTGATACAAGGCCACTACAGTCTCATTGAGAGGGTCTTTGTTCTTCTGCAGCCAGCCAATGATGTTGTAGTCCACGGTGCCGGCATAGTGGATCAGGGAAAAGTGGGCTTCAGGCTTCCCCTTGATATTGCGTGGCTTCTGGAAGTTGGAGGATTTGCCCAGGTGGTTGTCAAACAGCTTGGCCTTGAAGGTCATGTCGGTGGCCTTGGGGAACATGCACTCCTCCTCCAGGATGGACATGATGCCCATGGGCTGAGGAAGCAGGGGAGAGCATCACTGAGTGTCCTTCACACAGGTGGACATGGATTCTGCTCTATGATCAATACTTGCTCATGGAGGTGCCCCGCTGGGTGTTAAGGTAGTAGGCTCAGCTCTGAGTACAGTTATCTACTGACTGGCACTGGTTCAAGGTGGAGGATTTTGTCTGATGACAGAAGGACCTTTGTGAAAGTCTGGGAGTGTGGCTGCTATCAAAACTGTACATATCACCCCACCACCCAGATTCCTGAGATGCTAGGGTTGAAAATAGGTGCACTCTTATGATCTCCCACACCATCCTCACACTTCCTGATCCTTGGATGCATAAACCAGGCCCAATAAACATGCAGGTGTGGGAGGTCATCATGCAGGTGCCCATCCTCCATGTGTCCACTCTCAAGCCCCTGGGAACTCAGCTGTCCCTGGTGCCACCCTGTCCTCGGTGCTCAACACAACATAGGCTCTGGAACCAAGGGCTCAGGATCCTTCAGCCCCTTATGTTGTCAAGATTATATTCCCCAGAAGGGAGAGAGGCTGCTATTTTGTCTATGGTGTTCATGTTGGGTGTGCAGGGAGAATTCAGGCGGTGAGACCAAAGAGGCACCTTCTCGATGAGGTCGATGCAGGCCTGCAGGTCCATGCCAAAGTCAATGAATGTCCACTCGATGCCCTCCTTCTTGTACTCCTCCTGCTCCAGCACGAACATGTGGTGGTTGAAGAACTGCTGCAGCTTCTCGTTGGTGAAGTTGATGCAGAGCTGCTCAAAGCTGTTGAACTGCAGGGGGCATGAGGGGTGGGACCAGTCAGGAAGTGGGTGTGAGTGGCCATTGGGGCTGTGCCCGTGCACTGTGCCCGAGCCCAGCAGGGCGTGGCTGGTCCCCTCCATGTCAGGGCAGTGGAGGAGGGCTTCCCCTGAAGACAGGGACAATGACTGCCTCTGTCACCGCACAGTCCCCACTGCCTTCCTGTGTCTGGTCCACAACTGACTCTCAGCAAATGGCTGTTGAATGTGGGAGTGAGCGAGTGATTGTTCTCCCCCTCCCAGGGGTCCCAACTCACATCAAAGATCTCGAAGCCAGCGATGTCCAGGACTCCTATGAAGTACTGGCGTGGCTGCTTGGTCTCCAGGGTGGCATTGATGCGTGTCACCATCCAGTTGAACATCTTCTCGTACACTGCCTTGGCCAGTGCCCCAGTGGCATATGCCACCTGCAAGGTAGAGGAGAGACCCATATTGAGCAGGGTTATTGGGAAGAGTGAACTTGAAAACTCCCACCCCATCATGCCAGTCTCCCTACCCTGCCCACCCATTATCATCTGAAGATGGACCCACCTGCTGGACATTCTGCCCCTTGGTGACGTACTCATTGCCCACTTTCACCCTAGGATGGCACAACCCCTTAAGCAGATCGGCTGAGTTCAGCCCCATGAGGTAGGCAGACTTGTCAGCCTCTGGAAGGAAAAGACAAATAGCAAAGTTGGTAAAGAGATGACTGCTGGCCGGGCATGGTGGCTCACGCCTGTAAACCTAGCACTTTGGGAGGCCAAGGTGGGCAGATCACTTGAGGTCAGGAGTTTGAGACCAGCCTGGCCAACATGGTGAAACCCCATCTATCCTAAAAATACAAAAATTAGCTGGGCATGGTGGTGCATGCCTGTAATTCCAACTACTCGGGAGGCTGAGGCAGGAGAATCACTTGAACCCAGGATGTGGAGATTGCAGTGAGCCAAGATCGTGCCACTACACTCCAGCCTGGGCAACAGAGCAAGACTCCATCTCAAAAAAAATAAAAAATAAAAAATAAAAAAAGACAGATGACTGCTGAGCAGACATGGCCCTCCGTTACTTGACAGCTGCCCCCTAGAATCCCTGCCTCCCACCTTCAGTGCCGTCCGGCTCCGCCTGCTCCTCCCGCTGCTTCTGCTTGAACTTCATGTTTCCAAAGTGCATGATGGCACCTGTCAGCTTGTACATGGAGTTTTTCTCCTCTGTAGTGAAGCCCAGCACGTCAAAGGCGTTCTGTAGGGAGGCCCCGTATTGGTGGACCCCCCAAAAAGAAGTATGATGGGTAAGTGAGATCCCTTGTAAGTTGTAGAGAAAACTTGTCTCCTTAATCCCTGTGGGTTCTGAGACTCCCATACCCAGTGGGGAACTCCAAAACAAAGGATGGAAGATGCAAGAGCAGAGCAGACGTCAGCCAGTCCCAGCCCCAATGTCAGTGGCCACAGCTTTTCTGAGTTACCCACTTATGCTTCCTGGCCCTACACTTGCTTCCTGCCTGGCCTTCCGTACCTGTCTGCATCTGTTCACCTAACAGGCCCTCCGGCCCCATGCCATCTGCATGGCTTTCCCTCCTCATCCTGCTCCCTTGGTGATGCTTATTTCTTGGCTGTGTGCTTCTCTGTCTCATGACTTTCAGCCCTTCCTGGTTTGATAGAACACCAAATACTGGCCAGTCCTGTCTCACCTCATCCGTTCCCCAGTACACCCTGACCACGGGGCACATTCTGGCTCTCAGGAGATCCATACCACTTTAAACAACCAATGGCCAGCATCTTAGCTCTGCTTCTGGACCCCTGTTTGCCCCTCACTGCCAATCCTCCCACCCCCTGGCTGGGTCCTCACACACTCACATCAGTGGCCATGAGCTCCTCAGCGTCGTCAATGGAGGCCACAGTGGTCTCTCCTTGGGAGATGAATGCATAATCGTAGGGGTTGTTGGTAATCAGCAGCATGTCTAGGGGAAAAAACATGGTTAGGGAGGGACACAAGCCCCCGGCTCTCATGGAGGCTGCTCGCCACAGCACATGGCCTGAGGAGGAGCACAGGACAGGGCTTGGCTCGGCCCCACATCCCACTGAACTGAATCCAGCAGTGCCATGAAACCCAGGGCATGCCAGCTGAATCCAGCCACAAGGAGAGGGGACCAGGTTGCCATGGAGATAGTTGGTCTCAGTCAGTGGCTGTGACTCACCCAGCAGCTCAGGCTTTTTGTTAGACAGGATTTGGTAGAAAATGTGATAATCTCTCTCCGCTTTCAGCTGGAAAATAACTCTGGATTTTTCCAGAAGATCTGTGAACAGGCGGGGAGAAGGAGAGAAAGAAAAGTTAGGGTTTGGGCACAAGGAAAATTAATGATAAACGTAGCAAGCAAAAGGCAGAGGGAAGGGAAGAGCCAGAGAGACTAGTTGGACAGACACAAAGAGATCACACAGAGAGATGGAGACAGAGACCCAGAAGGAGAGAAATAGTCTCAGAGAGAAGTCCCAGAGAAAGACACCTAGCCATGCAGAGACAGAAATGGAGAAAGATGCAGAGGAAATCTCAGAGAGAGACAGGTATGTAGATCTGAAAACAGAGACACCTATAGACATAGACTTAAAGAGGAGAAAAACAGAGGGAGGGAAGAGAGAGAGAGAGAGAGAGGTTAAGACCAGATGGTCTAGAGCAAGGGTGAGCTTAGGCTGAGCCTAGCAGATTCACGGCACTCACAGGTCTCTATGTCTGCAGATGCCAACTTTCCTGTTGCCCCAAAATGGATTCGAATGAATTTCCCCTGGAGAGATGGAAGAGAGTGGTGATGAGTCTGGGAAAGGCTCATATTTGAGACCATCCCTCCACCAGTCCAAGTCCCAAGCCCAAGGTCAGGGACCACTCACGAAGCGGGAGGAGTTGTCATTCCGGACGGTCTTGGCATTGCCAAAGGCCTCCAGAGCAGGGTTGGCCTCGATGATCTGGTCCTCCAGGGTGCCCTGCAGAGGTCAAGAAGGAGGCAGGTGAGAGCTCTTCCCCCTCCCTTTCTGCAGTGCAGGACCTTGGAAGGCAGTAGGCCTACCTTGCCCGTGTTCTGGTCCTTCTTGCTGCGGTCCCCAATGGCTGCAATAACAGCAAAATACTGGATGACCCTCTTGGTGTTGACCGTCTTCCCTGCTCCGGATTCTCCGCTGTGAAGACAGTCAGGGCCTTATTGGGCAGTGAACAACACTGCTGGAGACCAACAAGCCTCAAATCAGGAGAGAATGCCTGGGTCTACCCGAGAGTAGGAGCCCTGGACAAGAAGTTGCCAGGTTATCTGCACCCAAAATCCACAACTGTCTTCTGATGCACAGAGGTCAGGGCTGGCACCAGGAAGGATGCCACCAGAAGGCACTGGTTTGGGCAGGCTGAGCCTGTGCTTGGCTGGGCAAAGTAAATGGAAGAGATGGGCCTGGGTTGTTTTGGGAAAAGTGGGTGGGGCTGGAGGAATGGGAAATGTTTCTGAAGGGAAAGGAAAGGAAGAGATGAAGACATGGCGATAATGAGCTTCTGGATAAATGAGTGATGAGTTGGAGGAGAGTGGGTGAAGGAGGTGGGAGACGAAAAACATGAAGGGGATGGAAAGCAGAAAGGAATAGGGAGATCAAAGAGAGGGGTCAGGGTAAGGGTCAGAAGAGAAGGAGATGGGCAGGAGGTGGTGGGGAAAGAGGCTGAGTCTATGCCTAGGGGCCTGGGATCCCTGATGGGGCTGGAGGCGGGGATCAGGGAGATTCTGGAAGGGAACAGGGTAGCAGCTACACTCACGTGATCAGGATGGACTGGTTTTCTCTGTCTGTGGGGAAAGGGTGGGGAGGAAAGGTCAGGAGCTGCACAGAATGCTCTTGTGGGGCTTCTCCCCTCCTTCACCTTCTCCCTCTCCCTTCTGGCATCTCCCAGTTCCCTTCAGGAAGACCTTTCTGGGGCCTCTCACCTGTCAGCATGTACTGATAGGCATTGTCAGAGATGGAGAAGATGTGGGGCGGGGCCTCGCTCCTCTTCTTGCCCCGGTAGGCAGCTACCACCTCGGCATTGTACACCGGCAGCCACTTGTAGGGGTTGACGGTGACACAGAAGAGGCCCGAGTAGGTCTGGGGATAGAAAAGTAGCAGTGACTTGCCAGTTGCAAAGGGAGAGGGCTGGTGATTTTGGGAGTTAGAGAAAGATCCCAGGAGAGAAAGAAGAGAAAGGAAAAACTCTGCATGCACTCTATCTGAGTAATGCCAGTCCCCAGAGTGTTGGAATTGAACCAAGGATGTTGGGATGAGATTAGAGTGTAACCCTGCCTGGACACAAACAGAAGACACTCTTGGCTCCTGGGGTGGACATGGATGGAGCAGGAACAAAGATTCTGAGGTGGGGCCAGGTGCAGCACTCACATAGATCATCCAGGAGCCGTAGCGATCCTTGAGGTTGTAGAGCACTGCGGGCTCGTGCAGGAAGGTCAGCATGGCCATGTCCTCGATTTTGTCGAACTTGGGTGGGTTCTGCTGCATCACCTGATCCTCCTTCACAGTCACTGTCTGCAAGAGCCCCCATCCAGGCCCTCCTGTCAGCCTGGGCTTTCCCTTCTCCCTCAAGAGGGTTAGGAGTTGGTGAGTGACAGGGCAATAGTGCTTAAGAGAGAAGGAACCAGGATCTCACGGAGAAGACAGGGGGATTTGGAAGGTCAGGGCTCCTTGGAGGGTCTGGATTCTTCCCCAAAGGGAAGGAGAATGGGGCCATCCTCAGGTCTACGTGAGGGTGGGGCATGGGTGTTCCCCTCTGTGTCCACCCAGGTGTGCAGGTGGCCAGGGTGGACTCTCACATTAGTCTGACACCCACCTTGCCATTCTCCGTCTCGGCAGTGACTTTGCCACCCTCTCGAGACAAAATCTTGGCCTTGACGAACTCCTCTTTGTCATCAGGCACAAAGACATCCTTCTTGAGGTCAAAAGGCCTGGTCTGGGCTTCTAGCCGCTCCTTCTCTGACTTGCGCAGGTAGGGGGCGGCAGCCCCAAAGGCGGCCATCTCCGAATCTCCCATGGCTGTGCCTGGAGTGAGCAGAAGCTGGCTGCCTTTCCATCTGCCCACTCTCCCCTTCCCTCCCTGGGCTCTCCCCTTCAGTGGGAGCCCCAAAACCTAGCACCATGCTCAAGAATCAAGAAGAGATACCAGTGAGTCCCTTCATCTTTGAGGTTACCCTTTAACCAGAAGAGCAGCCTAGCAAACCTGCCAGAGTAAAGGGAGCAACTAACTATTGTTCAAGCTGGAGCTCTCCTAGGGGAAGGAAGAGTACCCTGAGCTCCTTGTAGGAGCAGAAATCTAACTATTTCCATCTCTGACCCTCATCTGTCCCTGGACCCCTTGGCCACAGGTAAGGAGCTCCTGATAGCCAAGATATTTCTCCAGTGCAGGGCAGAAACTAGAGTTCCATAGTCTGACTTTGGGGCTCTAATGCCCAGTCTCACTAGATTCTCAGTGCTCTAGCTTCAGCTTTTCTTACCTGGGCTACTCAAGTGTGTCTACAGATGAGGAAGGGGGCCAAGGCCTGCAGGGGACCTGGAGAGAGGGAAGAGGCTGTGTCAGGGCAGGCTGTGCCCAACCTGGCCAGTCCCACCTTCGTGCTTCTCCCTGGCTCTATCCTTCAGCATCCACCCTCTTCCAAAACAAGTTGGAAAGGGCGGTCAACTTCTCTGGTCCCATCCTTCTTGTTTTTCAAACCCTTTTCCCTTTTTCCTCAAGAACTAGTTCTAACAGCTGCCTGGTGTCAACTCACCCTGAACCCTAATCCTCTTCACTCCTCCGAGATGGTCCCACCCCTGCCTGTACCCATCTAGTGGTACCTTTCTTTGAGCCATCTGAGAGACAACTAATGGTCACATTTGTTGAGCACTTTCCAGTTTAAAAGCACTTCAATGCACATTCTCCTACTCAGTCTTCAACCCATTTGACAGATGAGGAAGTCGAGGTTAAGTGGCTTGCCTGTCCAAGAGCCCATGACAATAAGTGGGAGAGCCAAGACTTGAATACAAGTCTGTTGACTCTAAAGAGAGTTCTTTTCCATCCTGTCCCCATTTTGTTGTCAGACTTTGTGGACATTCTCAGAGAGAAGACACTGTGGGCTTCCTCTCATAGACACACCTCCATCACGTAGCTGAACACCCTCCACAAGCCCTCTGATGAACACTCATGCCTGCTGCTTGGGCGTGCATCTCACACGAAGACAGGCTTCTTTCCCATACCTCAGTCCGCACCCCACCCCCAGGGTGCCACATATGCCTCAACAGCAAATGTGCACATTTCAGGATGTGTGCTGCGTAAGTAGACTCACATCACTGCGTGTTCTTCAGTACACAAAGACCTGGAACATCCTACACCCCCGTGCCTGTGAGCTCCTTCTGCAGAGGGTACACACTATAACAATCATGACTCCTGGACGCATAGACAATCATCTCTGCATGCATGGACAGGGGTAGCTACACATTCCAGGCCTCACAGAATCACATGAAGGCATACACACTTCCTAGAATCCTTCTCCACCATCCTTTCTCCCTCCCTGCAAAGGAATCTCCTAATTCACAGGCATGATCATACACCCGCATCTCCCACTTGATATTTCTGTGTCAGTGAGGTACGTACCCTCTCTCACATTCAGACTATGCAGGCTTGTACACACACACACACACACACACACACACACACACACACACACACCACACCCTGTAATGCATATTGGTCCCATCTGCTCAGATGCAGATATCTTCCCCTGGGAACTCCTGTGGCACATACGCCCATGTTTAGACCTGCACATGTGTGCCCAGTGACTGGACCTGGTACACTGCATGAAGTCCTGCATGAAGTTTGCTATTCCTAGAGGAATCCCTTCCTAAGCCTGGAGCCCCCTTATCCCAGAGGAAAGCCTCCAGCTCCCGCTCCTACCTGAGAGCAGCAGGGAAAGACACAGAGCAGGACAGAGCTGTGGAGCCAGACCTGGTCTCAGGGGCTGTATATATGGGGCAGCAGGGCACCCCCACCCCCACCTGCACCCAGTCCCTAGCCGGATTTAGAAAGGGCTGTTGTCACTAGAAGCATTTCCCCCAGGCTCCCCCCCTTCCCAAACAGTGCTCCCCTCCCCCCGCTCCAGCTAGGAAACAATTGGAAGTGGTCGTCATTGTTATGGCATGGAGTGTGCAGGGTCTGAGTTCCAGGGGGCGGGGTGGCTCAAAGTGCAGCAAAAATATCTCCCAGGCCAGGCTTCACATTCCACAGCTGGCAGGAGAGGGAACTGACCACGACCACCAAGACCAAGGCAGCCAGAGTCCTGGCTCTCCCGCAGGGCACTTCTGGCCCTGGACACTGCTGCCCCTCCAGTCTCCTGCCCTGAGGCCCCTGCTGGCCTGGCCCCATTTCCACAGTGTCCTCCCTGCTCTCCTGGCCCAGGTCCTGTATCCAACTGTAAGCTGGGAAGGGGCTAAGTGTCAGCAGCAGAGAGGGGTAGGACAGAGTTGGGGGCATGGCCCCAGGGTGAGGCTAGACTGGGGCAGCTGGAAGGACGTTTCCTAGCCAAGTGGCAAGAACAATAACCATGGAGCTTAGAGATGGGGACTCTGGCTCAGGCACTGATTTCCTTGGACCAGCAGGCGATGTGTTGAGGTCACCAAGCCTCTGAGCCAGACAGGCCTTTAGCAAGCCGTCCAAGCACTTCATTTTATGGAGAGGGACAGTGCATTCTTTAAGGTTATACAGCTAATCGGGGCAGCAGGATTCAAGGTGGGAAACCTCAGCAGATGGGAGTGGAGCCGGGCCTGCGGAGGGTAGCCTGGAAAGGAGGGCTGGGATTCCAAAGGTGTGGGGACCACCTATGCGCAGAGGGCAGGACCCAGCTGCAGTGGTCCTAGTTTGGAGCCCTTTGCCTGACTCACGTTCCTGGCTCTGCCCCACAGGTACTAAAGGCCTGAGCCCAGAGACAGACCCTCTCAAAGCTCTAGATAATATAGCTGCTTGGAGCTGGAAGGAGACCCCTAAGACAGCTGTTGTCTGGCCCACCCAGCCTCAGGTGGGATGACCTTTGTCCAGAGCTGGAGGCAACTAGTGTTCTGGCAAGTGAGGCAGAGCGACAGGACAGGAAAAATCTTCCCCTCTGCAGGCCTGAGGAACAGCCACAAACGAGCGGAAGAAAGGGAGCTGGGGCCCAGCCTATGAGCACAGAACACAGCCAATGCCATGCTCTTCTAGCAACGGGGTGTGCAAGCTTGACTGGCTCCGTGTCTAGGCAACCACTGCAGGGTTTGGTGTGAAATCTCCCCCTTCTTCCGAGCACAGCTCTTCGGCGCATGCGGATTAATCCATCTGATTAGCTGTCAGCTTGGAAGGAGAGAGGCAGGCCTGGGGGATGGGTGCAGCAGGTACATTTTGAAGGTGGGGGGGGCATAGCAGGGAAGGGAAAATCCAGGAAGAGGCCTCTGTGGGGGTTGCTTGGTAATCAAGGCACTAAGGTACAGTCTGAGGACACTGAGCAGCTGTAAGGGGGGTGTGCAGGCAAGTGGGGGTAGACCATGAACTGCAAGGGCTGTGACTGACACTACTGCAGCTCTGCAGTGCTAAGGTATACAGTTGCTGAGGTGATCCCAGTAGGCTCTGCTACTAACATGCCCGGCAGAATAGACTCTGGCAGTGCCCTCCAGGCCCTGCCAGGCGCTGAGGAATCAGCCTTATTGACAGAGACAGACCCTCTTGGAGCTATAGATAATACAGCTGCTTGGAGCTGGAAGACAACCCCTAAGACAGCTTTGTCTGAGGTTCCCTGTAGGAACCTTAAGGATTGGCGATGAGGGGCAAAAACTTTCGTCCCCACCTTCCTGTTTTCCAAGCTCCAAACTGCCACCCCTCCCTGATTTCCCAGGGCTCAGGCATAGATGCCGACAATTAAGATGCACAAAAGGTGCTTGGGATGTAGTTGAGCCATTTCAAAGCCAGTGTCTTCACCATGGGCCAGCCTCCTTCCTTGGCTGGGGACTTGGGAAGTCTTTCCCGCATTTGAGAAATCAATCACACTTTGTTTCCCTCCCTTCGGGCTTGGGAGGCTCTGGTCTATTGGTGTTTCGGTGTTACTGTTCTCTACCCCTGCCCCGCGTCATTGCAGAATAGAACTCACCTCCCTAACTAGGCTCTGCCTCACAGCTCAGACAGATCAGAGGGCTTGCTGTCCTTAAAGATCTCCACTCACTCCCTAGCCCCTCCATCACCTGCTCTTGGCTACATCATGATTCTCTTCCTGCTGCTTGCTGCTGTCTGAAGACTGAGCAGCTTTGTAGATTCTTCCATTCAACAAGTATTTATTGAGTGCCTATGATGTGCCAGGCATTATTCTGGTCAATAAGGACATAACAATGACCAAAAGAAAGATCCCTCCTCTGGACTGCTCTGGTCAGCTCTTTGTAGAAATGGAATCCAGGCCTACGCTTTGCACACATGCACATTCCTTGTGGGGAGGGTGAGGGGCCAGGGGCCCCACCATGCCGGGGGTAGGTGGGGATTGTGCAGAGTGTGCTACAAAATGATAGCAAGATAAGGGAGAGCAAAGCAAAATGCTATAAATAAAGAGAGACTGGAGGGAGGGCCGCTTCAGCAAGGTAGACCAAATAAGGCCTGAAGTGAAAGGAAGGTGATCTGTCCCTCTGTCCTCCCCTCCCCGCATTGTGCCGGCTTTGTCTGCACTCTGTCACCACCCCGATCAAGTGTCAAGCCAAAACAGGGGCCATTTGCTGTGAACATGCCAGCGGTAGTTGAGAGGAAAAGTTGCTAAAATTACTCCCAGTAATTGTGAGGGAGGGAGACACCAGGGTGAATTAGAAGCGATGTCGGCATGGAGAGAGGGGAATCAGAAAGAAGCCCCGGTACCCAAAGGGAAGGAAGAAACGGGGCAGGAAGAGGCAGGTCACGTGGCACTGGGGAGGAATGAGGTACTCGTTGTTTGTGCACAGGGCAGAGGGGAGCCACCCAGGAGTGGAGGCTGACTCTCCCATCTGCCTGCCCCCAGAATCCCTGACCTTGGGGGCCCCTGCCCTGGCTCCACACGAGCCTAGGATTAGGGAGCTGAGCTTTCTGCCTGTCTCAGGTTTCCCTTTACAAACAGCTGCTCCTTCTTGTCATTCTTTTGTCTTCCTGCTGGCTTCAAAATCTTTTGTACTTGTGCACCCCTCCCATTCCCTACTCCAGGTCTCTGCTTTCCAATGGATGTGAACAGTGAGAGAGATGGAGGGCCAGGGACAGGCTTGGGGCTGGCCTAGTTCAGTTTGGGGTAGTTAGGGCAGGTTGATCTTGCATTCAGGGAGTATTTGGAGGGACACGATTCACCAAAAGGGAGACTTTGTGGAGAGTGGCCGGTCTGGAGGGCCAGAGGCCTCAGAAGCATAAAGGATGAGCAGCCTGGTGAGCTTTGGAGTCAGTCACAAAAATCCACTTTGAAACCCAGTGATTCCATTTTCTAGCTGTGTGGTCAGTCATATAATCGCTTTGAGCCAGTTTTGTCATCTATAACATGGGGATAGTCACATTTTGTTTCCAGGGCTACTCAGGCCGTTAGAGATTGCACAAATAAAGAGTCTACACACAGCAGACACACTGTGGGCCCTCACTGAACGGCAGCTCTTAGGTTAGGAACACAGAATTGAGGAAGCCAGGCTGCAGACAGGAGGGCCAGTTGCCCTGCCATAGGTTCTTGGTCCCCACACCTCCTTCCGCTCCACTAAGTCCACTTGGTTCGAAGGATGGTCTGGGCCAGAAATCCTGTAGTCTTATGGTCTGTTCTACCCAGACTGTGGCTGCCCTTGGGAATGTCATGCCAGGAGGCCAAGGTTTTCACACTGTCCTAGACTCAGTCCAGGCCCAAAGCCCAACCCTGAACTGGGACAGGCATCGCTGCCTGACTGCTGCCCACTGAACTTCCCTCCTGATAAGCCAGTATGTGTCCTGAGGTCCACCAGGAGTTGACCCAGGCCAAGTGGTGGCATTGGTCAGGCCACTGGATAGGAGCAGGCTAGGAGTTGGTGGCTCACACCTGTAATCGAAGCACTTTGGGAGGCTGAGGCAGGCAGATCACTTGAGGCCGGGAGTTCAAGACTAGCCTGACCAACATAGTGAAAAACCCATCTCTACAAAAAATACAAAAATTAGCCGGGCATGGTGGTGTACTCCTGTAGTCCCAGCTACTCAGGAGGCGTGAGAATCGCTGAAGCATGAGAATCATTTGAATCTGGGAATCAGAGGTTGCAATGAGCTGAGATCGCACCACTGCACTCCAGTCTGGACAGACTGAGACTCTGTCTCAAAATAAAATAAAATAAAATAAAATAAAACAAAATAAAATAAGCTTTCAAGATGGGGACATGACACTGGAGCTTGAAGTGAGGGGAGGGCTTTGGGAAGCACTGAGTATCAGGAAATGTTCTAGGCAATGAGAATCACAGAGTGACCAAAGGCATGGAAGGGGAATGATGTGGTGAGTTCATAAGGACTCGGAGGACACATGCCTGGTAAGGCTATGCTATAGGGGATCTGGAGACACAGGTGGAAGGAAAGAAAGGTGGGGCCACATTGTCAAAGAGGGGAAAGGGCCATATACATGTTGAGTGACCACCTGTGCCAGGTGCACAGTGTTTTATACAGCATGATCTCACACATGCTCACAATTGTGTGTCACTTAAATTGTGTTTTATGGAGGAGCAATGGGGTTCAGAGAGGCTAAGATATTTACTCAAGGTAAGTAGCAAACGTGGCACTGGGATTCAGACCCAGGTCTGTCTTGCTCAAAGGGCTTTCTACAGACTCTGCCCTGTTTCCCAGGACAGCAAAATGGACAATACCCTGGAAGCAATGAGGAATGACTAAAGTTCTAAACCATAGCAGTCACTGTGATGTCTTGAAACTAGAGTTTGATGGGCCTAGCAGGGGTATTATTGGGTTCTTTGTGGAAGAGAGGCTGGAGGCAGGGAGACCTGAGAGAAGGATACAGTAGTCATCAACGTTGGCAGGAGAGCAAGACCAGAAGCATGAAAGGAAAGGCAAGGCTGGAAGGCCTTTCTAAAGGAGGAATAAAATGCCTCGCTGACAGCCTGGACGTAAGAAATGAGGAAGGGAGAGGCATGACTGCATGATGTCGGCAAGGAGGGGAATAATGGCAAAAGGGACACATAGGAGGAAGGACAATGTTCCATTTGGGGGAACTGGAGGTAACAGTGGGGCAACCAATGGAAGATGCTTTGCTTTCCTGAAGGAAGCTGGAGCTATGAGACCAGTGGGCAGAACTGGAAAAAGAGGACTGACTACCTCAGGGGATGTGAAAGAAGCTGTGAGGTTGGAGAGAAGAGGAAAGGCCTGGGAGATACCCACAGCACAGCGATGGGAGAAGGAAGAGAAGCCTGCAGAGAAGAGAAGATTCAAAGAGAGCCAAGGAGCGTGAGAAATGGGCAGTTTCCTAGAAGCCAAAAGAAGCGTTTCAAGAAGAGCAGGTGGCCAGCAGTGTCAGATGCCAAAGAAAGGCTGTGTGTCAGGAAGACAGAGAAAAGAACTTGGATTATTTTGGAGCAAGCAGCTTGTGTAGTGTCACAGGCAAAGCCAGGCCACAGGGAGTTAATGAGGAAAAAGATGAGGGGACAGGAAGTGGAAGCAGTGGATGTACACCATGCATTTGAGGAGTTTGGCAGTGAAATGAGATTAGACAACAACTCAAGGGAAGAGGGCCAAGTAGCACAGTTTGTTTTGTTTTTAAGATAGGGCGGTCCAGAATATGTGAAGAGGGGGTAATAAAAGATGCCCTTTTTTGTTCACCATTTTCTTTTGCACTTTCTGGTTGTTTTCTTATTCTCATCTCTCTTTTTGGAAGACTGGGGGGTGCTTTGGGAATGCCTGGGGAGTTTGGGTGCCCACCACCAGAAAGTGGGCTTACAAACATGAGGCTCAGCTGGCTCCCTCCTCATCTTCAGATATGCACGTAGGGAGCTCAAGGCAGAGCTCTCTCACCATTGGGCCCTCTGACTAACTTGGGAAGGGTCTCAGCCTCCTGAGTTCCATCGTATAAAGACTAAGGTAGGGCTGGAGGGCAGGGAGTAGCCCTAGCGAATGATCTGGAAACATAAGTAGTGCTCAGTAATTCAATGTCTTCTGCTTGTTTTTGTTTCAGTATTTTTACTTTACCTAGAAAGACAATGTCCCTGGTGTGAAGGTACAGGTGCCTCTACTGGGCCCAACCTACAACTCAGCCCCAAGAGAGCTTCCTAGTCTCTTAGGGCAGGGCTTTTGCTGGTGCTCCAGGAGGGTGGTGGAATGCTGAGCCTTCTGGGATGTTCTGTGCTGTAGCAGGCGTTTGAGATGGCAGCAGCACTTGCTGGGTGTGCAAGCCCAGCAGAACCTTAATTCCAGTCCTTTGCTACACATGCCCCAAAGTTTGTCACAAGAATTACAAACTGAGTAAGTAGGCAACAGATACATACATTATGCAGGTCCTTCCGGCCATGGGAGAGGGTGGTAAGTGACCTCCCTGGGTCTGAGAGTCACAAAGTCAGATTTGGAACTGAGGGGCCTGGGGAGCTGGCTGCTGCTTTTCCCCAAGGAAACTTTTCCAGGGCAGCTAGCAGTCCGAGTGCCAGACTGCCTCTTAGGTCCGTGGATCAGATTGGAGGCTGAGAGCTGGTCAGGCTCCTGGATGTCTGAAGGGACCAGTGCAGAGGTTTAGCTTTCCTACTTGTAGCAAGGAAAGAAGGGCCTTTATCAAAGGTCTAGGAGTTTACTAGATTAAAACAGCTGAACCATTCTAAGCAGGAGGAGTGGGAAGGAAGCAAGATGGGATGGTAGTTGGTTTGCTGGGAATGAGGAAGAGTCAGGAAAGGGTTCTGTGGAGAGGCTGGGAGAGGGGCAGAGGGAGAGATATGCAGAGATATTGCATAGTAGCGGGGCTGGGGGAGCTGAGGTCTGGCTGTGGGAACAAAGACAGTGGAGTGACTAGGCCAAGACTGCAGAAAAGGTGCAGAGCTGTGTGTTTATCCATGGTGGAGGAGGTGACCTTGCCCAAGGGCAGAGCCTTGTGGCTTTGAGAAGCCAGGGCAGGGGGCACAGGCTCCAGCCTGGTCTCCCCATGCCTGGGCCCCTTGTCTCTGAGATTACAGCCTTGGCTGCCAAGAGTAGCTCCATGGGGGCGGTGTGAAACAAAGCAAAGGGCCCTTTGTCATTCTGGGTTCCTAAGAATAGCTTGGCTGTGTGTGGGGAGGTGTCTGTGGCCTGCCTGTCCCGGGTCTTGTTCTCAGAGGTGTTTGAATGCCTGGTGTTGGCAGGACTCATTGCTACTTGCTGGGGAAGTGGAGGCTGTCAGCCCACCTCAGCCTCTGTTACCTGTGCTTGTCCAGCTCAGCTTTGGGAGAAGGCGCAGGCCTAGGGACAGTGGAGGGGCAGACATGGAGTGGCCCCAAGGTATTAAGGGAGAGGAGACAAAGGCCACAAGCCTGGAAAACAAATTTAATGCCTGAAAGTAAAGACAGGGAGGGTTCTGGGAAGGGTAGGGGTTGAGGGACAGCAGCCAGAAGAGGCCAGAGTGGGGAGAGACACATGGGAAGGACTTGCGGGCCGCAGAGGAGAAGCAGAGAAAATAGGTGCACATGGAGGCTAGAATGTGGAAAGCAAAGGGATGAGGAATGGGCTGGGGGAGGGGGAGCAGGGTGGATGGGTTGACAGAGAAGAGCAGATGGAAGGAGAGAAGAGAATGAAGGGGGTGCTTCCACAGAGATTCAGGGATGGAGGGGGGTAGCATGACTCTTGGAAGAGCTTGGAAGCAAGGCTCTCAAACGCCATTCCTGTGAGATAACAATGCAGTCAAATCCCTGCCTAATCTCCCCTCCTATTATTAGCCCGGCGTCCTCTCAGAGAATAGGCCACAGGTCCCTGGGCTCTGTCCTTTCCCCCATGCCCTTGGCTAGAATTAGACAGACGTGCCTGCATGGTCATCTGCTAGCCGCGGTGTCCGGGCTTCTAGGCAATGTTACTGGAGAAGAGGGTAGAGAGGTAGTGGGAAGGGGATGGAAGGTCACAGAACACCCTCCGTGGATGAGGCAGCAGCTAGACACAGAGAGGGGTGAAGAGGTGCACCACAGGTCTTTGTGCTCAAAGAGTTTTCAGATCAATAGAATAAATACACAAGCAACATGATCACAAGTGCAAAATAACATGGTTAACATGTGCAAAATAACTGGGAAGTCAAACACATAGCCATGGGGATGCAAAACAGCAGAATCACGAAAGGGCAGGACAGAGAGAGAAGGGTTTCTGGTGAAGTCGAGCTTGGAGGTGGGTCTTGAGAGGATGGATCTTGAGGAACCATGTCCACAGCTGCTGGCCGATGCTGTGGGCATTCCAGAGGAAAGAAGGGAATCAAGGAGACAGTGGCTTCTATGTCTACTTTTCCGGCCCAGTCTCTAGGGGCAAGGTTGCTAAAAGCTTAGTAGCAGACTCCTGGGTTTTTAAGCACACTGGTATTTGTTGCTATTTACTTAAAACTGCTATTTCTTTCTTGTCCAACGTGTTCCTTTTATATTTTTCCTTTAGCCTCCCTCTTGCCTCTAGTATCCCTAAATACTGTTTATCGTTTTGATACTTAAAATGGCCAAAAGTTATCATGCATATTTTTATTTCGAGCTCTTTTGACTCTGACAAATCGAAATAAAATAAATACATGATGAATAATGTACCAAAGAAAGTGAGCAGCTGCTGTTCTCTGTTCCTATGAGGGCTCCAATTGCTCTTGCAGGATGAGGGACATAGATGAGATTCTCTGGATCATATTCAGGGAGAGGGTGGAGGAGGGTGGAGGTAGCTTGCTTTCTCTCTTTTTCTTTCTGTTCCTTCTCTCTCTCAAGTTGCTTTTTTCTTCCTCTCTCCCTTCCTCCTTCCTTCTTTCCTTCCTTTCTTCTTTCCTTTCTCCCAAATTATAAAAGTAATGCTCATTACTTTAAAAATTCAAACAGTAAACCTTCTATAAGGTAAAAGAAGTGAAGTCCCTTCCACTGTTCACAATCCCATCCCCAAAGGTTAATAGTCAGAGTGTATCCTGTGCTTGTCCATTTGGAACCTTTTATGTATATGCATAAAATACACGATGGGATTTTTTTTTTTTTTTGACAGTGTCTCATTCTGTCACTCAGGCTGGAATGCAGTGGTGTGATCTCTGCTCACTGCAACCTCTGCCTCCCAGGTTTAAGCAATTCTTGTGTCTCAGCCTCCCCGGTAGCTGGGATTATAGGTGCGCACCACCACACCCAACTACTTTTTTAGTAGAGATGGGGTTTCACCGTGTTGCCCAGGCTGGTCTCGAATTCCTGAGCTCAGGTGGTCCACCTGCCTCAGCCTCCCAAAGTGCTGGCATTACACGCATGAGCCACCACACCCGGTGGATTAAAAAAAAGAGAGAGAGAGAGAGAGACAGGGTCTTCCTATATTGCCCAGGCTGGTTTCAAACTCCTGGACTCAAACAATCCTCCTGCCTTGGCCTCCCAAAATGCTGGAATTATTGGGATGAGCCACTGTGCCCGGCCACATGGGGATTTTTTTCAACTGGGATATAAAAAAAAAAATGAAACATGTATATGCAATCAGGGAATGCTGACTTTAAAAAAATGTATGTAGTTTTTGGAAGCTTCTCAAGTCATTAATGATTCCAGGATCCCTCTTCAAGTGACACATGTGGACAGTTACCAGAGCCTTCAGAGGCTATACAGTAATCAGCACTCAAAAACGAATCAAAGTAAATTTTGAGAAATGAATGAAAGAGGCCAAGGAAGGATAAGTAAGAGGATGCTGACCCCTTTTAACCTCACCCCTTCTTTGTCCCTGGACATCCTCCTCTCGGGAGAGGTCACTTGGACAAGGTCTGTCTGGGGTCAGAAGTGACAGTAGGCGCATGATAGACTCTCCGGTCATGGGAGATTATCCTCATGGCAGAGTTACCTGTCTCTGCTTGTGAAAAAGACTTTTTTTTTTTTCTCTTACAATGGTAGCATTGGCATAATGATGCCTAGTAATTAATTTTGCAAGGCTGGTTCTGAAATGTCACATTTTTCATGCCCAGAAAAAGGTGGTCATTTTATCTGGTCGTTTTTCTGTTTTGAACTCTGGAACTTGTCCTGAATGTCACATTTGTACCTGTCCTTTGGTGGAAGCTCTAAAGTGGCCTTTAGCCAAAAGTCAATCAAAAGTTTTGAGCAAGATCCTAATATAGTTGATGACGCTGATGCAGCCCTTGAGCTGACAGCTGGTGTAGCGTGGATGACTGGATTCCTGATGTGAAAGCAAGAGACCAGAAGCATCTGAAATGCCCAACTCTCTACTCTCATTCTGCTCTGTGCTGCTCCCCCTCCTCCCCACTGCGGGTCCCACTCTAAGCCAATACTAATTCCCCAGTTTCTGCCTTTTCAGAGACCCACCGTGTGCCCTGGCCAATCAAAAGGAAAAGGTGGGATGGAAGAAAGGAAAGAAAAATATAAGATAATTATTATGGCTCCTGACAGCTCTATCAGTAGGATAAGGGCCTGAGATATGGAACCATCCTCTCTTGCAAACAGGGGGCATGCCTGTGGAGGACCAAAGTGGAATTGGAAGGCTTGAAATCAAGAGAATGGAGGAGGAGAAAGGGAAGTGCAGGGAGTGGGGCCTACAGCCCCAAAGGTGAGCCTCAAGAAGGCCTCACCTCTCTGGGCAGTGCCAAAAATCCTCGGGAAGAGAATATGAGGAGTGGCCTGGCTCCCAGCCCTTGTGTCCTTCTTCCCCTCTCCCATGCCTCATTATACCTGAAGGGTCAGTCCCGCCCCTGTCCCCGGATGCATGTGAAAACCCAGCAGGAGAACCTGCATGGGCTCTGGCCCACACTTGGAGTCTTAGCATCATCACCTTTGCTGCTGTGCCCTAGTTCTAGAAATTCAGCTTCTATCTTGTTCCTAAGACTTGGGCCCCACCCTGTGCCGCAGGCTGGTAACTGAACCCTGGTTCCCTCTGCCAGAGGCCTTGTCTTGGTAACCCTTTAAGTTTTTCTGGCCCCTGTCTACTTCTCAGGGATTAGATTTTTCCCTTAAGCCCCAGCCAAGAAGCCAGGGGCACTGTTTCCTGCTCATAGAAGGAGAAGGCATATTTTGATAACTAAGAACTAAGATTTTGGAGTCCGACTTAGGTTAAAAAATCCTGGCTCTGCCATGAACCAGCTATGTGACCTGGGTGTGCTATTTAACGTCTCTGAGAAAAACATGCAGTATCATGTGCAGTCTTATGACCCAAAATATAATCCATAGACTGGCAGCATCAGCATCAGTGGGAGTTTGTTAGAATTGCAGAACCTCAGGCCCCAGCCTAGATCTATTGAGACATTAGCATGTTAACAAGAACCCAAGGTGATTCTGTGCACATTAACGTTTAAGAAGCACTGGCTGGGCGCGGTGGCTCACGCCTATAATCCCGGCACTTTGGGAGGCCAAGGCAGGCGGATCACGAGGTTAGGAGATCGAGACCCTCCTGGCTAACACAGTGAAACCCTGTCTCTACTAAAAATACAAAAAATTAGCCAGGCATGGTGGCGGGTGCCTGTCCCAGCTACTTGGGAGGCTGAGGCAGGAGAATGATGTGAACCTGGGAGGCAGAGCTTGCAGTGAGCCGAGATCGCACTACTGCACTCCAGCCTGGGCAACAGAGCAAGACTCCGTCTCAAAAAAAAAAAAAAAGAAAAAAAAAAAAAAAAAAAGAAGAAGCACTAATGTAGAGGAAAGAGCACAGGCTTTGGAACCAAGAAGATCTTGCTCTGAATCCCAGCTCTAAACCTCAGTCTTATCTGTAAAATGTCGATGGCAATACCTACTCCATATACTTATCTTGAGGATTATGTACATGAAGTTACAGGCACAGGTTCTAACAAACAGTGAATGTATCTATTACTATCTATGGCCTGCTTGGCTTTCCAAACCTGTTCTAGTGCCCTCTTGTTAGAACATCTTCCTGATTCTGATTGCTTTCATAGACTACCTCCTTTTATCTGCTGCCAGGCTAGTCTGGACATCCTCCCAGCCTCTGCAATGAGAATGTTCTCTGGGATCTGCCCCATCTCACTTGGTCCTGTCTAACTCCAGATCCCAGGTCCTTCCAGGCCTACTGTTCCGCTGCAGCTAACAGGAACACAGCTCACCACACCCCAGGAATTCATTCCACCAACATTGATTAGCACCAGTTTTGTTGCAGGCATAGTCTTGACTTTGGGAGCTCACAGAATAATGTTGTTAAAAAGATAAACTAAGGCACATAAGATTTAAAAGAGTTTACTTGAGCAAACAGCAATTCATGAATCAGGCAGCTCCAAACCAGAAGTGGCTGGGAGGCTCCACTAAGGGTACACCAGTGGGAGGTTTTCACAGAAGAAACATGGAAGTAAGGCAAATAAAACATTTGGTTGGTTACAGTTATACAGCTGTCTTATTTGGTCTGTCCTGTTGGAAAGTCCCTAGTCACATAATTATAAGTTTGTTGGTTGCTTCTGATTCATTGAGCTTAGGTTCTTTTTTCTTTAATATAGGCATTTACAAGAAATAGCCCAAGTACAGTTTCACTTATGTTTGCAAATCAAGCAAGGTTAAGATCACTTAAGAGGCCTAACTGGCTTTTCCTGCTCAGGGATTCCTCAGGCCCAGTGTCCATTTCAATTACTTTAACACCGTAGCAGGGCAGACAAGCACAGAGGTGGTTACAATATAACAGAACAGGTTCTATGATGGAGGAAGTACCAGGTGCTATGAAGGGCAAAGTCCGGATGCCATGGGAGCATGAAGCAAGGCCATATGATTTGGACTGGAGATCAGGGAAGGTTCTCTAGAAGAAACGCCATTTTAGATGAGACTTAAAGGATAAATTGGAATATATATTAGTCCATGCTCACATTGCTATAGAGAAATCCCTGAGACTGGGTAATTTATAAAGAAAGGAGGTTCAGTTGGCTCATAGTTCTGTAGGCTGTACAGGAAGCACAGTGGTATCTGCTTCTGCGGAGATCTCAGAAAGCTTCCAATTATGGTGGAAGGTGAAGAGGGAGCAGGCATGTCACATGGTGAAAGCAGGAGCAAGAGAGAGAAGGGGAGGTACTGCACACTTTCAAATGACCAGATTGTACCAGAATTCACTCACTCACTACCATGAGGACAGTACCAAGGGGGATGCAGCTAAACCATTCATAAGAAATCTGCTCCCATGATCCAGTCACCTCTCACCAGGCCCCACCTCCAACATTGGGGATTACATTTCAATATGAGATTTGGCTGGGGACACAGATCCAAATTATATCAGAATATGTCAAGAAGGAGGTGAGCAGAGAAACCAGCATGTCCAAAGCCCCGAGAAGAACTGAAATTGATTCAGAATGGCTAAAGTATGGGAGTAATCAGGGGAATATGACAAGAGAAGAGCCTAGAAGGCAGAATCAGCTGGTCATGAAGGACCTTCTGAACCAAGTTAAGGAAGTTTGGACTCTATAGGCACTGAGCAGCTATTAATGTGTTTTAAGAGAGATCATGGATCTGATTTTATAGGATAGGTGGCATAACCCGTCATTCTTGGGGAAAACAATGTTTAGTTTCTGATTCATTTGCATGAGAGATTCTAGATTTGTGGTCACAGGTAGAGAATGAAGAAAACTACCTAGAGAAACTGGGAACTAGAGATGAGAAAGGGGAAGGGATCCAGGAGAAGGGTACTCAATTATATTTATACCATTCTGTAGATTCCACCTTCGAAATGTCCTGCCTCCTCCCTTCTTTTCCATTCTCTCTATAAACACTAGGCAAGGCCCCTTTTCATGTCTGGATAATTGCAACAGCACCTTAACTAGTCTTCCAGAGGCTCATTTCACCAGATGGCTAGAAGACTTGATTTTCTTTTTTTTTTTCTTTTTTTTTTTTTTTTGAGACGGAGTCTCACGCTGTTGCCCAGGCTGGAGTGCAGTGGCGCGATCTCGGCTCACTGCAAGCTCCGCCTCCCGGGTTCCCGCCATTCTCCTGCCTCAGCCTCCTGAGTAGCTGGGACTACAGGCGCCCGCCACCGCGCCCGGCTAATTTTTTTGTATTTTTAGTAGAGACGGGGTTTCACAGTGGTCTCGATCTCCTGACCTTGTGATCCGCCCGCCTCGGCCTCCCAAAGTGCTGGGATTACAGGCTTGAGCCACCGCGCCCGGCCTAGAAGACTTGATTTTCTAAAGCACTACTTACATATCTGTCATTCATAGAAACTTCCAGGGCTCCCTGTTGTCTTTAAGATGAAGCCTGGACTCCTCTGGCTCGCATTTAAAGGTGCTCCATAAGCTGGCCCAACTGCCCCACCTTATCCCTTCACAGTCTCCCACCAGGTCTGACTGGTCTACAGACAGCATCCTTACCTCAAGTTGGGCTTTCTCAGGCCCTGACCTTGTCGGGACTTTTTCTGCCTGCTCTTCTAGGCACAGCTCATTGGCTCTGCTATGAAAGCACTTGCTAGTCCAACACAGCTACCCCTGAAACACACAAAACAAACTTTGTTGAAACTTTACAACTACAAAAATGACACCCAAGATCTCCTACCCAATCACATTATTCTCCTTTGTTCAGTTCTTTCCAAGGGGTGTGTATAGCGTGTAATATGTACTTTTTGTATGGCTGCTGTGTGTAAATATATATGTACATAATCTGATAAAATACCAATTAGCATTTCATATTTTTACAATCTTCTATTTCATAAATGGGGATAATAATATTGCTAACCTATGGGTTTGCTGTCAGAATTAGATAACGTAATACAGTGATATAGTTTAAATATGTGTCCCCCCAAATCTCATGTTGAAATGTAATCCCCAGTGTTGGAGGTGGGGCCTGGTGGGAGGTGTTTAGGTCCTGGGAGTAGATTTCTCATGAATGATTGAGCTCCATCTCCTTGGTGCTGTCTTCACAACAGTGTGTGTGTTCTCTCAAGATCTGGTTGTTTAAAAGTGTGTGGCACCCTCTCCCTCTCTTGCTCCTGCTCTTGCCAGATGACGTGGCTTCTCCTGCTTTGGCTTCTGCCATGAGTAAAAGTTCCTTGAGGCCTTCCCAGAAGCTGAGCAGACACTGTAAAGCCTGCAGAACTGTGAGACAACTAAACCTCTTTTCTTTGTAAATTACCCAGTCTCAGGTACTTCTTCATAGCAATGCAAGAATGGTCTAACACATACAGAGATTCTCAAACTTGTTCATGCTGCAGAATCACACAGAAGCTTTGTTAGGACACATTTTCTTGGCTGGGAGCAGTGGCTCACACTTGTAATCCCAGGACTTTGGGAGGCTGAGGCAGGCAGATCATTTGAGGTCAGGAGTTTGAGACCAGCCTGACCAACATGGTGAAACCCCGTCTCTATGAAAAATACAAAAAAAATTAGCTGGTGCGGTGGCGCATGCCTATAATCCCAGCTACTTGGGAGCCTGAAGCAGGAGAATCACCTGGGCCTGGGAGGTGGAGATTGCAGTGAGCTGAGACTGCACCACTGCACTTCAGCCTGGGATGCCTGAATTTGCATACCGAATGCTACTGGATTGAGGACCACACTTTGAGAACCACTGAATTAATGCATGTAAAGTGCTCAGAATAGTGCCTGGCATGTAGTAAATGTCCAATAAATGGAGCTACGGAGCTATTCATTTGCTATTTCTGAGTTAAAATATTAACATTTACTTGTTTGATATTTAGATTGTTTATAGTTTTAAATGACATTGTTATTGAGATGTAATTCATATGCCATAAAATTTACCATTTTACAACATACAACTCAGTAGTTTTTAGTATAGTTAGAGTTGTGCAAGCATCACCACTATCGAATTTTAGAACATTTTCATCACCCCCAAAAGAAATGCCATACCTATTAGCAGTTACTCCTCATTTCCCCTGACCTCCGTTGGTAGTTTTTTTGAACTTATAAATAATGTATTTCTAAACATAAGTACACATGGCTTCTTTTTCTTTTGAATAATTTCAATAGAACAAATTCTAGGAGATGAATTCCTTAGTCAAAAATTATGAATATGTTTACATATAGCCACTCTTTGAAAGCATTAACTTACAATCATTGTGGCTTTTTTTCCTGCTGTTGCTTTTCATTGTTAGCATATTGCTTATTCTCACACTGCTTCAGTTTCCTTAAGTTGATGTCACCAGAATATGAGGTCCTTGGGGTTCAGATATTGTAATATTTTCATCTTTGTGTCCGCCAGGGCTGCACTATTGAGTATGGTAGTCACTAGCCAAACATGGCTGTTGGGTACTTGAAATGTGTCTACTGCAACTAAGACACTGAATTTTTCATTTAGTTAAAATTTAAAATGAAGGGAGATCAATTTATTTTCAACAAAGGTTCCAAAGCAATTCATTGAGGAAATGGTGCTGGATACACACATGCAAAAAGATACATTTAGACCACACCCCACATATACACAAAAATAACTTAAAATAGTTCAGAAACTTACATGTAAGGTCTAAAACTTATAATTTTTGGAAGAAAACATAGGAAAAGTCTTTGGTTAGGAAACAAGTTCTTACATACAATACCAAAAGCATAATCCACAAAAGACAAAATTGATAAGTTGGACTTGATCGAAGTTGAAAGATTTTGTGCTTCAAAAGATGGCATTAAGAAGATTAAAATTTTAAAAAGAAAATTAAAATCCAAGACACAGACTGGATTTTGCAAATCATATTTCTAATAAAGGACTTGTGTTAAGAATAGATAAAGAACTATTACAACTCAATAATAAGGCAACAGAATTTTAAAATAGTCAAAAGATTTATAGACTTAAAGTCAGCTGATTAGCAAGGTTAAAGAAAGAAAAGATTTATACATATCTCAACAAAGATATGCAAATGTATAATAAGCACATGAAAATATGCTCAACATCATCAATAGTTATAGAAAAATTCTAATTAAAACCTCAATGAGATACCACTTCATACCCATTAATGTGTAATAAAAAAGACAGGCAATAATAAATTGTGGCTAGGATGTGGAGAAACCAAAACCCTCAAACACTACTGGTGAGAATGTAAAATGGAACAGTTACTTTGGAAAACAGTTTGAACTTTCCTTAAAAGCTTAACTGACATACATGTACTGAATAACTCAGCCATCCACTTTTAGGTATTTACTCAATAGAAAAGAAAGTATATATCCACACAAAGACTTATATAAACGTGTTCAAAGAAGCATTATTCATAATATCCAAAAAGTGGAAATAATCCCAATGTTTATCATTTGGTGAATAAACAAAATGTCGTACATCCATACAATAGAATATTATTCAGCAATAAAAAGGAATGAGTACTGATACATGTTATTAATGTAACATGGATTTACCTCAAAAACTTACTAAATGAAAGAATCCAGATGAAAAGGCCACCTATTATTTTATGATTCCATTTATATGAAATGTCCAGAAAAGGAAAATCTATGAAGACAGAAAGCAGTGGCTGCCTGAAGCTGGTGGTGGAAATGGCAATGGACTGCAAATGGGTGTAAGGGATCCCTTTGGAGCATTGGGAATGCTCTAAATTGGATTGTGGTGATGCTTCCACAAATGTAAATTTTCCTTAAAAATAATTGAGTCATATAAAGGGGTGAATTTTATGCTATGTAAATTATACCTCAATAAAGCTCTTAAAAAAAACTAAAGCAGTGTAAAATACTTTTCTGTAAAACACAGCTTTGTTGTTTTGGTAGGATTGTTTTACTTTAACGATCAACATAAGATATTGTTGTATTGTAGTAACATAACAAGAATATGCATTGTTTCTAGTCAAGAATATGCGTTGTTTCTAGTGTATACACAGATATCACCAAACTAGTTGTTGTCAATAGATTGATTTGTTCCAATGGGTTTTTGTCACACTAATTTAACATCATAATGTGTTTATTTGAATATTTGATATAGATAGCACGGTTATAGTGATACTTATGTAGAGTCATAATTGGTAATTAAATCGAAATACTTATTATTTTAATTTAATAAATATAACACTTTTCTAGTTGGAAAATAAGTATGTACAAAATGTTTTAGTTTAAAATGAAGGCATGTTACTAATATAGAATCTCGTGTGAACACTTCTGATTGTGAACACTCCAACATGTAAAGAGATTATAAGTCGGTCACTCTCATTCTCAAAGCAAGAAGAAAGCTGAACTGAAAACCTACAACTTTTCTTAGCTCTATTAGAGAATTTTGGCTACAGGACAAACTCTCAACCTGAAAACTGGAGAGACAGGTGAATACAGAGAATACAAGCCAGCTTACCTGAAGCAGGAGGTGCTGGAACCAGTAACTGACAGGTACACCTAAATGGTAACTTCGATGAATTGCCAGACGCTGAGTGTGAATTAGCTTGAGAGTTAAAAACTCCTGGGAGCCCAGCCTAAGGGGAGAACCCACACTTAAGATCTTGAGTTTTACCTTCCACCAGGTTCTCATGATGAAGAATGGAGAAAAATATCCTTATGTTTGGCAGGGGGAGGGTAAGGTGACCTTTTAGAAATAAAATCAGAACTTTCTCCACAACAAAGGCCTATCCAGCAGGGGAAAAGCCTTCGCCGATGTCTTGTCTTACTTGGAGAAAAGGAAATTATCTAGCTCCATCTCATTCTGGACTTCTTGTCTCACATATGGGATAAAAAACAAAACAAAACAAAAAAATACCCTAAGAAGCAATTATGAAGGTTACAGTCTAGAGTCACAGGCCCACTAAAATACTGAGCCCTAATCATAGGATTATAGAATGCTCTCCTACCCCATATTTTGCTATCACATCAACAGGACTCCTGAATAGTAAAAGTGGATTATAGATGAAAGGGCTGCAAGGCTTAGATTCTATTTACGAAGGAGTTTCTAGGGAAACTCAAAGACAACAGAGGAGGCAAACACAAGGATTTTAGAAGAAATTAAAATCTTTGACACCTACAGCTGTAGCAAACTAAACACAGTGTAACCCTAGCCAGATAAAAATAAAACTTCACACAAAGTCTACCTCAATTCCTATTACCCAATACATCATGTCTGCTTTCAGCAAAAAATTACAAGGCATGCTAAAAGACAAGAAAAAACACAATCCAAAGAGACACAGCAGGCATCAGAACTAGGCTCAGATATGGCAGAGATTTTGGTATTATCTGTTTTAAAATGTACTGAGGATTTTGTTTTAATCAAATATGGTAAAATGACAAACATGGAGACAACTGCCTTGAAAGAAGAGTTTATTACAGCTCTTAAGGGGAGGGGCAAGTCATGCCACACAGGGCCAGATGGAGAAGCATCAGGTTCAGTCAGGAGGTAAACAGAGAGAGAAAAGCATGGACACAAGCCTTTATTGTGTTTTCCACAGGAAAGGAAGGCAGGGCAAGGTAAATAGCTTAGCTTTGATCAGTCTGGACAATTTTAGCAGGCTCTGTGTTACAGCAGTGATCTCTAGTTGTCTGGTCTCTGGCCCTGAGATGATTTAGGGCAGGGGAAATATTGGCTTGGTGTGCAAGAGTTAGATAAAGGAGGTGGTTAGGGATACAGGCTTTGGATTGGTTGGTTTGCTTGATGCTCATGTGCAAGTTGTTTACTGCCTCCAGAAATCAGTTAGCTCTGGGAAAGGCAGTCTTTCCAGGATTAGCAGGACCCTAAGATGTCAAAACCTCATAAAGTACAGAAAATTAAAAAACATGATTAATACATTATTGCAGTGGAAATTGAAATTGACTATGATTAATATGCTAAGGAGTCTAATGAAAAAGTGGATAATATTCAAGAACAGATGGGTAATGTAAACAGAGAGATGAGAACTCTAGGAAAGAATCAAAAGGAAATGTTAGAGTCAAAAACACTGACCAAAAGGAAGAACGCCTTTGATGGATTAGTAGACTGGACGTGGCTGAGGAAATATTCAATGAGCTTGAAGATATGTCAATAGAAATGTCCCAAACTGAAATGCAAAAAGGAAAGTAACAGAAAAAGAAAAGAAACAGAATATTCAAGAACTGTGGGACAATTACAAAAGATGTAATTATGTGTAATGGAAATACCAGAAGGAGAAGAAGGAAATGGGCAGAATAAATATTTGAAGCAATAATGGCTGATAATTTTGTTAAATTAATGACAGAACTCAAACCATAATGCAGGAAGATTAGAGAAAAATATCAAAGCAGGATAAATACCAAAAAAACCTATACCTGGCATATCATATTCAAATTGCAAAAACCAAAGACAAAGAAAATCTTAAAGAAGAGAAAAAAATTACCTATAAAGGAATGGATAAGAATTAACTTGTAATTTTTTGTCAGAAATCTGCACGCAAGAAGAGAATAAAGTGAAATATTAAATATGAAAAAACCCCACTAAACTAGAATTTTGTATACAGTGAAATTATCTCTCAAAAGTGAAGAGAAAATAAAGACTCCCTCAGGGAAACCTTTCTATTTTGTAGAATGGAGTCTACTCCAATTTAAAAAAAAAAAAAAAAAAAAAGACTTTCTCAAACAAATGAAAGTGAGGGAATCTGTCACCAGTAGACCTTCCTCTCAAGAAATGCTAAAAGATTACATAAATCAGAAGCTTGCATCTACATAAAGAAAGAAGAACATCAGAGAAAGCAGAAGATGAAGATAAAATAAATCTTTATTTTTCTTAATCCTATCTGATCTAATAGATAACTGTTTGTTCAAAGTAATAATAGCAGCAATGGATTGGCTGATTAGACACATGAATAAGTGGTTCAATGAATTGCAGCAATATTACTAGAGAAGGGAGGGAGGAATTGGGAATACTCTGTTATAAGGTACCTGCACTAACTGTGAGACAGAATACTATTTGAAAGTGGACTTAGATTAGTTGTAAACGTATATTGCAAACCCTAAGGTAACCACTAAAAAATTTTTGTAAGAAGTGTAACTGGGGCCGGGCATGGTGGCTCACGCCTGCAATCCCAGCACTTGGGAGGCCAAGGTGGGTGGATCACCTGAGGTCAGGAGACCAGCCCGGGCAATGTGGTAAAACCCCGTCTCTACTAAAAATACAAAAATTAGCTGGGCACAGGGGTGCATGCCAGTAACCCCAGCTACACATTAGGCTGAGGCAGGAGAATCGCTTGAACCTGGGAGGCAGAGGTTTCAGTGAGTCGAGATCGTGCTGTTATGCTCTAGCCTGGGTGACAAGAGTGAAACTCCATCTCAACAAACAAACAAACAAACAAACAAACAAACAAACCCAGAAGTGTACATAATATAGTGATATGATAAGAAATATATATTTGGTCTTTATCCCTGGTTTCTGACACAGAGCTCCTAGCGTAAGACAATAAATAAATATTTTATTTTTGTCCCCAGTTCCTCACACAGAGTATCTCAGACCCTTGGAATATCCAGACTGATAGAGGTGGTAGTTATTGTTATTCATAATAGGCCCTTGCTACCATACCTGGTCTTGTGTAAATGAAGTGACCCTAGGAGGATGGGGGCTGACTGGCAGAGGGACCAACTATGCGATTAGAGGGCTACGGTTTGAATGTATGTGTCCCTGCAAAATTCATGTGTTGGACTATAGCTCCCACAAGATGACATTATTAAGAATTGGGGACCTTGGGAGTGACCAGGCCATGAGAGCTCCTCCTTGTGGATGGGATTAGTATCCTTCTAAAACAGCCTGAGGGAGAAAATTCATTTCTTTCGCCCTTCTGCTCTTTTGCCAAGTGAGGACACAATATATGTCCCCTCCAGAGGATGGAGTCACAAAGTACCTTCTGGGAAGCAGAAGGCAAGCCCTTGCCAAACCCCAAGTTGGCCAGTGCCTTCATCCTGGACTTCCTAGCTACCAGAACAATGAGAAATAAATTTCTTTTTTCTTTTTTTTTTTTTTTGAGACGGAGTTTCGCTCTTGCTGCCCAGGCTGGAGTGCAATGGTGCAATCTCGGCTCACTGCAACCTCCACCTCCCAGGTTCAAGTGATTCTCCTGCCTCAGCCTCCCAAGTAGCTGGGATTACGAGGATGCACCACCACGCCCAGCTAATTTTGTATTTTTAGTAGAGACGGGGTTTCTCCACGTTGGTCAGGGTGGTCTCAAACCCCTGACCTCAGGTGATCCACCCGCCTCGACCTCCCATGGTGCTGGGATTACAGGTGTGAGCCACCACGCCAGGCCAATAATTTCTATTATTTATAAATTACCCAGTCTGTGATGCTTTTGTTACAGCAGCAGAATGAACTAAAATAGGTTGGAACTTTCAGCACCCACCCCTTCCGCCCAACTTCCAGAGAAGGGAGAGGGGCTAGACGTTGAATTAATCACAATGCCTAATGACTTAATCAATCATGTCTATGTAATGGAACCTCCATAAAAACCTTAAATGATGAGGTTGAGAAGGTTTCCAGGTTGGTGAACACATCCATGTGCTGGGAGGATAGTGCACCTCAAATCCATGGGAACAGAAGCTCCTGTGCACAGGACCTTTCTGGGCCTTGCCCTATGTGCCTCTTCAGTGATTCATCTATATCCTTTATGATAGCCTTCATAATAAACTGGTAAAGGTAAGTAAATAGCTTCCCTGCATTCTGTGAGCCATTAAAACAAATTACTGAGTCTGAGGAGGGGGTCATGGGAATCTTCAATCTGTAGTCCAATGAGAGAGAAGTGTGGGTAACCTGGGGATCCAATACTTGTAACTGGCATCTGATGTGGAGGTGGGGCAGTCTTGTGGGACTAAGTCTTTAACCTGTGGGATGTGTGTTAACTCCAGGTAGTTAGTATCGGAATGGATTAAATTGTAGCACACCTAGCTGAGCATGGTGGCTCACACCTGTAATCCCAGCACTTTGGGAGGCCAAGGCGGAAGGATCACTTGAGGGGAGGCGTTTGAGAACAGCCTAGGCAATATAGCAAGACCCTATCCCCACAAAAAATAAAAAAAAATTAGTTGGCATGGTGGCCCCTGCCTGTAGTCCTAACTACTCACAAGGCTGAGGCAGGAGAATTGCTTGAGCCCAGGATTTCAAGGCTGCAGTGAGCCATGATGGCATCATAGCACTCCAGCCTGACTGACATGGTGAGACCCTGTCACAAAACAAACAAACCAACAACAACAAAAAATAAATTGTAGCACACTCAGCTGGCATCTGCAGAGAACTGGAAATTGCTCTGTGTGAAAACCCTACATATTTGGTATCAGAAGTCTTGTGAATAGAGAAACAGTTTTCTTTTAGATATGTTGAGTGGAGAGAAAACGGAATCCCATAAAATGCTCAGTTAAAACCAGAGAAGGCAGAAAAAGAGGGAAGAATTTTTAAAAAACAAAAAGCTGTAGTGAATACAAAACAATTACACACATGGTAAATATATAATTCAAATATATCAATAATCACTTTAAATGTGAGTGATTACAAATGTCACCATGGATGGCAATAGCAATTTGCAGCAGCAAAGCAAAATGGGGGAAAAAAGTTGTTCCTTGTGTAAAAAAATTTTAAGATAATAAAATGGAAAAATATTAACAGAAATTTTTCATAAATACATAGTGAACTTGATTTTTAAATTTCTGCTCAATAATCAAAATGGATTGATAAAATTAGTCTCCTAAAGTCAAAATTAAATGTCCAAAAATTTTTAAAAAATTAACAGAATCTGAGCTTGTAGCTTTATTGAGCAATAAAATGGCTTAGATTCTTACACAAAAAAGAAAACCACATTTAGATGGACATGTAAAAAAATCTGTTGTTTCAGTTATGAAAATTTTGTTAGAAAATTTTAAGGAAAAGTCTAGAAAAAAAAAATTTTAAATGAAGGCTCTCCAATTTAAGACACAAAACAGTTGCTATGGAATTCAAGACACCTTTAACAAAGTCAAAATTCAAATGATTCAGGCCGGGAGTGGTGGCTCATGCCTGTAATCCCAGCACTTTGGGAGGCCAAGGCAGTAGATCAGATTAGGTCAAGAGTTCAAGACCAGACTGGCCAACATGAGGAAACCCTGTCTCTATTAAAAATCCAAAAATTAGCTAGGCGTTGTGGTACATGCCTATAATCCCAGCTACTCGGGAGGCTGAGGCATAAGAATTGATTGAACCCAGAGGCAGAGGTTGCAGTGAGCCAAGATCACACCACTGCACTCTAGCCTGGGTGACAGAGCAAGACTGTCTAAAAAAAAAAAAAAAAAAAAAAAAAAAAAAATTCAAATGATTCAAAATTTCAAAAATTGCAAGTGCTTTTCTTTAGCTTTAAATGAATTGTGCAGTATGAGACACTGTCCAATTAATTGGCTTTTTGTTTTGTTTTGTTTCATTGGTCTCAAAAGACTTCTAAAGGTACAAAGAAATATGTGGCTCCCCCCAAAATTAAACTCATGGCATAGAAGAATTTTGCTAGATATAAAAAGTTTGGTTTCTATCAAAATGGATGGTGCTCCAGTCATGTTAGGTTAAAAGTTCAAATGTATTGGAATTTTAAAACAAGAGACAGAAGTTTCCATTATTGTTTTTATCACACCACATGATACATATTTAAAATATTTGTGTTCAACTTTCTGAAACAGACTATACGAAAAATTCATGGATATGGTTGTTAAAAATTTCTCAGCACTTCCCAACTCATTTTTATGAGGCCAATATTATCCTGACATCAAAACTAGACAAAGGTATCACAAGAAAAGAAAAATACAGAACAATATTTCTTATGGATATGGATGTAAAGATTCTTAACAAAGTATAAGCAAATTGCACCCATCAACACATAAAAAGGATTATACACCCTGAGCAACTAGGATTTACACCAGGAATGTAAGGCTAGCTTAACATTTGAAAGTCAATTAATATAACACACATTAGCAACAGAATCAAGAACAAAAAGCACATGATCATCTCAATAGACGTAGAAAAAGCATTTGACAAAATATAATACCATTTCAGAATAAAAACACTTAACAAACTAGGAATAGAAGGAAACTTCCTCAGCCTGGTAAAGGGCATTTATTGAAACTCCACAGTTAACATAATACTTAATAGTGAAAGACTTAATGCTTTCCCCATAAGATCAAGAGTAGGAAGCCCAGGATGTCCACTCTTGTCACTTCTATTCAACATTGTATTGGAGTCAGGGCAATTAGGCAAGACAATGAGATCAAAGGCATCCAGAATGGAAAGGAAGAAGTAAAATTCTCTTTGCAGATGACATTATTTTATATATAGAAAATTCTAAGGAATCCACTAAAACACAATTAGAATAATAAATGAATTCACCTAGGCTGGGCGCAGTGGCTCATGCCTGTAATCCCAGCACTTTGGAGGCCAAGGTGGGTGGATCACCCGAGGTCAGGAGTTCAAGACCAGCCTGACCAACATGGTGAAACCCCATCTCTACTAAAAATATAAAAACTAACAGGGTGTGGTGGTGGACGCCTGTAATCCCAGTTACTCGGGAGGCTCAGGCAGGAGAATTGCTTGAACCCAGGAGACGGAGGTTGCAGTGAGCCAACACAGTGCCACTGTACTCCAGCCTTGGTGACAGAGTAAGACTGTCTCAAAACAAACAACAACAAAAAACATAAATGAGTTCAGCAAAGTTGCAGGGCACAAGATTAATATACAAAAATCAATTGGATTTCCACATACTGGAATGAACAATCAAAAAATAAAATTAAAACACAATTCCATTTACAATAGGATCTGCAACAGCTGAATAATGGCCATCCCAAAATACCAAGTCCTAATCTCTAGAACCTGGAAATGTTACCTTATAAGAAAAAAGGGTCTTTACAAATGTGATAAAATCCAGGGGATTACCTTAGGGAGATTATTCTGGATTATCCAAGTGGGCCCTAAATCCAATCACAAGTGTCCTTATAAAACAGAGGCAGAGGAGATTTGACAACACAGAAGAGGAGGCAATGTGACCAAGGAGGCAGAGACTGGAGTGACATGGCCACCAGCTTGAAAGGGGCAATGAACAAGTTCTCCCCTACAGACTCCAGAGGGAGTGTGGCCCTGTTAACATCTTGATTTCAGACAGATTCAACTGATTTTGAACCTTTGGCCTCCTGGATGATGACATAATAAATTCCTGTTGTTTTAAGCCACCATGTTTATGGTAATTTGTAAAAGCAGTCATAGGAACATAATATGACATGAAAAATAATTTTGAAAACATAAGAATAAATTTAGCAGAAGAAATGCAAAACTTATACGCTAAAACCTACAAAATATTGTTGAAAGAAATTAAAGAAGACCTAAACAAATGGAAATTTTCTATATATAAAATAATGTCATCTGCAAATAGAATTTTACTTCTTCCTTTCCATTCTGGATGCCTTTGATCTCATTGTCTTGCCTAATTGCCCTGACTCCAATACAATGTTGAATAGAAGTGGCAAGAGTGGACATCCTGGGCTTCCTAGTCCTGGTCTCATGTTCATAGATCTGAAGGCTTAGTGTAATTAACATGGAAATACTCTCCAAATGGATCTACAGATTCACTGCAATACCTATCAAAATTCCAGCTGTCCTTTTTGGACAAAAAATGACAAGCTGATCCTAAAATTCATATGGAAATGCAAGGGACCCAGAATAGCCAAATCATATTGAAAAACAACAAAATTGTTAGACTGGGATTGTGGCTCACGCCTGTAATCCCAGCACTTTGGGAGGCTGAGGCTGGTGGATTGCTTGAGGCCAGGAGTTCAAGACCAGCCTGGTCAAAATGGCAAAGCTGTCTCTATTAAAAAAAGTAATAACAAAATTGGAGGACTTACACTTCCTAATTTCAAAACTTATTACAAATATACAGTAATCAAGATAGTGTGGTACTGGCATCAAGAGAGACATATAGATCAATGGAATAGGATTGAGAGTCCAGAAATACACAAGTACATTTATAGTCAATTGATTTTTGATTTTTTTTTTTTTTTTTTTTTGAGACAGGGTCTCACTCTGTTGCCTAGGCTGAAGTGCAGTGGCACAACCTTGGCTCACTGCAACCTCCACTTCCTGGGTTCAAGCTATTCTCCTACCTCAGCCTCCTGAATAGCTTGGACTACAGGTGTGTACCACCACAGCTGGCTAATTTTTTTTTTTTTTTTTTTTTTTTTTTTGTAGAGACAGGTTTCATTATGTTGTTCGGGCTGGTCTCGAAATCCTGACCTCAAGTGATCTGCCCGCTTCGGCCTCCCAGAGTGCTGGGATTACAGGTCTAAGCCACTGCACCCCCCGGCCATTTATGGCCAACTGATTTTTAACAAGGGTCCCAAGACCCTTGAGGAAATGATCAACAAGGAAAGAACAGTCTTTTCAAAAAATGTTGCTGGAACAACTGAATATTCACATGCAAAGGAATGAGGGCAGACCCTACCTCACACCACACACAAAAATTGACAAAGTGGATCTTACATTAGGTCTTTGATCCATTTTGAGTCAATTTTTGAACTCTTAGGAGAAAACATAAGTGTAAATCTTCATGAACTTGTATTAGGCAACAATTTCTTAGATATAACACCTAAAACACAAGCAATACTCCCCCCCTCCAAAAAAAGGTAAATTGGACTTCATAAAAATTAAAATCTTGGCCAGGCATGGTGGCTAACACCTGTAATCCCAGCACTTTGGGAGGCCAAGGCAGGAGGATTGCTTGAACCAACAGTTTGAGACTAGCCTGGGCAACATGGCAAAAATCTGTCTCTACAAAAAAAAAAAAAAAAAAAAAAACCTCACAAAAATTAGTCGGGTGTGGTGGTACATACCTGTAGTCCCAGCTATGGGGGTCTGAGGCTGCAGGAGCACTTGAAGCAGGGAGGTCATGGTGGCTCACACCTGTAATCACAGCACTTTGGGAGGCCAAGGCAGGTGGATCGCTTGAGGTCAGGAGTTCAAAACCAGCCTGGCCAATATGGTGAAACCCCATCTGTACTAAAAGTACAAAAAATTAGCCAGGCATGGTGGTGCATGCCTGCAATCCCAGTCACTCGGGAGGCTGAGGCAGGAGAATTGCTTGAACCCGCGAGGCAGAGGTTGCAGTGAGCCGAGATCACACCACTGTACTCCACCCTGAGCGACAGAGCGAGACTCTGTTTCAAAAAGCAAAACAAAACAAAATAAACTTAAAAACTTTTGTCCTCCAAATAATACCATTAAGCAAGTGAAAAGACAAAATGAAGTGGGAGAAAATATTTGCAAATCATGTATCTAATAAGGAGCTTGTGTCTAGAATATGGAAATAACGCTTACGACCAATAATAAAAGGAAAACTCAATTTAAAAATGAGCAAGTGGTCTGAACAGACAGTTTTTTTTTGTTTTGTTTTTGTTTTTGAGACGGAGTCTTGCTCTGTCACCCAGGCTGGAGTTCATTAGTGAGATCTCAGCTCACTGCAACCTCCACCTCCTGGGTCGGGTTCAAGCAATTCTTCTGCATCAGCCTCCCAATAGCTGGGACTACAGGCATGTGTCACCACACCCAGCTTAATTTTTGTATTTTTAGTAGAGATGGGGTTTCACCATATTGGCCGGGCTGGTCTTGAACTCCTGACCTCTTGATCCACCTGCCTCAGCCTCCCAAAGTGCTGGGATTGCAGGCGTGAGCCACTAAGCCCAGCTAAGAGTTCTTCAAAGATATTCACATGGCCCATCAGCACATGAAAACATGTCCAACATCATAAGACATTAGGGAAATGCAAATCAAAATCTCAATAAACACTGCTTTGTAACTCACTAGAGTAACTATAATTAAGACTATAGATTATAGCAGATGTTGGCAACGATGTGGAAAAATTGGAACTGTTTTATGGCTGGTGAAAATGTAAAATAGTGCAGCCCTTTGGAAAACAGTCTGGCAGTTCCTCAAATGGTTAAACATAGAGTTACATATGACCCAGCAACTCTACTCCTAGATGTAAGCCCAAAAGAAATGAAAACATATGTTCCCATAGGAATTTAGCTATAAATGTTTATAGCAGCACTACTTAACCAGAACGTGGAAACAACCGAAATGTCCATCAGCTGATGAATGGATAAATAAAATGTAGTATATCCATACAATGAAATGTTATTCAGCAGTAAAAAGGAATAAAGTAGGATACACTACAATATGGATACCTTGACAACATTATGCTAAGTGAAAGCAGCCAGTCACAAAAGACTAACATTGCATAATTCCACATTAAGGATATGTTCAGAATAGACAAAGCTACAGGGATACAAAGCTGATTAGTGGTTGTCTAGAGCTGAGGTTTAGAGGGTTGGGGAAAAAAAGGGGAGTGACTACTAATGGGTACTGGGTTTTTTTTAGAACATTGTAAAAACATTCTAAAATTATTATGGTTATATTTGCACAACTCTGTGAATATACTAAAAACCACTGAATTTTATGATTTTTTAAATCAAAACAATTTTTTTTTTTTTTTTTGTAGAGGCAGGTTTCTTCACTATGCTCCCCAGGCTGGTGTCAAACTCCAGGCCTCAAGTGATCCTCCTGCCTCAGCCTCCCAAAGTGCTGGGATTACAGGTGCAAGCCACCATGCCCAACCCCACTGAACTGTATCCTTTAAATAGTGAATTGTATGGTATGTGTATTAAATCTCAGTATAGATGTTAACAATTTTTCTCAGTATATACTTGAAATATTATGGACGATTGCCTGTTTATGAAACTGTTGAAAGAAATAGAAGACAAGCTTCCTTTCCAACTTGAACCCGGCAGAATGGCTCCCGCAAAGAAGGGTGGCGAGAAGAAAAAGGGCCGTTCTGCCATCAACAAGGTGGTGACCCGAGAATACACCATCAACATTCACAAGTGCATCCATGGAGTGGGCTTCAAGAAGCGTGCCCCTCGGGCACTCAGAGATTCGGAAATTTGCCATGAAGGAGATGGGAACTCCAGATGTGCGCATTGATACAAGGCTCAACAAAGCTGTCTGGCCCAAAGGAATAAGGAATGTCCCATACCGAATCCGTGTGCGGCTGTCCAGAAAACGTAATGAGGATGAAGATTCACCAAATAAGTTCTATACTTTGGTTACCTATGTACCTGTTACCACTTTCAAAAGTAAGTTCTCCATCCCATAAAGCCATTTAAGTTCATCTAAAAAAAAAAAGAAAAAGAAATAGAAGACAATAAAATTAATGATCTTGTATTCTTTGCCAATGCTTGTTGGTTGAGTGGTAGAAGAGCTTTACAAAGATTTATTGTACTGTTAGCTCCAAGATTATCTTGTAACAAAAAGAATGGTTGTGTCAGGGCTCAGAAAACGATACTCCAGAGTATGGCACTTTGGCATGCTAAGCACTTTGAACTAAAGGAGATTGGAAGGCCTTAGAAGCAGCCTCAGAAGCAAAGTCTTTCTCTGACCTTCTCCTGCCCTCCTGTCTGCTGCCCTTCCTTCTGCTCCAAGGCAAGCCACAGAAACTAGAATTTCGGCTGGGCCTGGTGGCTCACACCTGTAATCCCAGCACTTTGGGAGGCCGAGGTGGGCAGATCACTTGAGGCCACTTGAGACCAGCCTGGCCAACATGATGAAATTCCATCTCTACTAAAAATACAAGAATTAGCCGGGCATCATGATGGATGCCTGTAATCTCAGCTACTTGGGAGGCTGAGGCAGGAGAATCGCTTGAAACTGGGAGGTGGTGGCTGCAGTGGGCCGAGATCGTGCCATTGCACTCCAGTCACTCCAGCCTCAGCAACAGAGCAAGAATCCGTCTAAAAAACAAAAACAAAGGCCGGACACGGTGGCTTATGCCTGTAATCCCAGCACTTAGGGAGGCCAAGGCTGGTGGATCACAAGGTCAGGAGTTCGAGACCAGCCTGGCCAATATGGTGAAACCTCATCTCTACTAAAAATACAAAAATTGGCTGGGCATGGTGGCACAAGCCTGTAGTCCCAGCTACTCAGGAGATTGGGGCAGAAGAATTGCTTGAACCCAGGAGGCAGAGGTTGCAGTGAGACGAGATCACGCCACTGCACTCCATCCTGGGTGACAGAGCGAGACTCCATCTTAAAAACAAAAACAAAACAACCAAAAAAACTGTAACCTCTGTCCCCCAAACCTGCCATAAGACAAAAATTCTACTCTAAATTTCTCTCACCTTTCTGCTGAGAGCTAACCATAAAAAATATTCTCTGACTTCCTCATTTGATAGTCATAAATCCTCATTTTGGAGGGGTCCTCCCTGTAAACCAGAAAGTATCTGAAACAGGTCTCAATCAATTTAGAAGTTTATTTTGCCAAGATTAAGGACGTGTCTGGGAGTGAGGCTTGTGCCTTTTTCCAAAGGTGACTTTCAGGGCTTCACTATTAAAAGGGGAAAAGTAAGCTGGAGGGGAAAAAGGGAGGGTACACTAATCCACATGTTGCAAGAGAAAAGGAGCAGGTAGGGGAATAGTCAATTGGTATTTGTTTCAGGCTCAGTAAATTGGCACACAAGATAAGGTGAACACACAGTAGATCCTTGTAGAGATATTTAACATTTTATCTGTAGCTATCCACTTAGGAACAAAAGCAAAGGCAGTTGCTTGCATGACTGCGTTGAATTTAATTTTTTTCTTTTGGCATAGTGAACTGCGGTCCCAAGTTATTTTCCTTTCACATTCCCTATACCCAAAAGGATTGTTATCTAGAGAGGCTAAGAAAAATCTGAACAGACAGGCCTTGCTGGGTTTCCCCCCCCCAGTCTATTTCTGTCAGATCATACTCTTTTTGTCCTGTCACATTTCTACTCACTGTCCATTCTTCACCAAACCTAACCATAAAAATGGACAGTTTTCCCTGGGTCTTTGAATCTTCATTTCTGAAGGCTCCTGTGTCAGGTAAAACTTTAAATAAATTCATTGAACTTTTTTCTTGTTAACTTGTCTTTTGTTATAGGAGTGTCTTCTATGACCCTTATGATGGGTGAGGAAAGGTATCACACTCTTCTGCCCCTATAGTTGACAAATATTTTAGATTTTTAGAGATGGGGTCCCCCTCTGTCACCTTTTTTTTTAGAGATAGGGTCTTGCTCCATCACCCAGGCTGGAGTGCAGTGGCATGATCATGGCTCAATGCTACCTTGAACACATGGGCTCAAGTGATTCTCCTGCCTCAGCCTCCAGAGTAGCTGGGACTACAGGCTTAAGTCACCGTTCCTGGTGGACAATTATTTTAATAATTAAGGCTGGGAGTGGAGGCTCATGCCTGTAATCCTAGCACTTTGGGAGGCCGAGGCAGGCAGATGGCAAGGTCAGGAGTTTGAGACCAGCCTGGTCAACATAGTGAAACTCCGTCTCCACTAAAAATACAAAAAATGAGCTGGGCATGGTGACGGGTGCCTCTAATTCCAGCTACTCAGGAGGCTGAGGCAGGAGAATCGCTTGAACAGGGAGGCGGAAGTTGCAGTGAGCCGAGATTCGAGATTGTGACACTGCACTCCAGCCCGGGCGACAGTACAAGACTCCGTCTCAAAAAAAAAAAAAAAAAAAAAAAATCAAGACCAAAATATGGCAGTGCAATTTGTTTTCTCATTGATGTCATAAAGCATATGAACAAACTAAATTTCAAGTTCCCCAAAAAGTTTATTGCTGATCTAACTAGACAGGTCCGAAAATTTATGTAGAAACAGAAACTTTTCATAATACAAATCTTGATAAAACATTACAAAAGCTACTGGATAATTGACTAAGTATGCTGCAACAGCATCCTGAGCTTCCACACTAGGCCTGAAGCAGCAAATAAATGTCAGAGGAGTGGGGACTGAACGCCCTCCTGCTTTCTTGATTCCAGCAAGACCTAGATACCAGGATTTCCTCACCCCAGCTGCCCAGATACGGGTGTTATTCTTAATTCCAAAAGCAGCTTCAAGTCAGGAAGATCTGATTTCTAGACCCAGCTCTGCTAGACGGTTGTGAACAAAAATTATACACTATCATTCACCCTTTCAGTGCTTTATTTCCTAAGGCATGTGATGGGAACAATGAATATCCGTCCAATCTACTTCACCAGCCTGTGAAAAACCAGAGTGAGTGAACACATCTGAAAGCATTGGGTAATGATGAGGCAGGTCATATTGAAACATGCACTGCTCGAGTCTGAACCAAGTTCTGCTGCTGAAGACCTGGGTGACCGGGGTAAGTCATGTAAATATGAACGGTTCCCCAACTTGTAAAACATTCTTTTCATGTCCCCAACTGGTAGGAGCGAAGAGTGTCGGGGCCGTTTCTCAGCGCCCCACGGTGCACATCAAGAGAGTAGGTGTCCTCGCAGTCAGTTTCTACTCTGGCTCTGGGCTTCTCTGGCCCCGCTCTCTTATTTACAGATGAAGAAAGCTCAGAGACCGAGTGACTTGTCCACGGTCACACAAGGAGTATTGTTACAGAATCGATTCCAGGGCCACCGGGTCTGTGAGGAATTTGGCGCGGTGGCCGTTGGATGAGCAGCCAGCAATGGCGGCTCCGCAACGTCGACACCGCAAAGCGAAGCCGAGGCCCGTCACCTAGCGGCCTGTTCAGGCACTACAAGAAAAGTGCCGTGAAAAAAGACTCTGGGTTCTGCGGCGGACGGGAGCCAATAAGCGCTAAGTTCGCGCTGCTAATTCCTTTTTTCTATTGGTCCTTCCAACTGTCAATCAACTATTTGCCTATCTCTTATTGGCTTGCCGTCAATCATTTTACTCAGTCTACCAATCACACGCTCTTTGCCAAGTGCTTTTTTTTTTTTTTGGTCCTGACATCGCTGAGTCTGACGAATTTAGCCAGTTCCTTTATTCCATTGGCCAGATCAGACTCCTCCTCTCGTTTATCCCGTTGAGGGCGGAAGTGAGAAAGGCCTTATTCGTATTGGCTTAGGTTTGCAAGCGGCAGTTGTCTATCAAATCTAGCAAGACGCCCTTAGCGCTCAGGAAGTACGGAACCGGAAGGGGTGGGCTTTGCGAAGATGGCGGCGCCGGTGAGTTTGATGTGGTTTCTTCCTCTCGTAGCTATTGTGGAGTTTTCCTTTCCCTTCAGCGGCTGGAGGCAAACTGTTGGTACCAGGGAAGGGTGGTGATGAAAGTTGCTTCAGGGAGGCGGCCTCCCTAGAGTTACTGTTCCTGTCCAGTAACTCAAGGGGCTGGCTTTAGGGCGAGTCTGTGAAGAGGAGTGTGAAGGCCCCGAGTCTGGGGTGTCAGACGGAGAGAGGGCAGTTTCCCAACCTAGACGTTCCGCCTTCTTATAATCCTGAGGAAAGAATGACTTTTCTTTACTCCTCCTCTCCCTTCTGTAGGGGGTGCTGGAGTCAGACCTGCCAAGTGCCGTGACACTTCTGAAAAATCTCCAGGAGCAAGTGAGTAGTGTCGCCTCTGGAATAAATTAGTCATGGATTGGCCTTGACTTTATGTACTTCACCTCAAAACTTTGGTGATTGAGATACATGAATGCTCCCAAAAACCGTAAGAGTAAAGTGATGTAATGAAAACCTTTCCAGGCCAGAGTTCTAAGTAATTGATTCTGCACCCAAGGGAATACAAGAAACGCCAAAAAGGAAATTATCTGAATAGTTTTCCCTTATTCATACAGCTAAGGAAACCAGTGCTTGGAATGGTAACATGATTTGCCCGTTGGGTGCCCAGGTAATACACACTTAAATACAGAGGCTTCTTGACTTAACGATGGAGGTTATGGCCTGATAAACCCATTGTAATACGAAAATCTCATAAGTCAAAATTTTGGCTTGATGCCGCTGCCCAGCATCACGAGAGAACAGGACGGTTTCTACCGAATGCATATTGCTTTTGCACCCTTGTAAAGTGGAAATTAAGACATAAGTCGGGGAGTTTTGTAGTTTTATGTATTGTAAGTTCAGCCAGTACAAACAAAATTACAGTCCTCCAGTCACTACTGTCCCAGTCCTTTTCTCCTCCCTATGGTTCAGTAAAAGATGGTCTCTTCTTTAAGAAATGGAAAGTTTTTGTTTTTTTTACTTTTTGAAGGACCATCTCTCCTATACTTTCCCAGAAGTGAGAAGATAGTACTATACTTTAGACAGTGTTTCAGATGATTTTTAGGTGGCATTGTTTAGCTTTTGCTCTTCACAGTTTGCAGACATGATTTGATATAGTCTAGTCCGTTGTTTCATTTGGGCTAATTTCAGGTGATGGCTATAACGGCACAAGTGCAATCACTGACACAAAAAGTTCAAGCTGGTGCCTATCCTACAGAAAAGGTAAGATGTACACAAACAGTAAGCATCCCCTGACTTAACGTTCTCAGTAGTTATTTCATTGTATGTTTATTGTGTCTTATATATCCTAAGTGCTCGAGCTTCAAACATAAATACGATTCAGTTTCTGTGCTGAAGTCTAGTGGGAAGACAAAGCAAAGCAATAGACGTAAGTATTAATAGTAGCAATCACATTACAGAGTTATGAGGAGTCTCCAGCCAAAGAGAGGGATTAATTAACTGCCAGAAGAGCAGAGGGATTCAGGACAGGCTTCCCAGAGGAGGTGATAGGATTTTGAGGAATAAACAGGAGGGACAGAAAGAAGGAACATGTGCAAATGCACAAAGGCCTGAAAGTATGTGATATTATGGGAAAGGAGAAAGCCGTTTTTGTGATAGGATATACTTTCTGTGTTATGTGTGGTGGGGGTAGGAAATAAGACTGGAAAAGTAGTCACTCTGAAGATCATTGTAGGCCAGATGAGGAGTTACTCTCAGATTTCATCTAATCTAAGACACTTATTAATTGGGACATATCACTTATTGTGTATATTAAGAAAAAATGTAACAGGCTGGGCCTGGTGGCTCATGCCTGTAATTCCAGCACTTCAGGAGGCTGAGGCTGGAGGATTGCTTGAGCTCAGGAGCTTGGGACCAACCTGGGTAACACAGTGAGACCCTGTCTCTACAAAAGTTAAAAATTAGCCATACATGCTGGCATGTGCCTGTAGTCCCAGCCACTCGGGATGCTGAGGCCAGAGGATTGCTTGAGCCTGGGAGGTTGAGGCTGCAGTGAGCTGTGGTTGTGCCACTGCATTCAGCCTGGGTGACAGAGCAAGACCCTGTCTCAAAAAAAAAAAAAAAAAAAAAAAAAAATTCCTCATGACATAATACCAAGATGCCAGTGACTGAAACATGCATCCTGATTTCAGAGATGTTAAAATATGAAAACAATGTGCATCTTAAAATTGAAATATGCGCCTGTAATCGCAGCACTTCGGGGGGCCAAAGTGGGAGGATTGCTTGAGCCCATGGGTTTGAGACCAGCCTGAGCAACGTGGTGAGACCTGTCTCTACAAAAAAATAAAAAATTAGCTGGGTGCAGTGGCGTGTGCCCATAGTCCCAGCTACTCGGGAGGCTGAGGTGAATGGATCGCTTGAGCCCAGGAGGTCGAGGCTGCCATCAGCCACAGTTGCACCAGCGCACTCCAGCCTGGGCAACAGAGTGAGACTGTCTTTAAAAAAAAAAAAAAAAAAGGGCCTGGCTAAGAAAAAAAGGTGGCTCACACCTATAATTCCAGCACTTTAGGAGATTGTGGCGGATAGATCATCTGAGGTCAGGAGTTCGAGACCAGCCTGGCCAACATGGCAAAACCCCATCTTCACTAAAAATACAAAAATTAGCCAGGCATGGGGGCATGTGCCTGTCTGTAATCCCAGTTACTTGGGAGGCTGAGGCAGGAGAATCGCTTGAACTCAGGAGTTAGAGGTTGCAGTGAGCCAAGATCACGCCACTGCACTCCAGCCTGGGTGACAGAGCAAGGTTCCATCTGAAAAAAAAACAAAACAACAACAATTGAAATATGTAGTTTTCAAATTAAGGTCTGGTAGAACCTTCTCAGGGATTACTGGTTGGGGGCACTGTAGAACAACAACTCTGGACCTCTCATCCCTGCTTAACTGGAAAACTCTGGTATTATCTGTTTTTATATATTGAGCTTTTGTCCTAAGATATTTAAGCCAAATATTCTATGGGTAAACACAAGTATGAAAATCATTGTAATAAGAATCACTGAAGGAGTTTTAAGCACAGGAGTTACAGCAAATTTGTGCTTACAGAAAGATAACTAACAGCATTCAAAATATATTCTCTTCTTGCCTTTATCATTCACTTATGTTCTTATTGTCCATTTTTATTTTAAAAAATTTAAGTCTTTGTTTTTCTCTCATATGCTTGTAGCTCAGTTTGAATTTGACAATGCCCAAGCATATCGGAAGAGCCTGCTTCTCAAATTCTTACCTGTTTTTGTCCTGGGTATCATGCTTTTTTGTTTTGTTTTTTTGAGATGGAGTCTCCCTTTGTCACACAGGCTGGAGTGCAGTGGCATGATCCTGGCTCACTGCAACCTCTGCCTCCTGGGTTCAAGTGATTCTCCTGCCTCAGCCTCCCGAGTAGCTGGGATTACAGGTGCCCGCCACTACTCATGGCTAATTTTGTGTTTTTAGTAGAGACAAGGTTTTACTACGTTAGCCAGGCTGGTCTCGAACTCCTGACCTCAGGTGATCCACCTGCCTCGGCATCCCAAATTGCTACGATTGCAGGTGTGAGCCACCATACCTGGCCTTGGGTACCATGCTTTGAACCATTTCAGTGCCTTTTGGAGATGGATGAGTTGCCAGCATCCTTCTTATATCACTATATATTTGTTTGTTTATTGAACAAATACATATTAACTTATCTTTTTGACCAAAGAGTTTTACTAGGTGCTTTATAGATTACAAAGTACTTTCACATTATCTTGTTTGAGCCTCATGGTTGTTCTTTGTGGCAGGAAGGACATATCATATATATTTTACTGATAAGACTGAGGTTGGCCTGGCGCAGTGGGTCACGGCTGTAATCCCAGCGCTTTGGGAGCCTGAGGCGGCTGGATCATGAGGTCAGGAGTTCGAGACCAGCCTGGCCATTCATGGTGAAACCCCGTCTCTACTACAAATACAAAAAATTAGCCAGGCATGGTGGCAGGCACCTGTAATTCCAGCTACTTAGGATGCTGAGGCAGGAGAATCACTTGAACCTGGGAGGTGGAGGTTGCAATGAGCTGAGACAGTGCCACAGCACTCCAGCCTGGGCAACAGAGTGAGACTTCATCTCAAAAAAAAAAAAAAAAAAAAAAAAAGACTGAAGTCACAAGGTTAAGTGACTTACTCAGTGTTTGACTACCGAATACCTAATTCAGAACTTAAACTCAGCTTGTGGACTCTCAATCCTTTGCTCTCCTTCTATACCACAGTAGTGTTGATCTCAAGAGCTTAGCATGTTGGCTTAAAGACATTCAGGGATTAAGTGTTGGAGTCAGATTGAGTTTGAATCTTAGCTCTACTTGTATTACTGTGTTATCTTGGCCAAAGTATTTAATGTCTCTGAAATAGGTTTTCTTAGGGCTGTGAAGTTTGGAAGATACATAAAAGCCCAAAGAAAAAAATGAAAAATCAGTATAATCACCACTCTGAGATAACCACTGTGGTATTTTTTTTTGAGATTTTTAAAATTATGAGAATAATATACGCAACACTTTTTCAGTCTACAGTACACTATTTCCTTTTCCTCATCTCACTCTAGGGGTAGCAGTTACTTGTGTGTTGTCTTGTAGACATTTTTCTATGTGTATAAAATGTATTCATCATATCCCCCCCACACACACACTTTCACAATTGAAGTCATATTATACTTTCTGCAACTTGTGCTGACATGGATTTAATTCGATGTGATTGTATGTAAATCGTTGTTTTTACCTGTGTCATATAATTCCATTGTATGGGGGGGGAATTAGTAATTACCTTGATTAAATTAATTTAAAATTTGGCAGTGTGTGGAGACATTTTTTTCTGCTGCAGCTTGGAGGGGCCATCCATGGGGAAAGGCCAAGGATACTGCTGAAAACCTACAGTGCCTAGGACAGCCCTCAACAAAAAATGTTCTGGCGCCAAACGTCAATAGCTCTGAGATTGAGAAACCCTGTTATAGTCTTTTTGGAGGGGTAGTTTATCGATTTTCCTCTTCTCATTGTCTTCTATTAATTCTCTGAGCGTTGTTTCTCTTGTATTAGCGTAACTTTCTCATTGGCCATCTTAGGCACAGCTACTTCTTGAGACTACTCCAGATATCTAATATGAACTGATTGGGAAAATCTTGAACTTGGAGAAATATCCTGTTTACCCTAGGCTTTCATCCTGGTTCTTTGGCTAAAACCAAATCTGCATCTCTTTCTCTTTTGTTCAACTCAGGGTCTCAGCTTCTTGGAAGTGAAAGACCAGCTGCTGCTCATGTACCTTATGGATTTGACCCACCTCATTCTGGACAAAGCCTCAGGAGGGTCTCTTCAGGGACATGATGGAATTTTGAGACTGGTGGAGATTCGCACGGTATGAAGCATTTGGTGTCTTGGGGTTTTAAGTTTCTAAATCTTGAGCTCCAAGGCTGTCACATAGTAGCTCTCATTTAAGTGAGTCTTTTCATGTTTAAGGAAACCAAATTTAAAAAAGTGTTTTTCTGTTCATTTGCTCTACTTTGTACTTATTTTAGGTGCCTTATGTGGCATCTTAATATAGGGACTCTGGTGTGTGCTTCATTTTGGGAAGGAAATGTAATCCTGTTTAACTACCATGTTGTAGGTTTTGGAAAAACTTCGTCCCTTGGACCAAAAACTGAAGTATCAAATTGACAAACTGGTCAAGACTGCAGTGACCGGCAGCCTTAGTAAGTGAGGAGACCACCATGAAGTTGTGGGGACCATCAGAAAGTTACAAATTTTGTAAAATTCTTTGGGTTATTTATTTCAGGTGAGAATGACCCACTTCGTTTTAAGCCTCATCCCAGCAATATGATGAGCAAGGTAAGGGGTTGTATTATTCTCCTGATTTTTTTCTGAGGCATCTATACCTAGGTGAGCCTCGTGGTGATCCTGGATCCCCTGGGATTCTCTTAGGACTTGACTTTCCAACTTGTGTGTTAGAATGCTGAGTATGAGATTTCCTTTTCTCTTTTTTTATATTCCCACCTCCCCAGGGTACTCCAGCTTTGGGTTTTTTTCTCACTTATCTTATGAATGTTTCCTAAGTTTGCAGACATTATTTCTTTTATAGTTGAGCTCTGAGGATGAGGAGGAAGATGAAGTAGAAGATGGCCAGTCTGAGGCTTCAGGGAAGAAATCTGTGAAAGGAGTGTCTAAGAAATATGTTCCTCCACGCTTGGTTCCAGTACATTATGGTATGAACTTTGGCTGCTGCCTCCTCAGTATGAATTGTTTCTCTTCTTTTCTCTGTTCTTGGATAACCCCTGCTTATTTTCATCATGTAGATGAAACAGAAGCTGAGCGGGAGAAGAAGCGTCTAGAACGAGCCAAGAGACGGGCATTGAGTAGCTCTGTCATTCGTGAACTTAAGGAGCAGTACTCAGATGCTCCAGAGGAAATCCGTGATGCTCGGCATCCCCATGTTACTCGCCAGAGTCAGGAGGACCAACACAGGTCTGAGCCTTTGCATTAGAAATTATTTCTACACTCTAGAGTCCTGTCCTCATGCTTTAGACTAATGTGACTAAGTTTGGTACCAAGAGAATTGATGTTATATAGAAAATGGAGTGAAAAATTTGGGATGATAGTTTCTAAGAATCAGGAGTTTGGAGTACAGGATAGGAACTAGGAAGATTTTTATCCCAACTGTTCAAAGCAAAAGTAGTACATTGCAATTCGACATGAGATTTGAGGGGGAAAAAAAGCAGTATAGAGAGGAATATATGCAGTTCCACATAGTACAACTTTAAAATTCTGTGTTTCACTGTCACAGCTCTCACTTTTGTGCAGAAAGCAATAAAGGTAGGTTTTTATAGTGACATTGTGAGTGCCAGATAGGTTCAGGGAAGGAAAGTAGAAAAGCAGTGTAATTGAATACAGGCTCATCAACTTTGCTCAGGTGCAGTCTTTACAGTTGATGGATTTGCATGAATGGACACATTTAGGGAAACGCATTTATAGAGCTGAAATAAAAAAAAATGTTGGTATAATATTTTAAATAGTATTATGGATAGGCTATGGATTCTATATCTAGCATGAGGGAAGTTTTAGCACAGAGCACATTTCATTGAGGAAGCTCAGTATTGAGCATTCAATATGTCCTTACTAAATCAATATGTTGATCTGCTGTGAAACTTCTTGAGAACTCCCTGAACAAGGGATGAGTAAATACTTGGGCCAGGTTCTGGGCTGGAGCTTTCCATCTCCATGGTCTGAGCCTGTTGGAAACTGGCTTTCTCTGGCAGGATTAACTATGAGGAGAGCATGATGGTGCGTTTGAGCATCAGTAAGCGAGAGAAAGGACGACGAAAACGAGCAAATGTCATGAGCTCACAACTTCATTCCCTTACGCACTTCAGTGACATCAGTGCTTTGACAGGGGGAACTTCTCATCTTGATGAGGTGAGGTGGAGATACGGTTGTAGTAGGATGTGACTTTCATGCTTTCAGCCAAATGTATGTGGGGCTTATTACCATGAGAAACTGGGGAAGGGATGCTGGCTCTCAAAAGCACAGTGCCATTCCTTCACTTCTCCATCTGTCTCCAGGATCAGAATCCTATTAAGAAGCGGAAGAAGATACCTAAGAAAGGTCGGAAGAAAAAAGGTCAGTGAACTGCTAGGACTTAGGTGATCAGGTGCAAGGTGGGGAGTACAAATTGAGACTCTCTGGATTTGCCATTCTGGGTCTCACCAACCCTTGTAGTATCTCTTCCTACTGGACAATAATCTCCTTAGGTGGGCTTTTATTTTTTCTTTCCTAAGCTGGAAATCAGCATCATTCACAAAATGAATTTCTGGATTCCACCTCTAAGGTCCCACAGCTCCTGTTCAGGCTTCCCTAAATAGAACTGATAAAGTGTCACTTGAAGGAACCGTTATCCCATTTCAATTTATTCCTACTTCTCATCTTTTGTCCTGGGAAGATATTCAGAGTACTGCCTAGGAGACCCCACCCCTGTGAGCCCTTCTCTCTAGATGTCCTCTTTTCCTGTCCCTTTAGCTTTTCCAACAGTCCTTTGCCTCATTCTTGGTTTCCCTTCTTTTCAGGTTTTCGGAGGCGGCGGTGATTATGGGTGTATGTATTTGTATATTTTTTGTCATCCTGAGATACTTCTAATTTCATTGTATATGGGTTGTTTTCCGTGGAATTCATTAATTGTTTGCGTTGGACATGTGGAAAGAACCTTACTAATAAAACTGATTTTACTTATGAATTAAAGCCCCTTTTTTCACATGTGTTATGTGACTGGAGTCGTTGGGTGTGGGATATTTTTGGTGAGTGGTTGGTGAAAAGGGAAAGATTTTTTGGAAGTGTAAAACATTTATATTGTTTTCTTTGATAGTATATTTTTCCCAGAAACCAAAAATTGGAAAATACTGAGAGACGAGGGTGGTATAATAACTCTTCCAACCCATGTTGCCTCAACTTCCTGTTTGATTTGTTACAATGCAATACAGGTTGAGATATTAATACATGAGTTTTAGGTTTTATTGGTGTTATCTGGGCTGGCCACCAGGTGGCATAAGTGGTTCAAGAAACTTGTGGAGCTTGGCTGTTATCAAAAGCAAGATAGAACCTTTCCACATCAGCAAGATTATTCTTGTCTCCCCTTCTCTGAATGTTTTTCATTTCTTTCTGAAATAGCGTGAACATAAGGCTGATCTTTGGTCCATTACTGAGAGAGTTTGTAGAAAATAGTAGAGTGAGTAAGAAGGCTAGAGTGAAGAGTCAGTATAGTTGTGTTATTCAGTCTCTTACCCTGCCTTCAACTGAGGGTTGTTTTACCAGAGTCAGTAAAGGCCAACCCTTCTATAAAGAGCTGGCGAAAAAAAAAATTGCCAGCAGACAAGCAGAATATTCCTAGCTTAACAGCCAAGCAAATGAAAATCCCACAGAAATAATTAGCCAAACTCAATCCAGGAGACTGGTGGGAGTTACACATCTGAGATCTTGTATTCTAACAAGAGAATAACCTCTGTTGGTGAGATATCCCACAGGCCTTGGATAATACAGAAAGTGAAAAAAGGGATAAAAAAAGATAGAAGTTGGGTTTGTAGAATTAATTCATTGGAGTTTTTAAAAAAGGCTTTGGGTCTTATAAACATCGGATTTTAGTGTCTAGTATTGCTGGATTATATCGATAGACAAATTAATTTGGGTTATTTTATGACTAAAACCTTGTTGATTCTGAATTTATGAATTTGGATTTATACTATTCTGCCTGATTGGGGCAGGGGTCTACTTTCAGTCGTCTGCTGCCTGGTAGAAAGTAGTTAAGAGACTGGACCTATGACTGTCTTCTGCTAATTCTATGATCTTGGGCAAATCACTTAATATCCCTGGCCTTTAATTTTCTTCAGCTAAGAAATTAATGTATTAGACTTCATCTCTGAGATTCCCTTCAAGTCAAAGAGCCTAGAGCTTTTGTGGATGACACCAAGATGGGCTTATGTCTGGGGCTACTCACTTTTAGTCCCTGATAGATCTGAGGGAGTCTGACATGCCCTGGGCTCTCATACTTCTGTTTCCTTGAGGGAATCTAAACAAAGAGCCACAAGAACAGATTTGGAGACTTTTTTTCCTTTGCGACTGAACTAACTAGATGAGTGATTCTGTTAAAAAAAATTTTAGTTAAAACCACTTCATTTGCTTGTTAGGACGACTGTATTTGTTTCTGATTTATTAAGATTTGTGGATTAGGGGAACTGCCAGGGGAAGGGAAGCACTCTTTTTTAAAAAAGCAAAACAGATACTACCTTCTGGCCAGGTGTGGTGGCTCATATCTATAATCCCAGCACTTTCGGAGGCTGGAGCAGGAGGATTGTTTGAGGCCAGGAGTTCAAGACCAGCATGTTTAACACAACAAGACCCTGTCTGTAAAACAAATAAAAAATAAAAAAATTAGCCAGGTGTGGTGGTGTGCACCTATAGTCTCAGCTGCTTGGGAGGCTGAGGCAGGGGTATTGCCTAAGCCCTGGAGTTTGAGCTTGCCATGAGCTATGATCTCACCACTGTATTCCCGACTGAATGACAGCAAGACCCTTGTAAAAAAAAAAACAAAAAACAAAAAAAAAATTGTGTTATATGCTGAGCTAAGTGCTTTATGCTTAATCCTTACAATTTTTTTTTTTTTTTTTGAGACAGAATCTCGCTCTGTTGCCCAGGCAGGAGTGCAGTGGCACAATCTCCGCTCACTGCAACCTCTGCCTCCTGGGTTCAAGCGATTCTCATATCTCAGCCTCACAAGTATCTGGGACTGCAGCTGCGTGCCACCACGCCCGCCTAATTTTTTGTATTTTTAGTAGAAACGGGGTTTCACTGTGTTAGCCGGGAAAGTCTCAACCTCCTGACCTCGTGATCCACCCATCTCGGCCTCCCACAAGTGCTGGGATTACAGATGTGAGCCACTGCGCCTAGTAATCCTTATAAAATGTATGACATCTCCACTTTACTAGTGAGGAAGCTGAGACACTTAGGGCAAACAGCTTTTCCTAAGTTGTAGAACCAGTGCTTGGAGAACACTGAGGATGGAGGACTTCAAGTGTCCTGTGGTTCATGAAAATCTTCAGGGTTAAAAAATCTTTTTTATTTGTAGGTGATTTATAATCTAGCTCTCCCACCCTACTGCCGCATTTTTGTTAGAGGCCTCGTCTTCAAAGAAACCCCAAGTTCCACAATTCTGGTCTCTTTGTGGTATACCAGGGAACACAGCAGACAAAATCCCTGCCTTTGTGGACCTTGTATTAATTCAATCAAGTCTTTAATCCCAGGACATTTTGTTTTCCCTGGCTTTTAGGCATTATTTGAAATAAGTTTCTGGTAAAAAGTTGAACTATTTCTGAGAATATTTGTGCCAGAGTCATCAAACACTGTTGAGAGTGTATTGTTTGATGGAGTATTACATGGATTCTCAATATGTAAAACAGGGGTAAGTGTGGTTACTTTGATTGAAGTGGGGATGAGGAGTCCTAAAGTTCCGTATTCTTATGACCCCCTTTCTCCAGGATTCCTGAGGAGCCCCCAAGGAACCTTTCGAATTCCTTAGAATATAGTTTGAGAACAACTGTTAGGGTAGTAGAACAAGGGAACTAATAATTAAAATTTTAGGATTTTGTTATGGCTGTTCTGTTCACTTTTTTCTTTCCCTTATTCCTACTCATAGATTCAGTTCTCTGATTATTCAGACCATGTGAATATCAGATTTTCTCAGTGTATTGCTGACAACAGATCATTTCTGGTGTTCACTAAGTAATAGCTGTCATTAATGCACACATGAGCACCTTGTTCAGTTTTATCGTGATCGTTTTATCATGTGATAGCTTTATTCTGTACAAGTAGTTTAAATGTCCACCTTATTCTTTTCATCTTAGGGGATAGGGAAGAGAGTTTGACCAAGGCCTGTCTTTGCCGTAAAAGCATTGTTTTGTTAGGATTTTATGAAGGCTTGGGGAAATGTCTGTTGGGAATTCACAACAGTCTTCATAGATAACCTTATCAGGAAAAATGTGTTTTGTTTGTGGGAGAGATTATTAGTGTGTCAATTGTCAGCACCGTGGAGAGTTCAAACTCTCCTCATTCCTTGGGTTGGTGAATAGGACGTAGCTAAACCACAGAACTGCGTGGTATAGACCTGCCCTTTTTCAGAGCCCAGTTTGTCCAATCTCCAAGTTCTGATTGGTACCGATTGGGTGAGAGTCAAACACCTCTGAGTGTCCCCCATCCTCCCTGGAATCGTGTAAGTGTATAAATCCCAGATTCATGCCAAAGATTTGGCTAATTTGATGGAGGTATGTGAGTGGAATCCTGCCTCCTGCTCCATTAGTAACATCATTTATATTGTGATACGTGAAATTTTTACCAGCCCTTAAGAAAAACTCTTTCCTATTCATCTTTGCTTAGAGAACCTTGAGAGAACTTAAAGTTGCTTTTTCATTCCTTGGGCCTCGTTTTCTGCCTCTGCATGAGGAAAGGCATCAATGCTCTGGCTCTCTGCCCAGTCTTGCTTTTGTGTTTCTTTGATCTCATTGTTCAGAGGGTCTCAGAGAAGCCCCAAGAGCCATGCCTTTGCATGTTTAAGCTATTGATGCTTTTGAAATAACAGAGCGTCGCTGTGTAAGAAGTGTATTAAAGGTCTATCTTGAACAAATTTGGGTCAATAGGTGGCAGTAGTCACCGAGTCTTGAGGCCCTGACACCCCCTAAACACAAACACATTTGATGGCCATTATATTTAAGGAAGGATGTGAGAAAGGAGGTCACATTGAGATTAAAATGGGGAAGAAAAGCAATCCTTTTTGGTGGAATCCAGGAAATGCTGAAATGTGCTGGATTACATCTGTGGGAATGTTGTGTGGGGTATGAGGGAAGATTGCTGTCAGCTAATGAAGGGCACTGATTGGAAAGAGCACAGCCTCAGGATTGGGGGAGCAGATTCATTCATCTAAGATGTAGGTGCTAAGGCCTCTTCCAGCTAGAGTAAGCATGTGTTAAATGAGGACCAGCACTGAAAGGATAGAGTGGGGTTGGAGTGAGTAGAGATACAAGTGGGGGAAGGAGGGGCAGATCTGTGTGAAGGGACCATGGAAAGGGTGGGCTGTGAAGGGGAGGACTGCGGTTAGAGGGGGAGGGGGGAGGCTGCTGCAATACTTGAGCCTATCTAATAGGGGAGGGGAGGGGGATATATTGGTCTGTGCTGCAGCTGCATTGCTTCCCCTCCCCCACACTTCTCAAGGAGCCAGAGCAGTGCTGGCAAATCTGTCTTCATGTATTTATTATTATTAAAAATGTGACAGATCCTTCCTCCCTGGAAGCACAACAAATACTGCTGATCACATTTCTCTCTCCCCTCCCTCTGCAGAGCTTTTGCATTCTCTCTTTCATTCCACCCTGTCCTCCCCCACTTGGTCTGTTTGGTGGGGGGGAACCTTTCCCTTCTTTCCTTCTTAGAGCTTGGTGGCTCCCTGGGGGTTTCTAATGGTGGTTGGGAGTTTTGAGGCAGTGCTGGGAGGAAGCAGCCGAGTGAGGGGCATTCATGGCCCCAGGGAGGTAGCTGTATTCTCTCATATCCAGTGGGGAAAGGAAATCACTTGGAAATAAAGATAAAAACTCTTTCTCCAGGTAATGAAATAAGCAGGTGCTCACATTCCTTTCAGTACCTGGTGTTCCTCCCTCTTCATATTCTTGTCTTTTTTACTGCCTGAATTCTGAAGGGGAAACCCCCTTGTAATGGAAAAAGCCGGGAGTTCTCTGTCTTCCCTCCCTTACCTTAAGTCCCTCTCTTCCCAGGAGAGCCATATACAATTTATTCTTCTAGCCTGCATGTTGTGTAACCAAGAGGTTTGAAGGGCAAAAGCCATGGCTTCTTCCTCCCAACCTGCACCCCAGACTCCCATGCCCAGGCGAGGACCTCTTTTGTTGCAGCCTGTAGCCCTTCGCCATACCCATAGGTGGTGCTGCTGTTGCTTTGCAGGCAGGGCCCTCCCCACCAACATCATTCCTCCCCACCCTGTCGCCCTCCCCCTTTCTCCAGCCCTCTACTGCCTGATTGTTATTCCACCAACGTCTCCTCTACTGTTCCCTTCCTCAAATTAATTTTGTGGTGCTCTTTTTTTCCGCAGTGCCATCTTCTTCCCCTCCCCCAGCTCCAGCTCTCTTGCTTTCTGTCTCTCTCTTTCTTTCTGTCTGTCTGCAGGATCTCCATCTCACTTCCCTATCTGAAATCTATACTCTTCCTTACTCCTTTCTTTTTCTATCTCTTTCTCTCTGTCTTTCTGCAGGATCTCCATCTCACTTCCTTATCTGAAATCTACACTCTTCCTTACTCCCTTTCTTTTTCATTATCTGTTCTATCCTTGACATCTTACACATGACTCTCCCAATGAAAGAGGGCTGTAGATGAGAGTGGCTTAGAAGAGAACAGGGTGAGGAGAACCGAGGGGTCAGTACTGAAGAGTAGGTGGGGAGAATGACGAGGCTTTGTAGGGGAAACATGATAGGAGAGAGAAAATATCCTTTGCTGTCTGCATCTATTCAGTTCCTGGATTTGGATAATGAGAGTTCACTTGGCAAGGGATCGATCCTGTGTTATCTGAATCTACAGATTTGGGTTCTACATGCTGGGAAAATGGGAGCTAGGGAATAGCAATAATTCAGATAATAGTGGCTTCATCCAGAAACTTTTGGATTAGATTGCTAAGGATACTTCTACTTTCGTTATCCTATGTTTTGAAGACTGGAGGAGATGTCCTATTACTGAACTTTTGTGTCCTTAGAAGGTTCTTGCCAGGACCTGTGACACTTATGTGATGGGCATCCTGGCTCTCTGGTCACTGCTGAACACAATTCTGGCTGCAGGACCTTGGCACACTCTTGTAGTCTGCTTCCTCTTTTTGTCATTTCGTGTCATTCCTTTATCACAGCTGAATTTACATGGTTGCCCCATTCAGCCCACAGTGCCCTGTATTGTTTAGCCTTTCCAGAATACACCCACACTCCTTAGACTGTTATGTCAGCTCAGGCATCATCTCACTTCTTAACTTTATTTTGGAGACCTTTCATTGTGAGACCAGTACCCCACAACCACCTAATTCAGCAGTGTTTTTTATTGTAAAGTTATCCAATTTCTAGGATGGCTAATTTTTCTCTTACTGGATTATTCTTTATGAATTAATAGCATCCTAGTTATTCCCTGGATGGTAGTGCTGAGTCTGACTTCTGTATATCCTAGGAATAGGCCAGAATATGGACCTCTTTCCTTGATTCCCTGGTGGGAGGAGATCTTCCTTAGCTTAAGTGGCAGTCCTAGAATGGCTGGCTTCCATTTCCTCAGCATGTGTGGGTCAAGACTGAATCCTGGACTATGGGGAGAGGCAGAGTTTGCCAGAGCCAAGTGAAAAGCAGGGACTAGAACACCAATCCCTCGCCTTACTGTCTGAGCCTTGGAAGTACCTGTGGAGCCCTGTCTTCTTGCCTGCCTCTCCTGCCTTCCTAAGGTGCATACATGTGTTGGTGGAGGCAGAGGCCAGTGGCCTCTTCATTTCCTCGGCAGATTTTCCTGTTTCCTTTCTTAGAGATCTTTTTTGCTCTATTCAGGGGACTGTAGTTGGGATCATGGTTTCATGTAATATAGACAGTGATCTCTGTTTAGGTCCCTCTTTTAAAAAGCGAGGCCCAATAAATATTTGTTGAAGTGGATGGTAGAGACTTTTCTGCTTTAGCATCTTTTGGGAGAGCAGTAAATTGAGTTTTAACTATTTTTTTTTTCTAGGTACTTACATTGCTGTAGCTAAAATTGTTTGATTTTTGTTTTCTTTTGCTTACAGGCCCTATAGGGGGAAATGATTTATCTAAGACTATTCAAATAAATCATTAGCAGAACTGGTATTAGAATCTGTTTTCTCTGACATCCAGGTCTGACATTCCCTTTACTACCCCTTAGGAACCAATGTCCCCAATTCATCCCCAGAGCCACTGGCAGCCTTGGAGGCAGCAATGTGGCCAGGTTTTGTGTCAAAAGCTGGCCTTGGTTGGCCTGATGCTGAGACAGCATCAGCAGCAAGATAGTCAGGGTATGTGGGCTTGGCTGGCTGGTTGAGGAATCTAGCTCACTGGGATGGGATTAGCATTTCCGCAGGCCTTACACAGGCTAGCCTACTACAGGGGCCTCCAGAATACCAAGGCAGGGAATAAATTCCCATTCCAGATTTAATTTGACCTTACTGCTGGCTAGCATACTCCTTCTGCTAAATACCTTGGGGCTGGGTGGCACATGGAGGTGGATGCTGGAACTCTGGATGCTCCATTCTCTCTGTGCTGATCATTTGCAGCAAGCTCTTCAGTCCCAGGATCACTTAAATAACAAAAGGCTCTATAGACTACCCCCTTCCACTAGTGCTGGTAACTCTAAATCTTACAGCATTTCTTTCTAGTGTAAAACTACCATTGTGGCTATATTAATACATTTCCTTATAATTTTTATCGTTAGTTAAAGCTTAGAATAGAAAATAGGCTTAGAAAGCATTTGTATGTGCCACTTTGACGGAGCCTATGGTACCTTACCCTGACAACTGCTTTGTTTCATTTCCCAGCCTTGGGTTTAGCCCCACGGGTGGGCTCTGGAGAACAGAAAGCCCCTGAGTTTCTACTTCCTCTCTCCCAATTTTGATTTACTCACTGCTGACTCTTACAGGAAGCCCTAGGTGGTAAAGAGATCAAATCAGAATTCCTAGCCAGGAAAACCTTGTCTCTTAGTTACAATGACCCTTCTCTGTACTGCATTCAGCTCTGTGGCGGTTAACACCAGAAAACCTTCATCTGGCTTCACACCCTCCTTCTTAGTTTCCTTCAGTCACGTCTTATGTAATCTGTCACTGATGGCAGACTTCCTTCTTACCCTCCTTAGGTAGTCCCCCTGAGGCTTCAAGCCACAAAGCTTCCTAGGTGCCTCCCACCAAAGGGGTGCTTTCTGAAACTAAATCTTTTCTCTCTTTCTCAGCCCTCGTATCCTCACATCAATCCCCTACTGGATACATTTCCCCTGAGAGTATCAGGGGACACTCCTAGAGAGCCACTAGGTACTGCTTCAAATCCCATTCCTCACCCATCTCCCTGCTGGAGCTCCTGGAATCGGATTTTGCAGTTTCCTGTCATTCTAGCCTCCTCCTCTGTGCATTTGGAAGATTTTCTCCATTGCTTTTGATAAATTCCTGGTTTGGTAGAAATATCCAGTTTTTAGGAAGATCCTGTGGGATGGGTTCCCTGTCTCCAGCAGCTTGATTGCCCCTCAGAAAGATCTGCTCCTGCATTTTGCCTGCAGTGCTGCCATTGCCCTCTGCCTGGCCTAGGCTATGTGGGATCAGTATGTGGAGTCCTCTGCATAGACATTCCGTCCCTCTTTATCCATCTTGGCAAACAAAGCATCGCTGTGCCCCTAACTTCCTCCTCTTCCTTCTCCTCCATCATTTATTTCTTCTTTGCTTTCCACACTTCTCCCTTTCTTTCATGGATACCCTTCCTTTAAATCTCCTTCTTGTTCATTTGCTCCCTGTTGCCCATCCGTGCCCACTCCCCCCATCTTTCATGTTGAATAGCTGTCTTCCTCATTGCTTGCTCCTGCTGAGCAAACAGCATGCTGTGGGAAGAATGGCAGCAGAGTAGGTCCCTGGTTGCCAAAGTAAGCTATCCTTTTTCTCCAGAAGATCAGTCCTATGTTTTCCCATCTTGTCCTCAGTGATCCTTAAGAGCCAGGGAACCCCAAGATGCTGACTCTTGGAATGAACAAGCTCTCTTGGCTTCTTCCAGTGTTGAAGAGGAGAGGAATTATTCGGTTCAGATGCCCCATTCTTTGGCTCCTGAGTGTGGGTATGTCCATGTCTCTCCCTCCCTTTCTCTTGTTTTCTCTTTCTGTTTCTCCCCAGCACAAAGCAGCGGCAGGACTGAATGAGCCTGTCTAGAGACTCTGCCAGCCTATGCCCCTCACTTTTGTCCCTCCCCCCTCGCTGTGCATGCTGTTGGTGGGGGGCGGGGGCAGGGGGGGCTTGGAGGGCAGTGGCATGATGCCAGCCAACCCAGAACCATCTGCAGTGCCTTCTGCTCTGAAGCGGGCGCTATCTGTCCCGCCCTCCTCCTCTCCCTCTCTTCCTCTCTCATTTTTAATTAGGTGCTGAATTAATTAAATCCTACATGCTAATTAACATTTCTACAGGGAAGAATGCCAGGTCAGAAAAATGGGGGGTGGTAAAACAAGGCTTTGTCCATTTAAGATAGGAGATTTAGGGATGGGAAGGTGGGAAGAGGAATAAAGGTTGAAGTGGAAAGAACAATCTTAAGAGTGGAAAGAAACTGAGATAGGTATAAAGAGATGGAGAAGGGAAATCATGGAACCTATGAAAAAGAAAAAAGTAGAATTATTAGCACTGGCGAAATGAAACTTGAAGCCTCTAAAGGTTAGGAAGTAGAGCCGTGAGTCTCAAGCGTTAGCATGCATGAATAACCTGAGAAATAATTACACAGGATGCTAATTTGCTGCCTTGAATGTCTTCTAAAGAAATAAATTTCAATTTTAACAGGAATACTTTAGGTTAGAAATGGAGGAGAACTTCCTTATTTCAAGGCCATGGGACACTTTACTAAAGGAACTCTAGAAGGTAAATTATTTTCTGCTCAGAATGGTTAAAGTTTGCCCAAAGCCAGGGGAGGGGATGTATTTTGAAGATTTTTTTCTAGATAAATACTAATCCTGTAGTGTGTACTGTATCCTCGAGACCCAAGAAAATCCAGGATGGGAAAATTCAGGATTCATCCTCAGTTCTCTTTTCTCATTGCATCCAGGGTGAACTTTGACCTTGCTCTCTATGGTCCTATCAACTTTTTAGGGATGAACCCTCTCTTTAAATTAGGTTGTTGCTTCCCTGGGAGGTTTAGGTCACTGATTCCTAGCTAGGACTTCAGATGGCTGTCTGATGGCTAGCATGAATTCTCTTCTTGGCTGAGGGGTTGACAGACAGGAGTTCTGTATGAGGCCAGAAGAAGGGGGGATGGGAGGGTATGGATTGACAAGGTTATGGCCGGCACAGAGGACTCCACTGTGAGATGTAGCCTAGCCTGAAAAAAAGTAGGGAAAGCTTGCTTGTCATTGCTTTTTTCCTCTGAAAGGTAAAGAAAACTATGCTTAGTACAGATCTAAACTCTCCCTTGTGTCCCCTGCTCCCCCACCAAGAAATGATGTCTGGAAGGTATCCAACAGGTTAGCAGATCCTTCTGATGGCCCTTAACCGAACGTTTTTCAGTCTGAAATGCATCAGGGGCAAGTACTGTCTTATATCCCTCACACCACCATTCATTTAATTAGATGGCATTGCCCACCACCATTATTCCTGCTATAATAATCAATTCACTCAAAAATGTTTGCATATTAAGCACCTACTATCTCTGTCAGACACATTAAGCATTAGGGTTAGATACAAAAATAAGGAATGAGGTAGAACTACTATATCTGAGGGGTTTATAGATTCCAGTTTAGTGGGGTGGGGAAAGGATGTACACAGTGAAGTGTGGTAACTTGGCCGGGCATGGTGGCTCACACCTGTAATTTCAACACTTTTGGGAGGCTGGGGTGTGAGGACAGATTGAGCTTAGGAGTTTGAGACCAGCCTGGGCAACATAGGGAGACCCTATCTCTAAAAAATTTTAAAAAAATTAGGTATGGTGGCATGCACCAGTGATTTTAGCTACTTGTGAGGCTGAGGTTAGAGGATCGCTTGAGCTCAGGAGGTTTGAGGCTGCAGTGAGCTGTGGTTCATGCCACTGCACTCCAGCCTGGGTGACAGAGTGAGACCCTGCCTTAAAAAACTCAACAAAGTGCAGTAACTCATTCTGCGTATACATAGGAACATACAAATATGAATTCCTGTAGCACTTGTTGCCTGTGCTTCTTTTTTATATATTGTTACATATTCATTCTTACATATATGTGTTTTATCTGTCCCCAGAGATGGGGGCCTTTTTGATGGAAGAAACAGGGCTTCAGAGTGAGGTCCAAATAGCACTAGCCTAAAGTCTTACATGTTAGCCACCGTTCAGTAAATTTGTTGATTAATATATCACCATTTATTAAGGTGGAATCATTGCTTTAGAGTCTGTGACATTCCTAGTTGTGGCAAGTATTTGTCCTCTGAAGGGAGCTCTTATTTTTTAAAAGTTGCAAAAAGTATGAGGGTGAGTAAGATACAATTATGTGATGAACCTGATAGGTAACTGAATAGGATCAATTGCTTAGGTTCCTAAATGGGAGTTGAAGCCAGCCTGGGTGGCTAATTTAGGAACTGCCTAGGGCCTAGGGGCAGTTCCTAAATAGGGGCAGGCCTGAAGAGAGGCAGTGGGGAGTGAAGAGAAAAGGGCACAGGCCTGTGTTTGTATGTACTATATTTCCTTTCACTTTTTTGTAGACATTTCCCCCCATCTTCCTACTCCAAAATTATGATTAGGCAATTTATATACATTTATATTGTTTACATTTATATTGTTTTGTTCCCTTAACATTGTGTCTTTTCCTATACTATTTTAAAATCGGCCGGGCGCGGTGGCTCAAGCCTGTAATCCCAGCACTTTGGGAGGCCGAGACGGGCGGATCATGAGGTCAGGAGATCGAGACCATCCTGGCTAACACGGTGAAACCCTGTCTCTACTAAAAAATACAAAAAACTAGCCGGGCGAAGTGGCGGGCGCCTGTAGTCCCAGCTACTTGGGAGGCTGAGGCAGGAGAATGGCGTGTACCCGGGAGGCGGAGCTTGCAGTGAGCTGAGATCCGGCCACTGCACTCCAGCCTGGGCGACAGAGCATGACTCCGTCTCAAAAAAAAAAAAAAATCATATTAAAAACATACTTAGGTTAGCACGGTGGCTCACGCCTGTAATCCCAGCACTTTGGGAGGCTGAGGCAAGAGGATTGCTTGAGCCCAGGAGTTCAATACCAGCCTGGCAACATAAGGAGACCCCATTTCTATAAAAAAAAAAAAAAAAAAAAGAAAAAGAAAAATTAGTCAGGCATGGTGGCTTGTGCCTCTAGTCCCAGGTACTTGGGAGGCTGAGGTGGGAGGATTGCTTAAGCCCAGGAGGTCAAGGCTGCAGTGAGCCGTGATTGCACCACTGCACTCCAGCCTGGGCTATAGAGCAAGATCCTGTCTCAAAACAAAAACAAAAACATGCTTAATGAACATGTAATAGTCTATCGTGGATATACCAAAATTTGTAAAACCATTTCTTATTTGTTAGACATTTAGAATGTTTCCAGGTTTTTGTTGTTTAGTTAGGTTTTCTTCCTTTTATGATGACATTGACATCTTTATACATAAGTCTCTGTAGTTTTCTGAAGAGGAATTTCTGGCACAAAGCATAAAGACTCTCATTTTAGTCTATAGATTGTGTTAGATTCACCTGGGAAAGCTTATTATTATTTAAAATTTTTAAGGACTTATTTTTTGAATAGGTAAAAAATTTAAACACTATGAAAGGGAATGCAATGAAATTTTCCACTTTTGCCCCTTGTTTCCCCTCCATAAAGGTGTTCTATGCATGTATGAGTACATGTGAAGATATTGAATATCTGTGCAAAAAAAAAGAGATTATTTTGATTCTACCTCCCAGAAGTTCTAATTCAGTCTGAAATGAAGCATTGGAATATCCCCCCACTCCCAAAGCTTTCTAGCTAATTCTACTGTGTAGCCAAATTTGGGAACCACTAGGTTAGATGAACTTATAGGATCCTTTCCAGCTCTAAAATTTAATGACTGAAACTCATAGAGTTCATAATTTTAAAAAGAGTGATGATTATTATAAATAAGTCATAATCAAGTGTCATAAAGATTCTCTTTGAAATGATCTCAGGGATCCAGTTTTTTACACTGAATTTATTATTAATAATAATACAAATAATGGCTACCATCTGTTGAGTGCTTATTTGTGGTGATCTCTGTGGAAAGTGCTGTATACATTCTCACTTAAACCTCATAGCACCCCATGAGCCAGCTAGGTAATTCTAAAGGCTTTGGGGAGATTAAGCAGCTTGCCAGTAATTGTGGGACTAGTAAGTGGCAGAGTGAAGATCTGAACTCATGCCTCTTACTGTAGGCTAATGTTCATCCTCCCTCATTCCCTGCCGCCAACCGTGAGATTAATAATATAGATAAGAGAATACCCCTTTCATCCTTACCCCCAAATTCTTGTAACCACTGTTATCAAATTAATGTGTATCTTTCTGGATTCCCTTCTGTGCGTTTATTTATGTAGAAGAGTATTACATGGTTTTGTGAGTGTTTTGAAGTTGTTATTTTATTTTTAGATAACTAGGAGCACACTGTACAGAGGGTTATACCATACTTGCTTTTTTACTCTTAATAATACACCTTGAAAATATTTCTGCCTAAAGATACAATGTTGGCTGGGTGAGGTGGCTCACGCCTGTAATTCCAGCACTTTGGGAGGCTGAGGCGGACAGATCACCTGAGGTCAGAAGTTCGAGACCAGCTTGACCAACATGGAGAAACCCTGTCTCTACTAAAAATACAAAATTAGTCGGGCATGGTGGCGTATGCCTGTAATCCTGGCTACTCGGGAGGCTGAGGCAGGAGAATTGCTTGAACCTAGGAGGCGGAGGTTGCGGTGAGCCGAGATTTCACCATTGCACTCCAGCCTGGGCAACAAGAACGAAATTCTGTCTCAAAAAAAAAAAAAAAAGTAATGTTATTCTAGGGAACGAATGTCTCTAGTTCATGTAACTGTTTCCCTAATGGTGGGAATTATTATAAGCAGTACTATTAGAAAGAATGTTGAATTATTTTGTCATAAATTCATAGAATTAGAATTGCTGGAGAGAAGTTTTAAATGTTAATGGAGATGGAAGTTGCCCTCCAAAAACGCTAAACCGTGCTAGCAAGGGAAATGGTACTCTCATACACTGCTAGTGCAAGTCTATGAGAGTACCATTTCCCTTGCTAGCATGGGACAAACGGTAGCTCCTCACCTGAATTTGCTTTATGTTAATTGCTTCTACTGGATGGTCTCTTGCAGAAAAAGCCAAATATTGACAGATCTCTTTTGATTAAACTCTAGGGTAACTTTCCCCCTATTATTTCTGACCTCTGTCTGCACCTGTTCTCGGAGATACATAGTCTTTTTTTTTCTTTTTGAGTCAAGTGTCTACATTTTATGTCTTTTTTGAACATCCTTGTGCCTGTCTGCATTTCCTTTTTTTTAGTCACTATTATGCCTGTGGTTTAGGTATAACTCTGCTTAGAGTCAGAATGATTTCTCTTAACTACCTGTCAGCCCCGGTGGGGGTGGGGGTGAGGAATTATATCACACTTTAACACATTGCTTATTTTCTGTTTTAACACTTTATTTGTTTGCTAAATATTGTTTTGCCCTATTTGTGATCTGTTTAGAATGTGTGCGTCAGGCTGCCTTTGAACAGAAGCCACTAAAGGGTGGGATCAGAGTGCTTGTGTGTGCGCATCAGTTCAGCAGGAGGCCTCTTGATTATAGGGCAGCATTGGCTCATGCACAGTGAAAATGGGCCTGCCCTAATGAAAAGGGGTACAGTCACCTTCAAGCCCTACTGACTTTTGAATTACACACAGGAACAAATAAACAATAAACTAAAAATAAATAAGAAGTAATGAATATTGTTTGCTGCTTTAATAACTTCAGTTGCCTTAGTAGTTATTACAGAAAAAATAAAAGGGATAGATGCATTCAGGAAGGCTTCTATTCTTGAAGGCCTTTTTTGATTTTCCTCCTGTGTGAGTAATGGAGGAGTAAATGTGTGGAGGGAGGGGTAAGAGGCCTCTTCCAGCCCCAGGGATCTAGGATCCTTGAATAATTGGGAATGTTTGCCACTGTGGCCATAAAAAGTTCAAGTTGGGCTATTTAGCTTCTAGATCTTGATGCTATGAACAGATCAATGAAGAAAAACTGACATTGAGAGATCATTTAAGAAACTCCAGAGCATTAGAGCTGAGAGGGAATTTGGAGGTCATTTACAGTGGCATATGGCTTAATGGGGTTTGGAATCTGAAAAAACTGACCTTGAAACTCAACCACATCCTAGCTGCATAGCTTTTGGCCTCCCCTCTCTGAGCTGCAGTTTCTTCATTTGCAAAATAAAGATAATAACTACTTCATAGGATTGTTTTGTTTGTTTTTTTAAGATGGAGTCTCACTCTGTCACCCAGGCTGGAGTGCAACGGCACAATCTTGGCTCACTGCAACCTCTGCCTCCCTGGTTCAAGCGATTCTCCTGTATTAGTCCCCCGAGTAGCTGGGATTACAGGTACACACCACCATGCCCAGCTAATTTTCGTACTTTTAGTCAAGACAGGGTTTCACTGTGGTGGCCAGACTGGTCTTGAACACCTGACCTCAGGTGATCTGCCTGCCTTGGCCTCCCAAAGTGCTGGGATTACAGGTGTGAGGTACTGCGCCTGACCACTTCATAGGATTTTTATGAAAAATAGAAATAAGTATACAGCATTTCCCAAAGTGCGTAGTATGTAGAAGGTACTCATGTGGTTATCATATAGGCCAGCACCTTCATTTGGATGAGGAAACTGGTTTAGAGAAGTGAAGTAGCCAGCTTGAGGTCACAGACCTTGTGAGTAGCAGAGGCAGGCCCAGAATCTAGATATCTTGACTTTTCGTCCAGTTTCCTTTCTACCATACTACAATACAGGCTTCTTTCATTTATTCTTTAGTTTAAAAAGAAAAAAAGCAAAAACATGCTGCTGCCACCGCCCTCACCCCACAACTTGTGCGCACCCTCTTCCTTCTTTGTCTTTCTTTGTGTATAGGGAGATAATTGGGATGGGAACCCCACAGAGGTACAAGATAGGAAGAAATGCTCAGTTGGGGAGATTTAATTGACTGGCTTATCAGAAGGCCTTGCTGGCAGCAAACTAGTCATCTTGGATCCATCTCTGGCATTAAGCAGTGAGGAATGTACTTTGAGCTCCTCCACTCCCCTCCCCCTTTTTTCCTACTGTGCTCACAGGCTCTGGTTGGCTGGGACTTCCAAATGGATGAGGCTGATTTGCACTGGTATCTTATTGGTCAACTCTTGTTTCCTCCTAACCAGGAGCTGCTGAGAGAGGAAAATAGCTGGTTGGCCTTTGGGATATTTTTTTCTGCATTTTGCAGAGAGAAGAAGGGAGGAGGATGTGAAACTGGAAGGTCCAAGACTGAGAATCTTGCCTCAGCAAAAGTATGCAAGTGTCTTTGGGAATCATTGGCTCCCATATTGCTAAATTCTGTACAGAGATTGTCCTGGATGGATTAAGTTGGCAACACTTACCCACTCTCCTTTTAGAGCTAACTTCACGGGACTGTTGTGTCCTATGCTAACGACCATGGCTGCTGTCTTCACTGTGGTACCTCTAGCTCTGGACCATTACCTGCTTTTCTTGCCCTATATTATCTTTTCCTACGTCCATTCCCAAAGGGCCTTATTTTCTGTTGGGAGACACTGAATAGTGATGTTAGCTAAGTGCTGCTAATGAGTTTGATTGCTCATGGTATCCTTCCCAGGTGACGTCATGCCTTAACTTAGGTAAGGGTAGCACATGTCTACAGAGGATTCTAAGGAAATGACTCTAGGCATAGGTAATTTGGGCAGTCTGATATCTGCAACAGGCAGCATTTGCTAGGCACACCATAACTCTTTCTGAGTGCTGCTTTTTGTATTAGGCACTGTGCTAGGTGCCAGGCTAAGACAAGAGCCCTCTCACAGAGGGATTCATAATTTGGAAGAGAGTTGGGCACGTTTGAATGGTCATTACAATATAGAGTATGCTCTGGAGTGGACTGTCAAAGTACTATGTAAGATCAATGGAGTGGGTCCATAAGACATGGAAGAGAGATTTGAGAGCCTTGGTCCAGGACTGTGGTGTTGGGGCTGGGGCTGTACTTTAGCTGTCTGCAGACTCAGGGTCGTATGCAAACCTGGTATGATGGTAGAGGCATTCCCCTCTTTTGAGGAGAGTTTATTGGAGCAGAAACCTTGATAGCATCATGGGTCACACCTGGGTTTAGGGATACTCTTCACATGCAGTCTGGTGTGGTAAAGTGGCAAGAACCCTAACTGGGAATAATAAGACCTAGGTTCAAGTCCCAGTTCTCTTACCTAGAGCTGGATCATAATCTGTAAGTTAATTGAGTACCTCCCATGTGCAAAGAGGGTATAAAAATTGGACACATAAAACTTCCTTCCTGATCCCAAGAGCCCATGATGAAGTTTCAAGGCAAAGCTTAAAGGGATTTAAAAGGAGGAAGAATTAAGTGATTCAGTAACTATTAAAACAACTTAATAGCAGGAATTGGGATACTCATAATTACATCTCTCTCTTTTCTTAAAAAGTAGGTACTCTACAGCTCCTTACTTGAAGCTAGATACTTAGCAAATCCCTTGATAAACACTAGTTGATTGACTAAGATTTGACAGTGAAAAGTTAGCCATTTCTGAGGACCTTGGTAAAATTGACAAAATAAAACTCCCTTAGCTCTTTATATAAAGTGCTTTAAGATCCTTGGAGGGAGATATTGAAGTAAATGCAGAATGCTATCATTAGTCTGATACATGTCATTGGGAAACCCTTGTCACCTTATGAGATGTGAGCTGCCTATAGCTTCAGTCCAGGCCATGTGTTATAGAGAAAAGTGCCCTGGATTATGAGTCAGAAGACCTGGGTTCTACTCTCACCTCTGCTACTTAACAACAGGGTAAGTTTGAGGGAGTCAGCCTTTCAGTTGCCTCATCTTTAAAGGGACAGTAATATCCACTCTGCGTTGATACATAGAACAGGAAATTTCCAAAGCAAAGCTTAAAGTAGAATGTGCTCTTACCCACAAAAACACCTTCCTCGGAGGCATTAAGTCTCCTGTGTTCAGGTAGGTCCTGAAGTATCCCTGCCTTACAGATGAAGTAACTGAGACTTACAAAGGTTATGTTTTAAGCTGATCTTGTCTTTGTTTCAGAGAATGATCTTTACTCAAATGTCCCCTTCTCTATCACCACTCTATTTAAAATGGCCCTATCTCTCCCTCTATACAAACCCCTGGCCCCCTTCCCTGCTTGATTTTTCTTTGTGGCATTTTCACCATCTAACATACTACATATACTTAGAGATGGCTTATCTACTGAACATTGCCTTATGGTACAATTTCTGCTGGCATTTCAAGAGCAGAGGAATGCCATGGCTGGAGTGAGCCTTGGACATTATACATCTCGGGTCTTGCCTTCTGGCTAAAAAGGGATCCTGCCAAGTGGAAGGATCTTGGTAGTCTGTTTAGCTGGGTTCAGCTTCTAGGTCAAGGATAAAACTGGTAGTAAATAATATTCGGAAGAAGAAATCTGGGAAATAGGACTCTTGTGTTCCTTTGTTCCTGAGCTTGATCATAGGCACTGTTCTGTTGGGGAAGGCCAAGAGGGTTCAGAGGGCTCAGGTTCCCTAAAGTGAATTCCCTGTAGATTGGTCCAGTTACTAATGAGGTTACTATATTAAAAATTCAGATTTATGGTGGCTCACGCCTGTAATCCCAGCACTTTGGGAGGCCAAGGCAGGCAGATCACTTGAGGTCAGGAGTTCGAGATCAGTCTAGCCAACATAGTGAAACCCTGTCTCTACTAAAAATACAAAAAATTAGCCAGGCATTGTGGCGCACACCTGTAGTCCCAGCTACTGAGGAGGCTGAGGAAGGAGAATGGCTTGAACCCAGGAGATGGAGGTTGCGGTGAGCTCAGATCGTACCACTGCACTCCAGCCTGGGCAACAGAGTGAGACTCCATCTCAAAAAAAAAAAACAAAAAAAACTCAGATTTATGCAAAATTTAATGATTAGCGAAAAAGGCTTTACTTACAAGAAGATTTGGGACATTTATGTGTTATAGATGACAAAACCCTGGACTAAGACTTAGCAGCTCCGGCCTGGGTGCAGTAACTCAAACCTGTAATCCCAGCACTTTGGGAGGCTGAGGTGGGTGGATTGCCTGAGCAGAGGAGTTTGAGACCAGCCTGGCAACATAGCAAAACCCTGTCTCTAAAAAAAATACAAAAATTAGCTGGGTGTGGTAGCATATGCCTATAGTCCTAGCTACTCAGGAAGCTGAGGTGGGAGGATCCCCGGAGCCTGGGAGGTCGAGGCTACAGTAAGCCATGACTGTGCCACTGCACACCAGCCTGGGTGACAGAGTGAGACCCTGTCTCAAAACAAACACAAACAAACAAAAGACTTAGCTCTGCATTCTAATCTTGGCTCTGCAGCTAATTTTCTGTGTGGCCTTTGGTAAGGCACTTAACTTCTCTGAAGTTGGGTTTCACTGTTTCTTCCTCAGTTGCGATCTCTCTAGTTTGATCACATGAGATCTTAGGTTTCAAATTTTTTTCTTTTTTTTTTTTTTTTGTTGAAGCAGAGTTTCGCTCTTGTTACCCAGGCTGGAGTGCAATGGCGTGATCTCGGCTCACCCCAACCAGGTTCAAGTGATTTTCCGCCTCACCCTCCCTAGTAGCTGGGATTACAGGCATGTGCCACCACGCCTGGCTAATTTTGTATTTTTAGTAGAGATGGAGCTTCTCCATGTTGGTCAAGCTGGTCTCGAACTCCCGACCTCAGGTGATCCACCTGCCTCGGCCTCCCAAAGTGCTGGGATTACAGGCGTGAGCCACCATGCCCAGCCAGGTTTAAAGTTTTTAACACTAGGCCAGGTGCGGTGGCTCACGCCTGTAATCTCCAACAGTTTGGGAGGCCTAGGTGGGTGGATCTCCTGAGGATAGGAGTTCAAGACCAGCCTGGCCAACATAGTGAAACCCTTTCTCTACTAAAAATACAAAAATTAGCCAGGCATGGTGGTGCGTGCCTGTAGTCCCAGCTACTCGGGAGGCTGAGGCAGGAGAGAATGGCGTGAACCTGGGAGGCGGAGGTTGCAGTGAGCTGAGATTGCATCACTGCACTCCAGCCTGGGCGACAGAGCAAGACTCTGTCTCAAAAAAAACAAAAATAAAAATGAAAATAAGTAAAAGTTTTTAAGACTTATAAAGGAAAGAAGGAAATGAATATGTGTTAGCATTTATTGGGTGACTCCTAAATGCCAACCACAGGATAAGGGGTTTTCCTTAGGAAAACGAGCTTATTTAATCTTTACAATCACTGGGGCATTTTACAACCATCTTACAGATGAGGAAACTGAGGCTTTGGGGATTTTTCCTTAGATAGTGAAAAAATTTTCCAGGGTTCCAGATTTATTATATGAGCTCCTTTCTCAGATGTGGATCTTGGTCCTCAGGATGCTGCCTAGCTGCCCCCTTGGAGTACTGCTGTTGCTGTCCTGGCATGCTTCTTTGCTAAGCTTCAGCATGAGAATATAAATAGTTTTTCTTGGCCGGGCGCTGTGGCTCACGCCTGCAATTCCAGCACTCTGGGAGGCTGAGGCGGGTGGATCACAAGGTCAGGAGATCAAGACCATCCTGGCTAACATGGTGAAACCCCATTTCTACTAAAAATACAAAAAATTAGCTGGGCATGGTGGTGGGTGCCTGTAGTCCCAGCTACTCGGAAGGCTGAGGCAGGAGAATGGCATGAACCCGGGAGGCGGAGCTTGCAGTGAGCAGAAATCCTGCCACTACACCCCAGCCTGTGCGACAGAGCAAGACTCCGTCTCAAAAAAATTAAATAAATAAATAAATAAATAAATAAATAGTTTTTCTTATTCAGTGGCATTAAAATGGGAATAATTAAACAAAACAGTCCTAAGCAGTGTCCCATGGCAGTAGCCTGAATGGGACAGATTAGCATGGCCACAAGATCTTTGGCTTTGCCCAAACCCGGTGGACCTCACCATTTGACCTGTTGAACTTTTCTTCTTGAAACTCTTCTGCCTTTGTTTCTGTGATATACACTCCCATTGGTCTTTGTATCTCCCTTTTCCTTCTTGGTCTCTTTGGCTTCAGAGCCTTCTCTCACCCCTTAGACATCTTAAGAGTCTGTCCTCCTCTCTGCTCCTCACACAGCATTTTCTCACTGAGTCATGCCATTCACTCCCGTAGTTTCAACTACATCAATTTCCTGGTAATTCCTAAGTCTCTATCTTCAGCTTTTAACTCCTGTATTCATTATTTGATGGGTACTTTCACCTGGATGATCTAAACAAACTTTAGTTTAATAATTTTTTTTTTTTGTATTTCTGTAGTTTTTGGGGAATAGGTGGTATTTGGTTACATGATTAAGTTCTTTAGTGGTGATTTCTATGATTTTGGTGCACCCATCACTGAGCAGTGTACACTGCAACCAGTGTGTAGTCTTTTATCACTCACACCCCGCAACCCTTCCCCTCAAGTCCCCAAGGGCCATTGTATGATTCTTTTTTTTTTTTTTTTTGAGACGGAGTCTTGCTCTGTCGCTCAAGCTGGAGTGCAGTGGCGCAATCTCGGCTCACTGCAAGCTCCGCCTCCCAGGTTCATGCCATTCTCCTGCCTCAGCCTCCTGAGTAGCTGGGACTACAGGCGCCCGCCACTGCACCCGGCTAATTTTTTCTAATTTTTAGTAGGGACAGGGTTTCACCATGGTCTCGATCTCCTGACCTTGTGATCCGCCAGCCTCGGCCTCCCAAAGTGCTGGGATTACAGGCGTGAGCCACCACGCCCGGGCCCCATTGTATCATTCTTATATCTTTGATTCCTTATAGTTTAGCTCCCACTTACAAGTGAGAATATACGATGTTTAGTTTTCCATTCCTGAGTTACTTCACTTAGAATAATGGTCTCCAACTCTATCCAGGTTGCTGCAAATGCCATTATTTGGTTCCTTTTTATGGCTGAGTAGTATTCCATGGTATATATACACCACATTTTCTTTGTCCACTCATTGATTGATTGATGGACATTTGGACTGGTTCTGTATTTTTGCAATTGCAAATTGTGCTGCTATAAACACGCATGTGCAAGTGTCTTTTTCATATAATTACTTATTTTCCTTTGGGTAGATACCCAATAGTGGGATTGCTGGATCAAATGGTAGATCTACTTTTAATTCTTTAAGGAATCTCCACACTGTTTCCCATAGTGGTTGTACTAGTTCACATTCCCATCAGCAGTGTAAAAGTGTTTCCTTTTTACTGCATCCACGCCAACATCTATTATATTTTGATTTTTTAAATTATGGCCATTGTTGCAGGAATAAGGTGGTATTGCATTGTGGTTTTGATTTGCATTTCCCTGATAATTAGTGATGTTGAGCATTTTTTCATATGTTTGGTAATTTGTATATTTTCTTTTGGGAATTATCTATTCATGTCCTTAGCCCACTTTTTAGTGGGATTATTTGTTTTTTTCTTGTTGATTTGTTTGAGTTCCTTGTAGATTCTGGATATTAGTTCTTTGTCGATGCATAGTTTGCAAAAATTTTCTCCCACTCTGTGGGTTGTCTGTTTACTCTGCTGATTATTTCTTTTGCTGTGCAGAACCTTTTTAATTAAGTCCCATCTATTTATCTTTGTTTTTGTTGCATTTGCTTTTGGGTTCTTGATCATGAACTCTTTGCCTAAGCCAATGTCTGGAAGTGTTTCTGATGTTATCTTCTAACATTTGTATGGTTTTAGGGCTTAGATTTAGGTCTTTGATCCATCTTGAGTTGAATTTTGTAAAGGTGAAAGGTGAGGATCCGGTTTCATTCTTCTACATGTACCTTGCCAAGTATCCCCGCACCATTTGTTGAAAAGGGTGTCTTTTCCCCACTTTGTTTTTGTTTGCTTTGTGGAAGATAGTTGGCTGTAAGTATTTGACTTTATTTCTGGGTTCTCTATTATGTTTCATTGGGCTATGTGCCTACTTTTGTACCAGTACGATGTTGTTTTGGTTACTATAGCCTTGTACAGTTTGAAGTCGGGAATGCGATGCCTCCAGATTTGTTCTTTTTGCTTAGTCTTGCTTTGGCTATAGAGGCTTTTTTTTGGTTCCATATGAGTTTTAGGATTGTCTTTTCTAGTTTTATGAAGAATGATTATGGTATTTTGTTTTTTTGTTTTTCTTTCTTTCTTTTCTATATATATATATATATATATATATATATATATATATATATATATATATATATTTTTTTTTTTTTTTTTTTTTTTTTTTTTTTTTGAGACTGAGTCTTGCTCTGTCACCCAGGCTGGAGTGCAATGGCGCAATCTCAGCTCACTGCAACCTCCACTTCCTGGGTTCAAGTAATTCTCCTGCCTGAGCCTCCTGAGTAGCTGGGACTACAGGCGCCCGCCACCATGCCTGGCTAATTTTGTATTTTTAGTAGAGACAGGGTTTCACCATGTTGGTCAGGCTGGTCTTGAACTCCTGGCCTCAGGTGATCTGCCTGCCTTGGCCTTCCGAAGTGTTGGGATTACAGGTGTGAGACACTGTGCCCGGCCTTTTTTTTTTTTTTCTTTTTGAGACAGAGTTTCACTCTGTGGCCCAGGCTAGAGTGCAATAGCTTGATCTTAGCTCACTGCAGCCTCTGCCTCCCAGGCTCAAGCAATTCTCATGCCTCAGCCTCTCCAGTAGCTGGGATTACAGGCATGTGCCACCATACCCGGCTAATTTTTGTATTTTCTTTTTAGTAGAGATTGGGTTTCACCATATTGGCCAGGCTGACCTGGAGCTCCTGGCATTAGGTGATCCGTCCACTTTGGCCTCCTGAAGTGCTGGGATTACAGGTGTGAGCCACTGTGCCTGGCTGATGATGGTATTTTGATGGGAATTGCATTGAATTTTTAGATTGCTTTTGGCAGTACGGTCATTTTCACAATATTGATTCTACTCATCCATGAGCATGGGATGTGTTTCCACTTGTTTGTGTCACCTATGATTTCTTTTAGCAGCATTTTGTAGTTTTCCTTGGAGAGGTCTTTCACCTCTTTGATTAGGTATATTCCTAAGTATTTTATTTTTTGCAGCTATTGTAAAAGGGGCTGAGTTCTTGATTTGATTCTTAGCTTGGTTGCTCTTGGTGTATAGCAGTACTACTAATTTGTGTACATTGATTTTGTATCCTGAAACTTTACTGAATTCATTTATCAGATCTAGGAGCTTTTTGGATGAGTCTTTAGGGTTTTCTAGGTATACAATCATATCATCAGTGAACAGTGACAGTTTGACTTCCTCTTTACCGATTTGGATGCCCTTTATTCCTTTCTCCTGTCTGATTGCTCTGGCTCTTTTTCTTTCTTTCTTTTTAAATTTTTTGTAGAGACAGCGTCTCACTGTGTTGCCCTCTCTAGCCTCGAACTCCTGGCCTCAAGCAATCCTCTAACCTCGGCCTCCCAAAGTGTTGGGATTACAGGTGTGAGCCACCGTGCCCGACCTTAGCTTAACATTTCTAAAGCCACTACATCATTTCTGCACCACGTTTACTTCTTTTTTTTTTCTTAAATAAACTTTATTTTTTTAGAGAAATTTTTGGTTCACAGAAAAGTTGACTGAAAATTACAGAGTTCCCATGTCCCTTGTAACCCGTGTCCACACATGTACAACCTCCCCCATTATCAACATCCCCCCACCTCAGTGGTACATTTGGGAGTTTTGTTGTTGTTGTTTTTTGGGTTTGTTTTGTTTTGTTTTTTGTTTTTTGTTTTTTTAGAGATGGGGTCTCACTAGATTGCCCAGGCTGGTCTTGAACTCCTGAGCTTAAAAAATCCTCCCATCTTAGCCTCCTAAAGTGCTGGGATTACAGGTGTGAGCCACCATGCCCAGTCTCACAGTGGTACATTTGTTACAACTGACAAACCTATATTAACCCATCATCACCTTAAGTCCGTAGTTTACAGTAGGATTTGCTCTTCGTGTTGTACAGTCTATGAATTTTGTCAAATGTATACTGACATGTATTCACCATTATAGTATCATACAGAATAGTTTCACTGACCTAAAAGTCCTCTGTACTCTGTCTCTTCATCCCTCCCATCCCACTGACCCCTAGCAACCACTGATCTTTTACTATCTCCATAATTCTGCCTTTTCCAGAATGTCATTTGGTTGGAATCATACCGTATGTGTAGCCTTTTCAGAATGACATTTTTCACTTAATGATATGCATTTAAGTTGTCTCCATGTCTTTTTATGGCTTGATACCTCATTTATTTTTAGCACTAAATACTATTCCATGTACCAGAGTTTGTTTAGTCACTTACTGAAGTATATCTTGGTTGCTTCCAAGTTTTGGCAATTGTGAATAAATCTTCTATAAATATCCATTTTCAGTTTTTTTTGTGCTTATAAGTTTTTAACTTTTTTGGGTAAATATCAAGGAGCACAGTTGCTGAATTGTATGGTAAAAGTATGTTCGGTCAGGCATGGTGGCTCACGCCTGTAATCTCAGCACTTTGGGAAACCAAGATGGGTGGATCACGAGTTAAGGAGTTCGAGACCATCCTGGCTAACACAGTGAAACCCTGTCTCTATGAAAAATACAAAAAATTGGCTTGGCGTGGTGGCAGGTGCCTGTAGTCCCGAGTTCCCAGCTACTCGGGAGGCTGAGGCAGAAGAATTGCTTGAACCCGGGAGACAGTTTGCAGTGAGCCAAGATGGCACCACTGCACTCCAGCCTGGGCACCAGAGCAAGATTCCATGTCAAAAAAAAAAAAAAAAAAAAAAAAGTATGTTCATTTTTTTAAGAAACCGCTGAACTGTCTTCCAAAGTGGGTGTATCACTTTTCATTCCCATCAGCATTGAATGAGTGTTCCTGTTACTCTGCATACTCAACAGCAGTTGATACTGTATTTTGTTCTTAGCCATTCTAAGGATATCTACTAGTATCTCATTGTTATTTTTATTTCCAATTCTCTAATGACATATATGTTGAACATCTTTTTTTTATATACTTACTTGCCATCTGTGTATCTTTTTTTTTTTTTTTTAGATGGAGTTTCGCTCTTGTTGCCTGGGCTGGAGTGCAATGGCACAATCTCGGCTCACTGCAACCTCCGCCTCCCAGGTTCAAGCGATTTTCCTGCCGTGGCCTCCTGAGTAGCTGGGATTACAGGTGCCTGCCACCACGCCTGGCTAATTTTTTGTATTTTTAATAGAGACAGGGTTTCACCACATTGGTCTTGAACTCTTGACCTCAGGTGACCCACTCGGCCTCCCAAAGTGCTGGGATTACAGACATGAGCCACCGTGCCCAGCCTGCCATCTGTGTATCTTATTTGGTAAGATATCTGTTCATATCTTTGGCCTATTTTTAAATTGGGTTGTTTGTTTTCTTATCATTGAGTTTTATGTGTTCTTTGTATGTTTTGGAAAATACTTATTAGATGTGTCGTTTGCAAATATTCTCTCCCAGTCTGTTCCTTGTGTTCTCATTCTCTTGATATATATACGTGTGTTTGTGTATGTGTACACAAACACACACACTTTTTTTTTTTGGCAGAGCAGAAATTTTTGATTAAAAAATATAGTTTTTTAATTTCAATAGGTTTTTGGGCAACAGGTATTTGGTTACATGAATAAGTTCTTTAGTGGTGATTTCTGAGATTTTGGTGCACCCATCCCCTGAGCAGTGTAGACTGTACCCATTGTGTGTGTAATCTTTTATCCCTCACACCCCTCCCACCCTTTCCCCCATGTCCCCAAAGTCTGTTGTATCATTGTTATGGCTTTGTGTCATCATAGCTTAGCTCCCAGCATCTACTTTTAGTCACTTTCCAGTTGGTGGTTCCAGTATCTTCCTGATCACCTAAGCATATAGTCTGAGCATCACTCTGGATTTTTTCCTCCACTTGTCCCTATACACCATCAGTTAAGGAAAGCTAATATTACTTTCTATTACCTATTACCCATGTTTTTGTTTAGTTTCTAATTATATCTAACCTGAACCAGCGACAACCTCCTCTTACCCCTGCCTCTGGTATTATTCCTATTCAAATCTGTTCTTCAATTAGCCACCAAAGTAATCTATCTGAAGAATAAACCTTACCATTACTGTAATCCCAGCACTTTGGGAGGCTGAGGCGGGTGGATCACTTAAGGTCAGGAGTTCAAGACCAGCCTGACCAATATGGTGAAACCCTGTCTCTACTAAAAAATACAAAAATTAGCTGGGCATGATGGTGTGCACCTGTAGTCCCAGCTACTCGAGAGGCTGAGGCAGGAGAATTGCTTGAACCTGGGAGGCAGAAGTTTCAGTGAGCTGAGATTGCACCACTGCACTCCAGCCTAGGGTGACAGAGCAAGACTCCGTCTCAAAAAAAAAAAAAAAAAAAAAAAATCTTACCATTACTCCCCTGCTTAAAATCCTTCAATTGCTCTTAATAGCCTTCAGAATAACATTTAAATTTCTAAATGTAGCATACACAGAAAACCCTTTCTGACCTGTCTTCTGCACATCTTTGCCTTGTACTTTTTTTTTTTTTTTTTTAAGAGACATTATCTCACTCTGTTCCTCAGGCAGGAGTGCAGTAGTGCAATCATAGCTCACTGTGGCCTCAGAAATCCTGGGCCCAAGCAATCCTGCCTCAGGCTCCTAAGTAGCCAGGACTACAGGTGTATGTCACCACGCCTGGCTTATTTTTTATTTTGTAAAGACAGGGTCTTACTATGTTGTGCAGGCTGGTCTTAAACTCATGGCCTCAAGCAGTCCTCCTGCCTTGGTCTCCTAAAGTGCTGAGATTAATAGGCATGAGCCACACTGTCTGGCCCTTTGCCTTATACTTTTTGCTGTACAGCAGTAATCTACTTGTAGTTTCTTGTGCTCACCATTACTCTTTTGTGGGCCTAGCACAGTTCCTGGCATTAAGTAGGTACTCATTAGTTTTATGCTGAATGATAGTGAAATATATAAATGTGAGATCGCATGGACTAGAAGTATTCTAGGTTCAGAGCTTCTAGAATAGGATACTAGGGAACCAGCTTACCTAGAGAGCTTAAAATTTCCCTGAGAGGATATGTAGATGCCACTGACTTTATAAAATTCATTTCTGCTGTTAATTCTATGGTGGGAGACTGACATCCCAGCACTGTCCTGGAATTTAGGAGACTTAGACCTAGTATTGGATCTGTCACTTGGAGCAACTAACTGGCTATCTATAGGCCCAGAATCAGTGAGTTTGCAATGTAGTTAAAAGAGTGGGCTCTGCATTTACTTAAGAAAGACTGTGAAGGGAGTAGGTTTAGGGATAAAATCAATAATTTAGTTTTTGGAATAAGTTCAAGAGATCTGTTGTACAAAATGATGACTAGAGTTAATAACAATGTATTGTATTGAAAATCAAGGCCGGGTGCGGTGGCTCACACCTGTAATCCCAGCATTTTGGAAGGCTGAGGCAGGTAGATTACCTCATGTAAGAGTTCAAGACCAGCCTGGCCAACATGATGAAACCCCGTCTCTACTAAAAATACAAAAAAATTAGCCAAGTGTGGTGGTGTGCACCTGTAATCCCAGCTACTTGGAGGCTGAGGCAGGAGAATCGCTGGAACCTGGGAGGCGGAGGTTGCAGTGAGCTGAGATGGTGCCATTGCACTCCAGCCTGGGCAACAGAGCAAGACTCCATCTCAAAAAAGAGGTATAATGTTCTCACCACAAAAAATGTTAAGTATGTGAAGTAACGCACATATTAATTAGCTCAACTGAGCCATTCCACAGTGTATACATATTTTAAAACATCATGTTATACACAATAAATATATACAATTTTTATTTGTTAATTAAATAAATAAGTAATTTTTTTTTTTAAAGAGTGGGCTCTGGAGCCCAGTCTGCCTGGTTAGAATCTCAGCTGTTCCTCTCACTAGTTAACCTCTCCTTGCCTCAGTTAATAGGTGTAATAATAGACCCTATTCACAGAGCTGTATTAGATGAGTTAATATAGCACCCGATATAAGGGAAGTACTGAGTAAACATTGTTTGTTATTGTTATTGTTGAAGGAAATACAGTTGGCCTTTGGAGATCTCCAGGTGACATGACCTTAACCTAGTAGAGGCAGAGGGGAGCCAGGGCTCCTTTTCAACCGCTAGTCTTGGGATCTGACCTAGCTATATTATATCTGAGTGACCCACTCTTCCCTATTCCCAAACAATACTTGTTACTACAAATGCCTTGTGGGTGGGGAGGGTTATTAGAATGCATATTTCTGGGTCCTTCCTCTGCCCTAGTGAATCAGAGTCTGAAACGTGGTCTGGGAATAAGCATTGTCAGCAAGCTTATCAAGTTATTCTTATACTTACTCAAGTTGGAGACCATGGCTCTAGAAGTTTGTATTTAGTTTGGGAATAGGGGACTGAAGTCTGGAGGAGGACTAAGCAACCCCATTGAGTGCAAGTTGGGAAGGTGCTTGGAGTTCCAGAAAACATCCCACTGAAACATCCAGGTTCTCCTGATTGGCATGTTCTTGAGGCTGTGATAGAGACAGAGGAGGATGTAGAGTGTTTACCAGCCATCTTGCCAGTAGTTAGAGAACACTGAAATGACCCATTTCTCCCTGTGCTCAGCCTTGATGATGGAATTAATCATCCAAAACATATGCCAAAACATATACCATTCTATACTTAGCTTTGTTCATTCAGCAAATATTTATTGAGCACCTCCTTTATATCAGACACTATTATTGGTGCTTGGGATATATCAGTGAATAAAGCAAAGATCCCTACCCTTGTGGAGCTTACATGCCAGAGGTGAGAAATAGAAATAAACAATAAACATAATAGCTAAATTATATAGTGTGTTAGAAGGTAATAAATGCAATGGAAAAAGGAAACATAGAGGAGGGTAAAGGGGTTAGGTTGGAGATAAGCTACAGTATTAAATAGGGCAGGGCGCGGTGGCTCATGCCTATAATTCCAGCACTTTGGGAGGCCAAGGCGGGTGGATCACCTGAGGTCGGGAGTTCGAGACCAGCCTGAACAACATGGAGAAACCCCGTCTCTACTAAAAATACAAAACTAGCCAGGCATGGTGGCTCATGCCTGTAATCCCAGCTGCTTGGGACGCTGAGGCAGAAGAATTGCTTGAACCAGGGAGGCGGAGGTTATGGTGAGCTGAGATCATGCCATTGCACTCCAGCCTGGGCAATAAGAGTGAAACTCCATCTCAAAAAAAAAAAAAAAAAAAAAAAAATAGAGTTGTCAGGTTAGGCCTCAGTGAGCAAAGAGCAGGTGGAGGACAGGGAGCTTGCCACCCGGTTATCCACGGACATGCACACCAGGTACAGAGGACAGCTAGTGCAGCGGCCCTTGGTGCGGAGCATATCTAGGTTGAAAGGTTGGAGTAAGCTGGTTCGGGTTGCAGGGGGTATGTGGAAGTGGTGGATGCTGAGGACTTTTCATCTTCCTCAAGGTTTCCTGGCCTTCTGTTTTTCTCCCCTGCATAGCCTCCCCATCCCCCAAGGGCCACCACTAAGTAGTCTCTCCCGCTTCTTTGCTGCTAATGGTAGGAGACTTGGAGAGTGGCTCTCAGGCAGAATGATGGTTCCAGAAGACAATATACAGTTTATCAATACTGAATTTTGTAGCTCACCTCTACCACCACTGTTTAGGGAGCCAGCCAGGCTTGGCAATGTTATTTAATAATATAATAATCATCATTTATATTGCAGCTCTGGAGTGCCTGTGCTACTGACAACCGCTCAGTATCTGGGTGTTGGAGAGATAAAACAGGCTCTAGAAGGGAAAGTGAACCAGGATGGTCTACAACCCTGGCATACTGAATATTGGCCTCTCTCACTGACCACTGAGAGGATAATTTAGCAAAGATGTCACCCAATGATAAAAGCAGCCCTGAAACGCTTTCTTTAAAAAAAATGTGTCCTCTGAGAACATTGAGGTTTTGCCTCTATACTCTGGTTAGGTGAGTGACTTCACTTTGTCCCCCTTTATCCTATGGTTCCTCAGCTAGAGGAGTAGTCAGCAGGTGGGACAGTGAGTCACACTCTAAAATGGCTCTGTCAGCCCTGTGCCATAGGGCTGTCAGGAGCCTGGGACTTCTACAGGAGGCTTTAGAGAGGGAAGGAGGAGATGGGGTCAGATGGCACATTCATAGACTTTCAGAGTTTGGAGGGACCTTATCACCTAGAAATATGAATGTAGATCTCTTTGGCAAATCAAAATTGTATTTTAAAGCTGTTCTGTATTTGAAATGGTATGGTGAGTTTTCTTGTGAAGAGTCATCACTCATGTTAAGTTGTTGGGGGGTTGTACACTGGGAGTGTGGGTATGAAGTAGGATGGGACCAACAATAGGACCCAGAAAGTGGAAAAAAAAGATAATATTCTTATTAAAATGAGTTGGTCTCCACATATTACCATTGTTCTTCAGCTCCACAAAGGGCCATGCAAGGGAAGGTGGGCTCATTATGGCAGGGGGAGGCCAGTCATCATGAGGGTAGATGTTCTGAAGCTCAAGGAGCTAGAGAACCACCCCTGGTCACTTGACAAGCTTTCCCCAAAGTGGAACCTGCTTCTGTGGGAATAAAATTTAAAATTAAGGTGAGTCATGTGTCCCTGCAGGTTTCAGACAGCCTATCCTCTCTTGAGGACTCTGATAGAGAGGTTAAGTGACCTCAGGGACTCCAGATGCCTAAGTGAGGACAGGAAAAGGAAAGGTTGCTAGGGATGCAGCAGGAGATGTCCCAGGAGACATTTGTAGTTTCTGGACCAGAATGGGATTGAGGAGGTAATGGGAATAGAAGCTTTGGGTTGATACCAGTGGTCTATAATGAAGGATGTTTTAGAAGAGAGAGCAGAGATGGCTTAGCACTGAAGTTCTGAATCCAAGATATCAGGAACACTTAGGGGAGATTTTGAAAAACACAAACTCCTTCTCCCACCCTGTGCCCCTACAGGGATACAAAATAGACTTTCCAGGAGAAGGTAGATGCTGCAGGGTTCCAAAGATGGAGTGAAGGCAAAGGGTATAGGTCTGTGATATGATTTCTGCACCCCATGACCTGGTTTGGTACTTTCCTGTGTTACTCCTACATTAGAAAGACAGCCTCACTGCTGTCCCTTTGTTCATGGACTGTTAGGATCTTGCTGACCTGGGTGGGGCTGGCTTATCCATCTGCCAGCTTCCAGGTCAGAACCAGCCCTAGTTACTTGATAGGGCTTTCCCCAGAGCAGAACACTGCTTCTGTGGGAATAAAATTTAAAATTTAAAATTAAAAGTTAGCTGGACATGGTGATACATAACTGTAGTCTCAGCTACTTGGGGGGCTGAGGTGGGCAGATTGCTTGAGCCCAAGAGTTGGAGGCTGCACTGAGCTGTGATCATGCCACTGCACTCCAGCCTGAGTGACAGAGCAAGAGCCTATCTCAAAATAAATAAATAAATAAATAAAAATAAAACTTAAATATGGCCAAGTAAGTTTGAAAATTAGTGGATTAAATATGGTCAACCATTTGGGTTTTTTAACCAACTCCTCAGAGCCTTTAACATACCAGCATACGTTGTGAATCTCTTAAAAGAGGGAATATGCAGTATTTCTCAAACTAATTTGATTGGGGGGTCGTTTTTTTCTTGAGGAGCATTTCATCAGATCAATGTTGCACAGAGCACACCCAGGAAGAAGTTTCACTATACTGGCATCTGTCTCTTTTTAAAAAAATAACAACTCAAAGTTAGATAGCCCTTACTCACTTATTCCTAAATTCCTGACTTTTGAGTTGGGTAAGACTACACACTTTTCCTACTCTGGAACTCCAAAGGCAGGCAGTGTTATGTCGTGGTCTTCTTAAGGCAGTCTTACGGGCAGTGCCAGCGATTCTTTGCTGTTAATAATTCCCATTGAATTGATACCCTCACATTTCCCTATATTGATCTCCCATGTCTCCCTGCAGCAGATGTTCCTAGAATACCCCTTCCCCTTGACAGAGAGGTAGACAAGGGCAAGTCAACAGGGGCGCCTCTGAGCCCAGAACGTTCCCTTGGTGACCTGGTCTGAGGGTCAGTGTGGCTGGATTGACAAATAGTAGCTGTTGACTCCCTGGTTTGGAGTTGGTTTTCTATAGGAGAAGCAACTGTTGGAGTCAGCTGCCTGAGGAATATACTTCTAGGCTGGGGTGGGGAAATGAACTTGAAGACAAGGAACTGGCTAAGTCTTAATTTGGGTAAGAAGGTTCAGTGGCGCTCACTTGGATCTCAGTTTTACACCTTATTTTCCATGCTTATTCTCTTCCTCCCCCTGCCCCAACCTGTCCATCACCACTCAACTCTCTTCCTCCTTCATCCTTCTTTTGGGTTCTCTTTCCCTCTCCACTGTTCTTCTAAGAAGACTGGCTCTCCTTCCTCCTCCCCCATCCCAATCTCTACTTCTCTTCACATCCCCTCTGTACCCCCAGCCTGGCAGCCTGCCCTGTAGGAATGTTAATTAGCATCCACGATTTAATTAATTCAGTAGCTAATTAATGATTGGGGGCTGGGGAGCTGGGGTGCAGGGGGTTGGGAGCTGGAGGTGACAGGGAGAAATGGCAGAGGCTGCAGAAGGCATCGCAGATGGCTGTGCGGTGGCTGGCACAGTGCCCACCGCCATGGATGCAAACACACTTGCGCGCACGCACATGTATACACACACACACACAAAAAGGAAAGGGTGATCGAGGAATCAAAAGCAAGCAGGGAAGGGCACAGGGGCCCTGGGAACTGGGGCTGTGGGGCTGGGGGTGGGGAAGGCTCTAGATCTATTTGAATCTGCTCCGGAAGTAGAAGAAGAGAAAAAAAAGAAACAACCACAGGCGCAGAGAGAAGAGAGCTCTCCCGATACCCACCTCACCCCACCCCCACCCCACCCCAGCCACCCCTCCTCCCTGGCATGGGATTCATGGGCACCAGCTGAGGACGGGGTCCCCTCCCTCTGCCTGCCATAAATATTGGTACCGAGGACCCAGACTCAGAAGGATAGGACATTCCCAAAGAAAAGAGTTTTTATTTTAAGTTGCTCTAAAATATATATGTGTGTGTGTGTGTGTATATGCATATATGCATGTATGTATATATGTATATATGAATATATATATATATTTTTTAAATTGCACCCGTTCTGGTGTGAGGGCGAAGGCGAGTGAAAGAAGGTGACTGAGCCAGGAGGAGAGCACAGATGGCTTGGTGGTGGTATGGTGTGGTGAGTTGTGGGGAGGAAAAGAGGGGGGTCTGGGAGAGGTTGGGGGTGGGCGGAATGAGGACCCTGTTTTCCTCTTTTCGTTTTGCTGTGGGTGAAGGAGAGAGAGAGAAAGAGGGAAAGTGGGTGGGGAGAGAAGCGAGACAGATGGCAGAGTGGAGAGGCGGCAGCCAGTGCCGGCACTGCCCAGCCTGGGCGGACCCAGCTCCCTCCGCCTGCCAGCTCTCCAAATGCCACCCTTCCCCCATCCTCCCCTCTCCCCATCCCCCCAGCTTGGCACTGATCTCGGGGAGAGAGAGGGAGGGAGGCTGGGCAAAGAGCATCTGTTCCCTCCATTCTCCCAGCTCCATCGGCTGCCAACCTAGGGCCATCGTCTGCCTCCATCACCCCTCCGCCCGCCCGCCTACCCACCCAATCCCAAATGGGTGCTGGATCAGGTGCTGAATCTGGCTGCCTCCTCGGGTACCAGTCACTGTGCATTGCTGTGTGTCTGCCACCGCTGCCTGGCACTCATGGGGCCGTGTGTGTGTGTATGTGTATGTGCGCACTTGTACGTGTACGCATAAGCGTGTGCTGTATGTGAGCCTCCTGGGCATGGGTGGGGGTTGGCATTGCGGTTGCCAATCTAGTGTCCAACCAGAAGGACAGAGGGATGGAGTGGAAGAAGGAGGGGAGAGGCTTGGGGTCTGGGAGGGGAGAAGCGGGGGCACGAGTTGCTTCATGCTGCCTGCTTACAGGCATTGGCATTGCAGCTGCCACCCTTGTGCCCACGGAGATGGGAGGAGGCGAGTGGAGGGCGCAGCAGCAGGAGTCCTGTGCTCTGGGAGGAAGGCTTTGTACATGGGAGCTGTTGGCATCACATCTGTCAGGCCAGTGCCCAGAACTGGGGCAATGGAGACTAGGGGATCCAGGAAGCAGGGAGAAGGGGCAGGAATGTGTTTCTGACGTTGCTGTCCCTCTAGAAGCTCAGCTCTGAAAAATGGTTGGAGTATGAGGTGATTAGTGCTCTTCTAGCTTGAGAAAGTAAAGTGGTGGAGAGAGTAGCCAGGGAAGTGCCAAGAAACAGTCTACGAGCCAGGGAGGAGGGATTGTGCCACCGTACCCAGGGAGAACTTGTTGGGGCTGGCAATCTGGCTCTTTGTCAGAGTATTGAAGGAGACAGCAAGGGGACCAGATGTGAGGTGGGTGGGTACTGGCACTGCCCATGGCACCTGGCACAGGCTCTGGCATTGTGTGGAACAGGGGAGGGCGACAGTGCCTCTTGCCAATCTGGTTGAGAGGGCAATGGTGCCAGGAGTGAGAAGGAAGGAGGTGAAACATTTCGGGAGGTGGGGTGTTTGGGAGACCAGACTTTTTTCCTGCCAGGTCCTCCTTCCCCTTCCCTCTTAGGCATGGGGAGTGGAGCAACAGACGGAGAGTGGCATGAGGACACAAAGGAGGAAGCACACCATTGCCAAGACCTCAAGGAAGAAGGATGGAAAGCGCTGGCAGTCCTGCCTGGCCCCCAGCCAGTTCCCTGCTGAAGATGGCCAAATCCCCTTGCCTGGTCTGTATGTGCGACTTTTGCTGGGGTGGAAGGAGGGAAGGGCTGACTTGCTGAGCTGGGCTCTAGAATGGGAAGGGTACCTTTCTGCAGATCCCATTTGGACTCTCCACTTGAACAAGTGAGGTGTCTGATTTTCCTCTTTGGTACCTTCCTCTCCTCCCCCTCCCTTCGCCTCATCCCCATTTCATCTTTCATCACCACCTGGGTCCTACTGCTTGGCACCCAACCAACTGGATGCCGCCACGTTTGGCAGTGCTGCACTGGCACGTGAACAGTGTCTCAGATCCTGGCACTGCGGCAAACCCAAAGCCACCAAACATGCTCATGATGGCACTTGGTGGCAGTCAGGGAGAGGGGGCTGTGCACATAGCGGTGCCAGGCATTGGGTGGAGCTCTGTGTAGGGAACTGGCATGAGAGGATGCCCTTAACAACTGGGCTGAGTCAGCACTCCCTCGTAAATCTCAGCTCTGCCTTCCTCCCAACTAGATATCCACCTCCCTCCTACCGTTACTGCCCCCAAGAAAGGGATTTAGATGGTATCATACTGAGTGTTTGAGCACCATGCGAAAGGAAACGAGCACAGAGGGACAGGCTATAGCACAGGCTGTAGACACACCCAAGGCTCCAGGCCAGTAGACCATACATATCCTTGGACAACAAGAACAGAAAAATAAAACCCTAGGAGGGCTAAAGGAGGTGGAGAGAGGGACACCAGCTGTGTTGTTACCAGGATGGCACAAGAAGAGATTGGAAGGCAAGTAGGAAGGAATGACCCTCAGACTTTGCTCTTGGGTGATGGGGTGGTTTGTACCTATGCATATTTCATTCTGCCTTGTACCTTGTGATTTGCTGAGCTGTGGTTGAGATGAACTGGTTCTTTCTCCCTTGTTAAAAGGTCCATATTCAATAATAGTCCTAGGAAGATGGAAAGGTGCTCTAGGCCTAGAGAGGTAGACAGGTGTTAGGAAGACAAAGGGACTTGTCCTTCCAGAAAGACTATGCAAGGCACCCAGTTAGAGTTGGATAGATTTCCATATCTTTGAAATCCACCCCAAGAAGGGAGATGGGATCAGCAATGATCCCTGGTAGAGGGGGAGGCCCCTAGGAGGAGAATCCCCAGCAACTGTGGTGATACAGACTAGCCCTCACATAACTAGACCTTGGGCCCCCAATCTGAAAGAATTTCAAGTAGCTTTGGCTTTCCTAATGACTGGGCAGATCTTCAGATCTGGAAGATTTGACTGTGGGTGATGTGGAAGGGAGGCTGGGTGGCTCTGGGAGATAGGACCTGCCCAGAGGTAGGAGTAAAGTCCATGCTGGGCTGAGCTGCTCAGGGCTGGGGAAGTTCTGATTTCAGCATCTCTGGAAGTGTATGGCCACTTCAGAAGAAGCAAGGTGTTTTCCACAGCAGAGAAGAAAGCAGGGAGACACTCAGCCAAAGTGGTGAGTGGACAATGTTTATATCTTTTCTCCTGTTCAAGAACAGCCAACGTAAGCAGAAGACCATGGTCAATTTCCAGTATGTTGGCGGTGGGGGTGGGGGTGATGTCAGAGTGATGAAGTCGACAAATCTGAGGTTATGATAAGCCCTGGTGTGGTAGCTCCTAGGGTAGCAGGGTTGGTCCCTGGGTGCTGAAAAGATGGGGGCAGGTCACAGATATGGTGCTAAGCTCTCTAGGTCAGTGGTTCTCAAACTTCAGAGGGCATAGAATCTCTTCAGGAGTTTCTGATTCAGTTAGTCTTAGGTGTGGTCCGGGAATATGCACTTTACATAAGCACTCATGTTGCAAGTGGACACTTGAAACATTGAGAAACACTGTTCTGAGAGATGGCAGTCACCTTTAGGGTGGTTGATCCAATCAGGGTTTCCCTTGCCTTTTGCATCTGTCTTCCCCAAACTTACTCATGTCTTTATGCTGACATGTTTGGGGATATGTGTGTTGTGGGGTGTGTGTATGCATTTTGAGTGGGAGCAGTAGGAGGAAAAGGAAAGATTGTGAGGTTGAATCCAGCAAATATAACTTGTTAGAACAATGATCCTCATTGGCAGTAGTTACCACAGAAGAATCCTTTAGGGAACACTTTCAAAATTCACTCTTCCTTCACCCCCCAGATTCTGATGACTGGCTGCCCGTGGGTTTCTGAAACCTCATCATTGAGAATCACTAGCTTAGGAACATTGCCAAGAGATTATTCTCTGTGGTCAAGTCAAAATTGTGTAGATTATGTGGCTAGGTACAAGATGGGTCCTGGAGGCAGGCCTGGGTTCTGGGTAATGGAAGTAGGGATCCACAGAGTACAACTCAGCCTACTGCTGATACTCAGCAAATGGCAGAGGATGCTGTTGTTTGAGCACTTGGTGGAGACATCTGGAAATGAGCACCGCATGGGTCATTCTTCATGTCCAATTGAGAAGACTTAGTGCAGGGTTTGGTATGAGGGAGGACTTGTAGATATGGGACAGTGCTGAGCCCCTGCTGATTACTGGTTGCAATGTCTTAGCCATTGTTTGTGTAAGAATATGTGTGTAGTTGGGTGGGATTATGAGTCAACCTCGGGTGCTGCATCACCTTTCCCCCTCTTCTTGGACAGGTTCAGCTTGCTCTGGTCTACCTATACTCAACCTGCTTCCCCATTAGCTTCTGGCCAGACTTCTTTCCATGGCTGTGGAATTGCAAGAAATACCATACTCAGACTACTGACAGAGAATAATGACATTTACCCCTTGTCTGTGCTTTGTGTGAGGGCTGTCTGGGTCCTGTATATCAAGGAGCATCACTGGGTGGTCACACAATTGCAATTTTATGTTCTTCCCATAACGTGTAGTTTCTCTCAAGAGGAATTGCCTTCATGATTACTTACTATCTTTCCCCAAACTTGGTAGGCCATGGTCTAGGTCTTCTGCAAATGTCCTCTCTCAAATTTGCCTTCGTCTGATCTTTTTATAATGTATCTGAGCTATAATCCTGTAGACCCTGAGGCTGGGTCTATGGACTTGTAGCAAGAGCTTTCTCAGTATAAAGGCATTTCTTCCCAACTCAGTCTTCTAGAAATGACGCTTTCATGGCTTATAAGTTTCTGACTGGTTGCTTCTGAGAGAAATGGTCCCCCAATACCTGGCCATTCACCAAAGTTTACCCTGTGTTTCATGGTGATATCACATGAGTTTTCCCAAAAGTTTCCTCCTAATTTGCCTCCTACATATCTCTTCCCTGATGTCCAGAATAATTTAAGGTCCTCTCCCCATAGGGTTTTTTGTTTGCTTTTTGTGACTGTGAGGAGGGGAGCAGACCCCCCAACCATGTGCGTGCCCTCGCTGCTGCCATCCCCCCGTCACCTCTTGACTGCCAGCAACGGCTGGGTATGGGCCCAGTGCCCATCCATTTTCAGGGCTAGTTGATTTGGCGGGTGAGTTGTTACACACTCCTTAGCAGATCCTCTCCTCATATGTTAATACTCAACATTTGGTCACTTTTCCTCTTACTGGTTACTTTTTCCTCTCACTTTCTGTGTTTATAAGTTTTTTCTACCTACTTTTGTGTGAGGAAAATTAGCATGTGTTGGAGGGTGTTTCTGCTTATGGGAGTATAGGTCATAGGTCTTGGGGTATGTCCCTTGTACTTATACATATGCCCATGGGGCCCCATCCTTGCTGGCACTGGTGTGTTTCTCTGCAGCCCCCTCCGCTGGGGTCTGCTGCTGTTTCTGAGGGTGTGTTTGTTTCACTGGTATAGTTATATACATGGAGCTCTGTATTTCAGATTTACGTATCTTTCCAGGGATGAATGACTGTCTTAAGACAGATTACGGTGGTGGAGATTTGGAGAATCAGTGATCTGGTCTATAAGCCCTGAAAGTGGTTAAGAAACAAGTACAAAGAATTAAGCAGATGGGTGCTATTATGCCTGGAATAAAAGGCTTGCTCTTTTGCCCCCCAAATTCCAGGGTTCCAGGTAAGTACAGTTACTTAGCATCAGCTCATATGTACTGTTGGGACTGCACACGGTATTGCCAGGCCAGGGTATTGGGTGTAAAAGAACATGTTGCGTGACAAGAGGACGGGGGATTTCTGGTTACATCAACTCTTGGTGAAAACACTCATAGTTCAAACTAAAGCCAACCTACCCTGGCTGTAAATTCTTTTTTTTTTTTTTTTTTTTTTTTTGAGACGGAGTCTTGCTCTGTCGCCCAGGCTGGAGTGCAGTGGCCAGATCTCAGCTCACTGCAAGCTCCGCCTCCTGGGTTCATGCCATTCTCCTGCCTCAGCCTCCCAAGTAGCTGGGACTACAGGCACCGGCCACCTCGCCCGGCTAGTTTTTTGTATTTTTTAGTAGAGACGGGGTTTCACCGTGTTAGGCAGGATGATCTCGATCTCCTGACGTTGTGATCCACCCCTCTCGGCCTCCCAAAGTGCTGGGATTACAGGCTTGAGCCACCACGCCCGGCCTGTAAATTCTTAAGATACAGGACACCACACCTCTAACCATTCCATGCCAGGTGTTTGTCGATGATTTCTTTAAAACGTTTCCTTTTTCTCGTTTTTGTTCTAAATTGTTTTTGGTTTCCAACTTTTATACACAAGTCACATTCCCAGAAAGCACAAGTGGAAAATCTTCTTTCCTCAGATACATGCTGCTAAGAAAATAGTTTTATACACAGAATTTCAACAGGAGAGAGAAAAGGACAGGGAGGGAGGAGTACCAGAGAGGCAGGGAAAGAAAGGTGGCAGTGAGCGCAAGACCCAGGTGGCCAGTTTCTCTCCTGTTGCCTAGATTTGTGACTGGCATTTTTGGTATCAGAAATTGGGGTGGAATTACAAAACTAACTCCACCTAATTTGCTGTTAGTTAGAAAACTAACTCCACCCCACCCCTAGTTTGTTAGAGTTGGAGTATTTTAGAGGTAAATGGGAGAGGAAGTGAGACTCACGGAATATATGGGGGCTACTGACTGAGCTGAATTTTCTCTCCCCTCCCATCCTGTCCACATGTAAGACACTGCTTCAGTATTAACATGTTCACAGAGTGATGTGACTGATAGAGCAGAAAACCTAAATCCCAGGGCTGGGCGAATTTGTATGAGAATATGAAATGGATAATGATAAAGCAACAGTCTGAAGGGGAGAGAGGATGGAAGGAGAACACCTTGAAAGAGAAGTGGTCTTAGGTACAAGAGTAGTAGGAAAAACTATCTGGAGGACATGGGAATTTTGCAGACTTTTCTTTGCTAAAAGAAAACATGGACTTCTCTACCCCACACTAGCTGGGCTTTAGGATTGCCAGAATGATCACCTGATGGCTATAGAAACCATTTGCTTAGGGGTAGGGAACATTCTTCTAGGTTCTGTTGGTTCCCTTGGTGATAACACCCTATCAAAGATTGACCTGTGCTTCAGTCATCTCCTTGCCCACCCCATCCCCTCAATTCCTATCAGCTCTAGACCCCCATGAGTGTCATGGACGGATCCTGACTCCCTTGGGAATGCTTCCAACAGCTGCTGCTTAATGGAGGAGCTGGGCTGGGCTGGACTGGAGGGAGCAGGAGCAAGGGCAGAGGACAAGGGGGAAGAAAAGGAGATTGGGGGGAAGGGAACAAGGGATCCAGCAAAGGTGGGCCTCTAGGGAGGGCAATAGGATTAGGAGTTTGTGAAAAAAGTAAATGCAAGGAAAAGGTAGGAGATGAAAGAAAGGCAGATCTCAGATTCAGAAATTAAATACCCCCCTCACCCCTTTCTTCCTGGGACTGCCAAGATACTTTTGGTGACACTGATGACACTGACTTTTCTAACTCATAGCTGGAAATGAAGGGCTATTACCTGTCCTAATAAATACCCAATTCAGGGAACTGGGACATGTCTCTCCCCAGAGTTCAGGCTCTTCTCCCTATATTGCCAGCTCCCACCTCTGAGACTGGGCATAGCCAGGGAAAGGTTGCACTGACTTCAGTCCTTCGAGGACCACCAGACCCATAGCAAGGAACTAAAGCTGTTTGATCTTCCAAAGATGAGGTGGTTTAAAGAAACCCTTAAACCGGGGGGTAGGGGTGGGACAGGGAGTAGGGAGTGACACAAATAGGAAAAAAACACTTGTTTGATGGGAGAGTTTTCTTTTTTTTTTTCTGTATTTTCCAAGTTTATGTTTTTCTTTAGTTCATTCCTCTGGTCTCCATTTCTCTCTTTTGTGTGCGTGTGCACGCACTGTCTCTCGCTCTCGTTTTTTTGGTTGTGTTTCAGTTTTTTTTTTTTTTTTTTTAAATAACTTTGGATTTGCCGTTGGTGGGCAGTGCCTGTCCCTGGAGGCTGGACCCTTATGTGGCAGGGCTAGGACAAGGGGCGGGCCCACGGCTGCTGAGAGGATCTCTGTGTTTAAAGCCTTTGAGAATAAGTTACTGCAGTTCCCAGGGTGCCGGGTAGGGATTGGCAGAGGGGTTTCTGGTGGCAGCATCCCCTAGAGTCCAGGCCGCAGGGGCTCCCCTGTCAGGCAAGAAAAGGGTTAGGAGGGAGAGGGTAGGGAGAGTGAACCAGAAGCACTTCTCCCATGCCAGCCTCCAGTTTGGTTAGAGTTTTGTGGGCTCCCTGCCCATCCCAGGCTCCAACTTTGGGAGCCAACTGAGCATTTGGAAAGAGTTTGTGAGCAGTATGGTGCTCTAGACAAAGGGTTAGGAAGGAGAAGAGGGGGTGGCAAGTTTGTTTTCCTTCCCCCTTCTTGGCCTTGGGCTTTCTTTTTCGTTTCTTCTTTTTCTTCTTTTTATCTTCTTTTTCAAAATTTTTTGGTGTTTTCTCAGTGGAACATCATGGGATAACGTGTGTGTGTGCATGTATGTGTATGCATTTATGGGGATGAGGAGCTGGGAATTCAGTGAGGAAAAGGAAGATAGAACCAAGGATATATTTTGTGTGTGGTAGGCAGACATGTATGAATAATCAGGGTGCCAAGATGGGTGTATGTGTCTGTGAAGATGGGCAAGGGCTACATCTGCAAGGAGCTGAGGATGAGGATCAGTGTGTGTGTCTGTGGGGATTGGGAGGAGGCAGGACTCTGCTGGAGGTGGGGTGTGTGGTGCCCACTGAGGGTGGGAACTGAATAGTTCCCGTGAGGTGGGCGGGGCCAGGGGGTGGGGTGAGGGATTTGAGCTCCCACCAAACACCCCTTGGGGTACAAGAGGGAACCCTGAGGCCCTCCCCTCTTCCCCATCTTGGTTTATCTGTTTATAAAGCTAGAAGTGTAGAGGTAGTAGTAGTTTTTGGGTTGGAGTCCGTGTGAGGTAATCTTGCTTCCTCTTTGGCAAAAGCCACAGCAGCCGAGGCAGCAGTGGCGGCGTTGGTGATGGAGATGGGTGGGCCCCCTTGAGGTGGGGCTGCCTTGCGCCTGTGGGCCGAGGAGCGCAGGTGGGAGGCCAGGGCTTCACGCCCACTCAGCAGCACCTCACATGCCAGGCAGTGGTAGGTGCAGATGGGCACCCGCAATGGGGGTGGCATGGAGCCCCCAGAGCCCCGCCCAAAGAAGCAGAAGGATCTCTGGTGGGCAGTAGCTGGGGCCTCCCCGTCAAATGCCATCTTGCACTGGCGGCAAAGGTAGCGATGAGTTACATCCACGGTGGAGATGCCAGTGCTGCCTGTCAGCAGCTCATCAACCTCACCAGCCTCCCCCTCCCCTGGAGTGGGCAGTTCAGGAGGCTTTGGAGGTGCTGTGACTGTGGGCTCAGGGGGCTGGGGTGGTGGCTGGAGGAGGGCATTCGGTAGCAGCCCAATGAGGGTCTGAGGTATCACGGGGTTCATGGGAAATAGCCCCTTCTTCATGCCATAGAGCTGTTGGAAGTAGGCCCCCTGTAGCTGGGGACCAAAGACAGCTGGCGGTGCTGTTCCCCCAGCAGGGGGCAATGGAAAGGGCAGGAACTGACCCCCTAACAGGGCTGGGACAGTGGTCTTCAATGCTTTGAGGTTCTTGAGGGCATCATTGGAGGAGCTGGTGGGGGCTGCAATTGGCTTTCGCTCACCGGAGACCTTGTCCCCCAAGGGCTCAGTAGGAGGGCCCGGGACAGGGTCAGTGGTGCCTGCTGTGGAGGTGTTGGTTTGGTCGGGCATGGGTCTCTGAGGTAAGGGGCGGCCTGGGCCAGCAGTCTGGACCACTGTGGTGGTAGGCAGGACCGAAGTGGCGAGGCTGAGGAGGCCTGAGGAGGCTGCTGGGCCTAGGAAGATGAAAGGAAGGATGAAGGATTAGCCATCTCCTGTCCCATCATTCTTTCTGCCATAGGCCATCTCCAGCCACACACACCCATTCCCAGCACCGGATTTCCATGCCCCTTCCCTCCCTTCTTTCCCCCAAGAGCCTGACACAAAGGAGGGCCACAGGAGATTGGACATGGGAAGAATCAGGAAGGAAAAGGAAGGGCATGTCATTAGAGGGGGATGTTCTCTGAAGTCCAGCTCCTCCCAGCCTCCCTACTCACCTGAATTGAAAGGAGCTAAGTTGCCCAGCGGGGGCTGAGCCAGAGCTGGACCAGACAAGAGGACCGGGGCCAGGCGAGGCAAGGTTGGGGCAGCCCCGAGGGGCACGGAGGCAGGTGTGGTCGCAGGTGGGGCCTTGGGAGCTGGGGGAGCCTCAGGTGCCGGGGCCAAGTCGTAGCACTTGCTTTCACTCTTCAGCTGGGCTCGGACTGCCTCCTTGAGCTTGGCCAGGTGCTGACGGGAAAAGAGATGGCCTCGGCAGGAGACATAGAAATCATACTTGACATCACAATAGGGGCAGTCAGTGCGCTGGGCTGCTAAGGGGCCCTCACTGCTGCCTCCAGTGCTCCCAGCGGCTGCCCCCTGTAGTTTGGCCTTCTTTTCCTTGGCACGAGCATTCTGGAACCAGACCTGGATGACTCTCTTGGGCAGCCCAATCTCCTCTCCCAGAACCTCACACTCCTGCATGGTAGGGGTGCGGTAAGCTTCATAGCAGGCTTTCATGATCTTCAGCTGCAGGCTGCTCATCTGGGTCCTGTAGCGCCGCTGCCCCATTCCGTCTGGAACACCAGTCCCACCTCCAGGTCCCCCACTGGTCCCTCCAGCCCCAGGGGATTCTGGTTCAGCTAGGCTGGAAGCAGATGAATCACTCAGATCTCCTGCAGACAGACTGCAAGCCTCACTCTCTGGAGAAGCTTTAGGTGGTTCCTCCGGGCCCTCTTCCTCACTGGGTGGAGGGGGAGGTGGGAGAGGTAGAGGTGGCTCTGGTGTTAGGGTGGTGGCCTCTTTCCCAGGTGGTAGGAAAGGCAGGGGCCCAGAAGCAAGGGTGGCAGTGGGGTAGGGAAAAGCAGGTGCTTCCCTCTTTGGGGCCTCCCTTCCAGTGCCATCATCTACCTTGCCTAATAAGAGGTTTAACTTGGGCAAGGATGCAGGGGTGGCTGTGGCAGGCGGTTTCACTGCTGGACTAGGCACTCCCCCAGGGGTGCTTCGAAACTGGCCTTTCCTCTCCCGGGCCCTGGTATTCTGGAACCAGACCTGTACCACTCGCTTTTTGAGCCCCACCTCCTCGGAGATGCAGTCGAGCATCTTGCGTGTTGGGTTGGAATCCTGCATGTACCAACGGTACAGGATCTCAAGCTGCTCAGGCAAGATGGTGGTACGCAGGCGCTTGTCCCTGGGGGGCTCGCCCTCCCCTCCTCCCCCTGCTTCACTGCCTGTGGGGGACAAGCTGCCGTCCTCATGCTTCCGTTTGAGAGGTGGCCCTGGCATTGGTGAGGTGGCTGCCACCAGGGGGTTTCTTTCCCCAAACACCAGCAAGGGCAGATCTAGGAGTTGGGGAGGAGCACTGGGCTGCAGAGATGGCAGGAAATGTAGTCGGCGGTGACTGGTCAGGAGGTCCTGACTGGAGAAAGAAATGGCACACTGGTCACAGGTGTGGGCTGGGGAAGGTGATGGAGTAGCCTTCTCTTCAGACTCTTTGCCTCCTGCCTTTGTTGCCTCTGCTTGGCTCAGCTCCTCCCCATCTGGAGGCTCTGGTAATGGACCCTCAGGCCCTGCAGGGGGTTCAAGGCCCTGTTCCTCCTCTACTTCTTCTTCCACCTCTTCCTCCTCTTCCCCTCTCTCTGCCTCTTCCTCCTCCTCTTCAGGGGTCTGGTCATCATAGCACTTCTTGAGGTGGCGCACCAACTCAAAAACACAGGAGAAAGTGGCGTGGCAACGCCTGCAGCCGGAGGCTCCCCCAGTGCCTCCTCCAGTTGGCATGGACCCACCCTCACAGGCATTTTTGCGTGCTTTCTGGCGGGCATTCTGGAACCACACCACCACCACACGGCTAGCGAGACCCAACAGACTTGCGAGTCGCTCCACCTCTCCGTCTTTGGGGTAGGCACTAGTCTCAAAGAAAGACTGCAGGGCTTGGGTCTGGAACTCTGTGAACTTGGTTCTGGAGAACCGGCGGCCGGCAGGCACCAGGGGAGGAAGATTCCCTCTGGAGCTTTCTTCCTCCTCTATGGGCCAGTGTCCCCCTGCTTGACTTCGCTCTTCAGGGGCATGGGTCCCCCCTGCCTCAGGCTCTGGGACCAGGAAGGGTGGGCCCAGATGGGGAGCAGGTGAATCCAGAGACCCATCAGGAGGTTTGGGGGGCTCTGCAAGGGGCGGGTATAGGCTGTCATAGCTCTTTCGAAACTGAGCAGCATAACGGCTCAGAGCTTCAAAGGGCAGAAAGCGGCGGTGGACATGTTCCTCATGTGTCTTGAGGATAAGCATATTGGAGAAGAGTTTCCCACAGGCCCCACAGGCCAGCTTGTCCCCACCCCCGAGGGCCTCAGGTGGGGGTGGGGTAGGGGGAGGGGGCACAGCTTGCTTCCCTTCATTGTACTGGATCACCAGCTCAAAGCCAAAGTTTTCTAGAAGGGCTTTGGCTGCAGTGCGGGCAGCCTCGTTGGGCAATGGGTGGGGGGGTGAGGAAGGCCCTGCCTCATTGCCCTCTTTGGCCATGGGGGGCCGCTCCCACTCCCGCTCAGCCAGCTCAGCCTTGGGAGGTGGGGGTGGAGGAGGAGGGGTGGCAGCTGGCAGGGACAGCACAGGTGCAGGCCCAGCTAGTGTCAGCTTGGGCCCCACCTTGAGATCATGGAGGTAGAAGGGCAGGAGCAGCTGCTGCTGCTGGAGCTTAAGCAGTGATTCGGGCACCAGAGGGAAGGGGGGCAGGACTGGTGGGGTGAAGAGAGGGGCTGGGAATCGATGCAGGTCCAAGGGAGGTGGGGGAGGGGACAGGAAAGGCAATCCAGATATGAAGCCACTGGGGTCAGGGCCCTTCTTCTCAGTGCCCACCTCCCCCTCTGTCTCGCCTTCCTTGGGCTCTTCTTGGCTGCGTTCTGGCCCTTCAATCTTGGAATCAGTCTTGGTTCCCCGAGAGCGAGTCTGATGCAGAACTGACCGCATATGGATCTCCAGGGTGGAGCTCTGGTTGTAGGAGACTCGGCAGACTGTACACTTAAAGGGCTTGTCTGTGGCAGCAGTGGTGGTAGGTGGGGCACCAGCCTCTCCCCGGGCAGGGGCAGAGGGGTCAATGGCAGCCTTCTTCATCTTATGCAGGTGGGAGACAGAATTATAATGAACCAATAGAATATTCTTCTGGGTGAAGGACTCCTTACACACAGTGCACTTATAGGGTCGGGCAGGGTCCAGAAACTTGTCCAGGGCAAAGTTGGTGGTTTTCCGATAGGTCAGAGGGTGGCGAGAGTCAGCTGGAGCTGGCTCTGCAGAGCGGAGCTCCCCAGTGGTCCCTTCTTCCTCCTCAGCCATGGTAGGCAGAGGAGCTATGTCTTCAGCTTGCGCATCAGGCTGAGAGACTGGAGATGGGGCTGGAGAAGGGGGTTGACCAGGACTTCCCAAGGGTTTGTCTGGGGCCTCAACTGAGGCCAAGCGAGGCTCAGGAAGAGGATCTGGACTGGCTTCTGGGGTCAGGTTAGGGCCTTCTAGGGGAGAGAGAAGAAGGTACAATAAGCAGGGAACTTCGTTTAAGCCAGACCCCACCCACTCAATACCAGGGCAGTTGACCTTGGCCTCAGTCATCTTCAGATGGCCCACGGAGTCCCCTTTCCTGGTACCTTGGGAGGTTTGCTGTTCCATTCCCTACCTGCTGTCTGGTCTCTGCTGGGTGTAGGCTCTGGCCCATGAGTTGGGGGTTCTTGGCCATCGTCCAGAGGGCTTAATGTGGGTCCAGACAGCACTTTGGTTGTAAATGTCATTTCTACAGTTGTAGCCTGCAATGGGAAAAAGCCTAGTGGCTTCACCACTACCCGCCACTGCCCCTACGCCACTCCTGACCCATCTGCCCTACACCTGTACCTGTGCCGAGATCCCTTTCCACAGATCCAGCCTCCTGTCTGGACAAACCTCCCACCTAATTGCTGCTTTTGCTACAGATGAGAGAGCCTGGGCTGCTGCCTCTCTTATCTGGCTTCTTTCCCCAAGCCGGAAGTCATCGTTCTGGCAGGCTGGTGCCTGCTGTTCAGCAACTCTTCTCAGGACTTAATGGAAGTGAAACAGAAGCCGAGTTTCCTCATCTCTGAGTAGAGGCAGCTAGACAAGCTCAGTTCTGAGTCTCCCTCTCTAAAATCCAACTTCAAACCCATGAAATGCTACCTTTGTCACCAACACATGCACTTGCCTGAATACTCCTGCCTCTTCCTCCCCTCCTGGACAGCCCTAACAAGACCTTGTCAGACCATCCTCAGCCAGCCAACACATGCACTTGCCTGAATGTTCCGTGCCCCCAGCACACGCACTTGCCTGAATACCCCTGCCTCTTCCTCCCCTCCTGCATAGCCATAATAAGGCCTCGTTGGACCATCCTCACCCAGCCTGTACTCACTACAAGCAGCAGCTTCTCAACGCACTCGGGCACCACGTTGTGAAGGTGGCTAAGGTGGAAGTGCAGGGCAGGCCGGCCCACCAGCTGTTCCTGGCACAGTGGGCATCTGTACTTGGGCTGCACCGCGTGCTGGGAGAGTGTATGAGCCCTCACCTGGCTGGACTCTGGGCTCAGGAAGCTGCAGTATGGACAGCAGTATACCTGGAGGGTACATATGGGCAGTGGAGGAAGTGTCAGGGAAGGATAGGATCCATCATCACATAGTCCTTTGGATGCAGCACTGGCACCTACTCCGTTTTTTTTTTTTTTTTTTTTTTTTTCCGAGATGGAGTATGGCTCTGTCACCCAGGCCAGAGTGCAGTGGCATGATCTCGGCTCACTGCAACATCCGCCTTCCAGGTTCAAGCAATTCTCCTGCCCTTAACCTCCCGAGCAGCTGGGATTACAGGCGTGTGCCACCATGCCCAGCTAATTTTTATATTTTTTTAGTAGAGACAGGGTTTTGCCACATTGGCCAGGCTGGTCTTGAACTCCTGACCCCAGGTGATCTACTCGTCTTGGCTTCCCAAAGTGCTGGGATTATAGGCGTGAGCCACCACGATTGGCCTCTCACTCCTAATTTAAGAGGAACTAGCCAGATAGGAAAGCATTACAGCAGACCCAGCCTCCAGCCACCGTCCTGAGAGCTGGCTCCTCCCCACTTTCCCTTGGACTGGGACAAAGGCCTAGCTTAGGCCGCTACCTTGTACTTCTTCTTTGTTTGGCCCTCTTCCACCATCCTGATTTCTCTGCCTTTCTTTGGTGTGTCTTTCCCAGTCTTTGCTGCCTGCCTCAACTCTCCAGCTAACAGATGGCTCTGTACCTACTGCCCCCACCTTGGGTTTAGTTTTCTTTTCTTATCTATCCTATCCTGCCTGTGTCTTCTCTGTGAAATGGTTCCATTTCCTCTGGGCATTTTCTGGACCCAGAAGCTCCTTGTCCCTGCCCACTCTGCCTCTGTGAACTGTCCCCTGAAGAGGGGCCCTACCTGTCTGCTCAGAAGCCAGCTCATCCTCCCTCAGGCTCAGCAGCTCCCACCTTATTTTCCATCTTTCTTTTTCCTTCTTCTTTTTCCTAATGTGAATAAACACCACAGCTTCCCGAGTGGCCCAGGAAAATTCTGACCCGGCCCTCTCAGCACATTCTTAGCCACACTTCCAGAGGGGTGAGGCTGCCAGAAGCTCTACCATCACCTGACTGCCAGACCTGCCCAGCCTGCATCCAGGCTGGCACCAGTGGCACAGGCCTGTGTGTCAGGGAGTGGATGACCATAAAGGAAGGGGATCTGGATGCTCATCTTAATGCGCCTAGCCCCTGGAGCAGACATCTGGAAGAGGTCTGTTGATGGGAGCCGGAGTTAGGAAGAAAAGATGCTGAGGACATAAGGCATTACTTCAGCTTGCAGTAATGCAGTAACACTGCGTATTGCAATAACAATAAATGTTACATATTGCGGTCCAGTTTGGAGAGCTGTGAGGCACAGGATGGCATCTCAAACCTGAGGCTGGGAATCCCCTTAGAACCAACTTTCAGGCCACAGAGCTGCCATTCCTGGGTGCTGCCTAGGTCTGAGTCCTGGGGATTTAGAGATTTGTGGCACATGCTGTCAGCGTGAATCATTTGGTTGGTGCCTCTACCCTTAGGAAGGGGGTGCCAGGACAGTTCCATCCAGGCTCAGGGCGTTTTGTAGGGTAGGAACACTGGTGTCTTGTTGTCTTTCTGCTCCGGAGGGATAAAGAGCTGGGCAGTAGCTGGTTGTTTGCTTTTGCCTTTCTCTTTTCATTTCTTTACTGCTTTCCTCCCCTGCTTCCAGCATGTACCCCCACTCTTTCCTACTCTCAGCACAATTCCTTTATTCATCTTTCCCTCAAGTTCCTGCTGTCTCCCTCCTATCATCTCCCTCTGTGCTTGACCCTGCTGGGCCAGCTCTGCCCCTCAAAGTGCTGAACATGTGGAACTGGACCTGGGTGGAATTTCTTAACTGTGCTATTCTGAGTGAAATAAGTCAAAGCATGACAAAATTAGGTCTGCCTTAGAATATGAGCAGATCTCAGTAAAGCCAGGCCCCCACTTCAGCTCTTCCCAGTTACCCCAGTTCTGACCGTGGTCTGGTTGGCACTGTCTCTGGAAGGGCCAGTCTTGTTTTCTGTCTCTTCTGAAGCTGAGGATGAAAGAAGAGGAGATTAAGGAACCCTGAGAGCCCTCAAGATGATTTGTAGCAGACAGCTTCCAGGGTAGGGAGTTGGGCACTAGGGAAAGGGCAGGAAACTCAGTAGATAGGTGAGGCTTGGCAAGGGCTGACTCCGGGTCAGTAGGATGGTCAGGTCTGAGTTCTCAAAAAGGGCAGAAGTGCCTAGCCTCTTGTGGCTCAGCCTCCCTTCCCCCTGATGAGCCCTTTCTTTAATCAGTTTTGCTCCTTGAGCACAGACATTGCTGGGCTCCTGGATTACTGCAAGGTCCCATGAGCATCTCAGAATGTAGGAGGTACTGGGGGGAAGGGAGGGAAAACAGACCAGAAGAACAACTCACCCAATTGTTCTGTCTTGTTCTGGGCATCTTTCTCAGGGGTGGGTGGCTCAGCTAAGGGGGTGACAGGAGCCTTCCCTGTGTAGGATGGGGGAGAGTCAGCTTAAAGAGGGGTGGCATCAGGGAATGGAGGACATAGGGCAGAGGAAGCAGGACAAGCAGCCAGTCAATGAAGGAGAAAATGGATGGATCAATCAGCAGGCAGGAGAGTATGAGAAGCCAACAAGAAACATCCACACAGAAGACAGAGGGAAAATTACAGTATTAGAACTGGTAGGGCCTAAGAGATCATTTTATGACAGTCCAGCTCCTATCCTTTTATAGAAGTCCAGCAGTAGACAGCAGAAACAAGATCAAACTCAGCTCCCTGTCTTAACTGACCCAGGAAGTGGGAAGCCCCAGAAATGTAGTGGGAGGGGCACTGAAGAAGGAAGCCTCAGTTGAATGGAAGCAGCTGCTGCAGTGAGCAGGAAGTGGCAGGTCTAGCTGGAAGAGGAGATTACCACTCAAGTAAGAATTGACAGATGTGTAGGAATTTATTTTCGGTGGCAGCCTAATTAAAGTGTTAAAGTTCCTTAACTCCATTCAGCCCTGCGCCAGGATCGTTAGCTATTGATCTGGGCCCCTCCGGCACTTAACTCCAGCCAGCATATTGGCAATTCAATTAGCACCAGTCAATGCTGCGTGTTCCTGGCTCCTGCTGCCCATGCCCTCGCCCTTGCCCACCACTGGCTCTACAAAGCCCGATGCCCATGCCCACCTCTGGCAGCGCCTTCCAGGCTCTTCTCCTGCACCCTGTGGATCAATGGTGCCTGGATGGCTGTTCCCGGCCTCTGCTGGTACAACCTCAACTGCCTAAGGGTGACTCTAAGCCCAGCCCTAGGGCTGAAGACCTCCTAGGAGACAGGAAGAGGCTGGGAAGCTTGTCAGGGGCCTGTTCTCATCCCTGCTGCCTTTGGATCATGCCCACAGCTCCTATCTCCTTCCAAGATGCGCGGGCCCAGCACAAAACAGGTTATCTCTCCTTCCTGCCCAGCTCCAGCCTGCCACCCTTCAGCATTACTAGGACAGTAGTCACTACTCAGAATCACTAGGTGGTTCCTCTTCACCCCCTCCCAGCAAAGCCGCTGCCCTTCTTTGCCCTTCTACTCAAGGTAGCCTCCATGGTGCCTGACATGCTCATTCTGTCTTATCCCTTCACAGCTTCTTCCCATTTGCTATAGGTGGCCCACAGGCCCACTTCTCAAACTTCCTTGTATCCCTAATTCTGCAGCCCCCGTGCTCCCCACATCCTGCTGCCCTCCCTGCCCAGCTCTTATTCTCCAGTCCCCTCTTCCTCACCGGGAGTCCGGAGCTGCCCGTGGCTGAAGCTTAGGATGCTCTGAAGAGCTGCGAGTCCTTCCTCAGCAGCTGGGCCATTCTGTAGCAGCTGCAGACGCCTCTGGGCCTGGGCATCACGGTGGGCAGGTGCGCGCAGGTGTTGCAGCACAGCCAAGCGGGAGGGTGTCTCCCACGCACACAACAGGCAGTGGTATAGCCCCAGCTCTGCCCCTGCCTCTGCTCCCTCCATTTCCAGCAGAAACTAGAATCATGGGAAGATCCTGGCTCAGACCCAGAAGGGACATGCCAGATCTCAGGGGACTTTCTTTTTTTTTTTCCCAGAGAGTCTTGCCCTGTTGCCCAGGCTGGAATGCAATGGCACAATCTCTGCTCACTGCAACCTCTGCCTCCCGGGTTCAGTGATTCTCATGCCTCAGCCTCCCAAGTAACTGGGATTACAGGCATGGGCACCACACCCAGCTAATTTTTGTATTTTTAGTAGAGATGAGGGTTCACCATGTTGGCCAGGCTGATCTCGAACTCCTGACTTCAAGTGATTCTCCTGCCTCAGCCTCCCAAAGTGCCAGGACTACAGGCGTGAGGCACCACACGTAGCCTCAGGGGACTTCTTGCCTCCCCTAAGGGAGACTGACTAGCAGCAGCCCCCTCCCCACCCCTCACTTCCTCCTCCTGAACCCCCCCGCCTTTCCCTCCTGTGACCACCTACTTATTATTGCTTGCTCTCCCCAACCCTTTCTCTTTCTCCTACCACTCCTGGACTCCCTCCCAGCATGCAAATGGAGTCTGGTTCCATCCTCTTGAACCTCTGGTGACATGACAAACTGAGCTGACACCACCCCTCCCTCCAGGGCCAAACACTAGAACAGCTGAATAAAGTCTGTTTCACTTGTCAGAGTCTGCTCTTCTTTGGTCTCTTTCTCCATATCTGTCACTTTGTTACCCTGGTACATACTTTGTTACGTGGTGCATACTTTCCTTTTTCTCCATTTGTCACCCAGGGTTTTCCTATCACTTTCTTATTCTGCATCTCCTCCCTCCGTCCCCATTCCCTTCTCCTCTTCCGATGGCCCTTTCTGACCCAGCCTCACCTTGTATATTTGGCTGTTTTCTTCGTGGGCTGCACCCCTGGCATGCAGCTGCATCTTCTCCTTGCTGTTGGACTCAAAGTCACAGATGTTGCAGCGCAGGTGCAGCGGAGAGACAGACCCATAAGGAGCCCCATCTCCCAGGGACACTGGGGAAGGGGTGCTCATGGCCCCACCCCCCTCCCGCAGGTGGGCTGCCAGCTGGTACTTCTGAGCATGTTTGTCAGTCTTGAGGTGGAGTTGGAAGTTGGCCTTGAGCTGGGTGCCATAGCAGCAAAGCTTGCAGCGGTGGGTGTCACCAGCCACCTCCTTCCATTCAGCTTCCGGGAGGCTCCGGCCTATGCTGCAGTGGTAGAGCAGCAGCTCCAGGTTGTCTGTGCTGAAGACCTGGCACACTAGGCAGCGAAACACCTTCAGGGACGGGCTATCATCTGGGGGTGGTGAGGTGGGCAGGCTGTCGGATGAGGAACCCAGAAGCTGACTTGGAGGCAGGTGGGCGTCAGGGGATAGGCTTCCAGGGGCTAGAGGACAGAGACAGATTAGTGGCCCAAGAAAGAAATGGGGCAGGGTGGGTTCACTATGTGGGGAGGTGGGTTAATGAGTAGGATAGTGCTCAGAGGGACTTACGGTTACCTAAGTTGGGAGTTGGTCCTTGGGAGAAAGCAAGGAGTAGAGTTTGGCCCTGGGGAGGAGAGAAGAGGGAAGAAGCACAGAAGCTTACCGGGTGTGGGGAACTTGCGGGCAGGTGCTCCAAGGTGGTGGAAACCATTGAGAAGCAGCTGGGCTTCCAGGGGCTTGTCTGGCCTCAGCCCTGGGCCAGGCAAGGGAGTCTGAGGCTGCCCTAGGGCCTGGGGCCCAAAGTACTGGAAGAGTTCAGGGTGGGTAGTGGGGGTAGCGCCTGGTGGGGGAGGAGGGCCTGGCCCCATCAATCCAGGTGGCAGGCCCAGCGGCAGCCCCTGGTGCAGCATTAGGACATTCTGCATGTGCTTCTCAGAGGTCATATGGATGCGCAGGTTGCGGGAGATGTTCGTCTCGTAGCTGCACACCTTGCACTGCCAGGATGATTTGGTCTTAGGCTCTTTGTCTCCCGTGGAGGGTGTGAGTGATGCCTCTGGTGGACTTCCCTGCCCACCAGGGCCCGCCTGGAAGCCCTGCAGGTTGGCCAGGTGCTTGTCAGACTGCATATGGATGCTGAGGTTGCCTTTGGTGGTGGTAGAGTAGTTGCAGACATCGCAGCGGTAGGGTTTGTAGCCACAGTTGTAGCTCTCTCCACGAGCAAGGCGGGGGTGGGCGCCCCCAGCACTGCAGTAGCTGCAGTGACTGTTGCTCTCAGGGTGCTTCTCTCGCATGTGCACATCCAGGGTCTGCTGGTACTTGTAGTGCCAGTTGCACTTGGGACACTTGAGTGTCTTGCAGGAGTTGCGTGAGTGGAGCAGGGACATGTGGCTAGACAGGCTGAGGCCCTGGAAGGCTGCAGGGGCTGGGGTGTAGTCATCAGCTAGGCGATAGGGCTGGGGTGGGTCACTGGGGTCTTCGGGGGAGCCCACTGGGGCAGGGAGAGTGCCCCCCTCCTTGGAGGTGGGTGAGCTTTGGTTGAGTGGGGGGCAGAGCCCTCCATCCTCTTCTTGCCCCTCAGGGAACCAATCTGGCCCTGCCTCGCCTGCTGCTACTGGCGATTCTTTGGCTTGGGTTGGGCTGGGGTCCCAGGTGGCTGTGGATGGAGAGGGTGGGCTCAGGGCCATGACTTCTTCATCCAGGAGGACAAGGGCCTGGACTTCTGCCTCAGGGGGGCTATCCTCCGTCTGGGCCACATTCGCCTCCATGTTCACTGTGCTGCTATTGTCAAGGGGTATGTCGGAAGAGGGGCGAGCAGGGAGTTTTGGTTCCAGAAAGCTTATGAGGGCCTCGCAGCCTTCATCCCCCTCCTGGAGCACAGCTGGGCTATCTGACAGGCCCTGATATTGGGCAGGGGTTAACTTCACCCCATGAGACTGTGTGTGACCCATAAAGGCCTGGGGCTTGCTGAAACCCAGGCGGCACAGAAGGCAGAGCCAGAAGACTGCCACGTGGTTGACCCCGCTGTTCCCCATGGGGCCATCTTTGGGATCTCCGGGTGGATTTGGAGCCAGCTGATAGCTCCAGAAAGCTCCATGCCTTTCCTCACAGGCAGCCGGAGATGGTGCTGAGGTATCATGGGACAGAATTTGGTCAGAAGAGCTAAAGCCTTGGATTGGGTCAAAGCCATGTTGGATGTGAAGGGCAGTGAGGTGTGAAGGGGGTGGGTAGGCAAGGAAGGGAAGACTGGGCTCTTCCTTGATGCCCACCTCACCCCAGGGGAAGCCCTTTGGTAACAGGAGTTCACTGTCACCTGGTAGGGACAGCTTGGCCACTAGGTAGGCCTCACCTCCAGCTGTGAAGAATAAGTGGTTGCTCAGGTCCATGGGAGGGAGCCCTTCTTCTTCCTCCTCCTGCTCCTTGTCCTTTTCCACCCCTGGGTCATTTGGTGGGAAGTGACCACAGTCAGGCCCTTCCTGGGGCTCCCCAATCTCCTTTGGTGGGATGAGGCCACAGCCTGACTCCAGGGGCTGTCCCCCTGGCTCTGAGTACCTCATGTTCTCAGAGGTGGAGGGGGCAGCAGGGGGATCTTTGGTGACAGGATCAGAGGTGATGCTGGAGGAGGAGGTGTCCAAAGGCGGGGATGGGCCATTGTGCCCAGGGGAGGGGGTGGTACCAGTGGTAGAGGCTGAGTTAAGGGTGGCCATGGTAGACGGAGGAGTGCTGGGGGCTCATGTCAGCGTGACAACCAGTACCCTGTAGGGAGACAAGGAGAGAGCAGTGCTGTGAGGCTGCAGAGACCCCAGCTGGGCAGCTAGATCTCTGGATACTCCTGCCCCATCCTCTTCCCTGAACACCAGACTTAGACACCACTTTGCTAACCTGAAATTTCACTTAGTGTCTAATAGGCTTCAAAATATAATATGTCAAATATCAGAACTCTTCATTTTATTTATTTTATTTTATTTTATTAATTAAATTTTTTTTTTTTTGAGATGGAGTTTTGTTCTTGTTGCCCAGGCTGGAGTGCAATGGCGTGATCTCGGCTCACCGCAACCTCCGCCTCCTGGGTTCTCCTGCCTCAGCCTCCTAAGTAGCTGGGATTATAGGCATGCGCCACCACACCTGACTAATTTTGTAGTTTTAGTAGAGACAGGGTTTCTCCATGTTGGTCAGGCTGGTCTCTAACTCCTGACCTCAAGTGATCCGCCTGCTTCGGCCTCTCAAAGTGCTGGGATTATAGGTGTGAGCCACCGCGCCCAGCCTAGAACTCTTTATTTATCCCCTGAACCTGCTCCTCCCCATCTTTCCTATCTCAGAAGTTGGTACCAACATTTATCCAGTTGCTTAGGCTAAAAACCCAAAGTTTTATCTTGCCCTCACCCACTGGACATACCCAATTCAACAGCAACCTCTAAAACATGTCAGTCCCTCCATTTATCTCCTTCACTAACACCATCCTGGGGCCCGCTGAAATCCGGGCAGCACAGATGGCAGGCCATTATTATCTCTTTCCTGGACTAACACAACAGACACCACACTGGCCTCCCACTTCCACTACTGCCCGCTACAGTGTATTTTCTCTCCATCCAGCAATCAGAATGGAGGCTTTAGTTCTTGCTCTAACTTTAGCACAGAAAACAATGCCTGCCACAGTCAGTGTCTTTTGAATGGCAGAATTCTAGGAAAGACCCTCAGATTTTCCATACCCTGACGAGGTAAATTCCCTAAGTCTTGCCAGAGATAGGGCATAATTGATTTCCCCTGGCATGCAGGCACTGTGCTTCTCTCCAATGCCTTCCAGATCCATCTCTGGTCACAGCATGTGGAACAGATGGGAGCTTCTCTGGTCAGCTGAAAGATAACAACTAGTCTGTTGCCTCCTCTTCCTCCCGAAAGAGGTAACAAATAATAAGTAATAGTAATAATATTACTAATAGTTATGAAGGTACTTATACCATGGTCCTGGCACTGTTAAATGCTTTATGTTAATCATCTCATTTACTCTCACAGCAACCTTATTTTACAGATGGGGCATCCAAGAAACAGAGAGGTTAAGTGAGCTACTGAGGATCACACAGCTCCAAGATGGTGAAACTAGAAATGGACTGATGGGGCACTGAGTAAACCCCAAAGTTGTGGTCTAGACTTCTCCACCCAGCTAGACTGTCCCTTGGACACAATACAGGCAAAATGAGACTCCAAAGGACTAGAAATGAGGATTCCAGGCTGGGCGTGGTGGCTCACATCTGTAATCCCAGCACTTTGGGAGGCCGAGGCAGGCAGATCACCTGAGGTCAGGAGTTGGAGACCAGCCTGGCCAACATGGTGAAACCCTGTCTCTACTAAAAATACAAAAAAAAAGTTGGGTGTGGTGGCACATGCCTGTAATCCCAGCTACTCAGGAGGCTGAGGCAGGAGAGTGGCTTGAAACTGGGAGGCAAAGGTTGTGGTGAGCCGGGACCACGCCATTGTACTTGAGCCTGGGCAACAAGAACGAAACTCCATCTCACCAAAAAAAAAAAAAAAAAAAAAAAAAAAAAGAAATGAGGATTCCTGGGCTCCCTCCAGCTGACAGAAGCGCCAAGGCTCCCATCCTTTTTTTTTTTTTTCCCCCTTCTAAATCAGGAACCTCCCGCTCAAACTCACCAATTCCCATGCCTCTCCATCCTATACTTCCCCCAAGGTCCCAATTGGCTCATCTACATCCTCTCTAGCTCTTGTATTAGCAGATCTCTAGTGATTAATCTGGTAGTGCTGCAGGCCAGAGTGCTTCACGTAAGGGGCGAGGGGCATGGCCTCTCTTTTCTTGGGCTACCTCTAATCCTCACCTCCAGAGTTTTTGATTTGGAATAGGTCCTCAGTCTAGCCCCAACCAACCTGAAGGCCCCATTCTTGCTTCCCTCCTCCTCCTGGGGGTCTAGCCAGGCGTGAAGTCAGAGCCATTAAGGAACGCTGAGTGGGGTGGGATTAGCATGCTAATGAAAATGCAAATCAGCACCTGGGAAAGGGGTGGAAGGGATGGGGAGGTCAGGGGAGTTGGAGAACCAAAAGGGAAGTGAAGGAATTGGACTGAGGGGAGCTGATTTCTAGATAACCAGAAAGCAGAAGCCCTCAAGTTGAGGGAGAAAGGTATTCCTCCTACAGAATCCATCATGGGGGAGAGAGGTAAGGGTGCTGGTTTGTGAGGGTCTGTTATTCCATTGCCACCCACAGGTGGGCCACACCGCCCTTCCACTACCCCACCTGGTGGGAATAACTGACTCTGGGCAAGAGGCCCTGTCCTGGGCCCTGCCGCCAAGAGCTGCACACAGATGGGTGCTCTCTCCCAGCCGGCCCAAGCGCTAGAGTTCACCCTCCCTACGCCTACCAGCTGCTTCCTGGCTCCTGACTCACCATGCTCGATCACAGCTCAGAGTAGGGCTAGGCAGACCTAAGCCCCAAATCCTGCAGTAACTCCCAGATCCTCTCTCAAAAGCATCTATTTCCTAGAAATGGAAAAAGACATAGCTGATTCCTAGCTAGAAACCAAAGGAGCTTAGCTTTTGGCTAGCTTGTAGGTGAGACTCTGATCGGCCGAGGGTAGGTTGGCAGCTATTTAAAATTGCAAATGTCTTCCCCACCTCCCAACCTAACCCTCCTCCTCTTTAGGAAAGAATTTCAATTGCAAATATATCTCTGCCTTAGTACATCCTCCCCCAACCCCAACTTCCCCTCCGCCTTCTTGGAGCTTCTCCCATCACCCACTATTTATTACAAACCTTTAGCTGCTGCAATTATTTTTTCACTTTTTTTCCCCTCATTGCATTTTTACTCCTCCATCTTTCCTTCCTTCCCTCTTTGAATTGCTACGTCCTTTTCTTTGCCCTTTCTACCTTGAACTGGAGACAGCGCAGAAATGGACAGGCCTGAGTCATCCCCCTCCTGCCACCCCCAAGACCAAGATTCTTGCTCATTCTCAGACCCATCGCCATTCTTCCCTTTAGTTCCTGGCTTTCCTTAAGGGCATCCTCTATCCCTGCGGACACATCTCAGGTGTGGGTAAAGCGACAAGGCGACTGCTGAAAGGCCCTGATGTTGCTGCCTCTGAAGGAGGCAAGAGGAGGAAGAAGGAAGAGGGTGGATCTGGTGTAGGGTGGAGGTTGGGGATAGTCCAGGAAAGACCTGGGTAGAGGCAAGGGCTGGGGGCCTCTGTGAAGGAGAGGGGTTAGGGGAGACAGAGCAGGCAGTGGCGGCGGTGTGATTAGAGAGGAGATTGATGTGAAGGGGCGCCACAGACGGCAGAGAGAGTCAATAAAACGAGAGGATCACATTAGAGGCGACAGAGAGAGCTTTAAATTACAAGGCTGCTGCCACTGAGGGGGATGGGAGGAGGGAGGCCTGGAGCCATGGGAGGGTGGAGAGTTCTGAGGGTGTAGTCATCCCCTGAGATGAATCTTGCAGCTCCAAAATGTCCCTTAGTCTCCAGAGTTCCCTGCTGCCCCTTCATTCTACCCTCCTCCCCTAATGCACTATTTCCTCACAAGGCTGAAGAGGGGAGGAAGGTGAAGATGAAGAGAAAGGTGTGGAGAAATAGAAGACATTTTTTCCTTTTGGTATTGCCCTCTTCCTCCGTCGAGACCCAGGCCTCTATTTACTTCTCAGGATGAGAAAGGAAGGTTGGAAGTGCTACTTTCAAGGCTCAGTTTGGGAGTTAATGCCCTATAAACAAAAAAATATACACAGTCATAATTGCTGAGCTGCAAATATTCTTCCATGGGAGGTGGGAAGATACACATTAGGACCCAGAAAGCTACTGAGAGAGAAATGTGATGAGACAGAGATAAGAGGCTCAGATGTAAAGTTGCAGAAACACAGGTGGAAAGCTGAAAAGGCAGGCCCTGACCGAGCAAAATCGGGGAAACAGTGAGACTTAAGGATTGGAGAATTACAAGAGACAAAGGGCATGGGCAAAGGAAGGACCAAAAAACTGAAGTCTGAGAAAGGAGAGAATCTGCCCCTCACTGAAGAGGAGCCAAGTCGTGGATTCAGGCTGGCCAGCAGAACTGGAGGCAAAGCTGACCAGGGGTGCTTCCTCCCATCCTCCAGCAAGACCAGGACTCCAAGGCAGCCCCCTCCCACCTCTTGCTGACCAAGAGAGGAAAAGAAACACTACTGCTCCCTAGTGGTTACAGAGGGAATGTCGCCAAGGAGCTGGCAGGACTAACGGGACCTGACTGGCTTTTTCCTTCCTAACTACCCTCCAAAACACAAAACTCTCCTCCCTTTTCTCCAAACCCAACTCCATGGCAGAGGCTTTTGAAGTGAAGTCTATCAGGGCACCATCAAGTTTGCATACAATGATATTCACATCAGGGCCTTCCAAACAGTTGTTTTTCATTTTTTGAGACAGGATTTCGCTTGGTCTCCCAGGCTGGAGTGCAGTGTCACCATCTTGTCTCACTGCAGACTCGGCCTCCTGGGCTTAGGTGATCCTCCCACCTCAGCCTCCCTCCCAGTAGCTGAGACTACAGGCATGTGCCACTACGCCCAGCTAATTTTTGTATTTTTTGTGGAGACAAGGTTTCGCCATGTTGCCCAGGCTGGTCTTAGATTCCCGAGCTAAAACAATCTGCCCGCGTTGGCCTCCCAAACTGCTGGGATTACAGGCATGAGCCACCGAGCCCGGCCTTCCTAACAGTTTTGCTTTTCACTTTTCTAATTGTTTAATCTACCCACTTTCCCTTACTCAGAGTCAATTTTAGGGCCTTTTTTTTTTTTTAAATTCCTCTCTCTCAAATTATTGCCTAAGGCATTGCATTCTTCCATACTCACTGTCCTCGCCTTCCTCCCCTTTTTGTCTCAACCTGTTGATTACAAGAGGAGGAGACCATGGAGAGAAGGGGAAGAGAAACAGGAAGGATGAGATGTGTGTACCCCTAGTAAGGGGGATTGTTTGGTGTAAACAGCAAATAAACTATAACTAGATGAGCTCTATTTTTTAGGGCAATGGAAGAACATGGGCTTTGGATTCATGCACAGAGACCCAGGTTCAATCCTTGCTCCACCACTCACTAGCTGTGCAACTTTGAGAAGTTACTTATGGAGCCTTAGTCTCCTTATCTGGGAAAATGGGAATAATGATATTTTCCTTACTCAGTTGTGAAGATCAGATAGGTAATGTGTAAAGTGCATTTGTTGGGTGTTCAATGAGGGTAGTTCTTTTCCTTCTCTCTTGGCTGTCTCCCATCATAGAGTGGAGTACGGTGTTTGCACAGAGGCTAACAGCTTTCCTTTTGTTCACCCCTTTCTTTTTCTTTTTTCTCTTTTTTTTGAGACAGAGTCTCGCTCTGTCACCCAGGCTGGAGTGCAGTAGTGTGATCTCAGCTCACTGCAACCTCTGCGTCCCAGATTCAAGTGATTCTCCTTGCCTCTGCCTCCCAAGTAGCTGGGATTACAGGTGCACGCCACCAGGCCCGGCTAGTTTTTGTATTTTAGTAGAGACGGGGTTTCACCATGTTGGCCAGGCTGGTCTCGAACTCCTGACCTCAGGTGATCCACCTGCCTTGGTCTCCCAAAGTGCTGGTATTACAGGTGTGAGCCACTGCGCCCGGCCTCTGTTCACCCCTTTCTTGACCAAGACTCATCCTCTAATCTCTGCCCTTTTCAATTGAGGGCAGAATCTGTTGTTGTTCGTTTTTTTGAGATGGAGTTTCGCTCTTGTTGCCCAGGCTGGAGTGCAATTGTGCGATCTTGGCTCACTGCAAACTCCACCCCCCGGGTTCAAGCGATTCTCCTGCCTCAGCCTCCCAAGTAGCTGAGACTATAGGCATGTGCCACCATGCCCAGCTAATTTTGTATTTTTAGTAGAGACAGAGTTTCTCCATGTTGGTCAGGCTGGTCTCGAACTCCCAACCTCAGGTGATCTGCCTGCCTCGGCCTCCCAAACTGCTGGGATTACAGGCATGAGCCACTGCACCTGGCCAGGATTTAAATCTAGTCTACTCAGCCATAGAGTTCACTTCTTACTTAGCCCTCTTGATTGCTGGGTCTAGAGATACCCATTATTCCAGAGCAAAGAGTAGAAATTTTGCCCAGGCTCACACTTGGACAGAAGCAGCTAATAACTAGATCAAAACTATTCTGGCCTTTCCCTGCATGTCTTCTTTTTTTCTTTATTCCAAAGATCCTTTCCAAGTCATCCCTGCATTTAAAATATCATTCTATCTCTAAATCTTACCTTCTCTATTTAAAAAGAAAACAAAACAGTACTTTGATTCTTCCCTTTTAATTCTACCTATCTCTCCTAGACCCCTCCCTTTCTATAGATATTTAAGGAGTGCTTACTTTGTGCAAATTAAGTTTTGTCCAAAAGAGAGAGAGAAAGAATGAGTATGGCAGGGAATAAGACAAGCAGGAAAAGGAGTGTTGTAGAAGGCAAAGAAAGATTGCCAAGGCAGAGAAGAGGAGGGAGGAAGAAGGGAAGGAGAGAAGGAGAGGTAAGGAAGTGAAGAGGAAGATGAAGCTAGGTCTTGATTTGCATATATTGAATCTTTTCCAGGCCTCCCAGCTCTGGCACCAGATTGGGATGATGGCCTGTCCTCATTGAGAAGGAGGTGGCAAGGAGGCTGTGTCTTATACTTTGCAAGATGCTTAAGGTGGGCATGAGTAAATTGGGTGAGGTGTGAGGAGAAAAGGGTAGGCTCAGGAAGAAGATGTGGGTGGTAGGGAGCAGACAGGAGGAGAAGGGAAGCGGTAGACTGAAACCACACACATTCACATTTGCATGGATTTGCTGAGGTGTGCTGCAGAGTGTCTGCTACTGGTGGGGGTGGGTGTCCAGGAGAGGAGGCATCTCCCTTGATGACTTGGAAAGTGTTGGATGTGTTAGGACAGCAGTGTGGAGCTGCTCTGCTGCACAGATCTATGTGATTTTATAGTACACTGGAGAGACTCACATCCTGCTGGACGTGGTTGTCATCTTCTACATACCCCAGGCTTAGACAACCACAAACCAGCTTGGAACCCTTCTTCTGTGTGAGCACTGAGTAGTGAAGGGACAGGGAGTTGTGCCCTTAAATTCACAATCAGGATCCTATCTGATCCTTGCATGGGGACCGCTGAAGAATTTGGTTTCCTAGAACTTGGAAGAAAAACATTTTTTTTTTAGAGATGGTGTCTCTGTCACCAGGCTGGAGTGCAGTGGTGTGATCTTGGCTCACAGCAATCTCTGCCTCCCAGATTCAAGCAATTCCCCTGCCTCAGCCTCCCAAGTAGCTGGGATTACAGGCGTGTACCACCACGCCCAGCTAATTTTTTGTATTTTAGTAAAGACAAGGTTTCCTTTTTTTGAGACTGAGTCTCGCTCTGTCACCCAAGCCGGAATGCAGTGGCACGATCTTGGCTCACTGCAACCTCCGCCTCCTGGGTTCACGCAATTCTCCTGTCTTGCCCTCCTGAGTAGCTGGGACTACAGGCACGTGCCACCACACCTGGCTGATTTTTTTTATTTTTAGTAGAGACGGGGTTTCACCATGTCAGCCAGGATGGTCTCGATCTACTGACCTCGTGATCCGCCCACCTTGGCCTCCCAAAGTGCTGGGATTACAGGCGTGAGCCACCGCACCCAGCTAGAGACAGGGTTTCACCATGTTGTCTAGGATGGTCTCTATCTCCTGACCACCTGACCTGCCCACCTTGGCCTGGGATTACAGGCGTGAGCCACCGCCCCGACTGGAAGGAAAACATTCTAAGTGACCGTGTATTTACATAAGTCTTATTTACATAAGTCTTTCTGGTTATTTTATTCTGTGAACCTGTGTGATGTAATGACTGCATTTAAATACTATTACAACAACAAAAACTAATTATAATAATAGTAAATAGCTAACATCTTTAAATGTTTGCCATGGGCCAGGCACTGTGCTAGGCCCTCGGCAAGTATCACATCACCTAATCCTCCAGTACAATCTGATGCAATAGATGCAGCTATTCATTCCTAGTTTACAAACATGGAGACTGACTTATATAGGTTAAGTAATTTTTAAGATCTCCTGCTTAAAAAGAAGTAGAGTTGAGATTGGAACTCAGGTAGCCTGACGTCAGCGCCTCTGCTCTTGGGTTAATTTGTAAGCTTCTGGCTGGTATGCATTTTGAATGAGGCCTTTTGAGTCTGATTGTATTACTCCTGTGTGTCACCTTGAGCATATGTGCTATCATGTTCCTCTTTAAGCTTGAAGGTGCTAGATGGCTGTCTTCCATTTGGTTTGTTTCTTAGTATAAGATGGGCCAGGCAGGGTGTGGTGGCTCACACCTGTAATCCCAGCACTTTGGGAGGCTGAAGTGGGTGGATCACGAGGTCAGGTGTTCGAGACCAGCCTGATCAACATGGTGAAATTTCGTCTCTACTAAAAATATGAAAATTAGCCGGGCATGGTGGCATGCACCTGTAATCCCAGGTACTCAGGAGGCTAAGGCAGGAGAATGGCGTGAACCTGGGAGGCGGAGGTTGCAGTGAGCCGAGATTGCGCCACTGCACTCCAGCCTGGGTGGCAGAGCTAGACTCTGTCTCAAAAAAAAAAAAAAAAAAAAAGGTGGGCCAGAACAGGACTGCTGCTTTGTGTAACTCCAGGGTGTGTCACTCACACTGCAGTCCATGCAGGGGCACTGGCCATGCCTTGTGTGAAGGAAGGGAAGGAGTGGGAGGGGGGAGTGGGAACAGGAGGGAGGGATAGATAATGGCAGGTAGTGTTATTTGAATGATATGTGTACCCATTTGTGACAACATCTCTTAAAGTTGAAGGTCTACACATGTGTATCCATATTAGCATATGAACTTCATCAGACAAGCAGTCTCCCTCCAATAGAGGGAGACCCTGTCTCAAAAAACAAAAAAACAACAACAGCCTTTAAAGTCAGAGAGACCTGGAATCAAATTCTAGTTCTGTTCCTTAATATGTAAATGACCTCAGGTAAATTGCTTAAAGTCTCAATTCAGTCTCTTCATATAGAGAATGAGGCAGGGTGGGCACACACCTATAATTCCAGCACTTTGAGAGGCTGAGGTGGGTGGATCACTTGAGGTCAGGAGTTTGAGACCAGCCTGGCCAACATGGTAAAACCCTGTCTCTACTAAAAATACAAAAAAATGAGCCGGCCGTGGTGGCACCCACCTGTAATCCCAGCTACTCAGGAGGCTGAGGCAGGAGGCTGAGGCAAACCTGTAGTCCCAGCTACTCGCTTGAACCTGGGAGGCAGAGGTTGCAGTGAGCTGAGATCGCACCACTGCACTCCAGCCTGGATGACAGAGTGAGACCCTGTCTAAAAACAAACAAAACAAAACAAAGCAAAAACAGAAAGAAAAAAAAGGAAATGGGGAACAGTACCTCATGGAGTTAAACGTCCATTGAGAGGATCATCATTGAGACTGGTACTTTGGGTGTAATCAATAAATGGAAATGATAAGTATTCATCCATATGCCTTATTTCCTGTGTTGGGGTATGTATATGTTTGTTGTTTTTTGATTGTATGTGGGGCAGCTAGTAACCTGACTGTAGCCCTGTCCCAGTACTTCTTTGGGGTTGGTGAAAGTACTTGTTCTCCCTGGCTGGATTTTCCCAGGCCCTCCATGTACATGTGTGTGGGCCCTGTGCTTCCCATTCAGTAGCAGGGTGTCCTGTTCAGTGTGTTGCTGTGAGCCCGTCTGTGCTTGGCCCGGCTGGCGCGGGCGTGTTTCGGGTGGTGGTAATTACTGGGATGGCCCAACCCTAATGAGTGTGATCTCGTTACACTCTCACTGCCTCTAATGGAGCTAACCTCATTTCACAGCCATTAGAGATGGAGATGAGGCCCCGCCCACTGGCCCTGCCAGCTGCAGCTTTTGCAGTCCTGGCCACGTTCTTTCCCTCCGGCTCGCCATTTCTCCATTCCACTTTTCCTTCTCCCACCTTTTTTTCCTGCTCCTCCTACCACGTTTCCCTTTCCTGTCCCCCATTGTTCTTTTCCCTGGCCGTTTTTCTGCACCCCTCTCCTCTTTCGTTCTCTTTTCATGTCTCCCTTCCCTACTCCTCTCTTCGATTCCTGGGCTCCTCTTCTCTTCACTCATCACCCCCCCCCTTTTTTCTCCCCTAGTCGATTTGTCCTCCACATTGCCATTTCTCCATTCTCTTTTCCTTCCCTCTCCCCCGCCCTTCACGGCTCCAGTCCCTCCCCTCCCCCACATTGCCCTGTCTGGCCAAAGGACGAATCTCAAGGGGAAACCAGCAAAGACAAACAAGGAGCAGTGACTTCATTATCATCGTTAATTTGCCACTTCAGTTCCTCCCATAAGGGTCAAAGCCAGCACGGCTTGAACTCAGGACTGACACATGCAGGCTGAGACCACGGCCTGGCTTTTCAGCCCTACTTCTTACACAACCACTCGTCCGCCCTGCTCAGCTGTCTTCATTTCCCTGCGGAGGGGTCAGGCTTCCTGTTTTCTCTCCAATTTCTTAGTCCTCACAGCCTACCGCACTCCTCCCTTTCTCATTTAAATTGTGGCCATCTCTCTGTGCTGTCTCCCATCTCCAAGTCATGGGTTTTTCACCTTTGACTCCTATCTCTGTCATACTCTCTCCCAACTTCTCCCTGCCTAATCTTTCCTGAACCTCTTTCCTATCCTTTCCTGGCCTTCTCTCTTCCTAATTTCAAGCACACTTCTTTCCTTAAAGCAGCAGGATTTATCTGTAGGTTTGTAGAAACCACTTAGCCTGAAGAAGCTGGAGATGAGAAGAAGAAGGGCATCTGTGGCCCAAGCAGACCAGTGATACAGAACACAGAGATGGCTGGGGGGAAATGCAGACAACTGTGTGGAGGCAAGAGGCCCACAAGTAAAGAGGAGCAGAAAAATCTAGACCCATGCCCATGGCCCATGAATAAAGAAGACAGAGGCTTGAGACTAAGGGAAGGAAAGGGCATCACAAAACAAGGAATGAAAAATCTGAGGATGGAAATGGCGTTTACCCCATCAGGTCCTCGGGGAAACACAATCTAACACTTCTGGCCCACCCTCTGTCCTCCTTCACTGAGAAGCCAAATGACTGGTAATTGACTCTTGACCTCTAGCCCAAGCCCAGCCCCAAAGGGAGAGGTCCAGGGTAGTTAGCTATGACTGAAGAAGGCACTAGGGAAATGTGCATACATGAAGTTAAATTCCTGCCCACACCCATTCTGCGCCACTGACTTTGTACATCAACATGCTCCATAGGATCAGACTCTCCATGCATAAACCTCTCTGCAGAGGGGTCTTGCACACCCTGGAACGTTCATGTCTTTCTGATTGCACAGGCCTCTGTGCATGCGACATCCCAGTTGATGGCCCTGCTGGGAATTCCAAGGCCTGAACTTTAGCTTTGATGTAATCCTGTGTTCCTGCCAAACACAGAAAGAGGGCTCCTATTCTCTCATTAGACTTTGGGGGTAAAAAATGCTGAGGGGTGCTGAGCTGTCTCAGTAGAAATTATTAAAAGATATCTTCCTCCAGGTGTATGCAGCCCTCATGCCAGTGGTACAGCTTGGTGACAGGACTGTGGGTGGACCTCAGCCCTGTCACCCCTTAACAACTGCACATGGGGGCCCTGGTGTCTGGACTCGTTCCTACATGAGGAAGCCACTGAGAGCTCATGGGATTACCCTATGGGGCTGGAAGTTACTTCTAAATCTTTCACCCCTGCCTTGCCAGCCTGGGGAGGAGGGATGGGCAGGCAGTTCCCTGGGACTTTCCCCAGAAAGGCAAGGGGCTCTGGGAAAGTGGGTGGTGGGATGACTGAGCTTAGTGTGAGTAGCTCAAGAAGAAAGATGGAAAAATCAATGAAATGAGTTTCTAACGGTGAGGTAAAGGACCGCTGTGTCGACAGCCTGTCGCCTGCTGCAAAATATGAGCTGCCCAACTCCGTAGCGGCGGCTGACAGTGCAACAGCCACCACTGTCCTTCCTTCAGGCCCCCTGCCCACCAGCCCCTTCTCTAGCTGCCCTGGCCTTTTCTTATTATAGCCAGACTGTCCTCCAGCACTCCCAGCTCTCTCCCCTGTCTTCTTTCGTAGATTTCTCAACCCATTCAGGGGCTTTTTGGCCCTTCACCTCGTGATTCCTGGTTGGGTGCATCTTTGTTTTCTATAGCTTCTGTGTATTTAGACCTCTGCTTTCTGCAGATTTCGCTCTGAGAGTTGTGGTGAGCTCTACATCTCTTGCCTCCCCCTCTTCTAGATACCTCTGGAGTCTTTCAACAATGGAGAGTCAGACATCAAGGCCATCCGTCACAGGGTTCTTTACATCAAGATCTGGGCAGCAGTAACTTCTCCCTCCTTTGGCCTTTTGGCCCACATGGCCAGTGCTGCCTTCCTTGTATTAATAATTATCTGGGTTGGGATAGGTGTTTAGAATGGGTCTGGTATTGATTTATGAACTCCTTATTTGCGGTCATTGTATATATATGGTTATGAACAATTCAGTTGTAGTTTCATGATTGGAAATCGGGTGGGGATGCTACTTTTAATTCACATTTGCCAACTCTCTCTTTGGAAACAACTCTCAACCTTTTCTGGAAACCGCCTCCTTTCTCTTCCCTCCTCTACATCTTCCTCTTGGGCTCCTAGGACTGTTCATTCAGGTTTTCCTCCAATTATCACTACAAAGACTCGGCATATCAGCCCTGAGAGTTCCCCTGGCTGCCTCCAAGTGTGACCCTAACCCAGTCTTTCCTGTCTGCCTCAGATCTCACTGTCACTGGTTAACTACCCTCTAGCCATTCCCTCGGGTTTCTGATTTCCCAGTTTGCCCGTTAATGTAGACTTAGATGGGGGGAGTGGGTGAAAATTAGGTGGGCAGCTCTTTCCCCCAGCCTCTCCCTACTAATTCAATGTTTGATCAACAGATATTTATTAAGCCTTTTCTGTGTGACAGACACTGTGCTAGGTGCTGGAAAACAACTGGAAACTAGACAGATGTAGCCACTCCTCAGATGGCCATGTGACTAACCCTGAGTCTCTCACCAGACCTAAGTCTCTCAGACTAGGGGACTCTGTCCCATTTTACCCTTCCTGTACAGCCAAATTCCACTGTGCCCTCTGGCATTTCACAACTCTTCCCTTTTCTCAATCCCTGAATAAGTTTACACTCTCACACAGCCCTGATCCCTTCCTCTGCATTCCAGCTTTAGTCTCCATTCCTAAACCCAAAGCCATTACACTTTCAACAACTCTCCCAGCTCACAAAGCCCTTCTCCTTTCACATTCTGTAACTACCATTTCTAGTCCTCCTCTTCTGTCTCTGCCTAACTTTTGATCCAACCATCCCGACCTCAATGCCCTATCTTAGGTTCCTTCCTCTTGCTACTGTCAGGCTCTAGTAAACCTCAGGCACTCACAAACAAGAGTTATTTGTGACAACTGTTGTTCTGAGCTAAGAAGAGCTCCAGGGAGACAAGGTCAAGCTACCAGAGTCAGAAATCCTACCAATTCGACCCAGGCCCTGGCCCCATAGGTGATACAGCACCCTGGCAAAGCAGCAAGTTATTCCTGTATGGGTCTCAAGGTAACACCAGCTGCCTCTGACATCATGGAGGGAGGAACCGTGTCAGGTTGCCAAGGCAATACCAATTTATGACATCAGAGGCTTGAGGTCTTTAGTTCTCAGGGGCTGGGAAGATTCAAGTTCCTCTCAGCTGAAGTTTATGGGAATTCTACTTTTTCATTTCTTTGCTTGTGTTCTGGCTTGGGAATGAAGTACAAAGGCCTTTGGTGGGGGTAGTGAGTGATTAGGCCAATGAAATGAATGCTTGTAAGGTTCTCTCTCTTCCCCATATATTTCTGCTTTCTCTCCCTCTCTTGGGCATTTATCTCTTCTGAGGCTTCGCCCAATGGTATTCCTGCTATTTTTGCTATGCTTTTTTTCCAACCTCCCCTGCCCCCCCGCAGTGCTCTCGCTTTCTTTGCATCAGTCACGCTGTGTCCTCCTCACACCAGAGGCATTTGTTTCCTTTGATACCTCATCCTCTCTTTTCCCCCTACCAAGCTCTGTGCAGCTCTGATCTGCCTCAGCACTCCTTCGTTTGCCATCCATTTACCTTCTTTGTACCATACTCTTTTCCCATCTCATCTTGTTCGGCAATTCCTTCCTTCCCCCTCTTTACTATTGTATTAATTTAATAGTGCTTTTTCTGTTGACCTCCACTTTAGGAATATTCTATCATTTCTCTTCCTCTTACCTTCTGTATTGCTATCAACACGTTTTGTTTCATTCTTCCAATTTCTTAATTAATCACCTCTTCATTCCTCCCCTGCCCCCCAGTCCGCATAGATTTTCCTCTCTTCCTTTGCATATCCCTCACGTCATACATTTCTCTACCCCGTGTGTTTATTGCACTGACCACCCCTTCCTTTCTTTAATTCTGTTAACCTCTGAAATCGTCCATCTTCTGCCCATGTCTACCTGCTCCTTTTACCTTTCCAAGCTCCTGAGGTTTGGAAAAACAATGATGGGCTAAAAACCAAGGTAAACTCTCCAGATCCTTTATCCACCCTTACTGTTCTTCAGGCTGAATGAATCTGGCTCCTTACATACGATAGCTTTTATCACACTAATAAACATTGCCTCATAAAAAAAATGGTGCTGGATCTAAATATGATACTAGCAGGGGCCTAGGAAGAAGATGAACTAAAAAGTGAAGAAAAAGCAACTGATATTTAGAATGAACTGAAGGATGGGGGGCAACCAGGCAGGGTGGAGCTTAGAGTCCTAGGGAATGTCCTCTTACAAAATCAAAGTTGACAGTTAACTGACATAATGGCACTGATTGATGAAGGGGTTATATGCCCCTGGAAGCCCATTAAATTATTTCTTGGCCTGTTTATGTGCCTTCACAAACCATACCCCACACCTCTCCCAGCCCCTTGCTTGCTGGTACATTCTGCTGCTGGGGTTAAAATGCTGGATAAGAGGAAAAGGGATAAAAGAAACTTAGGATGATCAAGAAGAAAAGGTAGGAAGAGGGCAGATTATGGGAACAAAGGTGGAAACTCATAAGAGAGCTGGTGGGAAACAGATGGAAAAAAGAGGTGAAGCAAAATGGGGAAATAAAAAAATATACAATGATAAAGTGGGGGAAGGGAGGAAAATTAAGTCAGCAGGGAAGAGGTTTTGTGGTGGGAAGCTCCTGGGAAGGCAGATGACACGCATGAGACCAGAAGGTGAGGTTCTGATGAGGGAGACAGGCACATGGCAAAGGGGACAGTCAACAATGCTAGGAAGTTCCAAAGCTTCCCTGGTGAAGGTGGAAGAGGAGGCTGTCCTGGCCATGCTGAAGGCACTAGAGGCTTTGGTGGAGACACATTTGCTCCATCATCCCACTCCTCCAGGCCCTGACTGTGACCACCACAATCATGACTGATAAGCAAATTCCAAAGTAGCTTGAAAAGGCCAGAGATATCCAGACAGACTCTGAAGGAGAGGGCATGGAGTTCTAGACCGACAGAACAGGCAGCCAACGCGTGACACATAGTGACAGAGACACACAAGGAGAGGATCACTGGGATGGGAAGGGTCACAAGTGAAGGCAGTGACATACAGACCCAGAGATGGATGGGATGGAAGAGACGAGATGAATGGCAAAACCAAAAGTCAGGGACACATGGACAGAGATCAGCGGGGCTACAGGCGCAGCGAGAAGCGTGGTCTTGTGCTTGAAAATGATAGGGCTGCTCAGAGGGGCAGACAAGAGCGGATGGGGGTGGTGGGATGGGCGTGCAGGACAGACACGCTTCACCTTGAATGGGCATGTGGCCTCCCCTCACCTACTCAACCCTTTCAAAAAAAGGAATGGAAAGCCCAACTTCAGCCAAAAACGAACGAAGATTGAGGGTATCCACGTCCCCTCCCACTCCACGCCCCAGCGCGCTAGCCCATCCATCAGCCCGCCGGCCGCTGTTCTCCCGTCCCACAGCCGGCGGGGGGCCGCCGAGACCCAGGCCCCTCCAGGCTGACAGCTCTGAGCCCTCACACTCACCGGGCCTCCCCTTCCCTCCGGGACCCCCGCTCCCTGCACAGCTCAGCGCGGTCCGTCTAGGCTTTCCATACCCTCCGTCTGTCCGGCGGGCCTCTGCCTTTCCCGTTCCCGTTTCTCCCTCCACCCCCGCATCTCTCTCTACCCCCGTCCCCGCGCACGCCCTCTTCCTCCCACACCCCTGTCTGCTTTCTCCCTGGGCTCTCGGTCTGTCTGTCCGTCCGTCCTTGTCCCCTCCCCCAGCCCCTTCTCGTCCCTCTCCGTCCCCTCCAGCGGCAGTCTCCGAGCGCCTCCTCTCCCGTCTCGAGCTTCCAAAGAGCAAGGAAGGGAAGAAGAGAGAGAGGGAGAGGAGAAAAAAACCAACCCAGCAGCATCGGAAATCGATGCACTTACACCTCAGCTGGAAGCAGGGACGGGAGTCGAACCGCGGCCGCCGAGCAGCGCGAGGCGGGGAGGGGAGGGGGCGGCTCTTGGAAGGGACTTCTCCGATGTGTTGATTCCTCTTTTTTCCCCTCCTCCTCCCTCCCTCCAGCGCTCGCTCCGGGGCGTCGGGGACGGAGATGGAAAAAATAAATAAATAAATTCACGGCGGTGAGGGAAGTGAAGGAAAATAATCAATGCTATTTGGCTGCGGCTGAAGTGTTTCCCCGGCTTCGTGAGGGGGTTTCCATTGATTCACCCTGGGCACTCGCTCGCTCCCTGCCTCCTCCTCCTCCTCCTCCTCCTCCTCCTCCTCCTTCTCCTCCTCCTCCTCGCCCTCCTCCTCCTCCTCGCCCTCACTCCTCCGCCTCATTCACTGGCTGGAGTCGAGGCGTCCCACACAATGGAATAATCAATACCCAGGCGCCCGGGGCGGCCCCACTGAGCAGGTGCAGCGACCCGCCCGCCGCGGCGCATGCCGGGAGTTGTAGTCTGTTCGCGCCCGCCCGCCTCTCGGGACCCAGGGCCTGGGGGCAGGCCGGCCAGCCCACCAGGTCGCCTCCTCGACTCTGGCTCCAAGTTCAAGCCGGTGCTTGCAAAGAGGGCAGGCCCCTTTAAACTCTTTTCCGTCTCCTCTCTTCTTCATCCTGTGGTCTGCAGAAACCATACATGTGTTTTGTTGTTTTGTTTTAAATCAGCTACAGAACAAACCCTGAGCCGCCCAAGGCCTCCTTTTTTTAATTCCCTTCTTCCTGCCTTATTATTCCCCCCCTCTCCTATTGGGTACTAGAACCTTTTCTACCGCAGCAATTACTCTTTAGTCTCTGAGAGCTTCTGCCTCCTCCACGCGGTTACATAGTCCCCTGAGCTGGGTAGTGGGAGGTTCGGGCTCCTCCTCCTCATCTTCAGTTTATCAGCTCATTAAGTGTTCCTGCAATTTTTTTTTTATTTTTTATTTTTTTGTTGTTGTTGAGATGGAGTCTCGCTCAGTCGCCCAGGTTGGAGTGCAGTGGCGTGATCTCGGCTCACTGCAACCTCCACCACTGGGTTCAAGCGATTCTCCTGCCTCAGCCTCCTAAGTACCTGGGATTACAGGCAAGCACCACCACACCCAGCTAATTTTTGTATTTTTAGTAGAGACGGGGTTTCACCATGTTGGTCAGGCTGGTCTCCAACTCCTGACCTTGTGATGATCCGCCTGCCTCGGCCTCCCAAAGTGCTGGGATTACAGGTGTGAGCCACCGCTGCGTCCGGCCCATTTTTTGTTGTTGTTTTTTGAGACAGAGTCACTCTGTCGCCCAGGCTGCAGTGCAGTGGCATGATCCCAGCTCACTGCAACCTTCGCCTCCCAGGTTCAAGTGATTCTCCTGCCTCAGCCTCCCAAGTAGCTGGGATTATATAGGTGCCCGTCACCATGCCCTGCTAATTTTGTATTTTTAGTAGAGATGGGGGTTTCACCATCTTAGCCAGGCTGGTCTGGAACTCCTGACCTCAGGTGATCCACCAGCCTCAGCCTCCCAAAGTGCTGGGATTATAGGCGTGAGCCACCTCGCCCGGCCGCTCCCGTATTCTAATAACAATAATTTCTAAGATTTCTTGAATGCACAGGGACAGTTTCAAGCACTTTTACATATATTGTCTAGTCCTCTCAATCTCAATAGTATCAATATAATAGATACTATTATAGTCCCATTTTACAGTTGAGGAAACTAAGGCACAAATAAGTGAATTAACAGGCCCAAGGTCCAATGGCCAATAAGTAAGTGACAGCACCAGGATTCAAAAACCTCCATGGTCTGGGTCCAGAGCCCACACTAACTGCTATAGCCTACTTCTCTTAAACAACACAACAAAACCCTGAAGTTCACATGACAAAAAAGAGAAAGAAATGAACATTTTGAGTTTATACTATGTAACAGTTTATGACTGAATCCTCATAGGTAACTGTGGGGCAGACCACATTTTCTCAACGAAAAAGCAGAGGCTGGCTGGGTGTGGTGGCTCACGCCTGTAATCCCAGCACTTTGGGAGGCCAAGGTGGGTGGATCACCTGAGGTCAGGAGTTCAAGACCAGCCTGACCAACATGGAGAAACCCTGTCTCTACTAAAAATACAAAATTATCTGGGCGTGGTGGCATGCACCTGTAATCCCAGCTATTTGGGAGGCTGACATAGAATAATTCCTTGAACCCGAGAGGCAGAGGTTGCGGTGAACCAAGATCACACCATTGCACTCCAGCCTAGGCAACAAGAGTGAAACTCCATCTCAAAAACAAAAACAAACAAATAAAAAACAAAAATCAGGCAGGTGTGGTGGCATGTGCCTGTAGTCCCAACTACTCAGGAGGCTGAGGCAGGAGAATCACTTGAACCTGGGAGGCAGAGGTTGCAGTGAGCTGAGATGCCAGAGTGAGACTCAGTCTCAAAAAAAAAAAAAAAAAAAAGAAAAAGCAGATGCTTAGGGAAGTAGAGTAGCTTGCCGATGGCCAAACATCTAGAAAGTGAAGCTGGGAGTCAACCCCAGGTCTGGCTCCGGAAACTGATCTTTCTGTTCAAATAAGCTGCAGCTTTTACCCCACTGGATTGGACCTTATAACACAAGGAAAAATTAGGTCTTCATCCCAGGTTAGCAAAACTGGAAAGCAAAAGATGGATGAAAAGCAGGCCCTAGGAGCTGGGGTTGCTTCCCTCCCTAACGAATGGTGCTTAACATGGAGTGGGGCCAGGGGTTCACCCAAGCTATCCCAAGTTCAAGATGCCATTTGTTTATTTATTTTTACACAGGGTCTTGCTCTGTTGCCGAGTACAGGCAGTAGCAGGATCATAGCTCACTGCCCTTGACCTCCTGGGCTCAAGCTATCCCCCTGCTTCAACCTCCTGAGCAGCTGGGACCACAGGCATGCGCTACCACACACAGCTAACTAAAAAAAAAATTTTTTTTTTTTTTTAGAAACAGGGTCTTGCTATGTTGCCCAGGCTGGTCTCAAACTCCTGGCCTCAAGTGATCCTCCTGCCTCGACCTCCCAAAGCGGTAGGATTACAGGTGTGAGCCAACGCACTTGGCCAAAATGCCATGTCTTTAAACCAGTGTCCTTCTCCTTATAATACCTCTCACTGGTCATGTGTTTCCAAAAACATACTGGGGAGAGGGCAGGTGTTGAGAACATGGCACTTCTCACCCATCATAGGAAGGAGTCCAGGAGTTAAGAGCCACAGTTCCTCAGGGAGCTTCCTCACATGGAAGGTCAGACATATAATTAGAGTCTCCAGATAACCATAATCCTCAGAGGGAGTAAGAAGGAATCATTTCTATTAATATTTTGTCTCCCAAAGCATTCAAAGGGTCAACCCCATGTTTTCCTGAATTTTATTTTTTGGGGGAGAGATGGAGTCTCATTCTGTCACCCAGGCTGGAGTGCAGTGGCGCCATCTCAGCTCACTGCAACCTCTGCCTCCCTGGTTCAAGCAATTCTCATGCCTCAGCCTCTGGAGTAGCTGGGAACACAGGCATGCGCCACCATGCCTGGCTCATTTTTGCATTTCTAGTAGAGACGGGGGTTTCTCCATGTTGGCCAGGCTGGTCTCGAACTCCTTACCTCAGGTGATTCACCGGCCTCGGCTTCCCAAAGTGCTGGGATGGCAGGTGTGAGCAACTGCACCGGCCTTTCTGTATTCTAAATGAACATAAGTAGTTCCACACCTGACAAAAACTGCTTAGGGACCTCTGGAAACGGACACAAATTCCTCAGTCTAGCACTCAAGGCTTTTTCTTCAACTGCATTTCCAGCCTCGTCTTCTACTTACATACCACCCAGGTGCTCTCCAGTTTCTGGGCCTTTGCTTAGGCTAATCCTGCCTCCATCCAGGTCTCCAACTGTTGAAATTCCATCATATCTTTAGTTCCTGGCCAAATATCACTTTATTCTCTGACAGAAAGTTTCTCACCCACTCCTACCCTGAACGTTCATGCCAGGAGGTATTAGATCTCCTCTAAAACTCCAGAGTAGCTAAACTGGACTTTATTACGCGCTGCCCCCTGCTCCCTTCCCTCCCCCAATCCCCCGCCACCCGCCACCCGCCACCCGCCACCATTGCCACTGGCCTGCACTTAACTGGCTGCTATAGCAGATATCTGCTGGACAGTGTGAATGGCTTGTATTCCAGGCCCATCTGCCTGCGTTGGGGGTGGGGCGGGTGGGTGTTGGAGATGGGACTGGGGCTTGAGCCCCTTGCACTCAACTCTCCCCGCCGCCCTGTAGCCCCAGTTCAGCTTTAGGCAAAGTACCGCAAGCACCAATTGCAGCTTTCCTGTCACCATAGCGACGGACGGGGCGAGAGGGCAAAGTCTCCCTTTGGAACTACATCTCCCATCATGCATCCGCGCCCCACGGTGCCTGGCTCAGCCTCTGGTCTGAGACCTGTACCAACCCCCGGGAGCTGTGCGGGGCAGACAATGAGGAGCAGAGCGCCAGGGGGCGGCCTCGCTCCCCTGGCCACCGCGGGGGTCGCGGCCTCCCATTACATAGCGTGTCTCTCGAGCCCTGGCCTGCTCTCGGCACCGCCACAACGGACCTAATATGGCCGCTGGTGCCGGGACCTGCCGGGCCCGCGGAGGGTCGGGACGAGGTCCGGGATCAGGAACTGCTCCCGGCATTCCTCGCGGGTGTATGGCGTGGGCTCCCTTCCCCCTCTCTGGGTCCCGCGAGGAGACTCTCGGGCTTTGAGGTGAGACCTGAGGTTCCGCTGGCCAGTAGTGTAGCAGGAAAGGGCAGGTCATCCCGGGTCGTGAGCCACTAGCCTCCTGGGGTGGGAGGGTGTAGAGAGGGGGGCGTTGAAAGGATACCCGCTACCCAGCCTGCTTTCTAGGGGGCTCTTTGGATTGAAGACATCAGCAGCAGTGGAAGGGATTTTACTGGAGACCTGTCACTGTCAGAACGTTAAAATACGACCGACGGGGCCTTAATGTCACCGAGGTAGAGAGAAAAGGGCAGTAGCCCTAGAGACTATTGCGACACACTGTGCCCCTCATAAGTTCTTCCAGGGAGGGGGTCTGTACTGAGTTGACGCCCCAGGAGCTGAGCATGAGGCTTTGCATCCTTGGGAACTCAGCAAACGTTTGTTCAACCAATTGCAGGTAGCATGGCCCAGGGCTTGATAGAGGTGGAGCGAAAGTTCCTTCCAGGGCCTGGCACAGAGGAGCGGCTGCAGGAGTTGGGGGGCACCCTGGAGCACCGGGTCACCTTCCGAGACACCTACTATGACACCCCTGAGCTGAGCCTTATGCAGGCTGACCACTGGCTGCGACGACGAGAGGATAGTGGATGGGAGCTCAAATGTCCTGGAGCAGCAGGTGTCTTAGGACACCACACGGAGTATAAGGAACTCACAGCGGAACCTACAATTGTGGCCCAGCTCTGTAAGGTGCTGGGGGCTGACGGCCTGGGGGCTGGAGATGTGGCTGCTGTCCTGGGCCCATTGGGGCTGCAGGAAGTAGCTAGTTTTGTGACTAAGCGGAGTGCCTGGAAACTGGTACTCTTGGGAACTGATGAAGAGGAGCCACAGCTCAGGGTGGACTTGGATACAGCCGACTTTGGCTATGCTGTGGGTGAGGTAGAGGCCCTGGTGCATGAGGAGGCTGAAGTACCAGCTGCCCTAGAGAAGATCCACAGGCTCAGCAGCATGCTTGGTGAGAGAGACAGGCCCTTTTGTGCTTTTCCTGCTCCCCACTTCTCTCTTTTGGAGGCACCCACTGGACCATGTAGTGGGGGAGGGCCTCTGGATTAAAAAAATTTTTTTTTTAAATAGAGATGAGGTTTTGTCATATTGCCCAGGCTGGCCTGGAACTCCTTAAGCAATTTGCCTGCCTCAGCCTTCCAAAGTGCTGGGATTACAGGTGTGAGCCTCTGCGCCTGGCCTGGATTATTTTTGTAATGGGAATTGTTTTAGCAATTTTCTAAGTTTGCTTACAGTTCTGTGAAATCTCATTTTCTCTTTAACAGTAGCTAATTTGGATTTAGTCCTTCCATGTGTCTAATCCCAGCCAACCTGTCTCATTTAGTTCTCATACCTATAGCCAGATCTCCTTCAGTTTCATTTCTCAGTTCCCTGCTTTAACTCTTCCTTCCCCCAATCTTTTTTTTTTTCTTCTTCAGTCACCACTCCTCCACAAGGAGGAGTAAAAAGCCTTTTTACAAAAGCTGCCCTCTGGCAGGCTCAGACTCAGGATCTTCCGATCATGAGACTGATGCACTGCCCACTACACCAAGAGTCCAACCAATCTTCTGTCCTTTTGTTTTACAGTTACCTAGATCCTTTTAATTTGTCCTTTCAGCTTTTCGTAAAGGGCAATAACATTATAGTTATGTGAGACAGTGGGGCATGATTTGGTAGATTTGTTCCCAAGCATAATTCCCTTGTAGACAGTTCATTCACACTAGTGTGGAATTTTGCACCCCATGGGGCCTTACAGCCCTGCAGTGCTGTTTGAGCTCCCTCAGCAAACATACACTGAGTTCCTTGCTACGTGCCTAGCACACTGTCAGGCACTGACAACAGACACCAGCAATAGGCAATTCCATTCTCACCTTACGATGTAGAGGTGAGAACTCTATGTGAATCCCACCCCATGGCTATAGCTTCCCTCCTCTTCTTTCTATAGCTCTTGGTTTCTATTTGTACATCTCTGCATGTGCTTCATTACTAAGCTTATGAGCTTTGGCCTGGTCTAGATGGGCTTTAATCTTTTTTTTTTTTTTCTTTGAGACAGAGCCTAGCTCTGTCCCCCAGGCTGGAGTGCAGTGGTGCGATCTCAGTTCACTGCAAGCTCCTCCTCCCTGGTTCACGCCATTCTCCTGCCTCAGCCTCCCGAGTAGCTGGGACTACACGTGCTCACCAACACGCCCGGCTAAGTTGTTGTATTTTTAGTAGAGACGGGGTTTCATCACATTAGCCAGGATGGTCTCTATCTCCTGACCTCGTGATCTGCCCGTCTCGGCCTCCCAAAGTGCTGGGATTACAGACGTCAGCCCCTGTGCCCTGTGATGGGCTTTAATCTTGATTGTGGGACAGGGTAATAACTGAAATGAGCTGATGTTGAGGTATCCTTCATATTCTTGGTGCCTGGGTGCCTCTTCGCCATTTCTCCTTGCTGGAGGAGAGGCTCAAGTGTGGCTTCTAGTCCCACTCTTGCCTGAAGTTGCTCTTTTAGGTCCCAGTTCCACAAGCAGGCAAGGAGTGGACTAGTGTGTTATAGAAGCTGGGTGGATGACATTCAGAACCCCAGTGTGGCTTTGGAAACATCCATGGGTCCTGGCTAGGTGGCCAGGGAGCAGAGTCAAAGTGCTTGTGGCTCTGTCCATTTCTCTCCTCGTTGTCCTTTTACCTGTAGGTGTGCCTGCACAGGAGACAGCACCAGCCAAGCTGATCGTGTACCTACAGCGTTTCCGGCCTCAAGACTATCAGCGCCTGCTAGAAGTGAACAGCTCCAAGCAGAGGCCACAGGCGACTGAAGATCCTGATAACTGCCTGGGCTAGGGGTGTCACTTCCTAGAATGGGAAGGGAACTCTGGGTCTAATGGAGTCCACTCCTGGCCCACTGTGCCTCTCCCCTCAGCGTCCCTTCTGACAGTGACTCCTCTCTCTCTAGCTCTGCCTGTTTCTTCCCCCTACTCTAAGCTACTCTTCCTTGAGCCCTCCCTGGCTGCTGCTTCTTCCCTCATCCGTCAGATGCAATCTGTGGGCCGCCCCTCTCCCCTGGCCGCTAAGCAGCCTCCATTGATTTCCGCTCGTGTTTATAGGATTTCCACTTAGCCGTGATCAGTAGTTAAGCACAGGAAAATCCCTTGCCACCCCCCTCCCTTGGTCGATGCCATTGATTCTGCCAGCAGCTCCTAAACCGCCTTACAGCTGAGTTAGACGATGAGGGGAGGCAGCAGGGATTTCCCTGCCTTGGGGTGTGGGAAATAGAAGCAAGTTGAGGAAATGGTTGGGAATCCCAGTTAGAACTCTAGAAATTCTAATCTGATTTTGCCACTGTGCCCAGCTCTGGCCCAGAGGGTAGAGTGCCGCCTGTAGAAGTTTGGGGCAAATTTGTTCCCTGACCTGAAGCGGGTTAGAAAGAACCAGCAGCCGCCCCATCCCCGCCCCTGTGTTGAGACAGGTTCTCAAGGTTCAGGGGAAGATGCATACCTCTTATGTAAGAATGCTTTTCCCTTGCTGTTATTCATACACATTTTCCACTTCAAATATACCCAAATATGGCTTTCCTCCCCTCTCAGGCTTTATTGGGCTTTATTTGTGGGAGAAGGGGGCTGGTCCCCAGTTTTTGCAGTGCAAAGCCAGAGTGCCACCTGCTGGTAGCCCTCAGGTGTAGGTTTCAAGCGGCTGGGGCCCGCTGGGGTTTGGGACACAGGAGAATTTCAGGCTGTGATGGAGACAGTTACTGCCACGATTCCACAGGCAAGTTGTTCACCTCAAAGATCTCCTGCACTGACTGGTGAAAGTGGTTGTAGGTGAGGCGCAGCTTTAGCCGCACAGGGGCCTAGGAATAGGAGAGCGGGGACCAGGGTTAGCACCCATGACTTCTCCTATCCCTGGGTCTTGTCTTGGGGGGACTCCTGAAGCTCACCTTGTTAGGATTGAGGATTCTGAAGAGCTGGGTGATAGGAAGGCCACCCCGAGCTGGAACTGTGTTCCCACTGGGGGCCTGCATTTGGAGCTGGAGACTCTGAGCACAGGAGTTTAACAGAGCACAGTATGGCAGTAGGTGGGGCTCAGGCAGCTCCTCTACACCCAGTGGCTCCACACCCTTTTCCTGTAACTCCCCAAGTGCTGATCTCCAGATGACTCAATCGCATCTCACACTGTCTCCCACCCACCACCTCCACTTAGTGGCCTTTTCTCCTGGAGTCCCCAGGCCACCTCTGAACCCTGATCTTTACAAACCTTGGGCACAGCAGCCTGGCAGATGAAATCGGTGACATCACCCTCTGAGGAGTTGGTGGCAGTGGCGGTGATTAACAGCAAAGCAGGGTTTTCAGGGGGTCGAATGAAAGACAGATTCAGCTGTACTCCCTCACGCTCAAACACTTTGAGATCTGGGATGGGAGCTGGAGTAGGGAGACAGAGGCAGCTCAGTGTGCAGGTTTGAGAGAACATGTTTGTTCATTCAACAAAAATTGAGTGAACGCCTACTGGCCCTGCACTATTCGAGAGGCTAGTAACAAAGTAGATATGAAGATGAGGCTGGAGCTTACTGTCTAATGGGGGAGAGAAACAATAAAAAAGGGCCGGGCATGGTGGCTCATGCCTGTAATCCCAGCACTTTGGGAGGCTGAGGTGGGTGGATCCCTGAGGTCAGGAGTTTGAGACCAGCCTGGCCAACATGGTGGAACCCTGTCTCTACTAAAAATGCAAAAAATTAGCTGAGTGTGGTGGGTTGTGCCTGTAGTTTCAGCTGCTTGGGAGGCTAAGACACAAGAATAGCTTCAACCTGGGAGGCGGAGGTTGCAGTGAGCTGAGATCGCGCCACTGCACTCCAGCCTGGGTGACAGAGCGAGACTCTGTCTCAAAAAATAAAAATAAAAATAAAATAAGCAAGATAATTACAGACCATAATAGATGCTATGAAGGAAGTAAGTCATTCTAGAATAACTGGGGAGAACTGACTTAAATAGGAGCGGTAGGGGAAGGCATCTGACATTTTAGCTGAAGCCTGGAGTGAGAATGAGCTGGTCATCTGATGTGCTCGGGAAAGAACATTCCATGTAAAAAAGAACATGAAATGCCAAGGGTGGGAGGGTGTGAGGAGCTGAGAAGGGGGCAGTGAGTGGGTAGTGGGAAAGTGGTATAAGAAGGGCTGGGAAGGAAGCAGGGCCCTGTAGGCCAGAGAAAGAAGTCTGGAACAAAGGGAAGACAGGTGACCATGACTGACTTCATCCTTTTACCTCCTGAGATGGGGATGGGATGGGGGACACACAGGAAGAAGCAGGGTCCATGAGCCTCAGCCCTTGGCTTAGGAGAAGCAGCACATTTCCACCTACCTTCTCTAAGACATCTTCCTTTTGCTTAGGCTTACCTGGGGGTGGAGGTGCACAGGGAAGGTCCAGCAGGTATACCAGGGCACCTCCAGGGGAGGGGTCCAGAGGGGGAGGATGCTGGGCATCCCCAGAAGCCCCATCCAGGAGATCTAGCAGATCCAGGAGCTGTGAGGCCTGGCGGAAGGGACAGAAGGGGCAGGGCTGGGTATGAAGCTCAGCCTGTCTTCCTACCCCAGGGTTTCCAGCCTCCTCACCTGGGGCTCTGTGGGTGCTGGGACTGCTTCTGAAAGTTGGGCTGCTGCTTTGCTTTCCTTTGCTTCCTCATCAGCCTGAGGGCCATCTCGCTCCACAAGAGGCATTTTTTCCAGGATGGCAGCCCTGAGAGGATGGAATGCAAGTGTGCCTCTGTGGTCTTTGGGCCTTTCACAAGAGGCATCTAGGATGATGACTAGGAACATGGAGCCCTGGGCACATGGTGGCTCAGAAGTTCCCTTCTGATTTCCTAAAATGACATGTTGTTGCTGATTTTCAGATGAGCAAGGAGGGTTGGAAGCCAGCTTAGCTTCAATTAACAGTGGGTGGGAAGCTCTCACCGTGGATGTGGAACACAGGTGAGGATGAGGCCCTTGTACCTACAAAAGGGCATTTGGGAGAGGGCAGGGGTTTGGGTCCCATGCTGCAGCACAGTGCTGGACACACCTCATGTGATCGTACTTCCGGAAGAGTGTGTCATACTCCACAGCCCGCTGTTGCAGCTCTACGTCCAAGCAGCTCTTGTAGATGGACACCACCTGGCGGATGCGGCTGGGCCAGTGTAGTATGTAAGTGGCAACGGCAGTGTGCCACTGCAGGATGTGGCAGGAAGGAAAGGCCCATGGAGCAGGGAAATACCCAGATTTGGCTCAAAAACAAGAACCTAAGGGCTTGGGGTTAGGGCGGGCTGGGTATATATGCCTGGAAAGAAACTCAGAAATGGGTGGGTCCAGTGAAAGGCCATCTCTCAAGGGGCTGGGACCCCTTCTTACTTATTGTCCCCTTGGAGGCGAGTGCTGAGTTTCATGAGGGCTGTGAGGGCATATCCTCGAGTGGCTGGCAGGGACATATGGGACTGCAGCACCTTTTCCAGCAATGCCAGTACTTCCTCTTCGTCCACCTTCAGACATGGATACAGTTAGTGACCCTGGTGCAAGTCCTGCCCCGCTGACGAGTCCCTCCTCAGTGTACCCCCAGTGAGGTCTCACCTGAAGGGGCTCAATCTCCTCACAGTTCCCCTCCAGCAGGAGGTCCCCATATTCCCCAATGCACCAGGCTGCCACCTGCACCAGTGGTTGCTACATGGAATAAGAAACTGCTGGGCTGGCCGGGCATGGTGGCTTACGCCTGTAATCCCAGCACATTGGGAGGCTGAGGCGGGAGGATCGCTTGAGACCAGGAGTTCAAGACCAGCCTGGGCAACATAGCGAGACCCCCATCTCTATTAAAAAAAAAAAAAAGAGAGAGAGAGAGAGAGAAACACTGCTGGGCCAGTGTCTGAGGTCCTCTCCCCACTTCCAGACATGGTAATATCCCTTTAGGCAGTACAGAGATGGTGGAGGGGGGTTGGAAGGGTGGGGAAAGGGAAGTTTGTTACCTGGCTCCCACTGCCCTCTGGTGGCCAAGCATCAGAACTACATGGCCTAACCACACAGGATGGAAATGTGAGAGGGTCCCTCCCTTGTGGAAGGTGTGGATGCTTTCTGCCCACCCTATTTAATTAACATGGAAGAGGGGGCTGTAGATACTGCCTGGCATCTGTTAATTCATTCAGCATTCAAGGTAATAATAAAACCTCATAAACACAAGAGCTTTAATCTCAAGGCAGCTCTAAGAGGCAGTCAGGGTACGTGGAGCATAAGGGAAGTTAGTCATCTGTAGTTACATAGCCAGGAGGTACCAGAGTCAGGATAAAAGCCCAGATGTTCTTAAAAACAGGGCTCTGTGCTTGGATGTCTTCTGCACTATGTAGGTAGCTGTGATCTTGAGAGAAAAATTGGAATCTAGTATAAGGAGGAGGCCGCCCAGGATGGGCAAGGGAGTGGTTGGGCAGCCCTAGGCCTGGGTAGGTGGGAATGATACCTGGGAAATGTCTTCTGCCAGGGCATTGTAGAGGCGGCGCACAGAGTAGGCATGTAGCTCCTGGGCCCCCCCAATCAGCTGGGTCAGGTTGGCCACTGCATCATCCCGCACATGGGTACCTGCCTGGAAGGTGTGGGCATGGCCAACTCAGTGTGGTGAATCTTGACCACTTCTGCCCAGCTCTCTGACTGGCCCCTGCCTCACCGTGGTCAGCACATGCAGGATGGTGTCTATGTGCCAGCGTTTGGTGGGAGCAAACCTAGGGGATATATGGCTCATCAGTCCTGGTACTGACCCTGCCCAGATTCTACCCTCTTCGACTCCTGGGCACCTCACCTTTCTGCAGCTAGCAGGATGCCTGAGGCACAGTCAGCCCGTAGGTCAGGCGGGCAGGACTCCAGAAAGGCCTGCAGCTCTTGCATCATGGCTCGCACATTGGAGCTATTTACCAGAGCCAGGCTTAGTTCCAGGGCCCTCCTGGCAGGAGAAAGAGGTTTCCATGCAGGTAGCCCAGGTTATCCTGGTCCATGCCTCAGCCCCTCTGCTTCCCCAGGGACCTGTCCCCCTTAGTCCTCTTACTCCAGCTGCTCTAAGCTGGCTCGAGTCTTGGCCACAAGGCACTGGGAACCTCTGCCCTGCCCTCCCGTCCCCTGTATCACTGCTCACCGGCTGAGGGAGGCATCAGTTTCCTGTAGACAATCCACCACAGTGGGCCGATGCCGCTGCACAGCACTGTGATCAGACTGCACCAGTCGAAGCAATGATGTCAGGGCTACATACCTGGTCAGGATGGGGGAGGTTCTATCACACCATGGCCATCAGCCCCCAGTCCCCATCCTGTCTTGAGTATAGGGGTAAGAGAGAAATGGATCAGGAAGCTCTGGAGGAAGGAGGGCAGAGGGCCAGGGGATCAGTGGCACAGCCTAGGTAGACAGTTGGGACTATTACCTAATGTTCCTGTCACTGTTGAGTAGGAAGCGGCCAAGAATGTTGACAGCTAGAACCTATGAGAGGCAGAAGCTGGGGTCAGCCAGGAAAGAAGCAACCTGCTCAGCCATTGAGGAGTGAGAACACATTGGCGCAACACGATGGGGCTAGGAGGAAGAAACCAGCACGCAGGACCTGTGTGGGTGAGGTGGTGGGCGGGGCCATAGTGGGAGAGGCATAAGGGATGATACCCGTAGGCCAGCTGCAGAGCGGATATCCATGATGGTGAGTACTGTCTCAAACAGGACCGCATTCCCGGCATTTCGGCTGGTGTCTGTGTTAGTGGCCACCTGAGTGGAGGAGAGAGGAGATGTATCTGCTCAGGGCCCTCCTCAGGTCTCCGTTTCTTTTGATACAGGGTCTCACTCTGTCACCCACAGCTCACTGCAGCCTTGACCTCCCAGGCTTAGGTGATCCTCCTGCCTCAGCCTCCTGAGTGGCTAGGACTACAGGCACATGCCAACAAGCCCGGGTAATCCTCAGGTCTCTTGAAGGACTCTAACATGTCATCTGTCCAGCCTTCAACCATCCAACAAAGTTCCCTTAGCCTCTACTATGTGCCAGGGCCAGCCTGGGCACTGGGGCAATAGCACTAAGACAGACTGTGTCCCTTCTTCATGGAGTTCACTGTCTAGAGGAGACGGAGAGGCAATGATATGGCCACTGCACAGTGAGGAGTCAAGTGAAGGGCACCCAGGGCTGGTGGGGTCTCCAAGCAACACAGCTAACCAGTGCCCTCCTCCCAGCCCCGACCTGGGCCAGCAAGTCATTCATGGTCTCACTGCTCTCCTCGTGGTTCCGGCCCAGGATCCGAAGCAGACGAAGTATCTGGACCTGAGGTTGGGTTGAAAATTGAAAGGTGAAGGGGTTCATAGGATAAGGAGTCATGGAGCTGAGGAGAAAACTCTAACATGGAGGAGAGCACTGTGAGGGTCTGGCTCGCTCCCTAGATCCTCCCCACACCTCCTCACCTCCACAGGTCCCTTGGTCCTGGGAGGGGAACAGAGGTGTCTGAGGCCAGGGGAGTTTAGGACAGGCTTAAAAAAAAATTGTTACCAAACTGTATTTTCCTGACTTTTAGGCATTCTCTCTCCCCTCACAGGTCCTGGGATGACCTGAGCAATCCTGTGCCTGCTATTCTGCTGCCCAGGACACTGAGAGGGCCAGTGTTCTCTTGGAGGAGACCACTGGTCATGGTCTTACTGCTATGCCCTCTCTGTTCCAGGGATACAGCAGTGAAAGGTCACCCCACCTGCAGGAAGGGGTCGCTGACTCCAGATATGCTGTGTTCTGTGGAGTATCCCGTTGTCACCAGAGTCCGGAGGATCTGTACCAGCTGGGGTACCACCTGGAGGGAGGGCACAACTTTGGGCATTTGTTCTAATCCTCTCCAGCTAAAGCCCCATTCCTTCCCCACTGACCCTCTCTTCAGGCCCAGGGCCTGCCCCTTCACCAGCCCACCTTTCGGAAGTGCCTGAGGGCTGCAGGGCTTCGTTCGCAGAGCTCCGTGATCAGCGTGATGGTGCCCAGCAGGATGCCTGGGGTCAGGGTCGGGGAAGTGAATGGTGGGGGCCAGGGGCAAGAGAGTCTATTGTGTGTGTGCCTGTGTGTGTCCGCTACCCTTCTCCTATGAGCTGGTGTTCCCATCCAATTTTCAATTCTTCTGTCCACAGAGCTGAAGCAAAGGATGGGGAGCCCCACAGCCTTACCATGGTGACGCTCGTGAAGCAGGTGGACACAGGGTGGGAGGAAGACGCTGGAGAGTTCAGGGACCTTCCGGATCATGTGCACTGCAGTCAGAATAGCCTGCAGAGGTCCGGGGCCTCAGACAGGGGTCAGAGGGGATTGACCCCTGCATCTACTACTATATGGCACACAGCAGGCAGTATCTGCAGGAGCAAGTGCCAGGAGTCCCACCATCTCACCTTCTTGCGCACGTAGGGACTGGGCTGCAGGAGCAGTTTCTCCACCTCTGGGGCCAGGTCTCGGCACATCTCAGCAGAGCCCATGGTGCTCAAAGTGCACAAGGCCAGGCCTTGTACTGGCTGAATCCCCTGGCTCAGGTCACTGCAGGGTTTGGGAGGACGGTCAGTCAAACCTCTGAGAAAATCAGTCCTTTTCAATACCCACAACAGGCAGTCCCCTGGGATTTCCAAGGTCCCTACTCTCCCATCTCCCTGATTCCAAGTGATTGCCAGAACCCTCTCACTTCTTGATGCTGTTGGTAATGAGCAGGTGGGCATCGTGCCTCTCATCCAATAGAAGCATGGCCCCCAGGTAGCCCACCCTCTTGTCTGTGAATCTGGAGGAGGCGATCAGTTTCAGGCACTCCATCTATAGTCAAGGGGGCAAACCAGGAAGAGGCAGGGGTGAAACCATAGACACTCACATCCCTGTTCCATCTTCCTCTTTAAAACCAGATTAACCTGTGGGGCATCCTATCTCATCACTCTCCCTTCAACAAGAGGAGAAGCTTAGGAAATTCAGGCGTTAGTGGGTAGGAGGAACTAGGAGTTGAGGAGGATGGGAGAGGAAAGGAGGAGGTGCCTGCCCTAAACGAGGCTGGCCAGAGAATGAAGGGTTCAGGCCAGCTGATGACCAGTAGGGGTAGCAATGGGGAAAGAGGTTTGCAGTGCAGCCTGTGATGACTCTGAAATTGTAGAATTTTAAAAACCAGGGCATAAACAGGTGAGAGAGTCCGTGACTCTGCCCCACTAGCCTTCATCAAGCTCAGGAGGGAGGTATTCCTGGCCAGTACCTGTCCAAAGTGGGCGGGGTAGCCCAACATGTGGACGTAGAGCAGTTTGGCCAGCTGCCGGTGCCTGTGCACTGGGTCCCCATCGCGGAAGGAGGCCCGGATGTGGGCGCACTCCTTTTGGATCACCTCCCGCTCCTGGGCCTGAGTCTTGGCCCCGCGAATCTCTTCGATGAGGTCCTGAAGCTTCAGCGAAGGCGCCACCATTCTGACTGGCAGAGTCCGGGAGTGAAGAAACACTCTCTGGCCGGGCGTGCCTGGGTTTTCGGCCCAGGCGCGTCCTGTGTCAGGACCCTAAGAGCCCAGGTCCCACAGGTACCCTAAAATTGCTCCCGCATTTTACCTTTCCCGAAGTAGGTCTCCAAATTCCGCGACCACCCCATCGCCCGAGAAGCCCACTACGCATGCGTCGACACCCTACCGGCGCCCCTTCCTATTGAGCATGCGCTGGAGCCCCACCTATTTCTCCCGTTTCCTCCCCCTACCTGGTACCCCATCCCTAGCTTAGCCATTGCTTTCTTTCCACGACCCTCCGCTGTTTCTTCCGCGAGCTTCCTCCCCCGATTTCCATCTCAGGCAGCGGCAGCGACAGCCTGCCTACCCCCACGACTCCAGCCTCACCTGGCTTCTGCCTCAACTCCGCTCCTCTGCCCCCCAGCGCTTCCTGGTACGGGGCCGAGCAGGGGTTGGTGATCCGTGCGGTCCTTCCCTCTCCCCGCCTCCACCACGGGACCCCGCCCTCCTGGGCCGACTGCAGAGCCTTCCTGGATCCTCTGACCTCGAGCCTCAGGCTTTAGCGGACAGACAGCATGATAGGCCTGGAGTTCTTCAAGAGGCCTCCTCGCACATCGTCACCACCCGGAGAGCCTCAGTTTGGATTTGAAGCCATCGCACCCCAAAGGAGATGACAATCCCCCCCCTTTTTTGAACTTTTTTATTAATATATTTTTTTTTTTGTTAAATTTCTTTGTATTTTTTTCCTGCAAGACTTGGTGTTGGCGGCACTGTTGTAGTTTAACTTCAATCCCAAATTCCATGAAATAGAAATCAGAAGTAAAGGTTGAGAGGGGAGGAAGGAGGGAGGCAAGCCAAGGAATAAACAGAGTTTGACTAGAAAAAAAGAGGGTATGTGTGGTGGGCATTCCCGGGCAAGGCCATTCCTTGAGGGAGGGGGTTGGCAGGCAGCTTGCCTCTGCCTCATGCAGGGGAGGGAGGAAAGATCCCCTGGGGACCCTACAGTCCCCTCTTCCTAGGGCTTCCTGCTCCCAGGGGAAAAGCTAATACCAGAGAGGGATCAACCACAACCTCAAACAGGGCTCTCCACCCACCTGTCACCCAGGTTTGACTCCCACCTCTGCCCTGCCTGGGAAGCATGTGAGATCAGCTTTCTTTGATCCCCTCCTTCTGTTGTTTTCCCATTTCACAAGATTCTGATGTGAAGGGGGAAGGGACATAACCCATTTTGAGACTACTAAACTTGTCACAGCTTCTGCTTCCTTGTGAGCTCCTGTTATCTTGTCTGGTCCTATCCCCAAGAAGTGCCTCCCCCGACCACAACTCCCAGAGTTGGGGTGTGGGGGCCTTGCTCAAGTGCCTCTAACCCTCTGCAGTAGAAATGTCTTCTTCAGGCCCCTTAGGAATTTAATCAAAGGCCACAAGTGAGTCCAGACCAACCAAATAAACTATTGTGGGGGAGACAGAAGGGTGGGAGAAGGCAGTGGCAAAGTCTGGGCGGGGTGGACTTGACTGCATTGGATATTCTCTGTTCCTTTACACGTTGCTCTTGGCATGGCATGCCACCAGAGGGGGCTGGAGGAGGGGCTGGCCGATGAGGAGAAAAAGAGGGAAATGGTAGGGAGTTATTCTACTTTTCACTTCCCTTCTCTCCCTCAGGGAAGGATGGAATTGGGCAGGAACCCAGCTCAGTGCTTGGAGGTGAGCTAATAGCCTCCAAGATTAGAGGTGGAGGATGCACCTCCTGCAGCTTTTTCACTAGGCCTCAGAGGGACAGCAGGCCCCTCAGGCTAGGGAGCCACAGCAGCGCAGCCAGTCCCTTGCCCGGCATTCAATCACTCCTTCTTCATTTTCTTCCTCCTCCTTTCCATTCAGCTTCCAGGAGTCTCCTTAGGACACCAAACCCCCACCCGCATCGAAGTTGAGGTCTAAAGAAAAGGTGGGAGGGCGTGGGGCAATGGTCTGACTTAGATTTGTGTGTCTCAGAGAAGACAGCAACTCTGAGAGAGAAAAGCCCTTCATATGTAAACAATCTAGAGAAAGAAGGGGTTGGAATGGGGAAGGGAGTGAGGAACACAGAGACAGATCCAGAAGAAATGAGATAATCTGAAAGAAGAGAGGGAAAGAGAAAGCGAGAGAAAAAAAACAAAGGAGCACAGAAAAGAAAGGAAGAAGATAAAGAAAGATAGGAAAAACAGCCAGGAAGAGGAGAAGAGAAAAAAGGCAGGTCAAAGGGGTGAAGAGGCACGCAACCAAAGCCAGAACCAGGCCAGGAAGTAGCCTCAGGTGAGGAGCTGAGAGAACAGGAACGCCAGGCTGAGGTCCAGGAGGGCCACGGCTCCCACCACCAGGGGGTTGGCAGCTCCCTAGAGAGACAGAGGGGGAAGCAGACTCAGTCCCCAAGGACAGTGCCCACCTTCCTGCCCTGGCTGAGGTGGCAGAGCTGAAGGGTCTCAGGTACCTCCCTGCAGAGCCTGGAGCAGGGGGATCGCCAACATTTGTTTTGGATTGCAAAACCCTGTCTTCTCCCAGGCAGGGCCCCACCTTTCCTCTGGCACCTTCAATACAGGGACAGCCCTTCCACCTCCTCCCTCTAGTCCCCTCCCATCAGCATATCATGTGTCCCAGGCAGGAGGTGCCTGGCCTTAGTAGCAGACATTGGCAGCAGCAGCCAGTACTGCAGCAACGCAGAGGGATGAAGGGGTGAGGATGTGGTTGCTAGGAAACAGAAGGCCTAGAGTCCAATCAGAGTAGAGGGTTCTAGGGACACTCCACCTCTCCCGGTTTTCTGCCTTCTTCCCTATTTCAACTTCTTCCCAGGAGAGGGAGGGAGAGTCAGGGTAGGGAGGGAACAATCTTTTCCTTTTTTATTTCTGGGCACCAAAGAGAGAAAGTGCGGAGGTGGGGGTGGGGGTGGAGTAGGAAACTCAGAGCTGGAAATGATATGGAAGGAGAACGGGGGAAAAATATTCTGGCTCTCCCATTGATTATTAGTTTATAACCCTGGGCAAGTTACTCTAAGTGCTCTGGGCCTCAGTTCCCCCATCTGTCAAATGAGGGAGTAGGCTTGTAGGCGTGTAAGGTTCCTTCCAGCTCGAGCACCCTCTATTTTTTTGAGGTGGGATGTGGTCCAAGACTGGCCAGGCAGAGGAAGCCGAGTGGAGATAAAAAGCCCCCTGGCGATCAGACAGGTCTGGAAAGGGTGGGAGGCAAGGCTTTGGGAGAAGAGGACACACAGCAGGGACAGAGGATCTCACCGGCTGGGCAGGCCTCTCGGTTGCAGCAGGCTCCCCGAGTTCTTCTGTCAGGCACCCAGCATCAGGACCCCTCGAGGACGAGCCCCTCAGGACCAGCATAGCGATGGGCTCAGGCTCCGTGCCTGCTGGGGCCCTCAGCAGGGGCAGGGGCTCTTCATCCTCCCCCTCCTCCTCTCGAAGACTTCCTGAACTGTCGCTGCAGCCTCCAAGGAGTGGGGAACCATCTCTGGGCCCTGGCCCTTGCATCCCAGCCTCATCCTCAGCCTCATAGCCAGCTAGTTCCTCTGCCTGTGCGCCTGGCCCCCCCCACTCCTCAGGCCAAGCTTTGGGGCTGGAGAAGGGACCCTGGTCCCCTCCAGGAGGCAGTGGGCTCCGGCAGGCAGGGGGTCGCCAGGGTTGGCGGGAGGAGGCAGGACTGCTGGGCAGTTCAGGGGATCCCTCTGAGGGAGTCAGTCCGTTCTCATACACCCCAGGGCTGTCCTCATCCAGGGGCTCCGTGTCGGAACCTTCTGAGTCCTGCCTGGGTCTGCGGCCTGGGTAGGGATAGCTGAGAATCAGAGGGGCCTAACTGGCCTTGGGCTGGAGTGGCTGCAGCTTTATTCCTGACTGGGCACTTCCCAGGACTTTGGAATTCCCAGGCTCATAGCCTGTCACTGCCAGACTCCAAACCCCCCATTAACCTATTGCATACATTCCCAAGTCCCACTCCCCAGACTACCAGGTCTGGCCCCCACCCTGTGTTCCTTGCACCCTCATTCCTTGTTTTTTCCCATCCCCGGTTCCCTTGCAGGGCTTCTCATCTGTTTCCCCACACCTGAGTCTCTCTAGCTTCCTAGGGGCCTCACTCCCCTCCCCCCAGCTCCCATGCCTCACCTGGGGCCTCTAGCATGGGCTGCAGGTCCTGGGCTATCAGTTTGGCCATTCGAGCTGCCTCCACAGCCTTCTCAGCGACACTGCTGGCTGCCACTGCCTTTAGGAGGGCGTCTGCTGCCCTGTTGGATCCAGAGACAGGGACTTAGCAGACCTTCCCCCACTTCAAATTAGCCCCTGCTCAGATGCTCCAGCCCCCTAGCCCCATCCCCTCTATATCATATCCTCCTCTCTTCTGGAGTCTTCACCCTTCCCCACACTCTGCCAGCTGCTTCCCTTCCTGGCAGGCCAGGGCAGCTCCCATTCGGTTTCCTCCCCCTGACCTGGGCTGCATTTGCCATCATCACACCCTCCTGCTCCTCTCACAACCTTCTACTGCTACGTCCTGTAGTAACACTTCTTCCAGTTGCAAGGGCCAGGACCTCCTGGAACTCTGTCATTCCATTCCTGTCCTGCCTCCCTCCCAGTGACAGTTGAGACCTCACTCTTTTAGCACATCCCCTGCAGTCCTGCTTGGTGCTTACGAGCTATACCTACCACCTTCTTTGCAGTTAGCACCTCCTCTTGTTACTAACCCCTCTCACCCCCTGGAGTCACAGGCCTCTCTGTGGGGTCCAGCGCAGGGTCCTGTACTTTGATCCTCCCTTCCAAGCAGCTTTGTCCCTGCCCCGTTCCCTTGTTCAGAGCCACTGTCTCCCTCATGTTAACAGTCTCTACCTCCCTTTCCCTTTCTACCATCTCTTTTCCTTATTATTAATCCTATCTCTACCAGTGCAGATTTCCTAGCATGATAATTTCCTATCTTGCGTTCCTTCGGCCTCTTCTGTTATCACATTGTTCTTCACCCCGTCACTGCTACCACCCCACTGCCCCCGCTCATGCTTTTCTGAGCTCTGGAACTGGAGTAAGAGTGGGTCTCGCCTTTCAGTAATGATCCTGTCCCCTCTCCCTACTAATATGCATGCTTTCTCACCATTGCGACTACACTTCTGGCTAAACCCTTAGTCTCCCTTCCACACCCCCTCCCACTTTCCCTGCTCCTTAGGTGCAGGCAGTCTGGGAGTCTGATCAGTCTTTCCCCACTGTTGTTTCTCAGTTCTCCCTCTGATGTCAGATGCTTCATCAGTTTTCTCTTCCCTTTCACCCTCTGCTGTTAATCATAGATGCCTTGTCCTTAAATGAGTTCTGTAATTCCGAGGGTAGGACACAAAGGAGCTGAGAAAGAGTCAGTCAGATGAGCTTGCCGTGGGCTTGAATGGATCACACCCCATGACTTCCTCTGGTCACAGGCCTGTTCTCTCTGGCTTAGGAAGGCAGTCTGGTATGGGGGTGGGGAAGAGGATGGTGATATCTACTGTGCACATTCTTAGTCCATAGCCTCTTATTTATGTTCTTTGGGAGCTATGATTAGTCCCTTCTCCTTAAACCTGGTGGGTCAAAGATCTTTAGAGCCTGTTGGGAGGGATCTCAGATAACGTGGTTCTTCTGTCTTAGAGACTTTCTGACTCTATATGACTAGCCCTGTCCTGAAACTGAGCTGGTCTCAGGGTGCACAGCAGGCACATGTGCAGTCTCCTGCCTCTGGCCTTTCAGTAGGGCAAAGTCAAGGAGAAGGTGGACAGGGCTGTCAAGGGCACCTGTTGAGCCATGAGCATGAGGATCATGGTCTTGGGTTGTATTGAGTTATTTTGGTGGCCTGAAACTGGTGCACTGATGAGGCCTGTTTTTGTATATGAAGAGTATGGATGATCAAGTCCTATTCAGTAGACTTAGTCTGTGCTCAGGCCTCAGACTCATGCCAGGGTCAGGCTACCTGGCAGAGGCACCTGCTGCTGAGGCTCTGCTGTTTCCATGGCAGCTGGCAGCCAATCAGGATTGCCAGGCCTGTTGCTGGGGAGACCAACCAACCTCCTCCCACTGCCTGATCCTCTAGTTACTGAGATCAGTTTTTCCTGCACATGTCTCCACCCTATCTAGCCTAAAATGTTCCCTGGTGCTCTGCCCTCCCCCTTCCCTGGCTTAAGGCCCTGGGCTCTAACATCCAGACTCCCAGACAGATCTATAGATGCACATTCTCTGACTCAAACGTCTACTCTGCATTTGGCATGTTTATATTCTTTCTTTCTCTCTCTCTCTCTCTCTCACACACACACATACACACACACTCACTCACTGTGTCACCCATTATACAAACTCATTTAAGCATATCTGGACATATCCTGATCTCTGATCTCTAAAGAAGTCTCAAATTTAAATGAAATCCCCCACCCCTTTAAAAGAAAATCCAATATGTGAATATTCAAATATGTGAGTTGTATAAATAAGGGGTCTATGAATCTCATTACAAGTGGATTTTTGGCTTCTTTTAGATTTTTTTTTTTTTTTAGACTGGCTTTCGCTCTTGTCACCCAGGCTGGAGTGCAGTGGCGTGATCTCGGCTCACTGCAACCTCCGCCTCCCAGGTTCAAGTGATTCTCCTGCCTCAGCCTCCCGAGTAGCTGGGATTACAGGCACCTGCTACCACACTGAGCTAATTTTTGTATTTTTAGTAGAGACAGGGTTTCACCATGTTGGCCAGGCTGGTCTCAAACTCCTGACCTCAGATGATCCACCTGCCTTGGCCTCCCAAAGCACTGGGATTACAGGCGTGAGCCACCGTGCCTGGCCTTCTTTCAGATCTCTGCTATCTAATTCAGTAATTACTAACCATTTGTGGCTATTAAGCATTTGACATGTGTCTAGTCTGAATGGAAATGATGTGATTTAAATGTAAAATTTAAGGGGCAGTCCCATGCTGCACACCTTGCTGCTCACCTCGCTGCGCAGGGAGCCTTGCTTGCTGCCCAGGGAGTTGCAGATTTCAAAGACTTAGTTCAAAAAGAATTTGTAAAATATCTTAATAATTTTACACTGGTTACCAGTTGAAATGATAATATTTGGATATATTGGTTTAAATAAAAATATTATTAAAATTCATCTCACCTGCTTCTTTTTATTTTCTATTCCTTTGTTTGTATGTTTTTTTATTTTTTAGAGACAGGATCTTGCTATGTTGCCCAGGCTGGTCTTGATGGGCTCAAGTGATCCTCTTGCCTCTCAAGTAGCTGGGTCTACAGGTGTGTGCCACAATGTCTGACTTCTTTTTATTTTTTAATGTGGTTACTAGGAGATTTAAAACTACCTATTTGGCTTATATTCCTGCTAGACAGCACTGCTTTAGATAGCAAGGTTCCTGATGCAAGGAAATGTAATTTGATTTACATAAAAGTTTGATTTACAGGGAAGCCTCTTCCCTTCAAACCTCCTATCAGTTGGGTAAAAGAAGGCAGAGGGGGCAAAACTGGGAGAGACTATGTTTTCAGATGGATAAGTCAGCAGTACAAATTCCCAAAGGCCCAAGGCTGAAATGGTGTCAGGCTGGGATGTGGTTAGGAAGGGACAGTCCCTCTTCCACCCAGGGCTGATGCTCCCAGCCTGAGGCCTGAAGACTGGATCAGCTGCAAGAGGAGGAAGACTAGGGACATGTTTTGAGTTCCAAGAGATTTCTGGGCCTGCACAAAACAGGTTCCTTGCTACTCCCACACACAACAATGGATTCCATAGACACGTCTCCACACAAAAGACACCGAGACACATTTACAGTCTTACACCACCTCCCTCAAATACCCAGCTACCCACAGTTACACCCACATCCACCTGTAGCCTCGGATATAAACACTGAGAATGCCCAGGGCTACAACTGCCTGGCCTTAGGCTTGCTATTCCCCACCAAGCCCTAGGCCTTAGGCCTTGGTCCTCCCTTAGGCACACCCCCCTTCCCGGTCCCCAGCGCACCCCCTCCTCTTAGTCCAGCTTTGCCCTCTGAACTGGACGCCCACCTGGCAGCGGCGACCTCCTGGCGCTGACGGGCAGCGCTCACGGCTCGACGGGCGCCCTCGACAGCCCTGTCCACCTTCTCCTTAACTTTGCCCCGCCGAAGGGCCAGAGGCAGGAGGCTGCGGACGCGCCCTCCGTGCACCAGCCGGTTGCGCTTGTACTTGCCCTCCTCGCGGGAGCCGTCGGGGCGGGTGGTGCGTCCGTAGCCGTGCCGCCGGTTGCCCAGCCACTCGCCCTCGTAGCGCAGCCCGTTGGAGCGCTGGCTCACGCCGAAGCCGCTGCGCCGGTCTGCGCGCCACTCGCCCGCGTACACTTCTGTGGCCGAGCCCTCGATGAGGGCGGGCGGTGCTGCGGCCGGGGGCCCGCTGGCCTCCGAGCCGGGCGGTCCGGTGCTGCCCACCTCGCTGCTCACCTCGCTGCGCAGGGAGCCTCGCTTGCTGCCCAGGGAGCTGCGACGTCCGCCCGCTCGGAGGCCGCTGAGCAGCAGCGAGCGACGAAAGAATCCGCCGGTCGCCGGAGTGCGCTTTCGGGAGGACGCGCCGTCGGCGTCCCCGGGCCCGGCCAGCACGAAGCCGCCCCGGGAGCCCGAGGCGGGGCTGCCTCCCTCGTCGCCCGGCAGGGGCAGGGGTGGGGGTGGCGTCGGGGGGTCGCTGTGGCCGGAATCCAGGGAGGTGCGGCGGGGTGAGCGCAGCAGCGCCGCCTGATGGTAGGGCACACTCTGGCGCACCCCGTAGCCGTGGCGCTTCCCGGCCTGCCACTGGCCCTGGTAGGTGCCTGCGGGCGGTGGAGGGGTGGGAGAAAGAGTCAGGCCGTGCCGCTGGGCTCCTTGCGCCCCAAGTCCCAAGCCCCCCTGGAAGCCCAAGCGTCAGGCGGGAGAGGTGGAGGCGGTTAGTGTGGAGGTCGGGGAAGGGCACTGGGAGCCGGGGACAGGCCAGGCTGGGCGGGAAAGTGTGGAAGAGCAGAATGAAGACGGGCAGGTAGCAGGAGCCCTACGTAGATTTTGGCAGTGCGGGTAGACAGGGGAAACGGGGAGGGCCCGGCAGGCGTGCGAAGGACAGGCCGGTGGGGGCGTTTAGATAGGCAAACAGGACTCTGAGTGGCACGCAGAGAGCAGAGGTGTTGGGGACAGGCAGGTAGAGAGGGAGGTGTGAGGACAGGCAGACAGGGAAGGGGTGAGGGAGAAGCGAGCAGGAGACAGACAATTAAGGAAAGCATAATCATCGTGGGAGAAAGCAGAAATTGGGGCTGGAGGTCACATCGATGTGGGGCGGGGGACAGATGGATGGGCGCAGGTGCGCAAATGGAGGGCGAAGGCGCAAGGCTAGGGAAGGCGCACGCGGACGAGCAGACAGACACTAGTGGGCCGGGTCCCGCACCTCCGTCGGAGTAGGTCTCGGTGCCGTAGCCGTCCTGGAAACCGTCCTTCCAGAGCCCGGCGTAGCGCAGGCCGGACACGCTTTCCCACACGCCGCTGCGCCCCTTCAGCCCGCCCAGCCACTCGCCGCGGTACGTCCAGCGGCTCTTGCGCTCCACGCCCAGCCCTTCGCGCTTGCCTTGCTGCCAGTGGCCCTGGTAGCTGTGTCCACCGGGCCCCGTGAAGACGCCCAGTGACTCGAAGCCGTGTGCCCAGCAGCCGCTGTACTCGCCCTGGGCGCCGGGGCCCGTGCACACGCCGTAGCCATGTGCCCGCCCCGCCTCCCAGCCCCCCACGTAGCAGCCCCCGTCGTCAAAGTCGAACTTGCCCCCGGGGGACATGCATGTAGTTGGCGCGGCCTCAGCCCCCCGGCGGCTCAGCGCATCCTGGGGCTGGAGAGCCGGCTGGGGGCCTTGGAGCCGGGCGAGGTCTGGGGGCGGGGGCAGTTAGACCGGGGCCGGGCGGGGGGGCCCCAGCGAGGGCAGGCAGGGCCGGACCCTCATCCTGAGTGGCTGCGGAGAAAGAGGGAGGGGGGCAAGTGGCGAGAGAGGCCCCTCCTCTTTGCCCGCCGCTCCCTGGCCCGGTGGCTCGGGGCATCAGCACCGCCCCCCAATCCACCCCCCTCCTTCGGCAGCATTTTCCAGCAGCTCCCAAGCTTGGGGGGCATGTGGGCTTCCCCCATTTCTGTTTTTGTGGAGCGGGCCCCTCCCAGGACTTGGGGCCCCAACCCCAAGCAGGAGTCCCAATTCTCCAACCTAGAACCCCGAAGTGTCGAGTGTGGATGGCAGTTTGGGGGTCCTGAGAGGGGGCTGGGCAGAATCGTAGGGCACCCGTTTCCCTGGCTGCTGTCAGGACCCCTCTGTCCCGGTTCTTCGGCGTCTCTGGCAAAGGGATGGGGGTGGGGGTAGAATATGTAGCGGGGAGATCGGACCAAGGTGGGCAGACGGTTTTTCGGGGGCAATGGATGGGGCCCAGGGGAGGCTCTGCAGGGGAAAGGCCAGGGTGGGGACGGGCAGAGAGGCAGAAGGGAGGGGGCAGGCTACTCACCATGTGGGCTGGGGCTCAGGCTGCCTCCCCGGCACAGCATCCATGGCAGGATACCTCCACTCCCACCTCGCCCGGACAAGCCAAGCCCCCTCCCCTTCCGGAGAGACTGCTCCAACCCAGAGAGGAAAGGTGGGGGAGTCCGGAGAGTCCCCTCTCTCCCCGCTGGAGGAGCAGGCTGGGTGGGGGGGGCGAGGTAGTGGCAGGGGTGGGGGAAGATGAGAATAGTGTAGGGGAAAAAATCTGCCTTGGATGGAGATAGGGAAGAAGAGCTGGGAGCTGGATGCAAAGGGGGAGGGGGCTATCAAGAGGGGGTGTTTTTATTATTTTTTTCTTCTTATGGTTGGGAGAGGAAAAATAAATCAAAATTCCGATTCCATCCCAGCACAAATCAATGTTTGCTCCATCCCAGCATCACGGGGGAGGCTGGGCCAGGCAGATTTAAAGGGGCAGGGAGAAAAGAAAAGAGAAGAGGGTGGGTAGAGGAGGATATGGTGAAGAAGAGATAGAGGCAGTGATGCGGGTGGTGGTGGGGTCCCCAAGCAGAAAAGGATGGGTGTCCGCTAACCCTTCGGTGAGGGAGGAGGCAGGCAGAGAGGAGAAGGAGATGCACTGAGACCCCCAGGGAGGAGAGAAATCCTGGCATGCGGGCTAGGAGTGGGGCGAGGCGGAGGGGAGGGAAGAGGAGCGAGGGGGAGGAGACTGAGTTGAAGATGGGGAGGCAGGGGGAGGCCGAAGCCGGGCGGGGGAGGAGAGATGCTGGCGAGGCTGAGAGAGGGTGAGAAGAATACAAAGAAAGAGGTGCAGGGGTGAGCACTAAGGAGGGGGGAGATGCAGCCTGAGAGGGAGGAAGGCGGGGAGACCCATTCGGGGGCTGGAGAGGGATGACAAGGAGGAGAGAAGCAGGGGAGGAGGGAAGAAGGGGGAAAGAAATAGATATGGAGACTGAGAGAGAGAAATAAGGCTCGTGAAGGGAGGGAGAAAGCTCTGCAGAGGGAAGGGCAGGCGTGGGTATAGAGATCCAGGCAGGAAGAGCCCAAATAGAGGCAGGAGGGCCGGAAGTGGTGTTTGTGGGGCCCTAGGGAGAAAGATGAACCTGCCAGCTGCTTGGACTGAAGCCAGAAAGCTTTGGGGCATGGATGCAGGTGTCCACTGAGTCCACTATCTTCCGGAAGAAACCACTGGAGGGGGACCAGGAGGCTCACGCTCTTGCACTTTCTGAAGAAGGCTGAAATGGGACCTTGCTAGGAACGCGGGCCCCATCGATGCTTCTCCAGGCCTCCCCATCCTCCATCCCCACCACCAATTTCTCCCTGGGTTGTCTCTCTGAAGGGGAAGAGGGTTTATTGCTTTTGAATGGGGAGGAGGGCATCACGCTTGGTGATGGCATGAAGATCCCAGGGCTTTAGAATCTTTTCTTTTGCAAACCTTGAGGCAAAGACACATAGACATGTTTGGGAGGTCCCTTATTGTGGCAAGGCCGCCTCCAGCCCACCACCCCTCTGTCCTGTCCTCTCACCAGAGGGCTAGCACATCCTGACCTTGCCATTTACAGACAGAAGTAGGCACACACTGTCTTCCCTCTCCCCTTAGTTTACTTAGACTCTGCATCTAGTTCTTTCCCTGCCTCTAAGCCTTTAGGAAGGAGGATACTGTGTCCAATTACATGCAACAGTACATAGTCAAATGCACTCAATTGCCCCTATTTTCATACACAGCTTGGTCCACCACTCCTCCTCCACTGCATCCCCATTTTACAGAGAAGAGAACTAAGGCCCAGAGGGGAAGTCATTCACCAGAGGTCATACAACAGAACTGGCAGAGCTAGGAGTAGAACACTAGACTTCAGACCATTTAAGCCTGGTAATTCCTGCCAGGATTCCATGAACTTGGGGACCCTCCCTTAGACTCAGGGCCTCCATTTTGAGTACTTTGGTAAAATAAACAGCATGAGGTTTGGAATAAATAGGGATTTCCCTTGCATCATGTCTTTCCACAATTTATGAGGTTGGAGAAATGTAAATTTTAAGCCTCCAGGAAAGGAACCACGTCTTCTAAGTGCTTAGCATACAACAGGTCAGCTGTGGGTCCACTTGGGGCATGATTGTTGATGGAGAGTTTATTCATTTATTCATTCACTCATTCCTCTATTTATCAAGTATCTACATAGTTTACTGAGTACCACCCACATAGCCAAGTGCTAGAGACACAGTGGTGAACACTGTGGGGCCTGCCCTCATGAAGTTTACTATCTAGTAGTGAAGACAGACAACCAACAAGAAATTCTAGTGTGGTTAGTACCACAAGTTTGTGGGGTAGGAATAGGGAATAGAGATGGAATTCACCTGAGGCTGGTGCCCTAGAGAAAGAGGCATTTAAGATGAATCCAGAAGGGAGTTCTGGGGCAGGCCAAGCTATGTTGCTCACCCCTAGATATTCAGCCTACAGTGTCAGCCTTTCCTTCTCCACACAGTGCCTTGTCCCACTCCACCCCTAAAATTCCCCTTTTCTCCAAGAGAAAGGGAAAACAAGAAAAGAAAAACCAATGTATGGTCCTGGAACACCCACGCCTTGTTTCTTAGGGAGAAGAGGTGACAGGGGTAAGTGGAAGTTGGAATGTGATGCCTTGTTGGACGCTATACTGTCTTCTGAGCTGCAAATTAAGTGTAGGGTCCAATAAAGTCCTGAAGAAATCTCTGACAGAAGTGCCCCAGAACATGTGGGATGCACAGTCCCAGCGCAGCCCCCATGTCTACCTGAGTGAGTTAGCCTTCCAGCCCCTTTCTGTTCTTTCCCTACAGGCTCTACAACTCCCTCTTTCAGAGCAGGGGCACTTTTTTTTTTCTCCAGAGAGTGCACTGGTTTGTTTTGCCACAATTTACCAACATTCAGGTGTCAGAGAAAAGGGAAGTAACGTTCAACGGAGCGGCTCTGTGCTTGGAGCCAGGTACTGTGCTTGGCATGCCATCTGTATGACCTCATTCCATCCTCACAGCAAAACTGTCCCTGTGAGCGGTCCAGGCTGGAGGCCTGGAGCTAGGTTTCCAAAGATGGTCAGACCTATGTCTGAATCCTAACTCTATCTGCCACCTACTAGTTGGGTGAATCTGAGCATATTACCTAACTTTTCTGAGCTGCAGTTAGTTTATCTCTAAAATAGGAATATCACAATCTACTCCATGCCTTATTTTGAGGATCGAAATGATCATGTATGAAGTGTAAGTATGCATAATATGTATAAAAATATAAGGAGGGAAAGGCCGGGCGCCGTGGCTCACGCCTGTAATCCCAGCACTTTGGGAAGCTGAGGCGGGTGGATCACGAGGTCAGGAGATCGAGACCACAGTGAAACCCTGTCTCTACTGAAAATACAAAAAATTAGCTGGGCGCGGTAGCCAGTGCCTGTAGTCCGAGCTACTCCAGTGAACCTGGGAGGCGGAGCTTGCAGTGAACTGAGATCGCACCACTGCACTCCAGCCTGGGTGACAGAGCGAGACTCCGTCTCAAAAAAAAAATAAAAATAAAAAAAATAAATAAATAAAAGGAGGGAAAACCACCTGGCATAGTGTCCAGCACATAGTAAATGCCCAGTAAATAATGGCTTGAAAATTAGATTGGCATTATGCCAGTTTTATAGGTGAGAACTCGGGGACCCAGCAGTTCCTTAATTTGCTTCATGTTGCCCAGCTAATATATGGCAGCCCTTGGAGCTTGATATATATCAGACTCCCAAGTTAGTATGCTTTAACAAATGCAATTTTGGGGGTCTTGTTTATAAAAGTAAAACATGCTCATTGTAGAACAGGAAAATACAGCACAATATCAAGAATAAAAATTAAAACCACCTATAGTCTCACTGTATAACAGTTTAGTATATTTTTATATAGTCTTCTATGTACTTTTAACCTAATTAATTAAATGGTGCATATACAATTTTGTATCCTACTTATTCACTTAGTTTTCATTGTAAGCATTTTTTTATTATTACACTTTAAGTTCTGGTATACATGTGCAGAATGTGCAGGTTTGTTACATAGGTATACATGTGCCATGGTGGTTTGCTGCACCCATCAACCTGTCACCTACATTAAATATTTCTCCTAATGCTATCCCTCCCCTAGTACCCCCACCCCCCGACAGGCCACAGTGTGTGATGTTCCCCTCCCTGTGTCCATGTGTTCTCCTTGTTCAACTCCCACTTATGAATGAGAACATGCAGTGTTTGGTTTTCTGTTCTTGTGATAGTTTGCTGAGAATGATGGTTTCCAGCTTCATCTGTGTCCCTGCAAAGGACATGAACTCATCTTTTTTATGGCTACATAGTATTCCACGGTGTATATGTGCCACATTTTCTTTATCCATTCTATCATTGATGGACATTTGGGTTGGTTCCAAGTCTTTGCTATTGTGAATAGTGCCACAATAAACATACGTGTGCATGTGTCTTTATAGTAGAATAATTTATAACCCTTTGGGTATATACCCAGTAATAGGATGACTGGGTCAAATGGTATTTCTGGTTCTAGATCTTTGAGGAATGGCCACACTGTTTTCCACAATGTTTGAACTAATTTACACTCCCACCAATAGTGTAAAAGCATTCCTATTTCTCCACATCCTCTCCAGCATCTGATGTTTCGTGACTTTTTTCTTTTTTTTTTTTTTTCTTTTTGAGACGGAGTCTCGCTGTCACCCAGGCCGGAGTGCTGTGGCGTGATGTCGGCTCACTGCAAGCTCCGTCTCCCAGGTTCACGCCATTCTCCTGCCTCAGCCTCCCGAGTAGCTGGGACTACAGGCAGCTGCCACTACGCCCGACTAATTTTTTTTTGTATTTTTAGTAGAGACAGGATTTCACTGTTTTAGCTAGGATGGCCTCGATCGCCTGACCTCATGATCAGCCTGCCTTGGCCTCCCAAAATGCTGGGATTACAGGCGTAAGCCACCGCGCCCAGCTGTTGTTTCCTGACTTTTTTTTTTTTTTTTGAGACACAGTCTCGCTCTGTCACCCAGGGTGGAGTGCAGTGGCATGATCTTGGCTCACTGCAACCTCTGCCTCCGGGATTCAGGCAATTCTCCTGCCTCAGGCTCTCAAGTAGCTGGGACAACAGGCGCCTGCCACCATGCCCAGCTAATTTTTTTTTTTTTTTTTTTTTTTTTTTTTTTTTTTTGAGACGGAGTCTCGCTCTGTCGCCCAGGCTGGAGTGCAGTGGCCGGATCTCAGTTCACTGCAAGCTCTGCCTCCTGGGTTTGCGCCATTCTCCTGCCTCAGCCTCCCGAGTAGCTGGGACTACAGGCGCCCGCCACCTCGCCCGGCTATTTTTTTGTATTTTTTAGTAGAGACGGGGTTTCACTGTGTTAGCCAGGATGGTCTCGATCTCCTGACCTCGTGATCCGCCCGTCTCGGCCTCCCAAAGTGCTGGGATTACAGGCTTGAGCCACCGCGCCCGGCCTAATTTTTGTATTTTTAGTGGACACGGAGTTTCACCATATTGGCCAGGCTGGTCTTGAACTCCTGAGCTTGTGATCCGCCTGCCTTGGCCTCCCAAAGTGCTGGGATTACAGGCGTGAGCCACAGTGCCCAGCTTGTTTCCTGACTTTTTTTTTTTTTTTTTTTTTTTGAGACTGAGTCTGGCTCTGTCGCCCAGGCTGGAGTGCAGTGGCCGGATCTCAGCTCACTGCAAGCTCCGCCTCCCGGGTTTACTCCATTCTCCTGCCTCAGCCTCCGGAGTAGCTGGGACCACAGGCGCCCGCCACCTCGCCCGGCTAGTTTTTTGTATTTTTTTAGTAGAGACGGGGTTTCACCGTGTTAGCCAGGATGGTCTCGATTTCCTGACCTTGTGATCCGCCCGTCTCAGCCTCCCAAAGTGCTGGGATTACAGGCTTGAGCCACCGCGCCCGGCTTGTTTCCTGACTTTTAATGATTGCCCTTCTAATTGGCGTGAGATGGTATCTCACTGTAGTTTTGATTTGCATTTCTCTAATGACCAGTGATAATGAGCATTTTTAAATATGTTTGTTGGCTGCATAAATGTCTTTTTTTGAGAAGTGCCTACACATATAATTTTCCCACTTTTTGATGGGGTTTTTTTCCTTGTAAATTTGTTTAAGTTCTTTGTTGATTCTGGATATTAGCCCTTTGTTGGATGGATAGATTGCAAAAATTTTGTAGACTGCCTGTTCTGTAGGTTGCCTGTTCTGTAGGTTGCCTGTTCACTCTGATGATAGTTCCTTTTGCTGTGCAGAAGCTCTTTAGTTTTTTAATTAGATTCCATTTGTCAATTTTGGCTTTTGTTGCCATCGCTTTTGGTGTTTTAGACATGAAGTCTTTGCCCATGCCTATGTCCTGAATGGTAGTGCCCATGTTTTCTTCTAGGATTTTTATGGCTTTAGATCTTACATTTAAGTTTTTAATCCATCTTGAGCTGATGTTTGTGTAAGGTGTAAAGAAGGGGTCCAGTTTCAGTTTTCTGCATATGGCTCGCCAGTTTTTCCAACACCATTGATTAAATAGGGAAACTTTTCCCCATTGCTTGTTTGTGTCAGGTTTGTCAAAGATCAGATGGTTGTAGATGTGTGTGTTGTTTCTGAGGCCTCTATTCTGTTCCATTGGCCTATATATCTGTTTTGGTACCAGTACCATGCTGTTTTGGTTACTATAGGCTTGTAGTATAGTTTGAAGTCAGGTAGCGTGATGCCTCCAACTTTGTTCTTTTTGCTTAGGATTGTCTTGGCTATGTGGGCTTTCTTTTGGTTCCATGTGAAGTTTTAAGTAGTTTTTTCCAATTTTGTGAAGAAAGTCAATGGTAGCTTGATGGGGATAGCATTGAATGTATAAATTACTTTGGGCAGTATGGCCATTTTCATGATATTGATTCTTCCTATCCATGAGCATGGAATGTTTTTGCATTTGTTTGTATCCTCTCTTATTTCCTTGAGCAGTGGTTTGTAGTTCTCCTTGAAGAGGTCCTTCACATCCCTTATAAGTTGGATTCCTAGGTATTTTATTCTCTTTGTAGCAATTGTGAATGGGAGTTCACTCATGATTTGGCTCTCTGTTTGTCCGTTATTGGTGTATAGGAATGCTTGTGATTTTTGCACATTGATTTTGTATCCTGAGACTTTGCTGAAGTTGCTTATCAGCCTAAGGAGATTTTGGGCTGAAAGGATTTTTTTTTTTTTTTTTTTTTTTTTTTTTCCTGAGATGAAATCTCACTCTGTCTCCCAGGTTGGAGTGGTGCAGTGGCGTGATCTCGGCTCACTGCACCCTTCCCCTCCCAGGTTCAAGCAATTCTCCTGCCCAGCCTCTTCAGTAGGAGGGATTACAGGCTCCCGCTGCCACGCCTGGCTAATCTTTTTTTTTTTTTTTCTTTTTTTGAGACAGAGTCTCACTCTTGTCACCCAGGCAGGAGTGCAATGGTGGGATCTCAGCTCACTGCAACCTCCACCTCCCCAGGTTCAAGCGATTCTCCTGTCTCAGCCTTCCGAATAGCTGCGATTACAGGTGCGCACCACCAAGCCTGACTAATTTTGTATTTTTAGTAGAGATGGGGCTTCACCATGTTGTTCAGGCTGCTCTCGGACTCCTGACCTCAGGTGATCCACCTGCCTCGGCCTCCAAAAGTGGTGGGATTACAGGTGTGAACCACTGTACCCAGCCTAATTTTTGTATTTTTAGTAGAGACGGAGTTTCGCCATGTTGACCAGGCTGGTCTCAAACTCCTGACCTCAAGTGATCTGCCCACCTCAGCCTCCCAAAGTGCCGGGATTACAGGTGTGAGCCAGGCACATTGTAAGCATTTTCCATGTCATTAAAACATCCTTGATTTTTAAATGGCTATATAATATTCCAATGTTTGGATGCACAATAATTTATTTATTTTAGCATAGCACTTTTACACTGTTTGTATTTTTTTCTGTTAAAAATTAACAAGTGACCAGGCGTGGTGGCTCACGCCTGTAATCCCAGCACTTTGGGAGGCCAAGGCAGGTGGATCATCAGAGGTCGGGAGTTCAAGACCAGCTTGACCAGCATGGAGAAACCCTGTCTCTACTAAAAAAAATATAAAATTAGCTGGGAGTGGTGGCACATACCTGTAGTCTCAGCTACTTAGGAGGCTGAGGCAGGAGAATCACTTGAATCTGGGAGGTGGAGGTTGCAGTGAGCAAAGATTGCGCCACTGACTCCAGCCTGGGCAACGAGAGCAAAACTCTGTTTAAAAAAAAAAAGAAAAAAAATTAACATGTTCATATACAAATCTTTGTGTCTCTGACGCTTTTTTTCTTTCTTTCATTCATTCATTCTTTCTTTCTTTCTTTTCTTTCTTTCTTTCTTTTTTTTTTTTTGAGGGATCTCACTCTGTCACCCAGGCTGGAGTACAGGGGCATGATTATATTTCACTACAGCCTCAGCCTCCCAAGATCAAGTAGCTGGGACCACAGGTGCACACCACGATGCCTGGCTAATTTTTTTTTTTTTTTTTTTTTGTAGAGACAGGGTTTTGCCACGTTGCCCAGGATGGTCTTGAACTCCTGAGCTCAAGCAATCGTCCTGCCTCGACCTCCCAAAGTGTTGGGATTACAGGCATGAGCCGCCACGCCTGGCCTCTGATACTTTCTTTAAAAAGTTTTATAAAAAAAAGTTTTATCATGGAACATTTCAAACTTATACCAAAGTAAACAGAACAGAATAAAGAACCCCTGTGTATCTATCACCCAGTTGCAGTAATTCTCACTCTTGGCCAATCTTCTTTTCTCCTCCCTCTTTTATTTCACATTCCAGGTATCATGTTCTATCAGTCTATTGATTTCTTCAGGCTGGATTCTTTTTTTTTTTTTTTTGAGACGGAGTCTCGCTCTGTCGCCCAGGCTGGAGTGCAGTGGCCGGATCTCAGCTCACTGCAAGCTCCGCCTCCCGGGTTTACGCCATTCTCCTGCCTCAGCCTCCCGAGTAGTTGGGACTACAGGCGCCCGCCACCTCGCCCGGCTAGTATTTTTTTGTATTTTTTAGTAGAAACGGGGTTTCACCGTGTTAGCCAGGATGGTCTCGATCTCCTGACCTCGTGATCCACCCGTCTCAGCCTCCCAAAGTGCTAGGATTACAGGCTTGAGCCACCGCGCCCGGCCGAGGCTGGATTCTTAACATAGGATAACTGAGTCACAGGATAGAAACATTTTTAAAGATTTTGGCTTTATTTCACCAGCATCTCTGCTAGAAAGGTTGTACAAATTTGCACCCTCACCAATTGTTCATGCAAGTGCTGCTCTTATTGCACCCTGATCTGCATTGATCTTTAGTTGTAACACACACACACATACACATACACACAGAGATATACAGATACACAGACACACACACACACATTTTTGCCAACTTGATGGGTGAAAAGTGCTTTATGCAGTATACATTTGTTTGACTGCTGGGCTTCTATCAAGAAGGCATCTTGGTGACTCCAGTGGAGCAAATCCTCCTGAAGGTGCCCTAAACATGCTGGCACCTCCTGGGGACCCCAGCTGAGGCCTGTGGGGGTGGAGGTGGGAGGGTACAGCTTTTCATCTGTGCTGGGACCCGGGAGTTTCCCCCCACCCCACCCGCCCTTAGAGCAGGGAGGAGCTTGAGAAGATTTTCTTCCTCATCTCCCGGCAGCCACCAGGGGTCAGGATGGGGCCAGAGATGCTGCTGGTGGGAGAGGGAGAAGATGGCCAGCTGCCAGACACTGCATTTCCTCTGTCTGGCCACTGCTGGCTGGTTGCACAGGTCCCCTCTGCTCATCAGATCATGATTCCAGAAGGTTCTTCATGGCTGACCTTCCCAGTCTGACTGTCCCCGCCTCTCACTGCTCCCACGTTTGGCTTGCTGAAAAGGGAACCTGCTTGACAGATACCACCCTGGATATATAACTTGGTTTTGCTTTGTTTCTCTACACATCTCTGTGGGACTGGGTTCACTATGGCACAGGGATTTTTAACCTGAGATCCATGAACTGAGAGACCCAAGGACAGGCCTTAGGAACTGTAAACCCTCTGAAATTGGGCAAATGGGTTATACATCTCCTTTTTCCCTGTCTGGGGAGAGAACAATAGCTTTGTGAGATTCATGGCCCCCAAAGTCCAGCATCTTCTGGTACCCCTCCTCCCTCCTAAGCCCATTTGCTTCCTATGATGGCTGCAAAGAGAGAAGCTTGCTGTTGGAAACAGGTGGCCTTGGGAGTCAGGCTAAGGGGTTGGACCTTCCTCCTCACCCAATGGAATTGAGAGAGGAACCTGCATTTTCCCTGGGGCGGGATGGATTGGTAAACGGGAAGTGGGCAATACTGTCAACCTGCGGGGCAACCATCGGGTCTGTACTGGATCTAGGTACAGTGAGGTACCCTGCCTCATACTGATGTGCACATGCTTGTGTGCTGTTAATGACTGGGTCCAGGGAGCAGAGGATGAGGGAAGAAGGCTGATCGCAAGCTAATTGTCTTGGAGCCTATATCTCTGAGCTCTGCATGCGGCATGAGCAAGATGTCCAAAATGTAGCAACCAGCCATGTTACTTTCTGCTGGGGTACTGCTTATTTTGCTTATTTTAGTCTTAATAAAGCAAAATAAAGTCTTATTTTGCTATAACTTGATCTAAGTATTAACTCCTGTGCAAGCGTGGGTGGGATGTGCGGTTAGGACTCATGAGACTCTCAGAGCAATGCAGGCTTGCTCTACAGCAAAAAGAGGAGCTGGGGGCTTGGTGAGGCTGGGGGTCAAGGCCAGAGTTGTCCAGGACATCAGATATGCAGGAAAAACCTGAGCATTACTAAATTCCGTACTAGTGCTTCATTTTATCTCATAGTAATGATTTATATTTGTACATAAACTAAGGCTGGGCACAGTGGCTCATTCCTGTCATCACAGCACTTTGGGAGATGAAGGTGGGAGGATTGCTCGAGGCCAGGAATTTGAGACCAGCCTGGGCAACATAGTGAGATCCCATCTCTACAAAAAATTTAAGAAAACACTTGAGCCAGGTGTTTGAGACCAGCCTGGGGAACATGACAAAACCCCATCTCTACAAAAAACCCCCAAAACTAGCCGGATGTAGTGGTGCATAGCTGAGGTCCCAGCTACTTGGTAGGCTGAGGTGGGAGGATCGCTTGATTCTGGGAGGCAGAGCTTGCAGTGAGCTGAGATGTGCCATTGCACTCTAGTGAGACGTTGTCTCAAAAAAACAAAAGCAAAAACAAAAACACAAAAAATTTTTACTAGCCAGGTGTAGTGGTGTCTGGAGTTGTCCCAGCTACTCCAGAGGCTGAGGCGGGAGGATTGCTTAAGCCCCATAGTTTGAGGTTACCCTTTCTCCAAAAAAAAAAAAAAAAAAAAAAAAAGGCCAAGTGCAATGGCTCATGTCTGTAATCCCAGCACTTTGGAAAGCTGAGGTGGGCAGATCACCTGAGGTCAGGAGTTCGAGAGCAGTCTGGCCAACATGGTGAAACTCCATCTCTGCTAAAAATAGAAAATTAGCTGGGTGTGGTGGCACAGGCCTGTAATCCCAGCTACTTGGGAGGCTGAGGCCGTGTTTTAGTAGAGACCATGTTGGCCAGGCTTGTCTCGAACTGCTGACCTCAGGTGATCTGCCCGCCTTGGCTCCCCAAAGTGCTGGGATTACAGGCGTGAGTGCCTGGCCTACTTGGAGTTCTTTTGAAATACATAATAGATTATTATAAACTATAGTCACTCTACTGATCTATCAAACACTAGGTTTTATTTCTTCTATCAAACCATATATTTGTACCCATTAATTAATTTCTCTTCATCCCCGCACTCCCTTCCTGGCCTCTGGTTACCACAAATCTACTCCCTATGTTCATGAGATCCACGATTTTAGCTTCCACATATAAGTTAGAACATTTTAAACAATTTCCCACCTCAGGTCCAAAAAAGTTAGAACATGTGACATTTATCTTTTTGTGGCTGGCTCATTTCACTTAACACAATGATCTCCAGTTCCATCTATGTTGCTGAAAATGAGAGGATTTTATTCTTTTTCATGGTTGAATAATATTCCATTGTGTATATATACCACATGTTCCTTATCCATTCATTCACTGATGGGCACTTAGGTTGATTTTGTATTATGCCTACCGTGAATAGTGCTGCAAAATCATGGGAGTGCAATATCTTTTCAACTTATTTATTTCTTTTCTTTTAGATACATACCCAGTAGTGAAATTGCTGGGTCATATGGTAAGTCTAATTTTTAGTTTTGTTTTTGTTTTTGTTTTTTTTTGAGACAGAGTTTCGCTCTTGTTGCCCAGGCTGGAGTGCAATGGTGTGATCGTGGCTCACCGCAGCCTCCACTGCCCAGATTCAAGCGATTCTCCTGCTTTAGCTTCCCGAGTAGCTGGGATTACAGGCATACACCACCACGCCCAGCTAATTTTGTATTTTTAGTAGAGACAAGGTTTCTCCATGTTGGTCAGGCTGGTCTCGAACTCCCAACCTCAGGTGATCTGTCAGCCTCAGACTCCCAAAGTGCTGGGATTACAGCCGCGAGCCACCATGCCCGGCCAAATTTTTAGTTTTTTGTGGCAACTTCATCTTGTTTTCCACAGTGGCTGTGCTAAAAATTTACATTCCTACCAACAGTGCACAAAGATTCTCCTTTCTCTACGTCTTCACTAGCATTTGTTATTTTTTTTTGTTGTTGTTGAGAGAAAGTCTTGTTCTGTCACCCAGGCCAGAGTGCAGTGGCATGATCTTGGCTCACTGCAACCTCCGCCTCCTGGGTTCAAGCAATTCTTGTGCCTCAGCCTCTCGAGTAGCTGGGACTACAGACATGCACCACCATGCCCAGCTACTTTTTGTATTTTTGGTAGAGGCGGGGTTTTGTCATTTGGTCATGGCTGGTCTCAAACTCCTGGCCTTCTAGTGATCCACTTGCCTAGGACTCCCAAATGCTAGGATTACCGGCATGAGCCATCACGCCTGGCTGCATTTGTTTTTCTCTATGGTTTTGGTAAAAGCCATTTTAATTGGGGTTAGATGACATCTCATTGTGATTTTGATTTGCATTTCTCTGGTGATTAGTGATGCTAATCATTTTTTTTTTAATGTAGCCGTTGGCCACTTGCATGTTATCTTTTTGAGAAATATCTATTCAGATCTTTTGCTCATTTTTAAATTGGATTATTAGTTTTGTTTGTTTGTTTTCCTATTGAGTTGTTTGAGCTCCTTATGTATTCTCATTATTAATCTCTTGTCAGATGGATAGTTTGCAAATATTTTCTCCCATTCTGTGGGTTGTCCCTTTTCCCTTCGCTTTAACATCTTTCCATATTTTTGCATCCTCTTCAGTTCTTTTCATCAGTGTTTTATGGTTTTGCTTGTGTAGATCTTTCACTTCTTTGGTTAGATTGATTCCTAGGTATTTTGTTTTTCTTGAGATGGAGTCTACTCTGTTGCCCAGGCTGGAGTGCAGTGGTGTGATCTTGGCTCACTGCCACCTCCTCCTCCCAGGTTCAAGAGATTCTTCTGTCTCAACCTCCTGAGTAACTGGGATTACAGGTGCGTGCCACCACGCCTGGCTAATTTTTGTATTTTTACTAGAGATGGGGTTTCACCATGTTGGTCAGGCTGGTCTTGAACTCCTGACCTCGTGATCCACCCTCCTTGGCCTCCCAAAGTGCTGGGAGTTACCACGCCCAGCCGATTCTTAGGTATTTTATATTCTTTGTAGCTATTGTAAATAGGATTGCTTTCTGGATTTCTTCTTCAGATTGTTTGCTGTTGGTGTATATAAATGCTACTGATTTTTTTTTAATGTTAATTGTATCCTGCAACTTTACTGAATTTGTCAATTCTAACAGTTTTTTGGTGGAATCTTTAGATTTTTCTAAGTCTAAGATCATGTTGTCTGTGAACTAAGCTAATTTGACATCCTCCTTTCAAATTTGGATGCCCTTTAATTGTTTCTCTTGCCTGATTGTTCTGGCCAGGACTTCCAGTGTTATGTTGAATAAAAGTGGTGAAAGTGGACATCCTTGTCTTATTACAGATCTCAGAGGAGTCTGGGTGTGGTAGCTCACTCCTGTAATCCCAGCACTTTGGAGGCCGAGGCAGGTGGATCACTTGAGGTCAGGAGTTCAACACCAGCCTGGCCAACATGGTGAAACCCTGTCTCTACTTAAAAAAAAAAAAAAAAAAAACCAGGTGTGGTGGTGCATGCCTGTAATCCTAGCTACTTGGGAGGCTGAGGTGGGAGGTTTGCTTGAACCGGGAGGCAGAGGTTGCAATGAGCCGAGATTGCGCCACTGCACACTCCAGCCTGGGGACTCTGTCTCAAAAAAAAAAAAAAAAGAGGAAAGGCTTTCAATTTCCCCCTACTCAGTAGGATGTTAACTGTGAGTTTGTCATATATGATCTTCATTATTTTGAAGTATGTTTTGTCTACATCCAGTATGTTGAGTTTGTTAATTTTTTGAGACAAGATCTGTTTCTATTGCCCAGGTTGGAGTGTAGTGGGCTCACTGCCACCTCCACCTCCCAGGTTCAAGTCATCCTCCCAGCTCAGTCTCCTGAGTAGCTGGGATTACAGGTACGTGTTTACTACCATGCCTGGGTAACTTTTTTTTTTTTGTATTTTTTTGTAGATGGGGTTTCGCCGTGTTGCCCAAGCTGGTCTCGAACTCGTGAGCTCAAGTGATCTGCCCACGGGCCTCTCAAAGTGTTAGGATTACAGGGGTGAGCCATCTCGCCTGGCTTGTTGAAGGTTTTTTTTTTAAATCATAAAGGGATGTTGAATTTTATCGAACACTTTTTCAGCAACTACTGAAATGATCATATGGTTTTTGTTCTTGGTTCCGTTAATTGATGTATCACATTTATCAATTTGGGTATGTTAAGCCATCCTTGTATCCTTGAGATGAACCCTGCTTGATCATGGGAAATGATTTTTTTAATGTGTTGTTGAATTCAGTTTGCTAGTATTTCATTGAGGACTTTTGCATCTATGTTCACTAGTGGTATTGGCCTGTAGTTTTCCTTTTTTGTTATGTCCTTGTTTGATTTTGATATCAGGGTAATACTAATCTCATAGAATGAGTTTGGAAGTATTCTCTCCTTGTCAATTGTTTTGAAAAGTTTTAGTAGAATTGGTAATAATTCTTTAAACATTTAGTAGAATTCAGCAGTGAAACCATTGGATCTTGGACTTTTCTTTGACAGGAAACTTTTTATCATGGCTTTGATCTCTAACTTGTTATTGGTTTGTCAATATTTTCTATTTCTTCATGGTTCAATCTTGGTAGACTGTATGTGTCCGAGAATTTATCCATTTCCTCTAGATTTGTCAATTTGTTGGTGTATATTAATAGTTGTTCATAATAGTCTCTAATGATTCTTTGAGGTCTTTTGTTTGTTGTTTTGTTTTGAGATAGGGTCTCTCTCTGGAGCCCACGAGTGCAGCAGTGCAATTATGGCTCACGGGGTCTCTCTCTGTAGCCCAAGCTAGAGTGGAGCGGTGCAATTATGGCTCACGGCAGCCTCAACCTCCCTGACTCAAGCCATCCTCTTGCCTGAGCCTCCTGAGTAGCTGGGACTATAGGTGCATGCCACCACACATGGCTAATTTTTACAGTTTTTGTAGTGATGGAGTCTTGCCATGTTGCCCAGGCTGGTGTCAAACTCCTGAGCTCTAGCAATCCTCCCACCTCGGCCTCCCAAAGTACTGGGATTACAGGCATGAGCCACTGTACCTGGCTGATTCTTTGTAGTTATAGGGTCTCAGTTGTTATGTATCCTTTTTTATTTCTGATTTTATTTGTTTGGTCTTACTTCTTTTTTTCTTAGTAGACTAAGAAAAAGGTTAAAGGTTTGTTGATTTTATTTATCTTTTCAAAAAATCAACTTTTAACTTCGTCAATTTTCTGTATTGTTTTTTAGTCTCAATTTCATTTATTTCCACTCTGATTTTTTTTTTTTCGAGACAGAGTCTTGCTCTGTCACCCAGGCTGGAGTACAGTGGCATAATCTCAGCCCACTGCAACCTCCGCCTCCTGGGTTTAAGCAATTCTTCTGCCTCAGCCTCCCGAGCAGCTGGAACTACAGGCATGTGCCACCACACCCAGCTAATTTTTGTATTATTAGTAGAGACGGGGTTTCACCATATTGGCCAGGCTGGTCTTGAACTCCTGACCTCGTGATCCACCCGCCTCGGCCTCCCAAAGTGCTGAGCCTACAGGCGTGAGCCACCGTGCCCGTCTCACTCTGATCTTTGTTGTTTCTTTCCTTCTGTTAATGGGTTTAATTAATGTTAACCCATTAACAGAATGTTAATGTTAATTCTGTTTTGGGTTTGATTTGTTCCTGCTTTTCTAGTTCCTTGTATATCATTATGTTATTTATTTGAAGTCTTTCTCCTTTTTTTTTTTTTCTGAGACAGGGTCTTGCTCTGTCAACCAGGCTGGAGTGCAGTGGCATGGCCATAGCTCACTGCAGCCTCAGATTTCTGGATTCAAGAAATCCTCCTGTCTCAGCCTCCTAAGAACTATAGGTGCACACTACCATACCCGACTAATTTTTCAGTTTTTGTAGAGATGTGGTCTTGCTATGTTGCCTAGTCTGGTCTCAAACTCCTGGCCTCAAGTGATCCTTCTGCCTCAGCCTCTTGAACTGCTGAGATTACAGGGATGAATCGTCATTCCTGGCCAAGTCTTTCTACTTTTGGATTTTGATGTTTTTTGCTATAAAATTCCCTTTTAGCACTGCTTTTGCTGTGTCCCATAGATTTTGGTATGTTGTATTTCCATTTACATTTGTTTCAAGAATTTTTAAATGTCTTTCTTAATTTCTTCACTGACCATTGACTGTTTAGGAGCATGTTTAATTTCCTTGTGATTGTGTATTTTCTGAGGTTCCTCTTGTTATTGATTTCTAGTTTTATTCCATTGTGGTCAGAAAGGACATTTGATACAATTTCTACTTTTTTGAGTTTGTTAAGACTTGCTTTGTGGCATAAGGTATGGTCTATCCTGGAGAATGTTTCATGTACTGGCCAAAAGAATGTGTATCCTGCAGCAGTTGGGTAAAATGTTCTTTAAAAAATATTTTGTAGAGATAGGGTCTTGCTATGCTGCTCATGCTAGTCTTGAACTCCTGGGCTCAAGTGAACCTCCTGCTTCCTTCCCAAAGTGTTGGTATTACAGGTGTGAGCCACTGCACCTGGCCAAAATGTTCTTTACATGTCAGTTAGGCCTATTTGATCTAGTGTATAGTTTAACTGTGATATTTCTTTGTTCATTTCCTGTCTGGATGATCTGTCCCTTACTGAGAATGGGATGTTGAAGTCCCCTGCTATTTTTGTATTGAAGTCTATGTGTCCCTTCAGATCTATTAATGTTTGCTTTATATACCTGGGGGAGTTCCATTGGTGGGTGCATAGATATTTATCATTTTTTTTTTTTCGAGGCGGAGTTTCACTCTTGTTGCCCAGGCTGGAGTGCAATGGCATGACCTTGGCTCACTGCAACCTCTGCTTCCTGGGTTCAAGCAATTCTCCAGCCTCAGCCTCATGAGTAGCTGGGATTACAGGCATGCACCACCACGTCCAACTAATTTTGTATTTTTAGTAGAGATGGGGTTTCACCATGTTGGCCAGGGTGGTCTCAAACTCCTGACCTCAAGTGATCTGCCCACCTTGGCCTCCCAAAGTGCTGAGATTACAGGTATGAGCTACTGCACTCGACCTGATATTTATAATTGTTATATTCTCTTGCTGAATTCACCACTTTATCACTATATAGTGACCCTCTTTATCTTTTCAAACAGTCTTTGATTTGTAGTCTCTTTTATCTGATATGATTGTAGCTACTCCTGCCCTTTTTTGGTTTCCAGTTGCATGGAATATCTTTTCCACACTTTCAGTCTATGGTTTTATTGGTGAAGTGAGTTTCTTGTGAAAGCAAGATTATCCATCCAGCCACTCTGTGCCTTTTAATAAGAGAATTGAGTCCATTTACATTCAGCTTTATTATTAAGTGAGGACTTACTACTACCATTTTGTTGCTTGCTTTCTGTTTGTTTTATAACTCCTCTCTTCCTTTCTTGCTTTCTTACTTTCTTCCTTTGTGGTTAAGTGATTTTCTCAGGAGATCCACCCGCCTCTGCCTCCCACAGTGCTGGGATTACAGGCATGAGCCACCGCGCCTGGCCTATAATGCCTGTCTCAACAGGTTGCTGTAGGTATCATTGTTTTTGATAGATTTGTCTTTCAGGCTTCATATTAAGAGTTATGAGTGGATAGCACACCACGTTTATAATATTAGTGTTTTGGGTTTGTCTATGTACTTAATTTCCCCAATGGGCTTTTTTTTTTTTTGACACGGAGTCTCACTCTGTGGCCCAGGCTGCAGTGCAGTGGCTGGATCTCAGTTCACTGCAAGCTCTGCTTCCCGGGTATATGCCATTGTCCTGCCTCAGCCTCCCCAGTAGCTGGGACTACAGGCGTCTGCCACATCGCCTGGCTAGTTTTTTTTTGTTTGTTTGTTTTTGTTTTTGTATTTTTTAGTAGAGACAGTGTTTCACCATGTTAGCCTGGATGGTCTTGATTTCCTGACCTTGTGATCCACCCGTCTTGGCCTCCCAAAGTGCTGGGATTACAGGCCTGAGCCACTGCACCCGGCCCTCAATGGGTTTTATGCCTTAAAAAAATTATCTTTTTCACGTTAGTGCTTTTTCTTTCAGACGAACAACTCCCTTTAGCATTTCTTGTAAGGCAGGTCTGGTCCCTTATAAGAAATGAGAAGAAAAAGTTAAGAGGTGAATTCTCTCACCTTTTTTTTGTTTGGGAAAGGCTATATCTCTTTCATATTTGAAGGATAGCTTTGCTGGATACAGTACTCTTTGATGGGAGGTTTTTTTCTTTTGGCATTTTAAAAATGTTGTTCCACTCTCTTCTGGCCTGTATAGTTTCTGTTTTGGAAGTCTGTTGCCAGATGGATTGGAGTTCCTTTATATGTTATTTACTTCTTTTCTCTTGCTGCTTTTAGGATCCTCTCTTTGTCCTTGTTCTTTCAGAGTTTGATTCTTTTTTTTTTTTTTTTTTTTTTTTTTTGAGACGGAGTCTTGCTCTGTCACCCAGGCTGGAGTGCAGTGGCCGGATCTCAGCTCACTGCAAGCTCCGCCTCCCGGGTTTATGCCATTCTCCTGCCTCAGCCTCCCGAGTAGCTGGGACTACAGGCGCCCGCCATCTCGCCCAGCTAGTTTTTGTATTTTTTAGTAGAGACGGGGTTTCACCGTGTTAGCCAGGATGGTCTCGATCTCCTGACCTCGTGATCCGCCCGTCTTGGCCTCCCAAAGTGCTGGGATTACAGGCTTGAGCCACTGCGCCCGGCCTCAGAGTTTGATTCTTATATGCCTTGGAGTAGTCTTGTTTGAGTTGAATCTCTTTAGTGTTCTCTGACTTTTTTGTACCTCAGTATTTATCTCTTTCTCAAGTTTTGTAAAGTTTTCTGTCATTATTTTTTTGAATAAGCTTTCCACCCCTGTTCTTACTCAATTCCCTCTTGAACACCAATACTTTTTAGAATTGGTTGGCCTTGAGGTAATTTTCTGTATCTGTTTTTTCTTTTTGGAACAGGGTCTCACTTTGTCACACAGGCTGGAGTGCAGTGGCACTTGGCTTACTGCAGCCTTGACCTCCTGGGCTCAAGTGATACTCTCACCTCAGCCTCCCAAGTAGCTGGGACTACAGTACAGGCCACCATGCCCAGCTAATTTTTAAATTTTCTTTTTATAGAGATGGGGATTTCACCATGTTGCCTAGGCCGGTCTTGAACTCCTGAGCTCAAGCAATGCACCCACCTGGGCCTTCCAAAGTGCTGGGATTAAGGCATGAGCCACTGTGCCTGGACAATTTTCTGTATCTTATATGTGATCTTTGTTTCTTTTCATTCTTTTTTCTTTTTATCCTCTGACTGAAATTGCAAATAATCTGTCTTCGAGCTCACAGATTCTTTCCTCTCCTTGATTCGTTCAGCTTTTGAGAGCCTCTATTGAATTTTTCAGTTTAGCAAATGTATTTTTCAGTTTCAAGATTTATTTGATTTTTATTACTTCAAACTCTTGTAAAATTTCTGTGATAAATTTCTGAATTGCTACTAGTCATAATGGATTAGAGAAGAAAAGAAAAAAAGTTCTGAATTGTTGTTCCGTGTTATCTTTTTGATCACTGAGTTTCTTCAAAACTGATATTTTTAATTCTTGGCCAGAGAGTTCAAACATATTGCTGTCTCATTAGGGCCAGTTGCTGGTTCCTTGCTTTGTCCATTTGAGGTCATGAGTCTCAGATTGCTGTTGTTTCTTATGGATGTATGTCTATATTTTGGCACTTAAGGATTCGTTACTTATTCCAGTTTTCTCTGTCTGCCTTTTTTTTCCTTTTGAAGGTATTTTTATCCCTCGTTGTTTTGTTTTTTATTCAATATGTTTGCTTAGGAATTCTTTGTAATTTACCTGTTGATTTTTTTACTTCTTTTTTCCCTGCTAAGTCACTGCCTCTTTTTTGGCACTAGATGGTGCCTTAAGCCCAGGTTTGCCTCAGTTTTAGTAAACAGTGTGCCTGTTAAGAATGGGAGAGGTCCCAAAGGTAGTGTAGTGTAGGAAGGCTGCCTCAAGGTTCATGCCCAGGGACTTGTGGAATGAACTTCCTATAGTGTGGTGCTGCTGAAGAGCTGCTCTTGTTTGACATCTCCTTTGGCTGAGTACAGAGCAGAGTGTCTCTGAGATATTTCTCCCTTTAGGGACTTCCAGTGCTTCCCCTGGGTTGAGGCAGGAACAGATCTCCTGCCCGGGGAACCCAAGACAGTGGGGAAGCTGGTTGTCCACCTCAATCTTTTTATTTTATTTTATTTTATTTTAGTGTAGAAACTGTGAGTCAGGGGAAATTTTCTATATACTTGGTGCTGGACAGATTGGGGACAGGGGCATTGTGGATAGGGAAGTCTGATTCTCTTACCATCTGCTTGGAGCTTTTCCCCTTTTTTTGTGGCCCCAGAAACTGTCTCATCTTTATATTTGAGTTCTGGACTTCTGGGATATTGCTGGTGATAATCTTGGTACTGTATGTTGGTTACTAGTTTTCTGTGGAGAGGGAGTGAAGCCAGCTTGCTTTGTTTGTTTGTTTGTTTTTTGAGACTATCACTCTATTTCCCAGGCTGGAGTGCAGTAGCGTAATCTCGGCTCACTGCAATCTCCTCTTCCCAGGTTCAAGCAATTCTCATGCCTCAGCCTCCCAAATAGCTGGCATTACAGGCTCATGCCACCACACCTGGCTAACTTTGTATTTTTAGTAAAGACGGGGTTTCACCATGTTGGCCAGGCTGGCCTCGAACTCCCAACCTCAGGTAATCCACCTGCCTCGGCCTCCCAAAGTGCTGGGATTACAGGCATGAGCTAGTGCGCCCAGCCCAACTTGCTTCTTTATTGCCATTTTGGAATCAGAAGACTAGAATTCTTAGTTTCTGATGTTTACTCTGAACTCAGTGGTTCAACCATCTTATTTTCCAGGGTGGAATTTTACTTCTCTCTTTTTTTTTTTTTTTTTTTTTTTGAGCTGGAGTTTCACTCTTGTTGCCCAAGCTGGAGTGCAATGGTGCAATCTCTGCTTACTGCAACCTCTGCCTCCCAGGTTCAAGCCATTCTCCTGCCTCAGCCTCCTGAGTAGCCGGGATTACAGGCATGTGCTACCACGCCTGGCCAATTTTGTATTTTTAGTAGAGATGGAGTTTCTCCATGTTGGTCAGGCTGGTCTCAAACTCCTGACCTCAGGTGATCCGCCCACCTCAGCCTCCCAAAGTGCTGGGATTACAGGCGTGAACCACCATGCCTGGCTTTTTTTTTTTTTTTTGAGACAGAGTTTTGCTCTTGTTGCCCAGGCTGGAATGCAATGACGTGATCTTGGCTCACCACAACCTCCGCCTCCTGGGTTCAAGCGATTCTCCTGCCTCAGCCTCCCGAGTAGCTGGGACTACTGGCATGTGCCACCATGCCCGGCTAATTTTTGTATTTTTAGTAGAGATAGGGTTTCTCCGTGTTGGTCAGGCTGGTCTTGAACTGCCAACCTCAGGTGATCTGCTCGCCTTGGCCTCCCAAAGTGCTGGGATTACAGGTGTGATCCACCATGCCCAGTCTTTTTTTTTTTTTTTTTTTTTTTTTGATGTTGCCCAGGCTGGATTGCAGTGGCACAATCTCAGCTCACTGCAACCTCTGCCTTCCGGTTCAAGCGATTCTCCTGCCTCAGCCTCCCAAGTAGCTGGGATTACAGGCACCCGTCACCACGCCTGGCTAATTTTTGTATTTTTTTAGTAGAGATGAGGTTTCACCATGTTGGCCAGGCTGGTCTTGAATCCCTGACTTCAGGTGATCCGCCTGCCTCGGCCTCCCAAAATGCTGGGATTACAGGCATGAACCATGGCGCCCAGCAGGAATTTTACTTCTTACAGCTGAGCTGTTACTTTGCACAGAACTTCCTTATTAAACAGGAAATTAGCAGATGTTAAAGATATATTAACATCTAGTTGACTCTCTCTGATGAAAAAAGAAAAATTGAAAAACATATTTTTAAAGCAACATATTTGAAGAAAAATGGGAACAACTGTTCAGAATGATGTGTGCCAAAAATAAATGCAGGAGATTTCAGGATCTGTGAAATCCATTTTCAGGTAAAGAAGCTTCATCTTTTGCCCCATGGGGCCAACAGAGGCCCCACCCCTTTCCTCCCTTTGCTTTTGTGTGACGCCTTCTTCTAGACAAGGCTACCATGAACTCAGTTCCTGCTGTTTATACTAGAGCAGTCCTTGACCAGGATTTGCCCTTGTATAAATGTAAGGGTGTTCACACCATGAGGTTAACCCTTAGCCTTACACTTCCCTAACGAAATCTTTGCATAAGCACATCAACCTTTCCAATTGGTTCTTTGACTACATAGTTTTCCCACAACCCTGGAATAGGTGGTGGTAAAGGCTCATCATTACATGGAACATGGAGAAGTTGAGGTTGATTTCACTCTTCAGTGAGGACTGAGCAGCCGGTATGTGCTCTGTTCCCTTGTGTGGGAGATATAAAGGAGGCGTCACACCTGGCAGGTCATGCTTCATACACCTGGTAGCTCTGGAGTGGGGGCCTGAACCAGGGCACCTCCCAGAAGTTCTCAGCTCTCCTTCTCTCACTACATGGGAGGGAGATATGCCTCATGTCTTGTTGTCGATGCTGTGGGTGCTTGACAGATGACACTGACCAGATAACTCAGGAAGAGGGCACCATTTGGCTGTGGATTCTTTTTGGTTTGCAGATTAGGTGGGAGATAATGGTGATAATAACTGGCATTCACTGAAGGTTTACTGTGAACCAAGCCTTGTGCTAAGTTCTGCACTTGTAGTATCCATTTAATTCTCAAAATAACCTGAGGTAAGCATTATTTACATTTGAGCCCATTTTACATGTAAACCCATTTTACAGATGAGAACACTGTGGGTTAGAGAGGTTGGTAACTGTATCTTAGGTCAATGGTTCTCAAACTTTAGTGTACAATGAAATTAGTGGCAGAGCTTGTTAAAACAGTGTATGGGACCTCACCCCCAGAGTGTGATTCCATAGTCTGGGGTGGGGATCAAGAATTTTCCTTTCCAGCAATTTCCCAGGTTAGGCTGATGCTACTGGACCAAAGGCCACATTTTAAGGAATACTGCCCTTGGCCATACAGCTGCGAAGTGTAGAGTCATGCTCCTTTTCCCCCTAAAATCTACGTTTTTTAAACCATTGCACATGCTGCCTCATTACAAACTTTTCTATGTAGATTCCCCCAAACCCTGTCCTTGGTGGGAGATGAACTGGGTGAAGCAGACAGCCAGCCTCCCTCTCTTCACTCTAATCATACCTGTAGCTTTCTCTCCTCCTGGGAAGACTTGCCCCAGCCTCCCAGCTCTTTTTCCATATGGCTCTGTGCTATGGTCTGAATGTGTCCTCTACCTCAGATTCATATGTTAAAACCTCATCTCCAATCTCCTGGTGGTATTAGGAGGTGGGGCTTGGGAGGTGATTAGGGATAAGAGTGTAGTCATCCCAGAGAGCTGCCTTGCCTCTTCTACCATGGAAGGACGTAAATAGAAGGTGCCATCTGTGAACCAGGAAGTGTGCTCTCACCAGACACAGTCTGCTGGCACCTTGATCTTGGACTTCCAGCCTCCAGAACTGTAAGAAACAAATTTCTGTTGTTTATAAGCCACCCAATCTGTGATACTTGGTTACAGCAGTCTGAACAGACAAAGACACTCTGTTACCCTGTCAGGAATATCTTCCTAATGACACCCATTCTACCGTCTCCTCTGTCCTTGATTCTGAAGGGCATCCTGCTCCTACCCAGTGGATGGAAGGAGCCTACAGGAGTAATTTGATAGTTTGGCTTCAAGGCCATGTGGCTGCTGGTCTTGAGATGATCCTGGGGCTCTTTTGTGCCATTGAGTCTGACCTTGTGGCTTCAGGCTCCAGATCACATAATGACTGAAGATCCTGCTTGTGGGTCCCTGACATTAACAGCCAGACCTCTTTTGTTTGTTTGTTTGTTTTGTTTTTGAGACAGAGTCTCGCTCTGTTGCCTAGACTGGAGTGCAGTGGCACGATCTCCGCTCACTGCAAGCTCCGCCTCCCAGGTTCACACCATTCTCCTACCTCAGCCTCCCGAGTAGCTGGGACTACAAGCATGTGCCACCATGCCCGGCTAATTTTTTTGCATTTTTAGTAGAGATGGGGTTTCACCATGTTAGCCAGGGTGGTCTTGATCTCCTGACCTTGTGATCCACCTGCCTTGGCCTCCCAAAGTGCTGGGATTATAGGCGTGAACCACTGCGCCTGGCCACCAGACCTCTTTTGTACTGACCTCCTGCTCACTGGTATTGACGGGTCTCTTCCTGCTTGACCAGCACTCTGCTTGTGCTGGCACAGGAGCTGTTCTGAATATGTTCAGAGTGACTGTGGGCATTCTTTCCTCTGGGGTGCATGTCTAAGGTCATAATCCCATTCTTGGAGGTGGGCTTCCCTTCATCTTAAACCACTACTGTGTCTCCTTGCTGCTAAGCTACAGGAAAAGAAGAGAAGGGTAACTTTAACTGCACTAATATTTAGTGGTGATCCCGGCACCTCTTCCCTGGCAGAGCAAAGTCTTGGGGCTAAACTGAAGAGGTAGTGTGATCCTGTTTTGTAACAGAAAGAACAGGCAGGCATAACAAGAATGACCCGATACCACATGGGTAGCTCAGGTGCCTAGTGAGGCTCCCACTGCAAAAGGCCACTGTTTCATCTTTAATAAAGCAAGCATTAGATAAAGCACATTAGAAGGCCAAGTGACTCATTTCTATTTCTGGCCTTCAGACATCAGTGACAGTGGTGACCTCAGGCTGTGGACAGGAAGGATGGTGAAGGGTTGGCAGTGGTAGGATGGGCCCCAAACCCTCTGCAGGAGACCCTGAACAACTTTGGAAAGACTTCTGACCATTTTTGCCTTGACTGATGATGCACCAGGGCCCTTCGGTCCTTGCCTTTGTTCAAATCTCACTTCTGTGCTCTCGTCTCCATGAGCTTACCTGTGAGCACCCCTCTTTCCCACCACATTCTCACCAGTTTCTGGATCACTCTCCCAGCAGAACTTGTGTCTCTCCCCTTTGGAATCCCATAGGACTTGGTTCCTCTGCATCTCAGGAGTTTCTTACATTGTCTTATCTGTGGTTGTGCTACCAGCACCTGACCCTTAGGCCCTAGAGGGCAGGGACCCATTCCCAGTGCTAAGCAAAGCCTGACAGTGATGACTAAAAAGCTACAGGCTGTCACATGACACTGGGGGCTGCTAGCGCTGTCTCAGGCCCCACTGGGTTGTCAGAGCCCAGGTATTAGATCCCTGGTTTTCTAGATTTGTCCTGAAATTCAAAGCTCAAGCTACTGTAGCCGAATGGCCACAGTGGGCAGGGAGGAGGCTGGCAGGGAGAGGGTAGACGAGATGCAGGAGCTCTGCAGAACTGTGCTGGGAGGAGAGGATTGTTCCTGCCTTGAGCCAGGCTCTGGAAAGGGGAATTTGGTCAGAAAGGAAGGGAGATGTTGGTGGGAGGGGTGCCCAAAGGACCCCAGCAGTTAGAGGAAAGAGGCTTCTGGAAGCCCATCTGGGCTGGACCCACCCATCTTTTGGAATGCATTTATGCTAATTAGATACCATGTCATAAAGTAGATTTAGAGGTTCATGGTTCTTTTTTTTTTTTTTGAGACAGAATCTCGCTCTGTTGCCCGGGCTGGAGTGCAGTGGCGTGATCTCGGGTCACCGCAAGCTTCGCCTCCTGGGTTCACACCATTCTCCTGCCTCAGCCTCCCGAGTAGCTGGGACTACAGGCGCCCACCACCTCGCCGGGCTAGTTCTTTGTATTTTTTAGTAGAGATGGGGTTTCACCGTGTTAGCCAGGATGGTCTCGATCTCCTGACCTCGTGATCCGCCCGTCTCGGCCTCCCAAAGTGCTGGGATTACAGGCTTGAGCCACCATGCCCGGCCTGAGGTTCATGTTTTTATTAAAAGAAAAGAATAAAAAAGATACCAGGTCAAATGGGTTTGGGATCTGATGGGAAGGTTGGGAAGGTCAGAAGGCCTGGGGTACCCAATGGAGAGGAAGCAAATGTGAAATTTGTGGTTTCTTAGGCCAGTAACCTATCTTCTCTAGACCGCAGTTGCCTCGCTAGACACAGCTTTGGTGTTAGGTCTAAGTTTATCCACCATTTCCTCACAGGCCACTGGGGCCCCTCATGAGGCTCCTGGGGGCTCTTTCCAGCACATCCGAGCAGGCTCTGGAGTCAGGAGGACCCTGCCAGGTTGTAGCTTGTGTGTCTTTGGGAAAGTTGTGCAACACGCTGAAACTCAGTTTTTCTTACCATTAAAAAGGGTATCATGGGCCGGGTGTGGTGGCTCACGCCTGTAATTCCAGCACTTTGGGAGGCCAAGGGGGGTGGATCACAAGGTCAGGAGTTTAAAACCAACCCGATCAACATGGTGAAACTCCGTCTGTACTAAAAATACAAAAAAAATTAGCCAGGTGTGGTGGCGTGCACCTGTAACCCCAGCTACTCAGGAGGCTAAGGCAGGAGAATTGCTTGAACATGGGGGGATGGAGGTTGCATTGAGCTGAGATCATGCCATTGCACTCCAGCCTGGGCGACAAGAGTGAAACTCTGTCTCAAAACAAAACAAAACAAACAAACAAACAAAAAACCAGTTTATTAAGAAAGCAAAGGAATAAAGAATGGCTACTCCCTAGGCTTGGGCTGCTGGTTGACCCTTTTTTTTTTTTTTTTTTTTTTTTTTTTGAGATGGAGTCTCGCTCTGTCACCCAGGCTGGAGTGCAGTGGTGCAATCTTGGCTCACTGCAAACTCTGCCTCCCGGGTTCACACCATTCTCCCGCCTCAGCCTCCCAAGTAGCTGGGACTACAGGCACCTGCCACCACGCCCGGCTAATTTTTTTGTATTTTTAGTAGAGATGGGGTTTCACCGTGTTAGCCAGGATGGTCTCGATCTCCTGACCTCGTGATCCGCCCGTCTCGGCCTCCCAAAGTGCTGGGATTACAGGCGTGAGCCACCGCGCCCGGCCTGGTTGACCATTTTTATGGTTATTTCTTGATTATATGCTAAACTAGGGGTGGATTATTCATTTATTCATGAGTTTTCTGGGAAAGGGGTGGGGAATTCCCAAAACTGAGGATTCCTCCCCATTTTAGACCATACAGGGTAACTTCCTACATGGCCATGGCATTTGTAACTGCCATGGGGCTGGTGGGGGTGTCTTTTAGCAGCTAATGCATTACAATTAGTGTATGAGCAGTGAGGATGACCAGAGGTCACTCTCATTGCTATCTTGGTTTTGGTTGGTTTTGGCTGGCTTCTGTTTTTTTTTTGAGACGAAGTTTCACTCTTGTCACCCAGGCTGGAGTGTAATGGCGCGATCTTCCCACTGCAACCTCTGCCTTCTGAGTTCAAGCGATTCTCCTGCCTCAGCCTCCCGAGTACCTGGGATTACAGGTGTGCACCACCATGCCCAGCTAATTTTTGTATTTTTAGTAGAGATGGGGTTTCACCATGTTGGCCAGGCTGATCTCAAACTCCTGACCTCAGGTGATCCACCCGCCTTGGCCTCCCAAAGTACTGGGATTAGAGGTGTGAGCCACTGCATCCGGACTGGCTGGCTTCTTTAGTGCATCCCATTTTATCAGCAAGGTCTTTGTGACCTGTATCTTGTGCTGAACTTCTATGTCCTTCTGTGACTAAGAATGCCTTAACCTCCTGGGAATGCACCCCAGTAGGTCTCAGCCTTATTTTACTCAGCCCCTATTCAAGATGGAGTTGCTCTGTTTTGAATACCTCTGATAATACCTCACAGGTTGTTAAGACAATTATGTGGGAAAGTACCTGAGGATGTGTACCACCAGGACTGGTCTAGCAGTTCTTGGACCTGGCCTCCCTTCATTCCTTTCCTCTAGCTCCAGGGAGTTGGGGGTTATGGAGTTACTATATGGCTCTCTGGCAAAGTTTTTGGGCTCAGAACCTCAATCCCCAGCCACTGTGGCTTCTCAGAGCCTTTGGCTTGGTTCTTCCAGTCCCCAATACTCTCCCTGGGGCTCTGGAGCAGGAGGTTGAGTGCCAGGCCAGAGACCCCTCTGAGTTCTCATGGCTAGCATCTCCAGGCTGGGGAAGAGGGAGAGGGTGCTTGTTCCCTGATCTTTGCAGAGTGGAAACTGGCTCAAGTCCCACACCCTGACTCAGCCACCCAATGTCTCCTGCTTCAAGGTTTCATTCTTTCTGGATGCCATTACCTATCAGGAAAGGGGACAGGGATTGGCTATAGGTACTTCAAGCTTAAGCCTTGCATTGATTCACATAGGGCCCTAGCTTGTCAGAAAAAAAGGGCCCTGCTTAGAGGTGAATGTAGAGGCGTTAAAGATGACACATTGACTCCCTGCACAATTCTGCCAACCCTAGCCCTTTTTGTCTTCACTTGTCTATACACAGAAGCTAGGTTGTCAGTCCTGACCCAACTGAAACCAGTGATTCTTGACAGTAGAGAAGATCTTTTCTCTGGCAGGGCATATCTTCCATAGAGCTTCACAAATAGGAAAATCCACCAAGAGTACAATTGTAAGAGGTGGAGAAAAGTCCACAGTTAGAGAATAAACTTGAAGGGACTAAAAAGAGAGATTTGTGCCAATAGCAGACATAGCTCTCTAGATACAATTAACAAAGGATTTGAGCTCCAAGCACTTACCAGAGACTCTCCCATGGCACTGCTCATTAAGTTTTATACATGGTGGTTGCTGACTGAATGACAGCACAAAAGACACAGACAGAAGGGAAGGAAAAACACTGGGAAGAAGCGCTTGTGGAGGGAGACAGGCCTGTGTACAGCCTGGGCTGCAGGACAGGTGGGAAACATTGCAAACAGAAGGCATGGCAGGAAGCCCGTTTATGCCAAACACGCACGAAGTCAGTGTCCCAGTCTTTGCGTGTCCGATGGCTATACCAACACATCCCAGGATTGTCTAGCTTTTGATTTTCCCCGTGGCATGACACTCCTAATTCATGTTTAGGTTGTGGCCGACTCCGACTCACAGCTTTTCTTCTATTATTCTTGTACTCAGCCACTTGAGCACCAACCTACACTTGTGGGATTTGACTTTCTAGCTCTATTTTTAGAAGAGCAACATAATTCTAAGAACAGAGGGGTCATCTGGCAGTTTCTTCTCCCCACAGTTGCCATGGTCAGTCTTTTACGTGAAAATCAGATGTGTCACTTCTGTGTTCAAACCCCCTGCTCAGAGTAACATCAGAGTCCTCATTGTGACTCAAAGCCTAACCCTCTCTGGGTTAGTTCCTATCCCTCTCTTTCAGCCTATTCACTCCAGGTACACTGAGCCTCCTTGCTGTTCCTTGAACTATGCCAAACACCCTCCTACCTCCTGCTTCTGCTTGGTTTTTCCCACTGCCTGGACCATTCTTCACTCTTTCACTTATTTAAGCCTCTGCTCACTTGTCAACTCTTCAGAGAGGCCATCCTGATATGGGAAACAGAAAAAAATCACTCGCATCCTGCACTCCCTGTCCCCCTCACCTTGTTGTATTTTTCTTCAGAGCACTTCTCAGCACCTGCCATTTTTATGTCTACTTATTACCTGTCTTTCCCACAAGAATGTAGGATCCTTGAAGGCATAGACTTTTTTTTTTAAAACTCACTGCTGTATCAATAGCACCTAGAGTAGTGCCTGGCACACAAGAGGTGGTGAATAAATATTTGCTGGATTAATTAATGTCATGAAGACGTTTAAAACACCCACAATCCTCTGTGCTCACAAGACAGCTCTTGGAGGGGTATCCCTGGCTGTCATGCTCTGGTCAGCCCTTTGCAAGGGCTGAGGTGGCCAGAGGTAATTCACCTGTGCTTGCTTACCCATGAGGGCAGAGGCCATCACAAGAATATCTGCAGGAACAGGGACCCTCAGCCAGTGCCCAGGTGTGTTCTGTAATCAGAGGCAGGGCCAGGAGAGTGCAGTGTAGGGAGGGATATCAGGAGGGAAGGCAGCTACCCCCAGGTTCCATGTGTTTGCCAACAGGGAGGATTGACAGTCCTGACATGGGCTGAGCCGTCTCCATGCCTTTCTCCTGCATCATAAGAGACTGCCTCAGACCCTGCCTCTCACATAGTCTCACAAGAGGAGGCTGTGTCTGCCTCCAGCTTGCTCCCAGGCCCCTGCCATCCCCTGAGGATGATTTCTGGAAGTTCCTCAGCTCATCTCCCTCTTCGCAGGCATCCTCTTCACCTCTCAGCAGCGGCAACTGCTGCTCCCCATGCCCTTCTTCCTGAACTTCTTTTCCCTTCAGTGTGGGGACACTCCTAATTTGCCTCTTCCGTCGCTGGCTTCTCCCTTTTGGCTTCCTTTTCTTCCCATCCCTAAAATGGAAGGATTTCTGTGTCAGTCAGAGTCCAAGCAGGAAAACAATTCCATGCAAGGCATTTCTCACAGAAGGGATGTGGATTGACTACTCCAGTGTTGGAGGGTTGGAAGGGCAAATGGAGATGCTGCAGTGACCAGATATGGTAACTATAGCAGTTCCTCCTCAGGGCTGGAGGGATAGAAGAGAAGAAGCGGTGCCACCAGAGCCTCTAGGCTCAGCTTTGCCTGGCCCATGCTCAGACCACAGAATGAGAATGCACAGTGATGGGGTTGAGCCTCTGGGGTGCCAGTATTTCCAGGAAGTGTAGTTCACCTGCTGCCAGGAGTGTGAACAATTAGGAGCTAGCATGGGCAACCTATTACCCATAGGCCAAATCCAGTTGCCACCTGTTTCTCCATGGCCCATGAGCTAAGAATGTTCTTCACATTTTGGCCAGGCACGGTGGTTCACGCCTATAATCCCAGCACTTTGGGAGGCCAAGGCAGATGGATGGTCTGAGGTCAGGAATTCGAGACCAGTCTGGCCAACGTGGCAAAACCCTGTTTCTACTAAAAATACAAAATTAGCCAGGCGTGGTGGTGCACACTTGTAGTCCCAGCTACTTGGGAAGCTGAGGCAGGAGAGTCGCTTGAATCCGGGAGGCGGAGGTTGCAGTGAGACGAGATTGCGCCACTACACTCCAGACTGGGTGACAGAGCAAGAGTTCATCTCAAAAAACAAGCGAACAAACAAACAAAAAGAATATTCTTCACATCTTAAAAATGGCTGAAAATAAAACCGAAAAAGAAGACATATCTCATGGCACATGAAAATTGTAAAACACTCAAATTACAGTGTCCATGAATAAAGTTTTATTGCAATGCAGTCATCCTTATTCATTTATATATTGTTTATGGCTGCTCTTGCCTTACAATGGCAGAGTTGAGGAGTTATAACAGAGACCATATGGCCTGCAAAGCTTAAACTACTTAATATCCAGCTCTTTACAGAAAAAATTTGCCAAGCCCTAGGCTAGAGCCCTCCCGGAGAGACGTTGACAGGAGCTGGAAACAGGAGGAAGACCCTTCTCTCACCCTATGTCCTTCCAGCCACGTCTCAGTGCTTCTTAGTAGCAGAATTGAATCGGAAGCCAGCTGGCAAGAGAGAGTCTGGCAAAGGCTGTTGGCTGAGGGCCCTCACACCACAGAGGAGGGTGGCGTGGGCCCGAGAGACAACAGACAAACAGCACAACTTGCAAGTATCTTATACTGGCCTTTTCCTCTTCTGTCTCTGCCCTCCCTCCCTTAGTACTCCTATGCACAGCCATGGCTTCTATCACATCTCTGTAGACAATGCACAGATCCATGGCTCCGTGCTTGACTCCTTTTATCAGTCTTGCATTTCTAACTGCCTTCTTGACAACTCCATTTAGAAGGCTTCCCTTCATCTCAAAGTCACTATATCAATTGGTAGAATTCATATTTTCTATCAAGCTTGTTTCTTCTCTTCTGTTACCCATTTCTGTTGGCAATGCCACCATTGTCCCTGGCTTCATGTTTGGATCCCCTGTCTCTTTTCTCTCATGTCAAAGCACTTAGAAAGACCAGATCTTTCTCTGTAAGACTTCACAACTATTCTCTACTTTCCCTTCCCAGCACCATCACCTGGGGTTGTGCCACCATTACCTCTTGCCTAGATTATATATATGATCTTGTAATGGGTATTACCCCACACAAGTTTCATTCCAATTCATCTCACACATAGTTGCCAGATTAATCTTCTGAGTCATCAGATTCAAAGTCCTTTTGACTTCCCTTCATCTATGCATTAGCTGGAAATTTAAAACTTTTATATAGTTCTGTATTAGTTCATTTTCACGCTGCTGATAAAACATACCCAAGACTAGGTAATTTATAAAGAAAAAGAGGTTTAATGGACTCACAGTTCCATATGGCTGGGGAGACCTCACAATCATGGCAGAAGACCAAGGAAGAGCAAAGGGACTTCTTACATGGTGGCAGGCAAGAGAGAGAGCCACGCAAAAGGAGAAGCCCCTTATAAAAACATTAGAACTTGTGAGACTTATTCACTACCTTGAGAACAGTATGGGGACACAGCCAAACCATATCATTCTACTCCTGTGCTTCTGCAAAGTACAACCTCTCTCCTGACTTCTTTTATGGGCTGGTGTTGCGTGTCTGTGACTTTTCCAGGTGCATGGTGCAAAGCTGTTGGTGGATCTACCATTCTAGGATCTGGAGGATGGTGGTCATTTTCTCATAGCTCCACTAGGCAGTGCCCCAGTGGGGACTCTGTGTGGGGGCTTCAACCCCACATTTCCAGGCCCCCACTGCTGTGTATGGAAATGTCTTGATGTCCAGGCAGAAGTTTGCTGCAGGGGCAGGGCCCTCATGGAGAGCCTCTGCTAAGGTAGTGCAGAAGGGAAATGTGGGGAGGTACAATTCAAGATGAGCTTTGGGTGGGGACACAGCCAAACCATATCAAGTCCCAGTGACTACAGTTTGGTTTTCCAAATTTGTTTCCTATTTCTTTCTTTCCTATTCTCTTCCTTTCCAATACTTTCATATATCCTCTTGTTCCTTCAGGTTCTGTGCACTTTATTTTTACTCTCTCCTCTGCCAGAAATGTTTTTGGTACTTGTTAGGATTAGGTTCAGTTATGAGTGACAGAAAACCAAGTGTAAGGGGCTCATTGAGGTTGCACCAGAGCCCTTTGACCCATTTAATCATCTCCCACAGCTTCTGAACATCGAGAGAAGCAGGGGCAGCCTTTAGCTGAACTAGATAAAAGCCTAGTTCCATTGTCTGAAATCTGGGCAAACTCTGAGGTGTAATTTACACTCCAGAGCTGACCTTTGGGACCAGGCTAAGGCTGGGGCTTTGCTGAAACATTCCCTTGCTTGTCCTCTTCCCTTCCCTGTCTTACTTTCCACACTCCCTTACTGGTTTCTCCTGGGAGCATTTTTTTAATTTTTATTTTCGAGATAAGGTCTCACTTTGTCACTAAGGCTGGAGTGCAGTGGCATAATCATAGCTCACTGTAACCTCAAACTTCTACACTCAAAGGATCTTCCTGCCTCAGCCTCCTGAGTAGCTGGGACTACAGGCACATGTGACTTGACCAGCTAATTTTTAATTTTTTTTGTGGAGACACGGGTCTCACTATGTTGCTCAGGCTGGTCTGAAACTTCTGGCCTCAAACACTCCTCCTGTCTTGGTCTCCCAAAGTTCTGGGATTATAGGTGGGAGCCATTGCTCCCTGCTTGGAGCATCTGTTTAATAAACTACTTGCACATGAAGCCTTGTCTCAGGATCTGCTCTGGTAACCCAACCTAGGACACTTGTAACAGTGGCTTAAACAAGATTGTAGCAGGCCTCATATCGTGCCTTCATGATCAGACTGCCTCAACATTGTAGTCCACATCCTCAACATGTGCCTTCTGAGGCCAAAGATAGCTGCTTTGGTTCCAGTCATCAGAGTCACATTCTAGACAGCAGGAGGGAGACAAAGGACATGGGCATGCTCCTTCCACTTGAGAACACCTCATGGAAGTTTCATCCCTGACTTCTCTATAACCTTTTATGCAGAATGTGGTCAGGTAGCCATGCCTGGCTGCAAGGGAGGCTGGGAAATGTAGCCTTTATTCTCAGTGGTCAACTGCGTAGCTGAAATTTTGGAATATGATTACTGTGGAAGAAGAGGAAACAGACATTAGGAGACAACTTGTAGTTTCAGTTACATGCTCCTTCTCATCTCTGCCTGTCCAGAGTCTTTCAAACCCAGTGCAAATGCCACTTTCACCTCAAATCCTTCCTTGAGCTACTAGTTAAAATTATCACTCCCTCATGGCACTTTGTGTGCCCTTTACTTGTGGCACCACAGTTTTTCTATCTGGCTTGTAGTTATTTAAATATGCCTTCCCCACAGGACTGTAGACATCTTTAGAGTAGACAGCAAGCTTCAGTGAATTTCTGAGTTGAAAATTGAAATAGTACAATCCCATACTCTGGAGAATGTGGTTTTGGAGCCTGACCAATCTGGTTCAAAGTCAGGCTTTATCTTTAAACCAGTTATGCAACATTCATTTGCTTATTCTACAAATATTTATTGGTGCTTCCTCTCTGTCAGGCACTATTCCAGGTGCTAGAAACTTGGTGGAGAATAGTACAAATAAGCACCCCACTCCCATGAAGGAACCATAAAGGATGAGGGCTAAGAGTACAGACTCGGCCAGGCACGGGGACTCATGCCTGTAATCCCAGCACTTTGGGAGGCCAAGGTGGGCAGATCACCTGAGGTCAGGAATTCGAGACCAGCCTGGCCAACATGGTGAAAACCTGTCTCTACTAAAAGTACAAAAATTAGCTGGGCATGGTGGCACACGCCTATAATCCCAGCTACTCAGTAGGCCAAGGCAGGAGAATCGCTTGAACCCGGCAGGCAGAGGTTGCAGTGAGCCAAGACCACGCCACTGCACTCCAGCCTGGGTGATAGGAGTGAGACTCCTTCTCAAAAACAAAAACAACAACAACAACAACAACAAAAAAACAGACTCCACAGCCAGACTGCCTGGGCTTGCATCCCAGCTTCACGACTTACAAGCTGTGTGGCCATAGATAAGTTACCTTGCCTCTCTGTTGCTCAATTTTATCCTCAGAAACACAGAGATGTTCAGAGTGTAACTTTTCAGGATAGTGGTGGACACTAAGTGAGTTTACACATATAAAGTACTTGGAACAGTGCCTGGCACAAAATAAGGACTACATTAGTGTTAGTTATTAGTATAAGCTTGCACAGCTTACATTCTAGTAGGTGAGGAAGTAACCCAAACAGACAAACAAACAAAAAATATTAGGCAGGTGATAAATGCCATGAAGAAAATAAAAGAGAAAGGTGGGAGAGAGCACTACTGAGGGTCTGTCTCGTACCAGGTGACCTGGGAATGTCTCTATGAGGGTTGACATTTAGCAGCAATGAAGTGTTTGTGGGAAGAGCTTTCAAGGGCCAGCAGATACAGGGGCTGTGAAGGCAGGCCGGAGCTGGCCGGCTGGAGGCTGGAGCACGCAGTGGAGGGGAAGGTGCAGGAGATAGTCTGGGAGGAGCTTGGGGCCAGACACCATTGGGGCTTTGTGAGTCCGGGAAATAATTTGGATTTGATTCTTAGTACAATGGCAAACCATTGCAAAGTTTTAAGCAGCAGAGACTGATGTTTAAAATGCTAATGCTGTCTGCAGGTGGAAGGAGAATAGCTTGTGAGAGTGTACGAGGGGAATGAAGGGGTCAGATGAGAGAGCACTGCGGAGATGGAGAGAGGCAGAGAACTTGATGCATATTTTGGAGGCAAAATCAACAAGATTGGCTGATGGATTAGAAGCAGAAGGTAAGGTGAAGAGAAAACTCAAGGGCAACTCTCAAATTTTTGGCTAGAACACCTTTCAGAGATGGGGAGATGTGGAGAGACAGGTGGGTGGGAATCAAGAACTCTACTTTGGTTACATTCCGTTGGGCAAATCACTTCAGCTCTCTGGGCTTCAGTTTCCTTATCTAGAGTATGAAAATAATAATAATGTCCCCATACACAGAAGAGCACTGTGGTTAAGGGAAGAGATGCCTGGGCTTAAATCTCAACTCTGTGTTTGCTAGCTATGTGACCATGTGCCAGTTACTTTCTCTCTCTGTGTCTCAGTTTCCTCATCTGTAAAATCAGAACAATCCTAGTACCTATCTCAAATGGTTGTATGAAGAATAAAATATTTAATATTTACAAAGTGGCTAAAATAATTTCTGGCACATGGTAAAGCTATACTAGAATCATAGATATATAAAACCAAATAGGGTAGGCCAGGTGTGGTGGCTCATGCCTGTAATCCCAGCACCTTCAGGGACTGAGGTGGGAAACTGCATGAGGCCAGGAATTCGAGATTAGCTTGGGTAACATAGCAAGACCCTGTCTCTACAAAAACTTAATAAATTAGCCAGTTGTGGTGGTGCACGCCCATAGTCCTAGCTACTTGGGAGGCTGAGGCAGGAGAATTGCTTGAACCCAGGAGTTCGAGGTTGTACTGAGCTATGATCATGCCATTGCACTCTAGCCTGGGTGACAGAGAGAGACCTCATCTCAAAATGCAAACAAAAACAAATAGGGTAGAATTGAACCTTATATTAGATAAGTGACTCACCTCCACAAGATAATCATTAACCATTGTTAAACAAAGAAAGAAAGAAAGACTTGTCCCCTCTGGAATATACTAGAGAGATCTGCCCAATTCCACATGATCTCTTCCAGAAATGGAAGAGGAGGGAATATTTCCCAATTTGTTTTATAAAGCTAGTTTTATGCTGATATTAAAATCAAATGAAGATAGTACAAAAAAAGAAGAAAAAGGAAAACTACAGTCCAATGTCCCTCATAAATGTAAATGCAAAAACCCTTAACAAAATATTAGCAAATAGAATTCAGCAATTTTTAAAAAGCAGTATATACCATGACCAACCATGCAAATCTCATTCAGTATTCAAAAACCAGTCCATGCAATTTACCATACTAACAGGCATTTTTTCTTCTGAATGTTTTATAGTTTTATGTTTCACCTTTAAGTCTGTGTTCCGTTTTGAGTCAGTTTCTGTGTAGTGTGTGAGGTTTATGAGGAGGCTGACAATCAACACCCCTGGTACTGGAACCCAGGAGGGAGTGTAGGGAGAGGGAGGGCAGGAAGGAGTACAGGGGGTGGAAGAGAGTCCTGGGGACGTTCGGTGTTTTATATTGTGAAATGAACACATTACCAATTCCTAGAAAAATAACTTATGACTTGGCAACAGTTTGTTGAATCAATAGCTAGGATTAACAGACGGAATATATCCTCAAGAAAGAAGGGGATGGGGGAAAAGCCTCCTGAAGGTCCTTGGCATGCAGCCTTGGAGGGCATACCATCAGTTTTTCCGTGAATTAACCCCTAGTTTCCAGGAGTCTGTACTCACCTGGCGAGGGCTTGGGGGTGGATAGGAATTGATAGACCCTTGGTTAGGTGTAGTGTCCCAGAGGAAGAACCTGGAGCTCTTTGCCTGCTGACAGGGGATGGTGGGAAGTGGGTGGCTGTGTGGGAGTGCTCTCTGGGTCATTTTCCTCAGGGCAGGGTGATGGGGATCTGGGGGAAGCTCTGTCCGGGGGCCTGGCTATTTGTCCTGCTCTGCATGGGAATGCCCAGCCAGTCCTGGATGCCCCTAGGGCAATCTCGAACCTACTGCTCTGCCCCAGTGGTTGCCAAGTGGGCAACTCAGACCTGGGAGGCTAAGGGTGGGAAGGCATTGTAGGGGAGAAGGTCATGTGGGTTCAGGAAGGCAGGCAGGTACAGGTTGGGAAATAGGTTAAAGCCTTAGTTAAAATGGGAGGCCCTCAAAATGAGTCCCTGGGAATTTGGGAGTGATGGTGCCAGATTCCCTTCTCTCATCTTTTGTAGGGCAACAGACTGCCTCATCTGGCCATCCCTTACCACCTGGGGATGTGAGATCTATGGTGGGACATACAGGTGATACAAATAATTTGATGAGTGATTGTGTCATTGAAAAGTGGCAGTCCCCAGGATTTCTTTCACTGACTTTTTATCCAGTAGGCCTTCAGTGATGTCAATGTATAAGGTTTTATTATACCTATATTATCTCAGCCTTTGTGTGGGTGTCTCCAGCTAATGTAATACAATAACTTATCCTGGACTTCTCCCAGCTCTGGCATGGGGTGGCCAGAAGTATTTGGGGCTAGGCATGTAATACATGGGAAAGGGAAAGGGAAAGGGCCAGCTACGGTGACTCATGACCATAATCCCAGAACTTTGAGAGGCTGAGGTGGGTGGATCACATGAGGTCAGGAGTTCGAGACCAGCCTGGCCAACATGGTGAAACCCCATCTCCACTAAAAATAAAAAATTAGCTGGGTGTGGTGGCAGATGCCTGTAATCCCAGCTACTCAGGAGGCTGAGACAGGAGAATCGCTTAAACCTGGGAAGCGGAGGTCGCAGTGAGCCGAGATTGTGCCACTGCACTCCAGCCTGGGCAACAGAGCAAAACTCCGTCTCAGGAAAAAAAAAAAAAAAAGAGAGAGAGAGAGAGTTACCATCCTATCACTGCTTGCTATGTTCCAGGTATGCTGCTAGGTGCTTCACAGGTATAAACCACTGCAACTCATTGGAAGAATCAGGCAGTTGTCAAGTTCATGATGGCAGATACAAATTTTTTACAATTCTAATTTTTGCTGGAAAGTTCAAATTTTATCAATGGCAGCAAATATTGTCAGCTAATTTTCTTGAAGTGAGAGTCTCTTTGCATTTCTACGAAAGTGCCTGCAAAATACTCAGACCTGAATAATCATAGTTTGTCATTCTTTCCAGTAAAAATTGTGTTTCATAAAAAATGTAGACAGTTCAGCTATCTCACATGATTGCACAAGTACTGTTTCTTGAGATATCATTGTTCTTTAGTATGCAACAGAAACTTTTAATGTATACTCCCCATTTCTTCACAAAGATTGTTGAAAAGACATGTTCTCATGAATCAAGATTTAAGAAAATAACCTGAAGTGAAGCTAGCTTCCCCCCCTCATTGCAAGTGTGTGGCATTAAGGAACAGAATGACTACTGGGACAGTTTGGTGCCACTGCTTTGATTTGTGCTAAAGGCCAGCAGTTTTACCCACCATTGCTTTTGTGTCATCAAAAAAAATATCAAAACTGTTCTTCTAGAAAAAAACATGAAATTAAAAAAAGCACTGAAAATTTTACCACCCTTTGTGTTTTTTCACGGCCAGTTTGAAAAGCTAACAAGTTTTGGATTTTAAAGAGCTCACCATATCTACATTTAAAATGCTTAATTCGTTTTTCTCTAAACTCTGAATGATTGGTCTCAAAATGATGCTGCAACTAACTATTTATAGTAAACAATTAAGTTTAGTAATAGTATTGCTAAAATACTCTTCAAAATATTCTGTTGAATAAGACATAATAAGTTGAACTATTACTATACACATAGGTGAGGAAAATATAGATTTCATTATATTTTTGGTTTTTATTTAGTTTTTCACAATTTCTTTGGCATATATCCCTCCCTTCAGGTAGTCAGAGAACCCTCTGATATGCCGATTTCATCTTTAAAAAAATTTATTATTTATTTATTTTATTTTTAAATTAAATTGATACAAAAAATAAATAGAGGTGGGGTCTTGCTGTGTTGCCCAGGCTGGTCTTGAACACATGGCCTCAAGCAATCCTCCCACCTTGGCCTCCCAAAGTGCTGGGATTACAGGTATAAGCAACTCCACCTGACCTAATTTCATTTTTTTTTTCAGTATTTTTACACTGGGATGGTGCACGTGGGGGTTGAGAAAGCAAATCTAATCAATCCATCTTATGCCAATGATAAATCCTTTACTATAAGAATAAATATATTGTAAAGGAATGGTCTAATAACAATTTTGGTTAAAATTACACAATTCATTAGGGTTTAAAAACATTTTAAAATGTTATTACAAAACAAGACAAAGTGTATTACTTCTTGTGTTTTCAGATAGATGTAAGAAAAATTTCAGAATTTTAAAATAAAAATTTAGTAGACAATAGTATTGCAATTCTAACAGGTATAACTGAAGATAGCTAGGAAGAACACAGTGAGAACACGAGAAGAAACTGAGTTATCTCCAAACAAGCGTATATTTATACCCTAAATCTACTTCTTTAGAAAAATTTGGAAAACAATGTATACATACACATTTCATTAGCTGTCAGAGCAGTGGTGTTACCACTTGCCAAGTAGCCTCTGGAAAACTCCACTGTACGTTTGTGAGAGAGTGAGGGTATAAAAGGCAAATAATGTCCTACTTCTATTATGAAAATAATTTGACCTCTTGGAACCCTACAAAGGGTTCCCCAAGGGGTTCCCTAACTATGTTTTGATAACTGTTAAACAAGGGTAATATTTTTTCTGTGGAATGTTATGCAGTTTTACAAAGCAATGAGATAGATATATGTTGCCATGCAAAAAGTTGTACAACAATGCAAGTGTTTACAATATGATACACACGCACACACAGAACAAGCCTATATATTCTATACTTATATATATATATTCAAATGCATAGAAAAGCTCTAGAAGAACACACTATTAACTGTGTTTCCTTTTCAGAAGAGTACAGGGATCTGGTGGCTTACTGTTGGAGAACTTTTGCTTTATCTGTATTTTTTAAATGGTTACAAGGAGAATGTACTCATTATTACTGGTGTCATTTAAATCTATTTATAAAGGATATTTTGTCTTCACTTTTCTTCTGGATGATGTACAAAATTTATACAATTTAGATTTTTTTTCAGATCAATTAATTGTTACTGTTCTCTGGAGAATCTTTACTAGGGCAAAGGAGTATAATTGCTAGATAAAATACAGAATACCTAGTTAAGTTGGAATTGCAAATAAAACACAAATCAGGGTTTTTTTGAAAAATGTATGTATGTCCTATGCAATATTTGAGACATACTTATACTAAAAGATTATTTGTTGTATACACGCAATTCAAATTTAACCTGGCATCCTGTATTTTGATTTGCAAGTCTGGCAACCTCATAAAGGAGGCATGGGGGGTGGCCTTTAGTGCCAAGATGTGGAGTAGAACCCAGATCCATTGGCAACTTACTGATGTTAACCGAAGTGTATGGCATGCCACCTTTGACAGTCAGAGCTCACTAGAGGATAAGGAAGCTCTGACAGGAGGATAAGGAAGAATAAGGAAGGAGGATAAAGAGGATAAGGAAGCTCTGATAGGCAGATAAGAAAGCTCTGACACGAGGATACTGGGGGCAAAGTCATGCAGGCAAGCCAACTTTTCTCCTGATAAATGCCTCTGTGGCTGGTCAAGTTAGTGAGCTATTATGATAATGGGAGTGAGGATTAAGTTGGAGGGAAGTTGTAAAATGTTACAACTGGCATTTGGGCTTTGTGTTTAAACACATACAACTCTTGCACAAAATGTAGCCCTTGGAGTTGCGCTTGCATAACTCTCCTGTAGCCACCATAAGGTTGGTAATATTTCCTGTGTTTCTGGACTCTAGTAAGGCCCCTATCTTTCTACATTACCCAGTGGCTATCAAAGGCTGTGGCTACTACGGGGGATTTCCTTGAGATGGTAAAATGTTATTGCAAGAACTTTCTTTTCCACTTTATTTTCTTCCCCTCAGGGAGATGTACATATACCATTTCCCCCAAAAGTGTTTTTCCACATTTTTTTGTCTTCTGAAATTTCACCATAGTAAATACTTCCTCAAATGTATAAACCCTTAGTATTTTTCCTTAGGGTTTTTTCTTCTTTTCTCAGTTTTTTACCTCTTTTCTCTCTTCCAGATTTTGCCATAGAGAAATCTCTTGCTTTTTAATCTTTCCAATATGTGAACCAACCAACCAGTCTACCAACCAGCCAACCAACCAACTACTCCACCAGTCAACTAACTCCTCCCACAGACAAAGATTGGAGAATGCTTCAATCTGGTACAGAGACCAAAGCAAAGTAATACTGTATCATGTACAGATCTCAACTCTGTGAAGACAGTCCCTCATGCTGTAGGAAGTCAGCCTTGAATATCTAGGCTTAGGGGAGGCTGAGGAAGGTCACCACAGGAGAAGTAAGTGGTTGGGGGCAGATCAGGATGCAGGGCTCTCATTTCTCATGGAGAGATTTTGCTTTTTTAAAACGTCAGACCTACTGGTGTTTGCACTCAGTTTTCTTTCTTACAAAAATCAACTCTATTGAAGTGTACTGCCCAATCAAGATATAGAACATTTTCATCACCCTAGAAAACTTCCTTGTGCCCCAAATCCCATCACTGATGTGATTTCTATCACTATAGCTGAGTTTTGTCTATCCTAGAACTTTACATAAATTGTCCTTTTCTTTTGACTTTGTTTATGTAGTTTTTTTCTCATGTGGAAGAAAAATAATTATTGCAGTTTTATGGTTTTTAAAAAATATTCAAATCGGATTCATCTGACATTTATTTTGGTGTAGTGTGTGAAAGGCACAGATCTAATCTCATTTGTTTTCTCCCAGAGAGCTACCTGGTTGTTTCAACGTCATTTATTGATAAATGTATCTTTTATCTCACTAGTTTAAATGCCACCTTTATCATATATTAAATTCCCAAGTGTGCTCGGGTATATTTCTGGACCCTCCTTTCTTTTCCTTTGATGTGTTTATTCGTGTCTCAATACAATACTCTTTTAGTTATGGTTGGTTTATTTTTAAAATGTCTCATGGTTTAGAATTTTCTGCTCTATCTCTTCAATGGGTTACCTCTCACCAAGGTTCCCATATTAGTTATCTATTGCTGCGTAACAAATTATCCTAAAACTTAGCAGCTCGAAAATGTGTTATCTCACACTTTCAGAGAGTCAGGAATCTGAGAGCACTGTAGCTGGGTAGTTCTGGCTTAGGATCTCTCATGAGGTTGTGGCTATGCTGTCAGCACGGCTGCAGTTGTCTCAAGACTTGATTAGGGCTGAGAGATTCGCTTCCAGGCTCACTCACATGATTGAGCGAACAAGCCTTAGTTCCTCACTGGTCTCAGTTCCTCGCTGGCTGTTGGCTGGAGGACTCAGGTCTTTGCCACATGGGTTTGCAATAGGGATGCTCCCAATATGGCAGCCAGAGTGCTGAGAGAGAGAGAGAGAGAGAGAGAGAGCGAGCAAGCCTAAGACAGAACACTTGGTTTTTTACATCCTAACCTCGGAAGTGATGGACCATTAACTCTGGCAACTCTGGTGTGGTGTGAGGAGCTTACATGCATGTGAGTACCAGTGGGCAGGGATCATAGTGGCCATCTGGAGGCTGGCTCCCACAGTTCCAGTCCTGGCTCTCTTCTCTTTTCACTTTATTCATGCTCCTGGGAGCTCTCTTCCACTTAATGAGGCTGCTTCTACCTATGACCAATAATCCCTAAATAATTCTCCTTATCGCTAACTCAGTCTTGAACTCCGGAACTATTTATCCAATTGTAGGGATACCGCCTCTGAAATATCCCATAGTGATCTCCATGCCTTTTATTATGCTTTCCTTGGGTACCCTCTGAACCTTAGACCTTCTTCTATTTTGACATGTATCCCTGCGTTGCATTTATTTGATCCTCCATTAGACTATAAGCTGATATTTATTTATTTATTTATTTATTTCTGTAAGCTTATTGAGGGCAGGGACTATGTTTTCATTATTTTTTGTGTTTGCAGTACTTGGTGCCTAGCACGAAGTGGGGTCTGGAGTCTGCTTGAGTTTGGGGCTGTGGACTCGTGGGTTCATCTGTTTCCATCATGCGACAGCATCTTTGGGGACAGCCAGACTGCCAAGAATGGGCCCTCAAACTGTGCTTTGTACTTTTTTTCTTCTTTTCCTTTCCCTCTTCCTCCTCCCAGTCTCAAGATATAACTTTGAGACAAACTGCGTATGTGTTACCTTTCATCTTGAAATACAATCTCAGAACGTGCTGTGAACCTCCACTCCCTTTCTCATGCTATGCCCCCATGCCTTATGCACATTTATTTACCTAAATGCTTGTTAAGCACAAACCATGCTCTCTTATCTGCAATATATTTCCTTAGAAGCTTTGCTGCAGTAGGTAGTCAGGCAGACATGAGCAGGGCAGGAGAGGACTCCCCACCCCACACCAGGAATACAGGTGGTTACGCTGTTTCTCTAAAATAATAATTGGCCACAGATGGTGGTGCCAGGGAAAGGCCATCTCCCAATATATAGAAACACCTGAAGCTGGTGATCAGCCGCTTCCAGCTAAGATCTCAGGAGGTGGGTGAGTGGGCTCAAGCATGCACATCAAGAGGTAAAATGGCTGAGTTTAACTGGTATATGACCTTCTTCTAGGAACACTCAACTGGTAAGGGAAGAATGCTTCAAGTGGGCGTGCGTACAACTCCAGTATACACACTGCACATGAAGCCCCTCCCAGGTGCTGGCAGGCCATTGCACATGCAGAATGCCAATATATAAGAACCCAAGTCCAAGGTCAAACCTGGCACTCGATCTCTCAAGTTGCTTGCTTGGCCCTCTTTCTAGCATACTTTACTTCCTTTCATTCCTGCTCTAAAGCTTTTTTAAATAATCTTTCACACCTGCTCTAACACTTGCCTTGGTCTCTCACTCTGCCTTATGTCCCTCAGTTGAATTTTTTCTCCTGAGGAGGCAAGAATTGAGGTTGCTGCAGACCTGTATGGATTCACTGCTGCTAACATACTTTGGTGCCATGTGGCTCAGATACGTTCCCTAGTGGTAAGAGATCTCTACATCTCACCTTCTTCAGCTGGAGGTGTTCAACTCCCATACGCAGTTTCCTTCTCTCTTTTCACTCTCCTGCCTACTAACCAGCCCTCAGAATGATTCCTCTCAGCCACAGAGGCTCCGCTACCCATGGCTGATCTCTCAGTTCACCCTAACAGGTGGCTTGAGGGGGTGGGAAGGACCTTGGAGTCTGCATCGAGTAGCTCTGAGGCAGTAATGGCTCTCCTGGAGAGGAAGCTCACAAGAGTAGCAGGGCTAAAGCCTAAAACCATGCAATACCAGGGGTTTCCCTGCTTTTTCAACTAAAATCCACTCTTTTCCAAAATCTGCAGTATCTATTCTCCAGTTTTCCTTGTGTGTATTCTGAAATGGCCTTGCACACCCACTGACTGTCCGCCTCAGGGGCAAGTCTGCTTCTTCTCTGGTTTCACTTTGCATGCTGTGTGACTGTTTTCTCTGCCTTAAAAGTCGCACTCCCTGTTATTTGTGTGCCCACAGCTCTTGATGCACCTGCTCAGCAGCAAAGACATTGTGCTCCCTTTGTGATTATCTCCTGAGATTTATACTTGTTTTTACTCTACCAGCGCAGATGACCTCCAGCCTTTCTGCTGTCTACTGGCTCATTGCTGGGACAGACATTAATTGGAACTCTGGCTCTGCCAGCTTCTTATGACTCACAATATGCTCTTCACTCCTTTTATACTCCCAGGGCCAAGTTTTCTGGTGGCATTTGAAGCCGTTTGATTACCTGCATAGGACCTCACTCTGCTTTTTTTTTTTTTGAGTTAGCACTCCTTTGGGGAGAGGGAAATTCTTCCTTTGTCGTTTGTGAGTTCTTAACCTAAGCTCCATGTCCTATGGAGGTTACTCGTTTATGTCAAGAGGGCAAATAAATGTTGCCCTCTCAAATCCAAGGGCTGATATTTTTGTGAGCATAAGAAGGCTTTCCTTGAGTTTTCCTCTTGCTTCCTTCCACTTTCTCCAGTAGCTTCCATTTCTCTAATTACTTCCACACCCTTGTCAATGTGCATCAAGACCTTCAAGGTCATATTCGAAGGGAGGGAAGTCCAGCCCCTTGAAGCAGTTAGCCAAAAAACAGGCTTCTCGTCCGCTTAAAGAACATGGGAAATGGGAATCTGAGAAAAGATATAATCATTTTGTTGCTCTGAGCGAGCGTCACTATAAGGTCATGGAGACAAGGATACAGGCCAACCCAAGGCTGCAGGAGCAAGAGACCCATAGGACAGAACCAAAGGCTGGTCCCAAGCTAACAGATAACCATTAGAACAGAAACCAAGGCAAGGTTAGAGGTACATGGTAAGATCAGTTTCATTCTGGAACCCCAAGGATGAACAGGGGGCCCCCTGTTCACTCCAGTATCTCCTTTGTTATCAAGTGGGTAATTGTGATGAGATGGTACCAAGGTTAAAGGTATACAGTAAGACCAATTCATTCCAGAACGCTAAGGACAAATGGGGGACACCCTATTCAGGATAATAGAAAAGTAAGAAGGGGCACCATCTTTTTCCTTTTTCCTCCTCTGTTCTCTCTTCACAGATGGGTAATTGTGTCTCCAGACCACAAGACATGTCCCTTGGATTCATCCCCCAAAACTGGAAAAAGTTTGTTTCCCCTAAACCTTAAAACAAAACAAAACAAAAACCTAGTTTTTCTTTGTTTTTTTTTTTTGAGACGGAGTCTCGCTCTGTCACCCAGGCTGGAGTACAGTGGCCAGATCTCAGCTCACTGCAAGCTCCGCCTCCTGGGTTTACACCATTCTCCTGCCTCAGCCTCCCGAGTAGCTGGGACTACAGGTGCCTGCCACCTTGCCCAGCTAGTTTTTTGTATTTTTTAGTAGAGACGGGGTTTCACCGTGTTAGCCAGGATGGTCTCGATCTCCTGACCTCGTGATCCACCCGTCTCGCCCAAAGTGCTGGGATTACAGGCTTGAGCCACCGTGCCCAGCCTAGTTTTTCTTTATAATATTGTTTGACCTAAAAATAAACTGGGAGAAAATACAAAAGTCAGCCTTAGAACTTAGTGCCTTTATGCAGGAAATCCTCAAATTAGCCTCCTTGGTCTTTTATAATTGAGAGCAGAATAAGGAGGGCAAGGCCAGGGAGAAAGAGAAATGCAGGAACTAGAGGCAGGCTGAACTGGTAACTGCTTTGCAAGCCCACCAGTCCCCTCCAGGTTGCCCTGAGGACATTCCTCCAGGTAAGTGCCATTGGTGCTGAAAGCCAGGTCTCTGGAAGGCAAACTGCCCCAATGAGATAAATGGGAAAAAGGCCCACATGGCTTGCCTGTCTGCCATAAACTTGACCACTGGAGATGGGATTGTCCTGAAGGCTGAAGGGCCCCTAGGACAGATCCCAGCCTCTGATGGCCCTGAGCTGAAGGGACTCTCCACTCCAGCTGGCTTCCAAATCAGTCATTGTCACCAATAGGACAAAGCCAAGGGCAACTCGGGAAGTGAAAGCAAAATTTTAAATTTCTCTTTTGGGTTTAAGAGCTGCCTCCTCTGTGCTAATCTCCTTCTCTAAGCAACTCTCCTCCAAATCCTGTTGGGATCCACACCCCTTTATATTACTTAAGGTACTAATTACCATTCTCTCACCAGTCCCTGGTAATGTCTAGATACCCCACACCTCCTTGGGGCAAAAATATACTTTCCAAGATGGATGTCTACTTAATATTTACCCTATCTTTGAATTCATCTTTCCCTCTGGTAGCCCTATTTCTCCCAGAAAGCTACCTAAATCTTTAACCTAAACATTCCTACCTCAGGGGCTTAGAAATAGCCCACTATTAATTGAACAAGCCCTAGCAAAAAAAAATCTAACTGAGCAATCTCTTGAGAGGGATAATTTCTATAGTATGTAGACAATCTCTTTATCTGCTCCCCCTTCATGGGACTCGTGCAGCAACGTGCAGTACAATGTTTAACTTTCTCACAGAAGGAAAATTACTTTTGTTTAATTCAAAGGTTATAAAGATAAAGAGGTATTTTTGGTGAGGAAGGTTATAAAAAAAAGAGATTTTATATGAGAAAGGTTCTTGTATGATAAATTCTTGTCCTAAAGTAAAATGACTGGTTATTTAGAAAGAGAGATGTTTAGGACAAATCAGAAAGTCCAAGAATGTTGTAGAATGTGTAAGTCATAAAAAGATTTGTGAAAGGGAATTTATGAAATAAATGTACAATTTTAAAGGTTAGTGGTCTACTAAATGCTTTAAGGTCATAAGCAACTACTATGACTCTAAACTGCACAACTTGCCTGCTTTAAAGTTATTAAATTCTAGGTAAGGTCTTGGGACATACAGAGTTAGTCATGCCCCCTAGCTATGCTGTAAAGTCAAACCTTATCTGCACTTCTGTCTGGTATTCTAGGCTCCAAACCTAGTACATAATTAGAATATCTTACTTACTAGGATTTTCATCAAAAGTAAAAATTGCTAAGAGTTAACAATGTAACTTGTCTGGAAGCAGTTTTACATGCAAGTTGTATAAGGAAAATAGAATGTGTTTTTGGTAAAACATTATAAGAAGGCATGGCAAGGTAGATATTTTTGCCTAGTTTAGAGAGTTAAATAATGGTTTTAAGTTAGAATAAAGCTGAAGATTTGAGCAAGTTGTAGGAAGTCTGTGAAAGACTAATCTTGTAAAAGAAATTCTGTGTGTTTAGCTAAAATTAAAGGAGCATTATTCAGTTTATCCATAAATTGAACACTGGAATAAAAGTACAATATGGTTTTCTTAGAGCTTTGTTCTGTTCTTTAACAGAAAATTGTAAAGGGTTATAAAAGGTTTATAAAAATCTTACCTTATGGTCAAACTGATTAAGATTGGACAGATTTATCTACAAGGTTTTATTAAGAATTGTGTTTAACATCAACAGTATACTAATGCAAAGGTAATATTTGGCCAAAATTGTGTAAAACCCTTGTAATTCTGATATGAGTTAGTATATGTTACCAGTGATAATTGTAATTGTTATGTTAAATTATTGTGTGCTACAAAGATAGCAAATTTCCTTGTCAATTACATCTTTGACTGTGGCTGCTCCAAGACTTTTTGTCATCCACAGATCATTATTGTATTCTTTCGAACCTCTGTAAAAGGTGGTTTTATAATCGCTATAGGACTCTAACGGGTATTCTTAAATCCAGGTTTCTGATAACTTTGGAGATTGTGACATTAGAATAGAAGAAAAAACTTTCAGGACTCTCATGGAGAGCTGAAATGTTCATGAATATCAAGCAGAATAGGAGTTAACTGCATGGACTGAACTAATAGAAGACTGAAATAATCCTTTTGTGACTTTTTGCTGAAAACATTGCTGATTCTTTGTTTTTCAGAGCCAAGAAAACTTTTCTTCTGAGCAGTTTATAGCTTTTAACAATTAAGTAACATATACTCCTGTAAACAAAATTTGGAGCATGTTTGTTTCTTTCTACCTGAATTATTTAGAATTTGGAAACTATTTGTGAGTCTTCTTAAGTTATGGCAATATAGTTATTTGCATAAGTGCAATAAGAATCTGTTTCCTTTTGCAACAGGACACAATTGGAGAAACTGATTATTTTACCAAGGTTTTGACTAGAATGGTGTGCTTTCCTTTAAGGAATCAAATTTGACTTACAGAGCCAATAAAAGCCCCTTGGGAACACTGCCCTCGTAGCTTGTCTACACAGTTCTTGCACAGGGTTCTTGACTTGTGGTAAGTAGGGAATGTCACTTTTTGACAGGTCCAGGAGCCTCAAGTTATCCTGGAACCTCTAGAGGAGGGGAATTTACCCCACTCATACAGGTATTTGATGGCACAAACCAACAGCTTGTCTTAAGGCTTTAAAAAGTCTTATCTGAGATTCCTCATGGAACAAAGTTTCATCAAAGCCCATTTTAAAAAGAGACTATATAGCAAATAATTATTTTTACTGTATTTTATGTAAATAATCAGGCTAAGTATAATAAGACTAAAGCTCATTTTGTAAACAAGTCAGTCCTACCATGATTTGTTTTTAGTTTAAAAAAAGGGAGAATAGAGAGAAAAATTATGTTTCAAGAACTGTGGCACACCTGTTATTAGATTCTAGTTTTATCAGTTGCTTTTGAGTTTTTTTTCCCTGCAATTTAGACTGACCCTGCTTATTCCTGTGAACCAACCAGTGATCTCTGGCTGCAGCTCAGAAGAAACAAGAGGGATGGGCCATCAAGCTCCAGATGATCCTCAATGAGGGATACCATCCTGTAAATATTCAGTAGTCACCCTTCTACAGAGGACCCCTAGACTGCTCATCAGTGGGACACAACAGAGGTGAAATTCTGCCCCTGCCTCCCTTGGACCTGGCTGAATACTGCTTTCACTAACCCATGGAGCCACCCTGCCCTGACAGCTAGCAGGAGGCCAAGACTCACAGAACAACCACCACTGCCCATCTGTCAGCAGGAGGTAGCTACAGAAGACTGATCTTTGTCCATTTTCCCCAAAGAATTGGAAGTCTTGGATGAACTCTTGATGGGGGAAGTGTTTACAGTAGGTAGTCAGGTAGACACGAACAGGATAGGAGAGGCCTCCCACCCATCCAGGAATGTCAGGAGACCATCAGGTGATAGTCAGATAGTTGTTATACTGTCTCTCTAAAATAATAATTGGTCACAGCTGGTGCCAGGGAACGGCTGTCTCCCAATAGATAGAAACACCTGAAGCTGGTGATCAGCAGCTTCTTGATAAGATCTCAGGAGTTGGGTGAGTGGGCTCAAGCATGCACATCAAGAGGCGAAATGTTGGAGTTTAGTATATGACCTTCTTCTAAGAACACTTGACTGGTAAGGGAAGAATGCCTCAAGTGAGCATGTGTACAACTCCAATAAACACACTGTGCATGCAGCCCCTCCCAAGTGCTGACAGACCACTGTGCATGCAGACAGCCCACCCCAAGGGAAGAATCAGGGGAGAAGTAACACAACCCCGGAAGCATGGCAACATATAAGACACCAAGTCAAAGGTCAAACTGGGCACTTGATTTCTCAAGTCACCTGCTTGGCCCTCTTCTTTTTTTTTTTTTTTTTTTTTTTTTTTGAGACGGAGTCTCGCTCTGTCGCCCAAGCTGGAGTGCAGTGGCCGGATCTCAGCTCACTGCAAGCTCCGCCTCCCAGGTTTACGCCATTCTCCTGCCTCAGCCTCCCGAGTAGCTGGGACTACAGGCGCCTGCCACCTCGCCCGGCTAGTTTTTTGTATTTTTTAGTAGAGACGGGGTTTCACCGTGTTAGCCAGGATGGTCTTGATCTCCTGACCTCGTGATCCGCCCGTCTCGGCCTCCCAAAGTACTGGGATTACAGGCTTGAGCCACCGCGCCCGGCCGCTTGGCCCTCTTCTAAGTGCACTTGACTTTCTTTCATTCCTGCACTAGAGCTTTTGAATAAACTTCCACTCCTGTTCAAAAAGTTCCCCCAGTTCCTCACTCTGCCTTATGCCCCTCAGTCGAATTCTTTCTTCTGAGGAGGCAAAAACTGAGGTTGCTGCAGACCCATATTGATATGCTGTTGCTAACATACTTTGGTGCAATGTGACTCATATGTTCCCTAGTGGTAACATCTTCAGGTCTCAGATCCTGATAGGGACCAGAAAGCTCTGGAATTCTCTCCAACAAAAGATTACATCAGGGACAGAACTCACTCCCAGCTGAAGAGTGACTTGATTATTAGGTTGGTGCAAACATAATTGTGGTTTTTGCGTTGTTGAAATTTGCCGTTTGATATTGGAATACGTTCTTAAATAAATATGCTTATGCTATACATCATTTTAATGTGCATTTATTGCTTTGCATTTTTTTTGCTAATAACTTGTTACTTGCTATTTATTTTATACTTAGACTATGGAAATGATGTTAGACAAAAAGCAAATTTGAGCTATTTTCTTGAGTTCAAAATGGGTTGTAAAGCAGTGGAAACAACTCACATCGTTATAAACAACACATTTGGCCCAGGAACTGCTAACAAATATACAGTGTAGTGGTGGTTCAAGAAGTTTTGCAAAGGAGATGAGAGCCTTGAAGATGAGGAGTGTAGTGGCCGGTCATTGGAAGTTGATGACAAATTGAGAGCAGTTATTGAAGCTGATCCTCTTACAACTACACTAGAAGTTGCTGACCATTCTACATTCAGCATTTGAAGCAAATTGGAAAGGTGAAAAAGCTCAATAAATGGGTGCCTCATGAGCTGACTGAAAGTCAAAAAATTATTGTTTTAAAGTGTCATCTTCCTCTTATTCTATGCAATAACAATGAACTACTTTCCAGTTGAATCGTGATGTGCAATGAAAAGTGAATTTTATACGTCAACCAGCAATGACTAGCTCAGTGATTGGACTGAGAAGAAACTCCAAAGCACTTCCTAAAGCCAATCTTGCTCCAAAAAAAGGTCATGGTCACTGTTTGGTTGTCTGCTGCTGGTTTGATCCACTACAGCTTTCTGAATCCTGGCAAAGCCATTACTTGTAAGAAGACCGCTCAGCAAATTGATGAGATGCACTGAAAACTGCAACACCTGCAGCAGGCATCGGTCAACAGAAAAGGCCCAGTTCTCCACGACAAGGTCCAACCACTCATTGCACAACCAACATTTCAAAAGTTGAATGAATTGGGCTTTGAAATTTTGCCTCATCTGTCATATTCGCCAGACATCTCACCAACTGACTACTACTTCTTCAAGTATCTCGACAACTTTTTGCAGGGAAAACACTTCCACAACAAGCAGGATGCAGAAAGTGCTTTCCAAGAGTTCACTGAATCCTGAAGGATGGATTTTTATGCTACAGGAATAAATAAACTTATTTCTTATTGGCAAAAATGTGTTGATTGTAATGGTTCCTATTTTTATTACTAAAGATGTGTTTGAGCCTAGTTATAATGATTTAAATAATTTGATAATTATTATATTATTATATTATTAATACTATGTAATTAGTCATATTTTGCATTCCAAACCCTTTCTTTGAAAACTCCTATGTTCCCTTCACAAATTGAAGAATGGAATTGCTTTCTACTCTTCCCCTGCTAACATGGATAATAAAGACATCTTGCTCCCTCTTATCATAACTACTATTATTTTGACTTCTTTCCACAAGCGGCAAGCAGCTGTACTCTTTTTCTGGTTATGCTTGTTAAGTGGTATGTGCAGCATTCTGCAGAATATTACTCAGACAAGGAGTCCTGCACTTCCCCTAGGTTTCCTCCCAAGGCATGGGTGGGGCCTTTTCAGAAACCCTCCTCCCCCCTTTCTGAATTCTGGGGCTATAAATTCCAGGAATCTTTGAGTTGTTCAGATAGAATCTGCAGTGCCTGAAATCCAGCCTGCTGCTTACTCACATCCTCACACTCAGTTGCAGACTGGCTGACAGAAGGGCTGCCGACCTGCACTGCTGACAGACAGGTGTACAGCAAGGTAAGCCTGGGCCAGCATCACCACTGCCCAGGGCAGGCATGATATGGCTCTGGTTGGGGCTAGTGTGCCTCACTGCCTTGTGTTGGGTCTATAATGACTGGAACCGCACATCTTCACTCCTATTTACTTTTTATGTTGATGCTTCTTTCTTCCTGGCTCTATGTCTGCAGCTCAGTGTATTTCTTCTTTGATTATCGTTACAAACCTCTTGGGGCTATCAGAGTCCTTTGGACCACCCAAGTCAACCCCTTATTTTACTGTGATATGGATGGAGCAAGAGGGGAACAGACTTGCCCAAGATCACAGAGCTTCTGCTGATATCTCCTTAGTGCTGATGAAAAAGAGTCAAACTGTAAAATATTTGAAGAGATTTATTCTGAGCCAAATGTGAGGACCATGACCCATGACACAGGTCCAGGAGGTCCTGAGAATATATGCCCAAGGTGGTTGGGTTACAGCTTGATTTTATACATCTTAGGAGAACAGAAGCTACAGGCAGAGACACAAGTCAATACATGTAAGGGTTACATTGTTTAGGCCCAGAAAGGCAGGACATCTTGGAGTGGGGGCTTCCAGGTCATAGGTGGATTTAAAGATTTTCTGATTGGCAACTGGTTGAAAGGGTTAAGCTCTGCCCAAAGAGTTGAGGTCAATAGAAAGAAATGTTTGCAGTTAAGATAAGGGGAGTTGTGGAAGCCAAGGTTCTTGTTATGTAGATGAAGCCTCCAGGTAGTAGGCCTGATAGATAATAGATTGTAAATATATTTTATCAGACCCTAAAAGGTGCCAGACTCTTAGTTAAATCTCTCTTGGATCAGGAAAAGACCTGGAAAGGGAAGGGGATTTTCTATAGGATGTAAATTTTCCTCACGAAAGACAGCTTTGCAAGGCCATTTCAAAAAATGTCAAAGAAATGCATTTTGGTGTAAAATACTTCAGTTTTTTTCAGGACCTGCTATCTGTTATGTGATGCTATACTAGAGTCAGGTTAGAATTTCGTATCTTATTGCTACAAAGTCTGTTTTTTGAGCCATAAGATCTCCATTTTAATGTAATGCTGGTCAGTCATGCCTGAACTCAAAAGGGAGGAGGGTATAATGAGGCATGTCCAATCCCACATTCCCATCATGGCCTGCACTGGTTTTTAAGGTTGACTTTGGAATGCCCTTTGCCAAGTGGAGGAGTGCTTTCAGTTCGTTGGGGAGCTTAGAATTTTATTTTCTGTTTACATTATTCTTTCTTTTCTGATTTTCAATGTTTCTAACTCTTCCATGTTTCTCATTCTTTCTCCTCTAATCTTTGTTTTCTTCCTCCACCCACCCGCCACCCCTTTCCGTTTCCCTTCTCTTCTCTCTTTGGACCAGTGCTGAAGACCATTCACCTCCAAGATGGGACTGGGTTAAGGGTGTGTCCATTCAGCTTCCCTACCCCCAATTTGGGCATCTGAATTGATCAGCATGGAAAGGGGTATCAGGGTGGGCAGTGCCAAGCTCAGGGACCATTCTAAGCTCCCAGGACCTGTGGTCAATTCTGCTCCAGCTGACCCAGCTGACTGTTTTGGGGAAAGCATGAGTGAGTGGGGAAGGGTGAACTAGAGGCCTTGGAAGCTGCTCACTCTTCCCATCCTCCCAGCCAAAAGAGGGGCTTTACATGGGAAGGGGAAGCAGGGGAGACAGAGGAGGCCTGACTTCATTTCTGCAGGTTGTTTACCTGCAACAGGCCAGACAGAGTTGCCTTTCCTTACAATAGGTCAGCTTTCCTGCAAACCACATTGAGGCAAGTTCAGACAAGCAGGGCTTGGTGAGAACGGTTAGAAGCCAGAAAAGGGACAGCCAGACTTGCTGAGACAGGAACATTTCTCAGAGGTGCTGTTACTCTAGCCTTCCAGCAGGGGGCGTCCTGTCCCGACAAAAGGCGAGTCCTCTTTTTCCTCCTGTCCTCGCAGTCAAGGAGACTGGATTCCCCTCAACCTCAAAAGGGGGTTAATCTATGCTCGCAGCAGAGGGAGAGGAGTTCCCCAGGGGGGCATAACGATGTTCAGAATCTGGTGTCCTGTTTAGAAAGGTAGACCAATCAGGAGCTGAAACCTATTGTCTCCACGAAATGCAAGGCTGTAAATATGACCTTGCAGGAAGGAGAGAGGGCGTGTGAAAGAGAAAGCGAGAGCAACAGCAGGCAGAGTGGAAGCAGTTGGGAGGAAAGAGCGGGGAGGTCTAGGACCTGCAAAGATTGTTTTTGGAAATACAATATCAGAAGAGACATAAATCGGAAACCAAAGCTTCCTTCCCAAAGCAGAGCATTTGGTCGCCTGCATTTTGACACTGAGTACAGACTGATATTTAATAGAAAATTTCTTCACAATTCCTGAGCAGCATCCATTCACTTATAATTTATAGATACAGACCCCTAACTCGAGGGAACTGAGTTATGCAAGGGTTGCTAAGGAACAAGGGGAGATGCAGCAGGTAAGGCAGGGGTTGCTTAGTAACCAGGAGTCCTTTGGTGATGGAGTGGCCAGAGCAGGTCTGGAACTGATGAGGGTCTGTAGGCAGAGTCATCCCATACCAGAGCCTCCTGAAATTTCACATCTGTCGGCCCCTTGGCCCAGAGCTGCCAGAGCCTGCCTCTCTTCACCTTCCTGGCACTGTCCCGTCCCACATGAAAAGCACACTCCCAAGTCCCTGAGTGCCCTGCTAACCCCTTGCTCGAACCACTGCCTCCCTCCCTCTCTCAGCAGGAAGCTGATCAGATTCTTCCATTAGAATAGGGGATGGCAAGCCAATGGGAATCTCACATGGGGGAAGGCAGGAGCCTCTGGGCTAACATGAATGAGGAGCTGGGAAATTAGGGTTTGGGTGAAAGAGGGTCACCTAGAGAAGCAACCCTAGCATTTTCCAGTTCATGGTGAAATATCTTCATACGTGAGTCTCCCATGCCAGATCCTCTCCCTGCCTTCACATCTGCACATAACTAGAGAGGCACACCCTTCCCTTCTGAAGGGCCTCCTGAGGGCACAGGTCTCCACACAGCAGCCTGGCTGGCTGTGGCTGCTTTAATTGGCCCAGCTCCACAGACCTCCCTTCAGAGAGCTTCAATCAGCACCGGCCTGCTGGAGTCATTCAAAACTGCAGTCTGCTTTCTCAGACATGAGCCCTCCATTCTCTGTATTCCAGACACATAGGCATCCCTGCTCTCTCCCAAACACCCTGGACATCCACACCCTCCATTCCTCCTCTCAGCCTGTTCTCCTTAACAGGAGGATCTATTCTGTTGTGTCAAAATCCTCAGTCTTCCAGGTCCTATACCTGCAACTTTCCCAGCCTGATTATCTCACCAGCCTTATTGAGCACTCGTGTGTTCCAAGCCCTGGGCCCCATGAGGGAGGAGTGGAGCATTCAAGGAACTCATGTGACACTCATTACTGATCCTCTGCTTCCTGGCTAGGATACTCCATGGAAACCCTCTGTGAACTGAATGTTTAAAATCAGAAAGTTTTGCTTATTTAAAGCAAAGCCCTTTGCATAGAACATCTTTGAGAAAGTATCTGAGATGCTGGCAGATTTTCTTCTGAGAAGGGAATTGGAGGATTTAGTTTTTGAATTAGTTTTAACCTGCTTGAATTTTAAAATTTACCATGAGCAGGTAATCTTTACTTTTAAACTTTTAAATTGTGAATTATAACACATACATAAAAAGCATACACATACATAGGCGATATTATATATCTTCCTGGATGTCATGTAGGCATCATTTGCTTATCAAATACAACATTGTCAGCACCCTAGAAGCTCTTTAATTTGCCCCTTCTTCTTTTTTTTTTTTTTTTTTTTTTTTTTTTTTTTTTTAGACGGAGTCTCCCTCTGTCTCCCAGCATGGAGTGCAGTGGCTTAATCTTGCCTCACTGCAACCTCCAACTCCTGGGTTCAAGCAATTCTCCTGCCTCTGCCTCAGTCTCCCAAGTAGCTGGGACTATAGGCACATGCCACCACACCTGGCTCATTTTTGTATTTTTCATAGAGATGAGGTTTCACCATGTTGGCTAGGCTGGTCTCCATCTCCTGACCTCAAGTAATCCACCTGCCTCGGCCTCCAAAGTGCTGGGAATATAGGCATGAACCACCGTGCCTAGCCTATTTGCCCCTTCTTAGTCATAACTGCCTCCCCACAGCTTTACCCAAGAAATACCCACTCTCCTGACTTTTGTGGTGATCACTGCCCTGCATTTCTCTATTTTTGTCACCTGTTTGCCTTCTTAAGCAACAGATTTGTTTTACCTGTTGCTGCAACTTGTGGATTCACATAACTTGTATCCTTTTGTGTCTGACTTCTTTACTCAAAAATATGTATATATATTTTATTTTATTTTTATTTTTTACTTTTTTATTTTTATTATACTTTAAGTTCTAGGGTACATGTGCACGACGTGCAGGTTTGTTACATATGTATACATGTGCCATGTTGGTGTACTGCACCCATCAACTCGTCAGCACCCATCAACTCGTCATTTACATCAGTTATAACTCTCAATGCCATCCCTCCCCCCTCCTCATAATAGGCTCCAGTATGTGATGTTCCCCTTCCCAAGTCCAAGTGATCTCATTGTTCAATTCCCACCTATGAGTGAGAACATGCAGTGTTTGGTTTTCTGTTCTTTTGAAAGTTTGCTGAGAATGATGGTTTCTAACTACACCCACGTCCCTACAAAGGACATGAACTCATCCTTTTTCATAGCTGCATAGTATTCCATGGTGTATATGTGCCACGATTTGCATTTCTCTGATGGCCAGTGAGGGCGAGCATTTTTTCATGTGTCCGTTGGCTGTATGAATGTCTTCTTTTGAGAAATGTCTGTTCATATCCTTTGCCTACTTTTTCATGGGGTTTTTTGTTTTTTTCTTGTAAATTTGTTTGAGTTCTTTGTAGGGTCTAGATATTAGCCCTTTGTCAGATGAGTAGATTGCAAAAATTTTCTCCCATTCTGTAGGTTGCCTGTTCACTCTAATGGTAGTTTCTCTTGCTGTGCAGAAGCTCTGCAGTGTAATTAGATCCCATTTGTCAATTTTAGCTTTTGTTGCCGTTGCTTTTGGTGTTTTAGACATGAAATCCTTACCCATGCCTATGTCCTGAATGGTATTACCTAGGTTTTCTTCTAGGGTTTTTATGGTATTAGGTCTAACATTTAAGTCTCTAATCCATCTTGAATTAATTTTTGTATAAGGAGTAAGGAAAGGATCCAGTTACAGCTTTCTACTTATGGCTAGCCAATTTTCCCAGCACCATTTATTAAATAGGGAATCCTTTCCCTATTTCTTGGTTTTCTCAGGTTTGTCAAAGATCAGATGGCTGTAGATGCATGGTATTATTTCTGAGGGTTCTATTCTGTTCCATTGGTCTATCTCTCTGTTTTGGTATCATTACCATGCTGTTTTGGTTACTGTAGCCTTGTAGTATAGTTTGAAGTCAGGTAGCGTGATGCCTCCAGCTTTGTTCTTTTGACTTAGGATTGTCTTGGCAATGCAGGGTCTTTTTTGGTTCCATATCAACTTTAAAGCAGTTTTTTCCAATTCTGTGAAGAAAGTAATTGGTAACTTGATGGGGATGGCATTGAATCTGTAATTTACCTTGGGCAGTATGACCATTTTCAAGATATTGATTCTTCTTAGCCATGAGCGTGGTATGTTCTTCCATTTGTTTGTGTCCTCTTTTATTTCACTGAGCAGTGGTTTGTAGTTCTCCCTGAAGAGGTCCTTTACATCCCTTGTGAGTTGTATTTCTAGGTATTTTATTCTCTTTGAAGCAATTGTGAATGGAAGTTCATTCATGATTTGGCTCTCTGTTTGTCTGTTACTGGTGTATAAGAATGCTTGTGATTTTTGCACATTAATTTTGTATCCTGAGACTTTGCTGAAGTTGCTTATCAGCTTAAGGAGATTTTGGGCCGAGATAATGGGGTTTTCTAAGTATACAATCATGTCATCTGCAAACAGGGACAATTTGATTTCTTCTTTTCCTAATTGAATACCGTTTATTTCTTTCTCTTGCCTGATTGCCCTAGCCAGAACTTCCAACAATATGTTGAATAGGAGTGGTGAGAGAGGTCACCCCTGTCTTGTGCCAGTTTTCAAAGGGAATGCTTCCAGTTTTTGCCCATTCAGTATGATATTGGCTGTGGGTTTGTCATAAATAGCTCTTATGATTTTGAGATACATTCCATCAATACCGAATTAATTGAGAGATTTTAGCATGAAGGGCTGTTGAATTTTGTCAAAGGCCTTTTCTGCATCTATTGAAATAATCATGTGGTTTTTGTCTTTGGTTCTGTTTATATGCTGCATTATGTTTATTGATTTGTGTAAGTTGAACCAGCCTTGCATCCCAGGGATGAAGCCCACTTGATCATGGTGGATAAGTTTTTTGATGTGCTGTTAGATTCGGTTTGCTAGTATTTTATTGAGGATTTTTGCATCGATGTTCATCAGGGATATTGGTCTAAAATTCTCTTTTTTTGTTGTATCTCTGCCAGGCTTTGGTATCAGGATGATGTTGGCCTGATAAAGTGAGTTAGGGAGGATTCTCTCTTTTTCTATTGATTGGAATAGTTTCAGAAGGAATGGTACCAGCTCCTCCTTGTACCTCTGGTAGAATTCAGCTGTGAATCCATCTGGTCCTGGACTTTTTTTGGTTGGCAGGCTATTAATTATTGCCTCAATTTCAGAGCCTGCTATTGGTCTATTCAGGGATTCAACTTCTTCCTGGTTTAGTCTTGGGAGAGTGTAAGTGTCCAGGAAATTATCCATTTCTTCTAGATTTTCTAGTTTATTTGCATAGAGGTGTTTATAGTATTCTCTGATGGTAGTTTGTATTTTTGTGGGGTCAGTGGTGATATCGCCTTTATCATTTTTTATTGCGTCTATTTGATTCTTCTCTCTTTTCTTCTTTATTAGTCTTGCTAGTGGTCAATCAATTTTGTTGATCTTTTCAAAAAACCAGCTCCTGGATTCATTGATTTTTTGGAGGGTTTTTTGTGTCTCTATCTCCTTCAGTTCTGCTCTGATCTTAGTTATTTCTTGCCTTCTGCTAGCTTTTGAATGTGTTTGCTCTTGCTTCTCTAGTTCTTTTAGTTGTGATGTTCATTTTAGATCTTTCCAGCTTTCTCTTGTGGGCATTTAGTGCTATAAATTTCCCTCTACATGCTGCTTTAAATGTGTCCCAGAGATTCTGGTATATTGTATATTGGTTCTCATTGGTTTCAAAGAACATCTTTATTTCTGCCTTCATTTCCTTATGTGCCCAGTAGTCATTCAGGAAGAGGTTGTTCAGTTTCCATGTAGTTGAGCGGTTTTGATTGAGTTTCTTAGTCCTGAGTTCTAGTTTGATTGCACTGTGGTCTGAGAGACAGTTTGTTATAATTTCTGTTCTTTTACATTTGCTGAGGAGTGTTTTACTTCCAACTATGTGATCAATTTTGGAATAAGTGCAATGTGGTGCTGGGAAGAATGTATATTCTCTTGATTTGGGGTGGAGATTTCTGTAGATGTCTATTAGGTCCGCTTGGTGCAGAGTTGAGTTCAATTCCTGGATATCCTTGTTAACTTTCTGTCTCATTGATCTGTCTAATGTTGACAGTGGAGTGTTGAAGTCTCCCATTATTATTGTATGGGAGTCTAAGTCTCTTTGTAAGTCTCTAAGGGCTTGCTTTACGAATATGGGTGCTCCTGTATTGGGTGCATATGTATTTACGATAGTTAGCTCTTCCTGTTGAATTGATCCCTTTACCATTATGTGATGGCCTTCTTTGTCTCTTTTGATCTTTGATGGTTTAAAGTCTGTTTTTTTTTTTTTTTTTTTTTTTTTTTGAGACGGAGTCTTGCTCTGTTGCCTGGGCTGGAGTGCACTGGTGCGATCTCAGCTCACTGCAAGCTCCGCCTCCCAGGTTCATGCCATTCTCCTGCCTCAGCCTCCCGAGTAGCTGGGACCACAGGCGCCGCCACCTCACCCGGCTAGTTTTTTTTTTTTGTTTTTTTTTTTTGTATTTTTTAGTAGAGATGGGGTTTCACCGTATTAGCCAGGATGGTCTCGATCTCCTGACCTCATGATCCGCCCGTCTCGGCCTCCCAAAGTGCTGGGATTACAGGCTTGAGCCACCACGCCCGGCCTAAAGTCTGTTTTATCAGAGACTAGGATTGCAACCCCTGCTTTTTTTGCTCTCCATTTGCTTGGTAGATCTTCTTCCATCCCTTTATTTTGAGCCTATGTGTGTCTCTGCATGTGAGATGGGTCTCCTGAATACAGCAAACTGATGGGTCTTGACTCTGTATCCAGTTTGCCAGTCTGTATCTTTTAATTGGACCATTTAGTCCATTTACATTTAAGGTTAATATTGTTATGTGTGAACTTGATCCTGTCATTGTGATATTAGCTGGTTATTTTGCTCATTAGTTGATGCAGTTTCTTCCTAGCATCAGTGGTCTTTACCTTTTGGCATGTTTTTGCAATGGCTCATACTGGTTGTTCCTTTCCATGTTTAGTGCTTCCTTCAGGGTCTCTTGTAGGGCAGGCCTGATGGTGACAAAATCTCTAAGCATTTGCTTGTCTGTAAAGGATTTTATTTCTCCTTCACTTATGAAACTTAGTTTGGTTGGATATGAAATTCTGGGTTGAAAATTCTTTTCTTTAAGAATGTTGAATATTGGCCCCCACTCTCTTCTGACTTGGAGAATTTCTGTGGAGAGATTTGCTGTTAGTCTGATAGGCTTCCCTTTGTGTGTAACCCAACCTTTCTCTTTGGCTGCCTTTAACATTTTTTCCTTCATTTCAACTTTGGTGAATCTGACAATTATGTGTCTTGGAGTTGCTCTTCTCGAGGAGTATCTTTGTGGTGTTCTCTGTATTTCCTGGATTTGAATGTTGGCCTGCCTTACTAGGTTGGGGAAGTTCTCCTGGATGATATCCTGCCGAGTGTTTTCCAACTTGGTTCCATTTCCCCCCTCACTTTCAGGCAATCTGACGCAGATTTAGTCTTTTCACATAATCCATATTTCTTGGAGGCTTTGTTCATTTCTTTTTCCTCTTTTTTCTCTAGACTTCTCTTCTCACTCTTTTCATTTGTTTGATCTTCAATCATTGATACTCTTTCTTCCAGTTGATTGTGTCGATTACTGAAGTTTGTGCATTTGTCACGTATTTCTCGTGTCATGGTTTTTATCTCTATCAGTTCGTTTATGGCCTTCTCTGCATTGATTATTCTAGTTATCCATTCTTCCATTCTTTTTTCAAGATTTTTACTTTCTTTGCGCTGGTTACATTGTTCCTCCTTAGCTCTGAGAAGTTTGATCAACTGAAACCTTCTTTCTCAGCTCATCAAAGTCATTCTCTGTCCAGCTTTGATCCGTTGCTGGCGATGAGGTGTGTTCCTTTGGAGGGGGAGATGTGCTCTGATTTTTTGAATTTCCAGCTTTTCTGCCCTGCTTTTTTCCCATCTTTGTGGTTTTATCTGCCGTTGGTCTTTGATGACGGTGACGAACTGATGGGGTTTTGGTGTGGGTGTCCTTTCTGTTTGTCAGTTTTCCTTCTAACAGTCAGGACCCTCAGCTGTAGCTCTGTTGCAGATTGCTTGAGGTCCACTCCAGACCTTGTTTGTCTGGGTATCAGCAACAGAGACTGCAGAAGACAGAATATTGCTGAACAGCAAGTGTTGCTGTCTGATTCTTGCTCTGGAAGCTTTGTCTCAGGGGTGTACCCCACTGAGCGAGGTATGAGGTGTTGGTCTGCACCTAGTGGGGGATGTCTCCCACTTAGGCTACTCAGGGGTCAGGGACCCACTTGAGCAGGCAGTCTGTCCATTCTCAGATCTCAAACTCCATGCTGGGAGATCCACTGCTCTCTTCAAAGCTGCCAGACAGGATCCTTTACCTCTGCTGAGGTTTCTGCTGCTTTTTGTTTAGCTATGCCCTGTCCCCAGAGGTGGAGTCTACAGAGACAGGCAGGCCCCCTTGAGCTGCGGTGGGCTCCACCCAGTTCGAGCTTCCTGGCAGCTTTGTTTACCTACTTAAGCCTCAGCAATGGCGGGCACCCCTCCCCCAGCCTCGCTGCCACCTTGCAGTTAGATCTCAGACTGCTGTGCTAGCAAGGAGGGAGGCTCTGTGGGCGTGGAACCCTCCCATCCAGGTGTGGCATATAATCTCCTGGTGTGCCGTTTGCTAAGACCCTTGGTAAAGTGCAGTATTAGGGAGGGAGTTACCCGATTTTCCAGGTGTTGTGTGTCTCAGTTTCCCTTGGCTAGGAAAAGGGATTCCCTTTCCCCTTGTACTTCCCAGGTGAGGCGATGGCTCGCCCTGCTTCAGCTCTCGCTGGTCAGGCTGCACCAGCTGACCAGCACTGATTGTCCGGCACTCCCCAGTGAGATGAACCCGGTACCTCAGTTGAAAATGCAGAAATCACCCGTCCTCTGTGTTGCTCATGCTGGGAGCTGGAGGCTGGAGCTGCTCCTATTCAGCCATCTTGCTCCGGGACCAACAATATATTTTTTTAGATTCCTTTATGTTGTTCAGTGTGACTTCAGTTCATTCATTTTCATTATTGTACAGTATTCCATTATAGAAATGCAACATGATTTGTTTATGAGTTCCACCATTAATAGGCATATAGACTTTGATATGGTTTAGGTATGTGTCCCTGCCCAAATCTCGTGTCGAATTGTAATCTCCATTGTTGGAGGAGGGGGCCTAGTGGAAGGTGATTGGATCATGGGGGTTAGATTTCTCCCTTGCTGTTCTTGTGATAGTCAGTGAGTTCACATGAGATCTGGTTGTTAAAAGCGTGTAGCACCTCCTGCTTTGCTCTGCTCCAGCTGTGTAAGACCTGCCTGCTTCACTTCACCTTCTACCCTAATTGTAAGTTTCCTGAGGCCTTCCAAGCCTTGCTTCCTGTGCAGCCTGTGGAATTGTGAGTCAATTAAACCTTGTTTCTTTATAAATTACCCAGTTTCAGGTAGGATTTTTTTTTTTTTTTTTTTTTTTTTTAGCGAGGGTCTTGCCCTGTCTCCCAGGCTGGAGCATGGTGTGCAATCTCAGCTCACTGCAGCCTTGACCTCCTGGGCTCAAGCAATCATCCCATCTTAGGCTCCTGAGTAGTTGACTACAGGTGAACACCACCACACTTAGCTAATTTTTGTAGAGACAGGATTTCACCATGTTGCCCAGGCTGGTCTCAAACTCCTGAGCTCAAGGGATATGCCCACCTTGGCCTCTCAGAGTACTGGGATTACAGGTGTGAGCTACCGTGCCTGGCCTCAGGTAGTTCTTTATCGCAGTGTGAAAACAAACTAATACAGACTTGTTTCCAGTTTGGAACATTCTAAGCAGGCTTCTGTGAACGTGTGTGTACAGTGTCTTGGTGCACACATGACCTCCTTTCTGTAGGATGCTAGTTCCCTCTACAGAGTCAGAGATCTATATTTTCAACTTCTCCATATAACACCAAATCATTTCCTGAAGTGATTATGTGTCCAGAATTGGTGGGTTCTTGGTCTCACTGACTTCAAGAATGAAGCCACGGACCCTTGCGGTGAGTGTTACAGTTCTTAAAGATGGTAGTCCAGAGTCTGTTCCTTTAGATGTCCAGGTGTGTCTGGAGCTTCTTCCTTCTGGTAGGTTCGTGGTCTCTGACAGGAGTGAAGCTGCAGACCTTCATGGTGAGTGTTACAGCTTTTAAAGGTGGTGCGTCTGGAGTTGTTCGTTCCTCCCGGTGGGTGGGTTTGTGGTCTCGCTGGCTTCAGGAGTGAAGCTGCAGACCTTCGTGGTGAGTGTTACAGCTCATAAAGGCAGCATGGATCCAAAGAGTGATCAGCAGCAAGATTTATTGCAAAGAGCAAAAGAACAAAGCTTCCACCAGTGTGGAAGGGGACCGAGACAGTTGCTGCTGGCTGGCTGGGCAGCCTGCTTTTATTCCCTTATCTGACCCCACCCACATCCTGCTGATTGGTCCATTTTACAGAGAGATGATTGGTCCGTTTTACAGAGAGCTGATTGGTCCATTTTACAGAGAGCTGACTGGTCCATTTTGTCAGAGTGCTGATTAGTGCATTTACAATCCCTGAGATAGACACAGAGTGCTGACTGGTGCATTTACAATCCTCTAGCTAGACATAAAAGTTCTCCAAGTCTCCACTAGGTTAACTAGATACAGAGTAGTGACTGGTGTATTTACAAACCCTGAACTAGACACAGAGTGCTGGTTGGTGTATTTACAAACCCTGAGCTAGACACAGAGTGCTAGACACAAAAGTTCTCCAAGTCCCCACTAGGTCAACCAGACACAGAGCACTGATTGGTGTATTCACAAACCTTGAGCCAGATGCAGAGTGCTGACTGGTGTATCCACAAACTCTGAGCTAGACACAGAGTGCTGATTGGCACATTCACAACCCCCTAGTTAGACACAAGAGTCCTCCAAGTCCCTACTAGACTCAGGAGCCCAGCTGGCTTCACCTAGTGGATCCTGTGCCAGGGCCACAGGTGGAGCTGCCCACCAGTCCCACGCCATGCACCCATACTCCTCAGCCTCTGGGCAGTTGACGAGACCGAGTGCCGTGGAGCAAGGGGCAGGCTGGCACTGCTAGGGGACCCAGTGCACCCACGGCAGCTGCTGGCCCAGCTGCTAAGCCCCTCACTGCCCTGAACCAGCAGTGCCGGCTGGCTGCTCTGAGTGTGGGGCCTGCTGAGCCCGCACCTGCAGGAACTCGCACTGGTCTGTGAGCACTGCATGCAGCCCCAGTTCCCACCCATGCCTCTCCCTCCACACCTCCCCACAAGCAGAGGGAGCTGGCTCTAGCCTTGGCCAGCCCAGAGAGGGGCTCCCACAGTGCAGTGGTGGGCTAAAGGGCTCCTCAAGTGCTGCCAGAGTGGACACCAAGGCTGAGGAAGCACTGAGAGTGAGGGCTCCTAGTACATTGTTACCTTTCAATTGTACTTACCCTGTATCCAGCAGTGAATGAGAGTTTCTGTTGGTTTTGCTTTTTCAGCTAGAAGTGAAAGGTAACAACGTGCCAGCAGCCGTCACTCACTCTCCACCTCGGTGTTCACTCTGGCCATGTTCAAGGAGCCCTTCAGCCCACTGCTGTGCTGTGGGGTACCCTCTGGGGCTGGCCGAGGCTGGAGCTGGCTCCTTCTGCTCATGGGGAGGTGTGGAGGGAGAGGTGTGGGCAGGAGCTGGGGCTGCACGTGGCACTCACGGGCCAGTGTGGGTTCCGGGTGGGCATGGGCTCAGCCCTGCACTCACCCAGAACCAGCACAGGCTGGCACCTGCTGGGCTTGATCGGGGGATGAGCTCCCTCTGGGCTGCCGGAATGCCCTGGCTAGGTGCTGCAAAGTCCCATGGAGAGTGCCATTGAGAGGTGAAATTGGCTGGGCTTCTGGGTCAGGTGGGGACCTAGAGAACTTTTCTGTCTAGCTAAAGGTTTGTAAACGCACCAATCAGCACTCTGTGTCTAGCTAAAGGTTTGTAAATGCACCAATCAGCACTCTGTGTCTAGCTAATCTGGTGGGGACTTGGAGAACTTATGTGTCTAGCTAAAGGATTGTAAATGCACCAATCAGCACTCTGTCAAAATGGACCAATCAGCTCTCTGTAAAACGACCAATCAGCTCTCTGTAAAATGGACCGATCAGGTCTCTATAAAATGGACTGATCAGCAGGATGTGGGTGGGGCCAGATAAGGGAATAAAAGCAGGCCACCTGAGCCAGCAGTGGCAACCCACTGGAGTCCCCTTCCATGCTGTGGAAGCTTTGTTCTTTCGCTCCTCACAATAAATCTTGCTGCTGCTCAGTCTTTGGGTCCGTGCCGCTTTTAAGAGCTGAAACTCTCACTGCGAAGGTCTGCAACTTCACTCCTGAGCCCAGCAAGACCACAAACCCACTGGAAGGAATGAACAACTCCAGATGTGCCGCCTTTAAGAGCTGTAACAGTTACTGTGAAGGTCTGCAGCTTCACTCCTGAAGCCAGCAAGACCACAAACCCACTGGGAGGAACGAACAACTCTGGACAGGAGGAACGAACAAGTCCGGACACACCATCTTTGAGAACTGTAACACTCACCTGAGAGTCCACGGCTTCATTCTTGAAGTCAGCAAGACCAAGAACCCACCAATTCCAAACACATTTTGGTGACCACAAAGGGGCTATCACCTATCGCCAAGCGGTGAGATTATCACCAAGTGGTGAGACCATCGCCTATCACCAAGCTGGGAGACTATCACCAAGTGGTGAGTACCACCAGACCCCTTTCACTTCCTGTTCTGTCCTATTTTTCCTTAGAGTTTGGGGGCTAAATACCGGGCACCTGTCGGCCAGTTAAAAGCGACTAGTGCGGCCGCTGGACTAAAGACATGGGTGTCAGGCCTTCTGGGAAAGGGCTCTCTAACAACCCCCAACTCTTCGGAGTTGGGAACGTTGGTTTGCCTGGAAGCAGCTTCTGCTTTTCCTGTACTTCTGGGCTGAGCTGAAGGTCGACAGAGAGGAAAGCCATTCAGCTCTGGGGTCCCAACAAGTTGGTTGACCCTGTGGCCACGAGTGGAATTCTTAAAGGCATGTCGCTCAAGTGAGACTCGCCCATCTGTCCTATCTATCCTGACCCTTGTCCCCTGGGTCCTAATGCCTGCCAGACATACTTCCTCTTGCCTCTCTTCTCCAAGGCTAGTCCCGCTTCTAAAAAACCACTCCCTGTCTCTGGTGCTTTTCTAGTTTCTCCTATAAGAATGATTTCTAGTATAAATTTCAGTACTCTGTTACCTTCTTTAGGCATCTGGGCTCACCAATCAGAAAGATATAATTTTTGCCCAAAGCCCCATGGTAGGGGGGGACTATCTGGGATTTTAGGATCCCTCCTCAGACAAGCAGGCCTAACAAAAGCTATTCCTGAAACTAGGATATGGGGAATCTCAGAAATTGTATCCTTCCTTTTCATATAAGTGAGGACAAAAGGTGTCACTCTTCCAACCCTGGAGATCTCTTTCCTCCCTCAGGGTATGGCCCTACAATTCATTTTTGGGGCATAACATGGTTATAGGACATGGGTAAGTTCCCAATACTAACAGGAGAATGCTTAGGACTCTAACAGGTTTTTGAGAATGCATCAATAAGGGCCACTAAATCCAATTTTTCTTGGTCCTCCTTGTGGTCTAGGAGGAGAGGCAAGGGTGCAGCACTCTGTGTCTAGCTAATAGGGTGGGGACTTGGACAACTTTTGTATCTAGCTAGAGGATTGTAAACACACCAATCAGCACTCTGTGTCTACTGCCCAGTGCCTGACACATTGCCAGTGCTCAATGTTTGCTATGCAATGAATGGAAAAATCACCCTTGTCTACCGAATGTTGAGTCTCACATTTTAATTTGTGAATAATTTCCCCAGTTTTATAGCTTAGGAGTGTTCATGGATTGCTTTCCTGACCTGAGGTTCATGTTTGAAATTTACCCTAACCAGCCTGACTCTCTGCCACTCTCTGTTGCTGGCCTTGTCTGTCTGGAGGAAGGAGGAGGGTAGATTACCTTCATGCTCACTGAGGCATCAGTGATAAGTGAAACTGATTATTTGCCCTAGGCCTGATTCAGCAGGAAGCATCGCAGACACCAACCACCATGCTGCCAGCAGTGGCCCGGGGCCACCGGGGCTGGTTTCATCCCTGTGCTAGGCTTTCTGTGAGGATGAGCAGCACTGGGATAGACCGGAAGGGCATCCTAGCTGAACGGGTAGCTGTGGTCACAGGGTCTACCAGTGGGTGAGTGCTGGATTGCCCATGGGTCCTGACCCCTCACAGGGTCCTTGTGGCTTCCACAAGGACTCAGAGTTTCAAAGCAAGACCCACCTTTATTTGCTGATTTCCAGAACTGGGTAGAGGAAGGACAGTGGGGAGAGGCTGAGGCTGACTTGTGCCCTCCATTTCTGCATCCAGGATCGGCTTTGCCATCGCACGGCGTCTAGCCCAGGACGGGGCCCACGTGGTCATCAGCAGCCGGAAGCAGCAGAACGTGGACCGGGCTGCGGCCCAGCTGCAGAGGGAGGGACTGAGTGTGGCGGGCATTGTGTGCCACGTGGGGAAGGCTGAGGACCGGGAGCGGCTGGTGGCCACAGTGAGGGGGCAGGTGGTGGAAGGACACAGAGAGGGGAAAATGCAGAACCTTTCCTTCACTGCTCAGACCTGGGAGGGGGCCTAGAATATGTCCTGAGACCGTGACTGTGCCCAGGCTGACCTTGCTGCCCAGAAGTTCCCTCGGGAAAGTGGCCTGTTTGTGAGCAGACCCTCACCCCACCCCCAGGCCCTGGGAGAATCATTGTGGAGGAAGAGTCTGAAGGGGTGAGGGAGGTCCCCAGAGTGACCTTCCTCTCTCGGTGCCTGGCCCCAGGAGCCTGCCCTTGGGACACCTAGGTCACTTTCCTTCAGGAGAGTTTGGTTTTCGCAGGAGCCTTGTAACCATTTCTGGCTGAAGCATCTGCTCTGCAAGCTTTGCCTAAAGGCCCTATGATCTGGACTGCCCTGGGAGGGAGAGCCCTCCTTAGGCCATCTCCACACTCACCCAAGTCCTCTCCGCAGGCCCTGGAGCACTGTGGGGGCATCGACTTCCTGGTGTGCTGTGCAGGGGTCAACCCTCTGGTGGGGAGCACTCTGGGGACCAGTGAGCAGATCTGGGACAAGGTGAGAGGCCTGCCCCCGGGAGGCGGCTGAGGTCCCGGTGCCAGCTCTGCACTGGGCTCCAGCATGCCTGTGCCCACCAAGACTCTCTGTTTCCCTCCAGAGGTTATTGGAGAAGCAGGCCCTGGGTGGTAGTCCTGCCTGGCTAGCTGTCTCCCAAAATGTGCCCGGATGCTACTTTCTGGCTTGTTGATTCTTAAATCTGGCCCCTACACTTTCCACTTTCTTTTCTCTTCTCATCCCTTTTGCATTTAATCATTCAGCAGATATTTATTGCTGTGTGCCAGGCACCACCATTCCAGGCTCTAGGGATACAGCTGTGAATGGTTAGTCAGAGTCTCTCTGTAAAAGTCAAGCATTTCTGTGTGTTGCACCCTTTTGTAGAGGAAGATACAGGTCCTGTGTTTTTCTTTGGTGACCTGTGCCTCTTGCGGAGACGCACTCTCTCCTGGAAGGGGGCTCCTCATTGAGTCTACAAGAACTTGCTGTCAGGACCAGATCCAGCCATCAGCATTCCAGGGGATTAGACATCCCAGCCTGCTGCCAGTCCATTTAAGGATTCTGCCACCTGGTCCACAAGGGACTGGGAGAGACCTTGTAAAATGCCTTGAAGCCCATCTTGGGCCTAATTGTTCCCCAATGACTTATGTTCCTTTCACTCTCATGTTTTGTTCCCTGTTCTCTCTGTCAGAATGCATGGTGATGAATCTCATTCTTTCTGCCATTGTGAGCATTCCCCACTCTGCCCTAAGCACTGGGTCAAAGTGTTTCCTGCCTTCTGGCCTTAGTGTGTTCTGCCTTCCTTAGCTCCTGCACTCTCATTTGCCAACATCATCTTCAGGCTGGCCCCTCCCTTCTATCTGCCCTTGGCTGGGTGCCCTTGGCTACATCCTCAGAGATGATCTGAAATTTGAGCTCCCTGCAGCCCCTGCTGAGCTGCTTCCCCAGGCTCTTTAGCTATATTCTTAATGCCTCCAAAGGATCATTTGTGAGTTTATAGCTGGGATTTTATTGCTGACAGTCTCCTAACCCTCCTGAATCATTTTCCTGTTTAGTGTCTCAGTTCACAGGATCATGACTCTTTTTCTCGAAACTGTTTGCAGTCTTCCCTCCTGAAGCTGAGGGCAGATGCCAACGATCTGACCTTACTTTCTCGGATTCTCCCCTGTTCTCCAAGGACTTGGCCTTCAGTGAGCGATTCTGTACCACTGGACAGAAATCATTGATGACTCATCCCCGATCACATCTGCCATCACCTCGGAGGTGAAATTGTCACAAAATGAGTTTAGAATTTACCAGATGCTCTGCTTTCAACTAAATGCAGTTTTCAGTAGGTGTCCTGTAAGGAGAATTCCTTACCATTCATCTTATTTTTGAGCCAGTTTTGAGGCCATCTCCAGGTAGACCCCCCCTTCTCTCTAGCAGGTTTCACCATTAGGGAAACCTCTAATCTTTTAAACCACCAAAACCACATCACCTCCATCCTTCTTCTTACCCAGTGACTCCAGCGTGCACCCTCTTTCAGGCTCATGGGTAGTTCTCTGCTCAGGACTACTTGGCACACAGAGCTACTCTCTCCTACTTTCTAATGGGGCAGTTTTCTTCATCAAGGGAGGGAGTCTCACCTTTTCTTTGGCATGGGTTTTGTTCCTGAGTCTAGGAGGGGCCTTACCTCAGCCCATCACTCAGCCTGATGCACATGGAGTTTTGGACAGATATCCTGTGGGCTGGTTGGGGTCTATTTTGTCCAGAAAACCCTTACAGCTAGCCTAATCCTTAATTCCTTCTTATTAGGGACCTCAGGGAGGTACCCTCTTCTGACATCTGGGCCACTTCTTGCAGTCATGGGGGGGTCATCCCCCACACTGGTAACGTGTCGTCAAATGGGTCACAGCAACATTCAGCTTAAGTATTTCCCCCGCCCACATCCAAGGGATTGAGTGGGCATGAGATCAGGGAGTGGAAAAAACATTGAACAGTCCTGGTCAGTTGCAGGTGTGCAGTCTCATTCCCTAGAGACGCAGGATGCAGATGACCTGAATCAGGATAGATCCCTGCAGGAGGGGTTCCTGGTGCCATGTCAGTCCCACCTGGCGCTCTGCCTTAGCTCCCAGGCTCTGCCTCTGCATCTTTCCTTGCCACTTCCTCTCTCACTTCTCCCCTGTTCCCAGACCCACCAGACAGATCCTCCAGAGTGTCAGGACCTGTGTGGCTTAGCCTGGATTCAGACTTTAGTCACAAGCAGGATCAGCATAGACATCTAGCTCCCAGAATGGCAATTCTGTTTTGTCTCCCTGTTTGTATTGGCTGCAGGAAAGCTCAGAGCCAAGTCTGCGACAATCTGGTGTGTGTAGGCCTTCACAGCCTGCGTTTTGGTAACCAAATAATAGAGTAAATGCTCAGTCCTTATCACATGCTGTGAACTGTAGGCACCAACCTCACTCTTGCTTTTTCTTATTTTTCTGCACTGATTTTTCCTTTTCTCCATTTCTTCACACATTGTACCTATTTGATTTGTTTTATGCTGTTGCATTGTGAGTATGCCTTAAATTCTATGGGGACAAGGCGAGAGCACAAGCAAATGAAAGCTCAGAGAGACAAAAAAGACTGTTCCAGAAATCTCCCTTGCTTCTAGCACCTGCTTCCGCTCCATCAGACTGTCTTCAGTCTTTCTCCAGAGGCCTCTGCTTACAGTTTGTTGTTGCTGTTTTTTTTAAGAGACAGGATCTCACTCTGCCACCCAGGCTGGAGTGCAATAGCATGATCATGGCGCACTGCAGCTTCAAACTCCTGGGCTTAAGGGATCCTCCCGCCTCAGCCTCCTGAGTAGCTAGGATTACAGGTGTGCACCACCACACCAGGCCAATTATTTAAAAAATTTCTTGTAGAGACAGGGTCTCACTATGTTGCTCAGGCTGGTCTTGAACTTTTGACTTTGAGTAATCCTCCCACCTTGGTCTCCTAAAGTGCTGAGATTACAGACATGACCCACTGCCCCCAGTCCCCATTTTCTTTGAAAGGCCTGAACATTTCCTTCCTCGTGTCAGTCCTGAACAATTCATGTTTTCACAGGCTCACAGGCCTGTGACTTAGCCTGCCTGCCTATGAAACCATTAGCAAATTGGAAATACCTCTTGCACTAGTCAGAAGGGGGATTAGTTTCTCTTACCTGCACGCAAATTGGGTCTGCTGCACAAATTACAGGGCTCCAAGTGTCTTATGAGATCAGGACCTGGGTTGACCATGTCTCTGCCCTCATCCATGCTTTGCTCTGATTTCAGATCCTAAATGTGAATGTGAAGTCCCCAGCCTTGCTGCTGAGCCAGTTGCTGCCCTACATGGAGAAGAGGTACTGCAGGGTGGAGGTGGGGACCAGTGGGAGTTGGGGACCTGAGTTGGGCACCAAAGTAGAGTCAGTAGCACAGCCGGTAGTGGGTGGAGGACAGAAGAGGTGTCTCTGGGATCTCCACATCCCTTATCTTGTCCTGCCTCACCTTCTGTGTGGCTGCCATTCCCAATTCCAGTGGCTGCAGGATGAGAGCAGTATTCCAGGGGCCCAGGCATTGACATCAGCAGGTTTGGTACAAGGCTATGCTTTAGTTCCTTGACCTTGTTGGCTGGTCATTGTTACCTTACCTGCTCTCTGTTCTTACCAACTTAAAACCAATGACAGGGTTAGCCCCATTCCTCTCCATAGGAAAAAGCCTTCCTCATGCCCGCGCTTGGTCTCCAGGGACCCTGCCTGTGTTCTAGGTCCTGCAGATCTGACTGTACTCCTCACAGACACACCCTTAGGAACTGGCTAGGGGCTGTCTTCAGTAGAAGGAAAGTTCCTGACCGTCACTTCAGGTCTCCCTTACCCCATCTGCTCCTTAGAGGTTGCCCATGGATAGGCACTCACCATCAGCCTTGGGTGCCTGTTCACCAAATCCACCCTGCGCTCTCCTTCAAGCACGCGGCAAGAGAGGAAGCAGAGTATAAGGGTTCTGAGCATGGACATTGTATTTATGAGAAATAGGGATGGAATCCCAGCTCTGCCATGTATTGGCTGGTACTAAACCTCTCTGAGTCTCAGTTTCTTGAACTCTGAGATGGGGATAGTAATAGGACCTGTGTTGCTTCTGTGAGGGTTACATCATTTAGTGACCGCCTGATGGTATCACCATCAGTGGTAAGCTCTTAGCTTCAGCTTCTCTTGTGTTTGTCTCATCTCAGGAAGGGTGCTGTCACCCTGGTCTCTTCCGTTGCAGCTTATTTTCCAAGAATGGTAAGTGCTTGGTCCTTGTGCTCCTCAGTGGTGTAGGGTGAAGGGCAACTTTGTCCTCTTCCTCAGAGCCTTACAGAGAAAATGCCTGAGACAGACCCCCACCATCCTCCTGCTGCCCTGGGCTGAGCTTGTCTCCATGTGGGTGGGACGGCTGCTGCGCCTGTGAGATCCCTGTAGGTGAGAAATCCAACCAATGCTTTCCCCCACTCTCCCATATCCTAATCACTCTCGCAATTCCCCTCCCAGGAGCTGGGTGTCTACAATGTCAGCAAGACAGCGCTGCTGGCTCTCACTAGAACACTGGCATTGGAGCTGGCCCCCAAGGACATCCGGGTAAACTGCCTGGTTCCAGGAGTAATCAAGACTGACTTCAGCAAAGTGGTGAGGATTGGGTGTGTCCTCCATCTCCCAGTCTGGCTAAGTGGGAACCCTGCCCAGTGACTAAGGGATAAAGGGGTGACTGAATCCTTAGGTCAGCATGCTTATGACTGAGGTCTTCATTGTTCTCTGAACTCAGCCATGGTGCAGTCCATCCATCCTGAGAAGATGCTCCTTCTTTTGAGAAGGGCAAACCTGCCCTAGGTGCTCTGCCTGGTGGCCTTCCCGGGGCCCTGCCCATATCCTTGTTTTAGTAGCACTGACTCTTTCATTTCTTCCCTTTCCCCAGTTACATGGGAATGAATCTCTCCTCAAGTACCTCAGGGAGTATCTTCAGATGCAGAGGCAAGTGGGATTTGGAGATTTGGTGGTCTGTGTGTGGCTGGGCAGGAGCAGTTGAGTCTATTGCAAGAGCAGACCCCTCCCTGTCATCTGACAGTTCTTTTTTGCTGAAATCTGGAGTCCACATGGCCCTGGAGGGTGCAATTAGCCCTGTTGCGTCCACCTTGTTCCCCATAGAGCCCACTCCCACCTATCGTCCGTGAGCCCCAGAGCAGCAGAATCAGAGTACAAGATGCTTAACACTGTGTCTTCCTTCCATCCAGGATTGGGGAGCCGGAGGACTGTGCAGGAATCGTGTCCTTCCTGTGCTCTCCAGATGCCAGCTACATCACCGGGGAGAACATCGCAGTGGCAGGCTTCTCCTCTCGGCTCTGAGGGGAGTGGGGGTGGCTGTGCAGCTGCGGTCCCAGGCCCAGGAGCCTGAGGGGGTGTCTAGGTGATTCTTTGGATCTGGAGACAGGGTCTGCCATTCTGCCAGACTAGAAATTTGGGGACTTACTCATGCTAGGCTCGAGGGAGAAGAAAAACCCTTCAGTATTCTCCTTAGGACTTATCTGCATGACTGTTGTAGATTTGGCTGATCCAATCAACATGTGGGGTTCTCGGTGTGGGGCTGGGGAGCTGAAGGATTTTATGGAGCTGTTGCTTTGGAGGAACCTTAAGGGAAAGGAGTAGAAGCTCAGGCCTCTGAAGGATCTCAGCTCCTCCTCTCTGTAATTTGTGATTTAAGCATTTTTTTTTTCCCCTAAAATAAACTCAAATTTATCCTCAAGTCTGGAAGCGTCTGTCAAGGGTAGAGCCCAGGGCAGCATGGTGGGAAGAGGCCTCTACCGCCAGCTGCCCTGAGCTTGTTGCAGACACACGGAGGTGGGAGTGAGTGTGCTGCCTTGCAGAAGGCTTTGTGTGTGCTCCATTATCTGAACTGGGCCTGCTGGGGGCTCAGCAAGGTGGTGGTGGGTGACGGTGGAAAGATTCTGGGGTTCTCCCAGGGGTCCTCCAGGCTGGTACTTCTTAACATTTTCTGGGCCACACAGGCCTTTGAGAACCTAGAGAAAACAGTTATACCAAATCCTGTACATAGTTCCAGTTAGAAGAGAGAGTCAGAGCTGAAGTTCCTCTTGGGGTGAACACACGACTGTCTTGGAAAGGGCTCTGTGTATTGTCCTGAGTCATATTTGGGGGCACTACCCTCTGTGCATGCATACCCAAGCTCAGCCCAGTGGAGGGGGAACAGTGGTCCTCAGGTTTTCTGTGGCCCTGAGCACCCCTCTTGTGACCCATAAGTGTTGTCCTGAACCAGTCCAGAGGGAGGAACTGAGACAAGGCTTCCAAGCTGACCCCCAGCATTGGTCTCATGGAAGTCCTTCAACAACGCCTCCTCTCCACGCCACCCGGGGACGGGTCCTTATGGAGTGAATAGTTCAATTACAAAAGCATTTGTGCATCTTACTACAAGCTATGCATTGTGCCAGGCACCCTGGAGAACACGGACATAAATAAGACCAAACCTCCCTCCAGGTCTTTCAGTGTGGTGGGAAGACAGAAGGCAGAACACTCATCAGAAAGTGAGGCAGAACATGTTTATTCATTTGATGCATTTATTGACTACCACTCTGTGCCAGTCACTGTTCTAGGAGCTTAGGGTATAGCAATGAACGAAACAAAATTTGCTGCCCTATGAGCTCACATGCTAGTCAGGAGAGACTGTAATAAATAACAAACATATTATATGTAGTGTTAGTAAGTACAGAATAAAAAAGATAAGGAGTAGAGCAGAGGAGTTGAGGGTGTGGGGGTGGTGGGCAAGCCAGGGTAGGCACATCATATGCAAAGCATCACAGAACCACAGAGGACCATGGCTTCCAGTGAGGTTGGTGGAGGTGCCATCAGAGCTGAGACCTACTCATTAAACATAAGAACAAATTGGGTTGCAGGAATGCTGTCTTTCAGTGGGAAGACCAGGATCTGAACAGGTGGCACGGTTAATGGTGAAGGGATAAATGCACCTCTGGGATCCTCAAGACATGGGAAGAAATATTATAGTAATGGACAAGACCAGGGTCTGGATGTGTTTTTGGCCCTCCAGATCCACTCCCCACCCTTCTCTGCCTGGCGTGGTGCCGGGCTGACCTCTACACTGCATCATGGAGGCTCCCTTGCTTTCAGGCTTTCACTCAGGGGTAGAACTGGAGAGGTCACATGTTTCCCTGGCCCCCTTCCTGGAGGTAGTGGCTGTGTCCACCAAGGACTATAGCTCCTGTGAGGCCACTGACACCCCCTCAACCACCAACTGGCTCCCCACTTGGGCCCTTCATGCTGGGAATCACTGTTGCTGGTTCCTGGTGCTTCACTACCCTTTGCTGGTCACTTTAATCTTACCCACTTATTATTCCTTCATTTCATTCTCTTTAATTACTCCTTTGAATGTGGCCTGACAGGGGAGCCACAGCCAGGTCAGAGTGGGGCAACCCTGATAGGTTTAACTATTGAAATCTTTCTAACCACCCCCAGCCAGGCTGCTCTGGCCTCTTCCTTGGGTTCCTCCAGACATTCCTATGACTCAGCAGCCAAAGGGTGAAGGGGTGACATGGCAGACTTACCTCCTTTGTGGCCCAGGCCCTGCAGTAGATAAAAGACAAATACAAGAAGATCTCTGGAGGTGCCAGGGACCTGCCTGAGACCCCCCGGGCATCACCTCCCTCCTTCTGGCCTTCTGCAGCCAGGTTCCCACTCCTTTCCAGGAACTCCATGGAAAGGAAGAGGAATACAGTCACTTGGAGGTGAGCAGTCATTTCTCACTGGTTCAGAGACCACTTTTTACAGCTCCTCAATGTCCCTACTTCCAAAACTATTTTGGATGTTGAGCAGGGAGGGTCTTCCGGCTGAGCAGTGCCTGGCCCTGCCTACTGCTCCTTCTCTTCCCACTGTCTAAGTTGTTTCCTCCCTCCTTCCTCATGGAATTGGGCCACCTGCAGCTCCTGTGCTGGCCCTCCCTAAAACCAGCTCTCCCTGCCTGGACGTCTGTGCTATATCCAGGCTGCCCACCCTGGAAGGTGGGTACTACCATGCATCAGCCTCAGGTCACCCACCTCCATGGGCTGCTGAAGGAATGCATTCTTATGGAAGCACACCCCTCAGCCTGGGTTCTCCAGAAAGCAGAGCCAGGTGTCAATGCTTCTGTGGCTTCTAGAGGAAGACAGGAAGAGCCGGAATTCAAATGAGGTCTCCATTCTCCAGCCCTCCATGATCCTTGCTGGTGGCATCATCACTGCTTGGAGTAAGTCCCCTGGTGGAGTCGTTGCCCCAAACCTGCCCTGACTGGGAAGTAAGATTGGGAGCCTCAGTTTCTGAGAAATGGGGGTCCCCCAAAATCCTTCCTGACTTCAAGGTGTGTGATTCTCATCTAATATTTGGTTCACAGCCCTCTCTCATGCAGCAATTGGGTGTGAATCCCTCCTATGGCAGTGTGTGGTGGGCATCCCAGGGTCCCAGGGGAGATTTGAACCAGTTACTGGGCTAGGTGCAACTTAGAATCAGGGCCAAACAGAAGAGTGTCTGAGTTACCCAGAACCCCATACAGGTTCTAGTGGGTGAATTTATAGTGGAATCGGGCAACATAGACACAGGGTTTTTCTAGCCAAACTCAGCAACTCTGGAGTGAGGATGAAGGAAAATGGATAACGAGGTCTTCCTGGGTTTGGGACATGTCCCACAGTTCAGTGCCAGGATGTCACCTGAAGTGGCCCAATGGAGGGATCCCAGTGTGGGGGATGGTGGGGATCCAACTTCTCCAGTGACCCAAAAGCATAAGGTCTCAGCACTGAGGCTTCAGTCAGTGTGGGGAAGGTTCTACGGCCTGGATGAGCTGGGGAGACACAGCAAGGTGTAGTAGGAGATGCAGCAAGGAATGGAAGGCTGAATTCTCCAGGCGAGAAGCCCAGGCCCAGAGAGGTGACTCACTCAAAGGTTCTGTAGCTCTGGAACAGCTAAGGCAGTGAACATGGCCCTGCCACTCTCGCTTCAGCACCATGACCTTCTCCTTCACCTTCAGGGGCTGAGTGCAGAGAAAGTAACCATGTAAGAGGGGACAATGTCCTGTAGGCTTGCAGGAGAGACACCGAGAGTGGAGAGATTGGCTGCAGAGAGGCTGGTGGAACTGCAGTTCGAAAGCAGAACAGGGGACTGATCTTTGTCCTCCCTGCAATGAGAGTAGGGAAAGCTTTGACTTCCTAGGTAAGAGCAGAGAGACGTCACCAAGACAGAAAGCCCCATTTCTGTACACAGTGGGGAGAAGAGGACTTTGCACATAGCCGAGCAATGCTCAAAGGGGGTATTTGGAGTCCTGGTGACATGTGTGTTTGTGTGTATGCAAGTGTGTGTGTGTCGTGTGTGTGTGATACAGTAGGACTGACCTTAGCAAGGGGAAGGGGTTGGAGAAAGTGTGGGTAAGGATGTGGGAGGTGTGGAGGGGATTTGCACTTGACTTAGGGCTCTTGCCTCTTCCTCTGTTGAAATACCCATCCTGGGTCCAAGCTGAGCCAAGCCTTGTGGAGTGAGGAGTGGGGAACAGAGAGAAGGGAAGGCCTTTGTGCTCTGACTCAGCTCATCCACCCTGCCATGCTCCTTGGCTGCCTCACAGCCCCCTAAGTGGACAGAGTGCAGTGTCTTGTGGCCTAACTGGGTAGGGTGAGGACAAGGGCTGGGACTGATTGAGTCTCCCATCTCCTTCTCCCATAGTCTTTCTCAGTCCATGTTTCCAGCACAGGGGCTACTGGTTGTGGATAACCATGCACATGTGCTTTCTTGAGATAAATCACCTCAGTATGTATTTGGTTTCCAGTAGCCTTGGGTGATACTGAGACTATTACCTGGGCTAATCAATGAGAAACAAAAAACAAAACAACAGCCAGAGGGTTTCTGTTGGCTTGGAAGTGTCTGGGAGCTGAGAAGGAGGAGGAAATGGAACCCTGGAAGTGATGAAAGGCAGTGAGTGGGACTGAGTTTACAGCTCTTCAGGTGTGGGCAGAGCGCCTCAGGATGGGTCAGACTCTGGGGGCTGGAGTTGGAATAGCAGACTCTCCACTTTGGGAGCACTTTGTTGCTTACTTGTACATTTCAGGTTAATTCCCTTATCTCTGATCCCTTAAGAGAAAAGAGAAAAAGTCCTATGGCTATGGGGGAATTCTAGAGTGTGCAGGGATGGCCACAGATAAGCATTCTGGTAAACTAGGGTAATGGCATTCCAGCCCATGGGTTCTCTGTCAGGTGACTCCCCAGGCAACCCATGCTTGTCTGGATGTTATCCCCACACCCTGGAATAAAAAGTGGTGCAAGCTTCAGCCCCTGTTTTTGCTTTTTCCGGACTACTGTGTGGTTGGGGGAGATCCTCTTGTCCACTGTAATGTAGCACTCACCTTGGCACTGCGTATCTCCAGCTGTGCCTGCCAATTTTCTGCTTGTGAGGCTGGGCTTATCCAGCAGGAGGGAGGTCAGGGCAGTGCCAGGGTGAGGAACCCAGTGCTAAATTATAACAGAAGGGGTGGTCCCAGGGTGGCTTGAGACAGTATGGCTGTGCTGAAGAGTAGAACGTGAGGTTTTTATGGAGGCTTGGTTCTGTGGAGTCAGGTGAGGACAGAAAAGGGTGCATGCCTGAGGCAGTGTTTATTTACTGTTGACTTCAGAAGCAAACATCCTGGATTAGATTTTGCCGAGAAGAGGAGTTGTCCTTCCAAAGTAAATGGTCCCTTTGGTCAATTGTATAGTGAGGGTAAGCACTGGCTGATTGACAAAGTAAAGGAGTGACAGGAGTAGGATGGAAATGGAAGGACTGGTCACAGGTCAAGGTTCAGAATGAAGGCCACAAGCCACAATATGCCTCATGCCTCCTCATGTGTAGGGCTGGGAGAGTGTCGAGGCAGGTGGAGGAACCTGAAGGAGCAGTGCAGGCCATGACTGTTTTGTGTGCACTGGATGGCTGGACTCAAGTTTAAAGTTTCTGTCCCTTTAGCCCTTGAAGGCTAAAAGATGCTGTCCTCTATACAGGCAGCATTCTTATGAATCCTAGTGAGTGAAATGACTCCCCTTGCTGATCATTTTATCTGTGACTTTTGATGTTTTCTAATTGCTACTCACTCCAGAGAAGTTAATTTGTGGATATACACACACAGCTTGCAAGAGGCAAAGTTGGGATTTGAATCTGAGTCTTTTTCTTAACCATCCTCCATGACAAAATGATGGTCAAGGCTCTATGAGCCCAGTTCTCTCCTCTGGCTATTCTGTCGTGTTCTGTGTCTCTTGAAAGCAGAGCCCGAGGCTTTCAATATTTGGACAAGATATGGGAGGGAGCAGGAGTGATGGAGGGAGTGGTGAGAGAGTTAGGGAGGCAGGAAAGCCATTACAGGGGTGCATCATGGAGGGAGCCCCCACATGTCCTTCCCCCTAGGACCTCTTATAAGAGTGTGGAATGCCTCTGGAAGTGTAGGATGGCAGATGGAGCATTCATTCATGGGTTCTTATCTCCCACCTATCAAGGGTTGCCCCGGGGTTGTCAGCTCCTTCACAGTTCCCCCAATCGAAGAGGAAGATGCATCCACCGTGCAATGAGGTGAGACCCACAGGAAATGGCCCACCCCAGCCATACCTGAAATCAGAATAAGGGCAAGAGGGTGTGAGTCAGGGAACTCAATACATCTGCTACAAGGTCTCTAGAAAGTAATAGTCCATGGGCTCAAATATATTTAAAAACAAAACACTTAATCCATTGCTCCTGTGAGACTCCAGGGAGAAACAGAATCTTTCCTATGCACAAAATGACAATTAGTCCACTTCCCCCAAGGGGTAGAGTTTAGAAATTTTCACTGGAGGCTTTCAAGCTGCCCAGTCTCAAATCTCTCATTAATGGTTTGAGCAGTGCCTGTGGCTGTCTCTTGGGGTTACGGAAAGAAACCAGAGAATTAAAAGGAAGGGAAGACAGGAAAGGAGGATCAGAGAGAAAACCCTTAATTAACTAGACAGTAAAAAGAGCTTGGGGGGTCTTTCAAAACCAGTGTTCTATTTGTTGCAAAATAGAATTATTTAAATTCAACAGTTAATACTATAAAGCTTACATGCAGATGTTAAAACTCCCTTTACTTTTCCCTAAGTAAATAACAGGACAGTTTTACAATGTGAGGACTTGAGAAGTGGAGGAATACAGGGCCTTCTCTTGTCCCATTTCAGGTAATTTGGTTTCTGGAGACAATTGACAAAGGATGTTCATGCTAATGGTGGGTCCATGGTGACCTGAAGCACCCCAAGTATGGATTTGATGTCTGGAAACCTCAGCAATAACCCCGGTCAGAGCACCAGGCAGTTTGGGTCTCGAATGTTCTGGGTCAGATTTTACCAGAAAAATGAACTGTCCTTCCATCTAAAGCAAATGGTTCCCTGGGCCATTTCAGTAAACTGAACAGCTTACTGAAAGCACAGTCAGCCCATATCTGAAGGGGTTCTTTTTTTTTTTTTTTTAATTATACTTTAAGTTCTAGGGTACATGTGCATAACGTGCAAGTTTGTTACATATGTATACTTGTGCCATGTTGGTGTGCTGCACCCATCAACTCGTCAGCACCCATCAACTTGTCATTTACATCAGGTATAACTCCCAATGCAATCCCTCCCCCGCCTCCCCATGATAGGCCCTGGTGTGTGATGTTCCCCTTCCAGAGTCCAAGTGATCTCATTGTTCAGTTCCTACCTATGAGTGAGAACATGCGATGTTTGGTTTTCTGTTCTTGCGATAGTTTGCTGAGAATGATGGTTTCCAGCTGCATCCATGTCCCTACAAAGGACACAAAATCATCCTTTTTTATGGCTGCACAGTATTCCATGGTATATATGTGCCACATTTTCTTAATCCAGTCTGTCACTGATGAACATTTGCATTGATTCCAAGTCTTTGCTATTGTGAATAGTGCCGCAATAAACATAAGTGTGCATGTGTCTTTATAGCAGCATGATTTATAATCCTTTGGGTATATACCCAGTAATGGGATGGCTGGGTCATATGGTACTTCTAGTTCTAGATCCTTGAGGAATTGCCATACTGTTTTCCATAATGGTTGAACTAGTTTACAATCCCACCAACAGTGTAAAAGTGTTCCTATTTCTCCACATCCTCTCCAGCACCTGTTGTTTCCTGACTTTTTAATGATTGCCATTCTAACTAGTGTGAGATGGTATCTCATTGTGGTTTTGATTTGCATTTCTCTGATGGCCAGTGATGATGAGCATTTTTTCATGTGTCTGTTGGCTGTATGAATGTCTTCTTTTGAGAAATGTCTGTTCATATCCTTTTTGCCCACTTTTTGATGGGGTTGTTTGTTTTTTTCTTGTAAATTCGTTTGAGTTCTTTGTAGGGTCTGGATATTAGCCCTTTGTCAGATGAGTAGATTGCAAAAATTTTCTCCCATTCTGTAGGTTGCCTCTTCACTCTGATGGTAGTTTCTTTTGCTGTGCAGAAGCTCTTTAGTTTAATGAGATCCCATTTGTCAATTTTGGCTTTTGTTGCCATTGCTTTTGGTGTTTTAGACATGAAGTCCTTGCCCATGTCTATGTCCTGAATGGTATTACCTAGGTTTTCTTCTAGGGTTTTTATGGTATTAGGTCTAACATTTAAGTCTCTAATCCATCTTGAATTAATTTTCGTATAAGGAGTAAGGAAAGGATCCAGTTTCAGCTTTCTACTTATGGCTAGCCAATTTTCCCAGCACCATTTATTAAATAGGGAATCCTTTCCCCATTTCTTGTTTTTCTCAGGTTTGTCAAAGATCAGATGGTTGTAGATGCATGGTATTATTTCTGAGGGTTCTGTTCTGTTCCATTGGTCTATATCTCTGTTTTGGTACCAGTACCATGCTGTTTTTGGTTACTGTAGCCTTGTAGTATAGTTTGAAGTCAGGTAGCATGATGCCTCCAGCTTTGTTCTTTTGACTTAGGATTGTCTTGGCAATGCAGGCTCTTTTTTGGTTCCATATGAACTTTAAAGCAGTTTTTTCCAATTCTGTGAAGAAACTCATTGGTAGCTTGATGGGATGGCATTGAATGTATAAATTACCTTGGGCAGTATGGCCATTTTCACAATATTGATTCTTCCTATCCATGAGCATGGTATGTTCTTCCATTTGTTTGTGTCCTCTTTTATTGGGTTCTTTTTAACAGGAAAGAGATGAAAGTATGGGAAGCCAAGGAAAAGAAACCATCACTTTCTATCTTAGCCTGTTCTTGTTGCTATCACAAAATACCGCAGACTTGGTAATTTTTTTTTTTTTTGCTGCTGTTGTTGCCCAGGCTGGGGTGCAGTGGCATGATCTCAGCTCGCCGCAACCTCTGCCTCCCAGGTTCAAGTGATTCTCCTTCCTCAGCCTCCAGAGTAGCTGGGATTATAGGCATGCGCCACCATGCCCAGCTAATTTTGTATTTTAGTAGAGACGGGCTTTCTCCATGTTGGTCAGATTGGTCTCGACCTCCTGACTTCGGGTGATCTGCCTCCCTTGGCATCCCAAAGTGTTGGGATTACAGGCATGAGCCACCATGCCTGGCTGCAGACTGGGTAATTTATAAACAGCAGACATTTATTTCTCACAGTTCTGGAGCATGAGAAGTCCAAGATCAACATGCCAGCATTCTGTGTCTGGTGAGGGCTGCTCTCTGCCTCTAAGATGGCACCCCATTGCTGTGCCCTCACATGCTGGAAGAGCAGAAGAGCATGAACCCACTCCCTTATGCCCTTTTATAAGGGCCCTAATCCCACCCATCAGGGCTCTGGATTCATGACTTTGTCATCTCCTAAACATCCCACCTCTTAATACTATCACACTAGCCATTAAGTTTTAGTTATCAATTTTAGGGGCTACATTCAGATCATAGGACCCTCCAACCCCCAACTACAAAACAGTCTACATCAGAGAGAGCCATTTCCAGAATCCTCCTCTAACTCCTTTCTTCTCTTCCCCATTGTCCTGAAGTTTATCAGCTAACTTCCTGCCAAACCTTTGAGGGAGGCTTGGTTCTATTCCTGCCTTGCTTCACTTGTTGGGGTTAAGCATTGACACAGCTGTGGGGAGGTGTAACTGCTTGAGGATTCACCTGATGTAAGCCTGCATGCCTGCCATAAAGGCTGTGTTTTTCCTGCCAAATCTGCTGGTTTTCCTCCAGTGCACCTGGTCTCTAACCTTTTCAAGAAGAGGTTGAAACCTGCCCATCATCTGCCTTGGGAGCAGCCACACCCCAGAGTTAAGGAAGAGAGAACTGGAAAAGATAATACAAAAGTCTAGTTTACCTGCACCTTTCCTCTCCCCTTGCCATTTTATAGACAAGGAAACTGATGGCCACAGAGGGGCCAGGGACTTGACAGTGTGGAGGGCTGGTGGGAGAAATTATCCAGAAATCAGATTCCTTAATTCCCAGTGTGGGCTTGTCCATGAGAAAGCCCCATGCCAGGTTCCCCTGCTTTCTTGGTCTCATGCATTGATGATACTTTAAGAAGTTCTTCCCCCTGCTGCTCCCCCCTCACCTCCCCAGAGCAGGAACTTCTGGATTTGAATAGGAATAGTTCTTGAAGATGGGATGGCCAAGCTGACATTAACCTCTGCCAGCCCACCGATAAGTCCAAATGATTTCACTGTCATACCTATGGGTGGTCGGAGAGCCTAACTGATCCCCACTGCGTCCCAGCCAACAGCAGGCCCATCCTCAAAGCTCCTGCCCACTGGAGTTTTAGAATATCTTCTATTAAAGGACTTTGGTGTCTCAAAAAGTTGCTGAAGTGATCCTTACTTGGTATTCAATCAATAATTTAAAAAAAATCAGGTCAATTTCTGTACCACTCAGGCAGTATAGTAAAAGTAAAGAATTGAATTAACATCTGTACTCCTTTGATTGAAAGGCACTGAAAAAGAGAAAAGCAACCCTGGCAGCCAGGCCTTAGTGTTAATAGGAGCTGGCCTGGCCCTACAGCTAGATGAAGGTGTTCTGTTGAACATAAACAATTTCTGGAAACACCACCTTCAGACCAGGTCACTTTGTTAACTTGATGCATAAAGACAAAAATAACATTACTCTGTAATCATGTCTGAACACAGGCAAAATAAATTATTATTTGATGTGGTTTGGCTCTGTGTCCCCACCCAAATCTCATGTTGACTTTAGTCCCCAGTGTTGGAGGTGGGGCCTGGTGGGAGGTGGTTGGATCATCAGGTGGGTTCTGATGATTTAGCACCATCCCCCTAGTGCTGTCTCAGGATAGAGTTCTCATGAGATCTGCCTGTTTCAAAGTGTATGGCGCCCTTCCCTCTGCTCTCTCTCTCTTGCTCTGCCATGTGAAGACATGCCTGCTTCCCCTTTGTCTTTTGTCATGATTGTAAGTTTCCTGGGGCCTCCCCAGCCATGCTACCTGTACAGCCTGCAGAACTGTGAGCCAATTAAACCTCTTTTCTTTATAAATTTCCCAGTCTTGAATAGTTCTTTATAGCAATGTGAGAATGGACTAAATATATCATCTAAACTACAAAAATGACCAAACACCCATTCCCCCAGCCTGCTTAAGAGTGACTGCTGCTGCTTCATCAAAAGCACCTTTAACTTTGCTCCTTTCCTTTCTCTTTCTAGACTCAAACTGTTAAGATACTTATGGTTAAGACTCTAATCAGAGAGTTACCCCTGCTTCCCGGCAGGATCCAATCCAGGGCAAAGAAAGCCTTGTTTCCTTGAATCCTCCTCAAAATCTCCTGACACAAGCTAAATCCTATAAGTCCTTTCTAACATTCTTTTACTGAGATGCCCCACAGATCCCCATGGTGTGTGTTCTCCCTTATTGTGGCAAATAAATAAAACCAGTTTTATTTGATCATAGTTGTGATCCTGGTGGTCTTTGGCTGGAGGGTATTGACAGCACTTATATTTACTTAAAACTTTTTTTTATGATTAATTTTGTGACAAATTTAAGTACTTTGAAAGAGTGAAAAGTGAGAAGTAAGTCTCTCTTTCACCCTCAAACTCTAGAATTCAGCTGCCCTCCCTGGAGGCAATTACTGTTATTAAAGACAGTCTATGTCTGTGCAAGCAGGTATGCATCATTGCTCATTGCATTTATCATTATTACCGTTGTCCCCTGTTGCGGGAAGTCAGGAACCCCGAACAGAGGTACTGGCTGAAGCCGCAGCAGAAGAACACAAATTGTGAGGATTTCATGGACATTTATTAGTTCCCTAAAATTAATACTTTTATAATTTCTTACACCTGTCTTTACTGCACTCTCTGAACATAAATTGTGAAGATTTCATGGACACTTATCACTTCCCCAATCAATACCCTTGTGATTTCCTATGCCTGTCTTTACTTTAATCTCTTAATCCCGTCATCTTCTTTGTAAGCTGAGGAGGATGAATGTCGCCTCAGGACCCTATGATGATTGCGTTAACTGCACAAATTGTTTGTAGAACATGTGTGTTTGAACAATATGAAATCTGGGCACCTTAAAAACGAAAAGAATAACAGCAATCTTCAGGGAACAAGGGAGATAAGACTTGGAGCCTGACTGTGCCAGTGAGCCAGGTGGAACAGAGCCATATTTCTCTTCTTTCAAAAGCAAATAGGAGAAATATCGCTAAATTCTTTTTCGCAGCAAGGAACATCCCTGAGAGAAAGAATGCGCCCTGAGGGTAGGTCTATAGATGGCCCCCTTAAGTGACTGCCTTTTACGGTGGAAGCCGAAATAAGCTCCAGTCTCCTGTAGCACTCCCAGGCCTATTAGGACAAGGAAATTCCTGCCTAATAAATTTTGGTCAGACAGGTTGTCTGCTCTCAAACCCTGTCTCCTGATAAGATGTTATCAATGACAATGCGTGCCCAAAACTTCATTAGCAATTTTAATTTCGCCCCATCCTGTGGCCCTGTGATCTTGCCCGGTCTCCACTTGCTTCGTGATATTTTATTACCTTGTGAAGTATGTGATCTCTGTGACCCACACCCTATTCATGCACTCCCTCCCCTTTTGAAAATCACTAATAAAAACTTGCTGGTTTTACGGCTCGGGGAGCATCACAGAAACTGCCAACATGTGATGTCTCCCCTGGACACCCAGCTTTAAATTTCTCTCTTGCACTCTTTCCCTTTATTTCTCAAACCAGCCGAGATGCTTAGGGAAATAGAAAACAACCCATGATAAATATCGGGGGTGGGGTTATCCCCGATAGTCCCCCTTCCCATTCATCTATCCATTCAGTATGTATTTGTATTAGTCAGATTCTCTTAGAGAGACAGAACTAATAGGATATATATATATTCATTCAATGAATATATATATATATGGGATATATATATATCCATATATATATATATGGGATTTTATTAAGTATTAACTTACAGGATCACAAGGTCCCACAATAGGCTGTCTGCAAGCTGAGGAGCAAGGAGAGCCAGTCAGTCCCAAAACTGAAGAACTTGGAGTGCAATATTTGAGGGCAGGAAGCATCCAGCATGAGAGAAAGATGTAGACTGGGGGAGGCTAGGCCCATTTCTCCTTTTCACATTTTTCTGCCTGCTTTATATTTGCTGGAAGCTGATTAGATTATGCCCACCAGATTAAGGGTGGATCTGCCTTCCCCAGCCCACTGACTCAAATGTTAATCTCTTTTGGCAACACCCTCACAGACACACCCAGGATCAATACTTTGTGTCCTTCAATCCAACCAAGTTGACACTCAGTATTAATCATCACAGTATTGTACCTAGGACTCCACAGCAATGCTATGAACTTTCTTAGTGAAAGGATAAAGGTTACTCAGGATAGTGTATGAACAATTTTCTTCTCATTTTTTTTTTGAGACAGAGTTTTGCTCTGTCTCCCAGGATGGAGTACAGTGCTACCATCTCAGCTCACTGCAACCTCTGCCTCCCAGTTTCAGGTGATTCTCATGCCTCAGCCTCCTGAGTAGCTGGGACTACAGATGCGCACCACTACGCCCAGCTAATTTTTGTATTTTTAGCAGAGATGGGGTTTCACCATGTTGGCCAGGCTGTTCTCGAACTCCTGGCCTCAAGTGATCTGCCTGCCTTGGCCTCTCAAAGTGCTGGGATTACAGGCGTGAGCCACTGTGCTTGGCCAAAAATTTTTCAATTAGTAAAGGCAAGAGAAGAAAGGTCTTGGTTGTTTGTGGTGATTTTAAACAGCTACCAAAAGTTTATTTGCAAAGAGGCCTATTGTTTGATTTGATTCTGTCTTCATTTATAGATTAGAACATCACTGTTGATGTAGAAGTTGCAGCATTTATGACAATGAGGGGTGTCTTAGTCCATTTGTGCTGCTACAACAAAATACCTGAGATGGAGTAATCTGTAAAAGACAGCTTCTCACAGTTCTGGAGGCTGGGAAGTTCCAGATCAAGGTGCTGGCTACAGAGGACCTGGTCTCTCTGCTTCCAAGATGGCTCCTCGGTGCTACATCCCCTGGAGGGGAGGAACGCTGTGTCTTCACAGGGCAGGAGTGAAGGGCAAGAGAGCTGAATGCTTGTGAAGCCCCTTTTATAAGGGCCTTAATCCCATTCACAAGGGGAGGAGTCCTCCTGACCTAAATACCTCTTAAAGTCCCACATCAATACCATCACACTGGCCATTAAGTTTCAACACCTGGCTGGGCGCTGTGGCTCATGCCCATAATCCCAGCACTTTGGGAGGCTGAGGTGGGTGGATCACCTGAGGTTAGGAGTTCAAGACCAGCTTGACCAACATGGTGAAACCCTGGTCTCTACAAAAGATGCAAAATTAGCGGGGCGTGGTGCACATGCATGTAATCCCAGATACTTGGGAGGCTGAGGTAGGAGAATCACTTGAAACTGGGAGGCAGAGGTTGCAGTGAGCTGAGATCGTGCCATTGCACTCCAGCCTAGGCAACAAGAGCGAAACTCTGTCTCAAAAAAAAAAGTTTCAACACCTGAATTTTAGAGGAGACATTCAAACCACAGCAGAGGGGATGGACTGAGGGGTACTGAATACATTCTTTGGTGTGGCTTTCCATCAGCTTTAGGATGAGGCCAAATTCCCTTGTGTGGCAGACAACTCTTCTCAGATCCTGACCTCTGTTTCCCTGGTCAGTCTATAAATTTTTTTTTTTTTTTTTTTTTTTTTTTTTTTTTTTTAGTAAACATTACTTGTCCTTAGGAGCATCACTGATGCCCATTGAATGACTTTTAGGGCCTCATGAGTGCCAAGTGCTGTGTCCTTTCTTGTCGAGAAACCTTTACAGGCTGCTCCCTTTGGTGGAATTCACCTTCCAGGGCAGCCTCTAATGTGGCACTTGTTATAGTGCATGGGCATCATTGCCGTACCTTTCTGTTCTTAGCTTGGGGATTACCTTTCATTTCTGAAGGCCCTGCTTCCAACAAGGAGCTTGGCACATAGGAAGTCCTTAGTGAAGGCTTGTTGAATAAATGAATGAATTCTGAATGAATGAATTCCTCTTCTGAAGGGTCAGCCTGGTGCATTGGCAGTGGCAAACCATATAAGAAAACTGTTCCTTCTTTGAAAGAAAAGTGGAGGATTCCACCCGCCTGGCCACTCCGGAGCTACAGACCTCTCTGCCTCATGCACTCCAGGCCCTAATGGGGTTGTCTTTTTTTTGAGAAATAAGCAAAAACTTGTCGGAGTTTCCTAGATCTGGAAATCAGGTTGCTTCCTCAGCAGCCATTTCCTGTGTCACTTCCAGTCCTACCCATCTGGATCCTGCCGGAGAGATGGGGGTGGGGTGGGGACTACAGACTCTCAGAGCCTTAGGGCTCAACAGAGGTGCTCCCACATCTCCAGTCGCAGCACTGGAATAGTAGCTGCTATTTATTGAGCTTTTATTTTGGGTCAGGCACTGTGCTAACAGTGTCTCAGGAGTTCTCTCAATTATAGATTATAACAGCTCTGTGAGGCAGAGGTTGCCTGTGAAGAATCTAGATTCCGGAAACGGTCGGTAACCTGCCTAAGCGTGGTCATCCCTCTGGCGCCCCCAGCTCAGCCCAGGTGGATGGTTCCCAGGGAGCCAAGACTCACCTCAAACATGCACCAGTCAGAAGCACAGGGTTAACGATCACGGGACAGAGAATAGTTTTCCTCCCATGGGCAGGAAGACATTCTGTTAATTTCTCAGTGGATCCTGGTGGAATTGATTCCTGTTGCCCACAGCAGCGACCCCACACCACATCCTTATTTATATTAGCTCTGTTTGCTGACCTGAATCTCTCTCCCTGTCCCCTCCCTGCTGCCCCCAAAGCCACATCACAAAGGATTTACCTGTCTTATACTCTACTTTTGGAGAAATTCAAGCAGACAGTCACTCAGTGACATCAGTGGCGAAGCTCATACTCGAACTTAGGTGTATCTGAAAAATACTTTTTGATTTGCTTTTAGCGAGTGAGACATCCTAGGAGAAACTCAGGGTCACGAAGAGGAGGTGAAGATGAGGAGGCAGCTGGGGGAGTGGCTGCCTATGGTGGGCTGCCCCACTTGAATATGCTGGTGAGTACCACCATGCTTGTGCCCTCGGGCCAGGCAGCTGGGAAGGAAGCAGTGCCATTGGGCAGTGGAGGTAGAGTTCTCTTAGTGTGCTGCTATATCTAGCTTCAGTGTGGCAGAATTTTATGACAAATCACATCCTAGGTTTTAGAAATAGGAGCTGAAACAAAACCAACTCCCTTTGTCACCTAAGGGAGTCTGCAAGTGTAAAGAAATGCTTTGGAGAGGCTGGGCATGGTGGCTCACGCCTGTAATCCCAGCACTTTGGGAGGCCGAGGTGGGCGGATCATGAGGTCAGGAGATCGAGACCATCGTGACTAACACGGTGAAACCCCATCTCTACTAAAAATACAAAAAAATTAGCTGGGCATGGTGGCGGGTGCCTGTAGTCCCAGCTACTTGGGAGGCTGAGGCAGGAGAATGGCATGAACCCGGGAGGCAGAGTTTGCAGTGAGCCAAGATTGCGCCACTGCACTCCAGCCTGGGCGACAGAGCGAGACTCCATCTCAAAAAAAAAAAAAAAATAAAAAATAAAAAGAAATGCTTTGGAGAAAAGAAGACCCATGTAATTTCTTTTTCTTTCTAAGAGTAAAGTTCAAACTGTACTCTTGTAGCACGGATCCTTGAGCTGGTGCCTAAATTCCACTTAAGAATTATTCCTTACAATTTATCCTCTGATTTCCCTGGGGAAGAATATACTTTAATCTGTTATTAGCCACATTCAGGTGTGAATGGGTTTCTGATGCTTCTTTGAAAGCAAGTATTGATAGGGAGAGACAAGAAGTTGTGGGCTGCCTGAGGTAGGTAGGGAAATGGTTCCTGCCTGAAAGGCAAAGGGAGGAAAGCCAATCTCTTTTGACCTAGCTCAGCCTGATTCCAGGAGTACAAGTGTCAGATTAGCAAGGGGCTAGGTGTTTCAAAGAGCCCTAGCCACCTCCCTGCTATACTGTGAGCTTTAATTGTGCAACAGCCAAGATTCAAGGTATGAAAGATAGAAAAGAAATATGCGTACATGGGGCAGAAAAATATCTACCAGAGACTGCTGGGCAACAGTAGAGATTTGTTTGTTTTGTTATCAAAGGTTCTCCTAAAATTCACATGTTTTGAGGCGGAGTGATGGAAGAGCATTGTTTTCAGCTGTATCAGTTCACACCCTATCAGGAAGAAGTGGGCCCAGCATCTTGTCAGAGTGGGAGTGAAGCCAGGCTCCACAGAGACTGGGGAGGAAGGTGTGCAGGGGGCGCTGCTGCAGACCACTGAAAGGGCAGGTGCTTTTCAGCATCTCAGCTATACTTTCCTGACTTGCAAGTTTTCCTTGGCACAGCCAGGAATCTGGAGTTGGCATCCTCTATGGCTAGAATGTTAACACAGATGATGGCATCAACCGTTAGAAAGCTAAGCTTTCTGGGCCAGTGGAATGGCTGAAGAACTGTGTCACAAGGAAGAGAATCTCTTCTGATGCCCCCGGAAGAGGCTTATTTCCCAGGAGTGTTAACATGAGTTCGTTTCCAAGGCCAAACATCCTTTCTTCACAGATCCTTTTGATCACCATGGAGACAATCTGCTGCTCTGTCCAATGGAGAGTTTGAGTGGCAGTCACCATGACAACCTGCGGGGGTAGAAGGACAGCTCAAAGCACCCCTCAGATGAGAGCCAGGACAGGGACCCGAAGACACTGTGGTTCTCACAAGTGCAGCTGATGAAGGGGGACTCCCTCTGTCTGAGCAGTGAGCTAGAGATGGGTGTGGGGGTGGGGGGCTGGGGCTGGTGAAGTCAAGATCTTGGACTGCTAAATGAAATTGGCTTTGTTCTTTTCTGACTTCATGTTTTGCTTGTCCCTGGCCAGGCCAGCTGGTAGGTGTCTGGAGACATGGTAAAATCAGAGCACAGCAAATCCATCTAGCCCTGGGTAGGGGGTGGGGCAGGGAGGAGGAAGGAGCATTCCCCTGAAAGATGACCCAAGTGCCTTTCACAGGAGTCAGCCCACCTCTCTCAGGATGGTGGAGGCAAGAGCTTGCTGACAAGTTGAAGCAGAAGCAAGCTGTGATCCCTGTGATGGCACGTCCTGGCTCATCTAATCAGTAGACTTTGGTGTGAGGCCAGAGGCCTGCTACACCCTCCCTTTCTGACCCTTGCATTTGCTGACTCCTACTGGAGCCTGCTTGACACGGATGGATCTGGGGACCTCTGTGTTCAGCCCATAGCTGGTTTCCTGCAGAGCTGGGTCAGAAGGCTTGACCATCTCCTTCCTTCCTCCTAGGCTCTCTCATCCATCTGCTGACCTGGGCTTCCTGACTCTCTGTCCAGTGCTCTTACTCCCACTATTCCATGGTTGCATTATTCAGAGAAGCAGCTTGTGCCTTCACTGTAATCTTCATCCAGGAGGACCAGGAAGGAGCAGAGCAGCACTGACATCGGCCCGTCCCTGGAGTGGGGCCAAGGGACTTATAAAAGGCACAGACATGACCTAAAGCCTGATCACCCTGCTGAGGGCCCTCCTTGTGAAGACCACATCTTAGGGGACAGCCAGCCATTTGTAAGTGCATCCCTCAGAGCCAAACTGATATCCAAATTTTGATAATAGACAAAAGTTATATGACTCCAATTCTAGAGGGTCAACTTCTTTGTGACTCAGTTTTCTCATGTGTAAAATGGGAGTACGCTTATAGGGGTGTTGAGAGAAGGAAATGAATTAACATCTGGGCCTGGTTTATGATTGATATTAGCTGTTATTACGATGTCTTAATACCAAGTCTTCCTACCAAGTATGGGGACACACACACCCTACTGATCAGTTATTCTCTGTGACACCCCAACCTCCACCCAGCAGGGGATTTGTTTGTTCCCATCAACTCCGAAGCTGAAGAGCAGCATCTGCTTTGCATTGTGTGCACCAACTGTCTAGGGAGTGAAGGTGTCTCATCACCCAGTCCCCAAAAGGAGCCTCTTACTGCTTGCCATAAGCCCTGTGTGTTGTCATGCAACCAAAGGGTCCGTTCTGTGTTCAGATGTCTGGTGTGGCCCCTGCCGGCTTTGTCTCCTTGCCCATCACCTCTCCTAACACAAGTACCTGCCTCCATTTCCTCTGGTGCTTGGCCATCCCTGTTAGTCTGCATCCACTGAATATTGTGCAGACAGCGGTTCTTCTGAACTGTTCACTAGGAGTTCCTTAAACAAAGCACCAAGAGTGTGCCTTCAGAAGCTCCTCCATCCTGGGTCAGCATCCTTCGGCTGCATCCCATCACTATATTCTTGTGATGTCTTTCTTCCCTCCCCATGTCAAAAATTACTCTCAGGAAAGATCTGCAAACTCATTCATTCTGATGGGTAAGTGATTATTAGGTCCTCGTCTTACTGAGGGTTAGAAGACTTCCAGGTAGCCCTCCTTAATGGTGTGGACTAATGGCCTCTTCATATATCCAACAGCGTTCCCTGAGGCTGTGCTGCCTTGGATGCTGCTGTGAGTATCACTATTGCCATTGTTACTGGTAACCATTTACAAGCATCTGCTATGCACCAGGTAAGATATTTGGCATCGTAGAGTGTAAGTGGTCAAAAGCACATGCTTTACTGATTCTGAACCTCATTTATTATGCCAAAAGTTCCAGAGGGAGCAAAGATTTAAATGCAATGGAGCTTGTGCCAAGACTTATGGACAAGGATACACTTTAGAGCCCCAATATAATGGCAAAAGATGGGAAACCACTGAATGCCCATTGACAGGGGTTGACTAAATAAGTTATAGCATATCCATTTATAGAATACTCTGCATTTGTTAAAAAGAATGAGGCTACATCTGTAGCCATTGATAATGAAACAATCTCCAAGATATAAGTAAAGTGAAAACAAAGCAAGGTGTAGAAGAATATCTAGCATATGCTACTGTGTGAAAGCAAACAGAAGAGTATATGTATAGACTAAATTTAGACTAATTTTAGAAAGAAAAAGGGAGTTGACAACAGTGATTGCTTTTGGGAGAAGTGTTGATGATCTGGGTAGTAGGGACACTTACTGTTTATCTTTCAAGGGAGTTAGGTTCTTTTTATTCTTTACCATATGCAGGTATTATTTTTGAATTTAAAAAGTTTAAAAAATAAATGCTGTGGAGTCAGACTTGGATGTAAGTCCAACTGCTTATCATTTCTAGCCATGTGGCCTTGACTAAGTTACTTACCCTCTTCTAGCCCTGGTCTTCTAGCTGCTGGATGAGGAGACTGTAGCTTGTGGTGAGGATTAAGTGAGATAGCACCTGTGAAGTTCTCAGCACAGTGCCTGGCCCAAAAGCAAACCATAAATTGTTAGATGCTTGCTCTGAGCTGTTTATGTCCCTCCAAAATTCATATATTGATGTCCTAATCCCCAGTGTGATGGTAGTTGGAAGTGGGGGGTCTTTGGAAGGTAAATAGGTTTAGATGAGTTTGTGAGGGTGGAGCGTGCATGATGGGTAACCCTTATAAGGGGATGAAGGGACCACAGCTCTCTTTACCTTGTGAAGACACAACAAGGAGGCAACTGTCTGTTCACCAGGAAGAGGGATCTCACCAAGAACCCAAGACTGCCAGCCTCTAAAAGTGTGAGAAATAAATGTTTGTTGTTTAAACCACCCAATTGTTATAATAGCCCAAACTGACTAAGACAGTGCTTTATGTAAGTATCTCTAATTAGCATTCTGGATGTAGTACTATTCAGTTAAGCTATGTTCTGTGCATTAGGTACCCAGCAAAATCTGGTGATGCACAAGCGATGGGAGAGTCAGACAGTGGACAACCAACTGCAACAATTCCAGGGGTAAAGTGCTATGGGACCACAGAGGAAAGTGGGTTTTGATTTGCTGGAGGGGTATGGATGGGTATAGGGTAGGGATCCAGGAAATGTTCACCAAAGAGGCAGCAGTGGAGATCTGGGTTTCACAGGATAAGAAGAAGCAGTTCTAGCAGATATACCATATGAGAAAAGGCACAGGGTGGGAGAGCTTGGGACTTAGAGCCCTATATCTCCGCTATGGGGCTGGAGAGCAGAATGTGAGGAGAGAGGGGCAGGGCCCTCAGGTGGAGACAATGGATATCAATTCCCCTGACAGCAGTGCCTGGTCCACTCCTTTCCTGTGGTCACCTCCTTGAGATCCTAACCAGTTTTGCGATGCTGCAGAACTGGGGCAAAATTATGGTAGCCTTTTTGCAAAAATGTCCTGGGGACTTCTATCCACAGCCCTCGTGTCATGTTAGCTGGGGAAGTAGCAGCAACATGTGTTCTTTAGGGCAGGAGTGATTCTATCCTATATGCTTCCAATACTGCAGTCAGTTACTTCGAGACACTACTCCCCCAAGAGTCATACAAAGGATTTGCATGCATGTTCTGTTTTCTCTATCAATTATATATCTCTCTATAAAATATAGATATGTTTTTCTGTCTAAGCAGGGAAGGATCGATGCAGGGAGCTGATTAAACTAGACATCTCTGGCAGGAAGAAGAACTGGAAGGACTCACAGGCTCCGGTGGCCACCCTACAACCAGAAGACAGACATCTAACAATGTATTGTCAGATGATGGATTAGCCAGGCCTGGGGAAGAGAGTTGAGTGTGCAGCCTCCTTCCCTGTCTCCTGGGTGACAAAGCCGCTGGATGACCCCGCCAACAATAACGAGATGAAAATGAAGAACACTGCAGTATAATGAGCATGATAAAAATAGAGATGTTGCTAAATAATGGGTCGGCCATGGCTGAGGAGCAGGAGAAAGAGCCAAGCCCAAAGGAATTAGATAAGGCCTTCCTGTGTGGTCTCCAAGCTTGACCCCCTGATGTGTTACTGTTGCTCAACCAGGCCATCGATGGTTTTGAGTCCCTCATGTGGCAAAGATGTCAGAGCGGGATTGGAGGGTGGGCCTAAGTGAAAATCCCCAGCAGGCTCTATCCTGGTCACTGTGGCTCTGACCTCCACCGGGGGAGGGACAAAGGTGTGGTCAGCACACATGCTGATGGTGGTTATGAATTACTGCCTTTAGTAGGAACCTCTTGCCTGCCAATGAGTATCAGCAAATAGTCTGAGTTAATGCACCGAAGTTTTTCAGAACATTGCACCTCTCATCTACATAGTGCAGAGTGGAAGAAGCTTGTTAATTATGCTTTTGTTTGTATTTTTGTTTAGTTGGTAGCTTGGAGTATCTGCCAGGAAAGGCAGGCGCCCCTCGGGAGGGAGGTACCCTGGTGCTACAGGGACGGCTGCCTGTGAAGCCTTCTGGCACCAACTCCCTCTGAGGTTTGTTTTTTAATTTTTAAATAATTAAATCAAGCCTATTTTTGAATAAGCAATACATACACAGAGTACAAAATTTAAAAGGAACAAAAAGGGTGCGGCAAACATAAATATCCCTTCCTCTTCTCCCCCTATTCCCAGCCACCCAGTTTCCTTCCCTCGAGGCAACCACTGTTACTAGTTTCTTCTGCATTTTTCCAGAGATATTCTAAGCATAAATAAGTGCATGTACCCCACCCTCCAAACATACGTACCAGTTGTTTTTTTTAAAAAACACAAATGCTAACGTACTGATTCAACCAGAGTCCTGACAGAAAACAGATGGCACACATAAAGTGAGTCATCTGAGTAGAGTTTAATAAATGGGCTTTTACCAACGTGTAGGAAAAGCCCAAAGCCAGCAACAGTTGAGTGAGAGGGCACGGTGACATAGTGTGAGCAACACAGCCAGCGGAGGAGCATTCCAGGGAGGTTCAGGGGCATAATCACCTGTCGTTCCTCTCCTCCCTCTGATCTTTTGCTGTAGCACCTCATGGGCTGAACTCAACCTGAGGCAGAGTACAAGAGTCTATTGATGCAGTTTAAAGAGGTCACTCTGGGGCAGGGAACAGGTGGGGAAGGGCCAAGAGTGGATAAGGAGGGCAAATGTGGGCACTCAGCTCATGCACTCAGCACCTCATCCTGTTCTTTGCTGTTTTCCACTTCACAGTCTATCTGTACATATAGCCTCATTCTTTCTGCTAGCTTATTCTATTGCATTTCTGTTGTGGAATACCATGCCACAAGCAAGGGACTGAATTGTGACTCCCACCCCAATTATATGTTGAAGTCCTAACACCCAAAGTAACTGTATGTAGAGGAGGAAGTCATTAAAGTTGAATGAGGTCATAAGGGTGATGCCTAGAATAAGGCTTATTAAGAGGAGACACAAGAGCTCTCTATCTGTCATGTGAGGACACAGCCAGAAGATGGCAGTCTGCAAGCCAGGAACTCATCAGAAACCCCAGCAGCAGGAACCTTGATCTTGAACTTTCCAGTCTCCAGAACTGGGAGAAAGAAATGTCTTCTGTTTAACACACCCAGGTCATGGTATTTTGTTATGCCAGCCTGAGCTAAGACACCATACACACACACACACACACACACACGTAATATATCACAAAAATAATAATATATACAACCATATATTCAACTAGTCCCTCACTGATGGTCTTTTAAGATAGTTTCCAATTTTCTGCTATTACAAACAATGCTGCAAGGCAAATCCTTTTACTGTTATTTCACTGGTAAGGATACGTACAGAACAAATCCTGTAGGAATTTATTTATAGGAAGGGATTGTTGTATCAAAGAATGTATGCTTTAAAAATTTTGATAGATTCAGCTGCAGCACGCTGCATAGAATTTGCACCAATTTGCATGCACATCAGCAATGTATAAGGTTCCCGTGCAGTTTTTAAACATCTGGGTTTCAAAGATGTGAATAAACTTATTACAGCATCTTTCCAGCAGTGCCTGTCACCTTACAAGACATAAACTTTTCTTGTTTTTGAAATTGTGAGAATACACATTCTCGTCTTGTTTTCTGTTGTGTCTTTCAGCTTTTTTCAGCAGGGATAAAATTCCTCCACTCCTGAATAAAATTATTATGGTTTTTCTTTGGGCACAGTTCTGAGTCATTTTAAGTCATAAATTAACAGCCTCAGTTTAGATGTTAAGTATCCAGTTTTTCTTTCTGGGCATGAACAAGCCAATTATATATGAAAACATACCTTAGAGACAGTTAGGAAACCCACATATGTACAAGTGCCAGGAGATGCCAAGAAATCATCATTAATCCCACAGCATTGCTGTGGCATGCACGAAAACATCCTTAGTCTCTGAAGAGGCAGTCTGAAGTATCCAGAAATGTGAAACACCACATCTTCAATCTACCCCAACATTTCAGCAAAAACAAGATGAAGCAAATATGCAAAACAGTAACAATCATTACATCTAGGTGATGGACACCTTTCTTTATGTTCAACAATTCTCATAATAAAAAACTTAGAAGAGATGTCTAGCCAAGATAATAATCAATGCCTCACACTTCATCCATAGGTAAGACTCCTCCCTCTCCTCTCCCTGCTGCTCCCCAGCCGGGGCCAGCAGTGAGAGAGTCTGTGATCTAGGAACGAGGTTGCAGTGACTTCTGCTCCTTCATTCAACTCCTCTCCTACCAGGGTTGAAGAGAGATAGTCAGAGGACAGGACGGTTCTCACTTGGCTTGCTTTTTGACCTGGCCGATGTCTAAAATAGACTCTTGTAACCCTTGGGTTCAGCAGAGCCCAACACGATCTGTGATGTGGGCAATGGATTCTGTTTGTCCAGCTGCCACCCCCTGACTCTGCCACCAGCCCTGATCTGGTGGCCCACAATACACCAACAAATTTTACTCTTCATGTGATCTTATTGGGAAGAACTTAAAAGAGCTCCAGCCTGGCTTTCCCTATGCTGAGTGGCAAATATTTGTTCTATGGAAAACCTTCAACCCTCCAACAAATCCTGGAAATGCAGGTCATCTGTCTTTTGGCCACAAGCAACTTCAGCTTTCTCAGGCCTGAGTTAGGCAGGACTCTAAGATCTCCCCTTCCCAGCTGCAGAGAACACACACCAAGCTCTCTCAGTGTGCCCCGGAAGTTCCCTCTCAATAGGTTTATGTTGGAAAGTAGCTTCTTATTCTCTTCCTGCAGGTGAGGGAGTGAGAAATTATCAGTGTTCCCCAAATAAATCTCATAAATTCTCCCAATATATCTCCTGCATAATACATTTTCCCCACCATGCTATTGAATATATCTTAGTATTATTAAACATTTACTTTCATTTCACACATTTAGAGTTTTATCAATATTTATACAGGATTTATTACATTTAATTCCATTTGTTTAAAATTATTCTAGAAGAATGTTGTTTTATCAGTTATCTATTGCTACAATGCCTTAAGATAACGTTTATTATCTCATACAATTTCTGAAGGTCAGGAATCCAGGACTGGCTCAGCTGGGTGGTTCTAGCTCAGGGTCTCCTGTGAAGTTGCAGTCAAGAAGATGGCCAGGGCTGCGGTCACCTGAAGACTTGATGGGTTGGAGGAGCTACTTCCAAGAGAGTCACTCACATGGCTGTGCCTCAGTTTCTCTCTGTCTGTTATCAAGAGCCCTCAGTTTCTCACCAAGTAGGCTTCTCCACAGGCTGCTCAAGACACAGCAACTTACTCTCTTCAAGAGAGCAAGAAAGAAGCCATGATGTCTTTTATGCCTCAGCCTTGGAAGTGACATGCCATCACACCTGCCATATGCTATTGGTTGCACAGATTAACCATGGTACAATGTGGGGAGAACAAGGGTGTGAATACCAAGAGACAGGTACCACTAACCGTCTTGGAGCTAGCCACCACACCTATTGATGTCATCCTGCATGTCCTCTCAGTTGTCAATATAAACTATGTTTAATGGACTCGTGCTCCACAGAGTTGTATTCCATGGGAGAGAATCCCTCTGTGGTCTTAAGTGTGGCACTTTGTACAGAGCTCCTGTGACATAAGTAACTCCATCTCCAAAAAAGACTCCACCTTACATTTCAAAAGGCACCTTGCCAAAAGAGAACAGATATTTTGCCTGATCAATAAGGACTACATCTAACCAGATAAGGACATAACTAAGCACACTCTTCCACTATCAGTTCTCACCAGAGGACTCTGGGGTGGCCATTAAAAGAGCAGGACCTCACCTGCTCAAAAAGGCCACCTTAGAGACACCGTCTTGCTGTCACTCGTGATATGCATCTGGCATCTGGCATCTGCCACCCAAAGCTCTGCCGCATCAAAGACTTTTCCTTGCAAGACCAACAGCTACTGCAGGCCAGACCAGAAGATTATTTTGTCTACTTTGGTCGCCCTGGACTGATTCATTAATGTTTTTTCTATCCCTTCTCTCTTGATGATAAACGTTACTTTGTTTGTTGTGGAATGTTTAATTTATAACATTTACATATTGATCAAATAGTATTATGTATGGTTTGCAATAATGACTGATTTGTGGAGTGACTTGGACCTATGTGCCCATGGCTCTGACAACTGAGTGAATGAGAAGTACTAAGGAGGATTGCCTTCTCGCTGAACTCCATGTAGCTCATGTGTTTTATGTTTGAGACAGCATCAGTAAAAGTCTGACATTGTGGAAAGACACAAATGTGCATAGACCTGGTTATCTCTAACCTTGGGCAGCTCATGGGACACTTGGTCACATGGCACAAGTACAGAGTGAAGTCTACCCCTGTGTCTCCCAGAGGTCATGGTGATAATAGTCCTATCACTCTTTTTGCCATGAGTCTGGACCAGAAGATGAATCTTATTGTTCTGTGTTCTTAATCCAGCCCCCACAGCTCCCGCCTGCCATAGTGCCCAGTGCTCTTTTGTGCCCTTACCATGGAATCACTCACAAAAGCAAGCCCTGTGGCCAGGCATGCCCGGACATGCACTGAATCCTAGCAGAGTTCAGGCTCAGGCAGGGGCGCTCCGAACTGTTCCCTCCCAACCTGTAGCACATGCATAAGGAGCCCTATTGTCTGCAGTGATCAGTGTGAAGAAATGCGGGCAAGTTGGGGATGGAGTGTACTCCGATTGGGGCAAAGGGTTTCCATCTTCTTGTCACAGGAGAAGTGGATCCTAACACAGGCAGCGTCCATGGAGGAGAAGAAAAGACACCAAAAGCAAAGGTACTGAGGAAAGAGAGAGACCCTCTCATATTGTTTTATACTCAGTACCTGTTTTAAGAAAAAACAAGGAAATAAAACCAAAGACAGGCAGCCTGGCGCCAGGCCCGAAACCAGGCCTGGGCCTGTCTGGCCTAAACCCAGTAGTTAAAAATCAGCTCATAACTTAGAAACCGTGGTTATTCGTAGATTCCAGACATTGTATAGAAGAACATTGTGAAACTCCCTGCACTGTTCTGTTTCTCTCTGACCACCAGTGCATGCAGCCCCTGTCACGTACCCCCTACTTGCTTAAATCAATCACGACCCTTCCATATGAAATCTTTAGCGTTGCGAGCCCTTAAAAGGGGCAGAAATTATGCACTGGGGGAGCTCAGATTTTAAGGCAGTAGCTTGCTGATCCTCCCAGCTGAATAAAGCCCTTCCTTCTACAACTTGGTGTCAGAGGTTTTGTCTGCAGCTCGTCCTGCTACAGTACAGAGCGTACACCTTACCCATGCAGAGGACCTTCCAGAATCCATGAGCATAACGGTCCTGCCTGAACTTAATTTCCCTCTACATTCTCTTTCCCCCTAGCTTCCATATCATGGAATTATATGGAATTCATATAACTTTATTGTGGAATATCATCTAGAATTTTAGTTCCTCCTCCACTCTTTGTTTGTTTGGTTTGTTTTGTTTTGTTTTTAAGAGACAGGGTTCCTCTCTGTCGCCCAGGCTCAAACGCAGAGCATGATCCCCGCCCGCTGGAGCTGTGAGCTCCTGGGTACAAGCCATCTCCCCACGGCAGCCTCCTGAGTAGCTGGGACTACAGGTGCACACCACTCCCCAAGCTGACCTCCATGCTTTTAACTTCTCAATAGTTATGATTTATCATCCATCGATATTAGATTTGCCAACATGTTTTATTGCCCTCTTGGCCCACTGCTCATTCCCCTTTATGATTCATCTCATTCCCCTTTATGATTCATATTCTTTCTTGCTGAAGTAATACTTTTGAAGTTCTTTCAAGTCATTCTTTCTCTTTGATGTTCTGTAATTGCACTATGATGTCTCCAGTAGAAGTATGGATTTGTCTTTAATTAAATTCATTGCTTGAGATTTGGTGTTTGTCTTTAATTACATTGCTTGAGATTTGGTATTTTCCTTCAATTCTGAACACTCTCAGCCATTATTCCTCAACAGAGCAGTGTCTGGGAGGTGGAGACAATACACCAATCGCTGCAGACAGGGCTCCATATGCATGTGCTGCAGGGTTGGGAGGGACTCTTAGGAGTACTCCTGTTTGAGCCTAAACTCTGCTAGGATTCAGTACATGTCTGGGCATGCCTGACCACCCGGGCCTGCTTTTATGAGGGATTCTATGGGAAGGTGTCTGGGAGGTGGGGACAGCATTGCATAGGATGGTCAAGAAAAGGTCTCTGAGGAGAAGATATGGGAGCCGAGACCTAAATGATCTGTAAGAGGAATGGTCCAGGTAGAAGGAAAAGCAAACACAAGGAGTTGTCAGGATTCAGGAATTGAAAGAAGGCCAGTGAGACTGAGCGTAGTGAATGAGAAGGAATGCGGCAGGAAAGTAGATTAGAGCAGAGACAGGGGAAGGGACCAGCCATGGTAGGCTTCCTGGGCCCTTCATAGGAGTTTGAGTTGAGAAATGAAGGCAGTTAGTGTGAGCTTTTGTGGTAGATACACCGCTACTGTCAGCAGGTTCCAGGATGGACACAGACCACAGTGAACAGGTAAACCAAGGAAGGATTTATTTTATTGTACTGGTTGGGTAATCAGTTCTGATTAGCATGAAGAACTAGAATTCATTCTGTATAAAGGATCAGTAAAAAGAATTTCCAAAATTCAGGTAATGTATTTGGATGTCTCTCAGTTCTTCTCTGTCCTACAATTACAGTCAATGGGAATTATAGCAACCCACCAAGCACAGGGAGAACCAGGGGCCTGAAGGGCTGGGTTACTCTACCAGGCAATCAGCCTGCATGAGACTAAATGCTGGTAGGAGATAAGGGAATTTTAGCATGGGTGGTGCAGGAGAGAGATGATGGATGATGAATGTCTTTTAAGGACTCTTGTTTCACTGAACCTCATTCTTGAATTATCCCAGGGGATTTCAACTGTGACTGATTGGACCTATATCTCCCTCTTAGGGAAGGAGTGAGGGTGTCTTGTCTGTACACAAAAACAAAACAAACCCAGAATTGCTCTAATATAGTATAAGAGTCAATATAATGGGAGAGAATGAGTGGATCTGAGTGGCATAAGGGGTTACACTGGATTCAAGTGTGTGTGTCTCATAATTCCCACCATATGCAAGGTCCATTTTCCTGACCATTTCACTAGTGCTGACTATTTAGACTGATTTTCATTTTTGCTATTGTAAATCATTTTATGTGTGAATATATTTATGCAAAAAGCTTTTTTGGTAGTTAGTATTATGCTCCTACTATATTTTCCAGAAAGTAGAAACACTGCATCAAAGAATATAAACATTTTAAAATCCCAATTGCTCTTAGCAATCATGCCTTCATGTGACTTCACCCCAGACATCTTGATTGAAGTGTGGCATCAACTCATCTCTTCCTGCTTTGATCTGTTCCCTAAGGTGAATTTTTTAGATAGCTACTCTCATTCATTAAATATTTATTTTCACTAGTTTAAATCTCAGAGGGCAGGCTTCTGTAAGTTGCATCTTTCTTGGGATAAGGACAGCATCTTGTTAATGAGTAAGTATCCCACATACTCTAAACATAGCGATTGTGTTTGATTTAATCTCAACTTTCTGATATGTGTGTGGACATGTTACTTCAGCTTACCAGCAAACACACACATTGCAGTGGGGTGGTCAGGAATCTGAGCTCAGGGGTCGGATGTGCCTGGATTAAAATCATAGCTCTACCGCCTGCGAGTTTGTAACTTGGGAAATTATTTACCCTGACTGAGCGTTAGCTTTTTCATTTGTTGAATGGGAATCATAGCAGTACTTAATTCAAAAGGCTGCTGTAAGAATTAAGTGAGATAATGAATCCAAAGCCCTGGATATACACATCATTAGGCACACAATATGCCCTCATAGCATAACTGTTATTAGCAAGCCAATCTCCAGTTCCAATGGCCCCTGCTTGTGGTTCCTGTTCCTGATAGCAGACAGGACTGTGGAGAGCCTGGCCCAGCCCCCCAGGGAACAGGGCATCATCCCTCCTTTCTGCTTCTAATGGAGCTTAGTTCACATACAGCTAAGTGTATCATAATTATTTGTTTCACTCTAACTTCATTTTAGCCTTCAAAAAATAGTTCAGGCTTTTACAAGTTTGAACATCGTAGATACCAGTGAAGTCCCATCGGACAAATGCTCCTGTTCAATCTTGCTCCCTGTAAATGTGTTAACTACCCTCATGGATTTAGTATTTTTCCTTCCAGACCTAAAAAAAAATTGTACTTACAGAAAATGCATAGTGTATGTGTGGTGTTTTACATAATTAGTATCAGACTGCAAATAATATTTTGCATATTGTACTTTTTCACCGAATGTTTTTGAATTTATCCATGTCAGTGCATATAGATCTAGTTACTCCATTTTAATACTGTATAATTTTTCATTTTATGTGTATATTTCACATTGTATTTACTCATTCTTCTGTTGATCTCCAGGATTCAAGCCTAATAACTTTTGGTAGCTTTCTGATGCTTTCAAATACATTAAAATATTTTGTCGTTTTTCTAGTTATTAGGGGGAGAGTTGGTCCTGACTTTGTTTCCAGGTCTTCAACCTGCGAAACACATACACAGAAATATTCCCACAAAAATGTTTCCAATATAAAGCCACAGATGAAATGTGAATAAAAATTTCAGCCCTCAAGGGAGGGAGGGAAAGAAAAACAGAAGAGGAGGGGATCAACTACCTTCTTTGCCTGTATTTCTGAAAAATTAGAAATTAAAATAGCTAACTTTATTAAGTGCTTAATAAGTGCCAGGCACCAGTCTAGATGCTTTAAATATATTGTTATTAAATTTCATTTAATCAGAACAATAGTCCTATGAAATAGATAGTTATTATCATCATATACAAATGAGGGATCTGAGGTGAAATAACTTGCCCAAGTTGTCACAGGAATCATTGGCAGAACAGGGATTCAAAGCAGAATAGTGGTTGATTCCACAGGCTTAATCATTTCAGTCTACGGCTAAGTTAAAAGTAGAATTAGAAAAAAGAACAAATACTTGCAAATTAAAAGTCAAAGAGAATAAGTGAATTGGAGGAGAGTTCAGGATATTCTGTAGCACAGAGGCAAATGAAACAAGAAAAGAAAATAAACTGAAAGGCTTGAAATATGCCTACTGGATAATCTAGAAGACTAAATTACTGAGTGAAGGCGACTGAGAGGGAAGAAGTAGGAAGCAAAAAGCAATGGTATTGATTGAATTTTGTAAAATAATTTAGTAAATGCACTTAAGGATTGAGAATAAATTTCTTAATACACTTTTTGTATTTTTTCTCATAGTAAAATAACATTTCTAAACAAATGGTATTCAAAATAGGGTGTATGCACCCCAGACAGTTAGCAAAATAGTCTCCTGGTAATCAAAAAGAAAATATTAGAACTTTCATCTTTATATCCTATTTCATTATACATATGTGTATATTTCATAATTTATATAATATGTTGATAAGCAATGCATGTCTATAGTTTATAAATATGTGATATACTTACATTGCAGGTGTGTGCTCAAAATTAATTAATTGAGTATTTGAAAATGCTGGAGACCACAGTTCTAGGCAAAATAGCAAAGAATATTGGGTCAGGGATTATTCAATGAGTAATGAAAGTATCCTAACCTTTTCGTGTTTTTAAATGAAATAACAGAAATATTGAAAAAAAATAGGATTTCATTAGAAAATTTTATGGGTATATATGGGTATAAGTCAGAGTTTTACGGGTATAAGTCAGAGTACTTACTAAATTAGTGTAAATATCCATAGTTTCTGAACAAGCAGAAATAAAAAAGATATACTATAGAAAACTTTAGCAATCTGACATTAGTCAAAAAAGGAGTAACAAAAAAGAAGCAAAGATATAGAACAAAAATGATGTGTAGTAGGTTGAATAATGGCCCCCAAAATATATGTCCACATCCTGATCTCTGAAATTTGTAAATGAGACTTTATTTGGAAAAAAGATCTTTACACATGTAATTAAGAATCCCAAGATGAGAACATTCTGGGTTATCTGGGTGGGCCTTAAGTCCAATGGCAAATGTTCTTATAAAAGACACACAGAGGAGTGACACATAGGGAGAGGAGGAGATGGCCAGGTCAAGACAGAGGCAGAGCCTGGAGTGATGCAGCTATGAGCGCAGGAATGCCAACAGCCACCAGTAACTGCATGAGGGGAGGAACGGGATCTCCCCCAGGGCCTCTGGAGACAGCACAGACCTACCAACAGCTTAATTTCAGACTTCTACCTTCCAAAACTTTGAAATAATAAATTTATTATTTATGTTGTTTGAAGTCACCCAGTTTGTGGTAATTTGTTATAGCAGCCCTAGTAAGCTAATGTGGATGGTAACAGAAAACACAATAAAAATATCGTAGAAATAATTTCAAATTTATCAGCAACCATACTAAATGAGTAGATGAATTCATCTATTAAATGACTATCAGATTGGATTAAATAAAGGAATACAAAACTCAATTATATGCTGGTTATAAGACATGGAGTTAAAAAAAGTGATTGCAAAGACTGCAAATAAAAGAATGAAAAAAGATATACAGGGAAATTGTTAACCAAAAGAAAGCTGGAGTAACTATTAGTATCAGATTATATAAACTTTAAGGCAAAAAAGAATTAATGGGAACAAAAGGGGACAGTACATAATTATATCGGGAAGGATCCACCAAGAAGACTTTATTTGTAAGTAAAGTTAAAATACAAATAACAAACTAGAGGAAAGTATTTGCAACTTACATTATAGGCTAAGGGCTAATTTTCTTAGTGCATAAGGAACCTGTACACATCAATAAGAAAGAGACAACAACCTTGGAAAAATGGGCAAGAGATATGAATAAATGTTCACAGAAAAGAAAAAACCAAATGGTTCATAAATATATGAAAAAAAAGCTAATCTCAATAGTAATGAAAGAAATGCAGTTATAAGCTATGTTGAGATATCATTTTAAAATTATCAGATTGATAAAGATCCAATAAATTGATTAAATATTGGATTAGCCAGTGTTCAGGGTGTGATGGAACAGGCCCTCTCACACATTGCTAGTGGCAGTGCAAACTGGGACAACCATCTATGGAGGACAATTTGGCAATGTCTAATATAACAATAAAAACCTTTTGATTTACACATTTCACTTCTCCCTATTTGCTATAGTCTGAATGTTTGTGTCCTCCCCAAATCAATATGATACAATTTTATTTGGGGAGGTGATTAAGTCATGAGGGGAGAACCCTCAGGAATGAGATTAGTGCCTTCATAAAATGGCCCAAGGGAGCTTGTTTGTCCCTTCCACAAAAGGAGGACACAGCAAAAAGGCACCATCTATGAATCAGAAGGTGGCTCTCACCAGATACCAAATCTGCCAGATCTTGGACTTCCCAGCTTCCAGAATCACGAAAAAATACATTTCTGTTGTATATAAGCCACCCAGTTTATGGCATTTTGTTATATTAGCTCAAATGGATGAAGACAATTTGTCCTGCAGATGCTCATGAGCAAAATGATGAATGACAAAGGCTATTAATTACACTACTATTTATAAAAGAAAGAGATTAATCATATTATAAACATCCATAATATATAAATACTACTTGAAATTATTAAAAAGAATGAGGGATTTCAGCATGCAGTGACTCATAATGACCCCCTAAGTAAAAAAAGGAATGAGCACAACGGTGTGCACAATATACTGTTCTTTTATAAAATGAGTTAAAATTACATAAGTACCATTTATGAATGTCTGTATATAAATACACATTTCCCAACACCTGCACAAAATCTTTCTGGAAGGATACATAAAAAACTGGGAACTTTGGTTGCCACTGGTGAGGATGCCTGATAGGCTGCCAGAGAGGAGTGGGAGGGTGCCTGAAAAACAACCACCCAACCAAACCAACCACCACCAACACCACCCAATCGGCCCACCTCTACCATCCCCTTATCTCCATAGGAAGAAGAATCAATAGAGATGATCAGCAAAACTAAAAGCTATTTCTTTAAAAATGAATAGTGAAATAGACAAACCTCTGTGAAAACCTGATCAAGGAAAAGAGAAAATACACAAATAATGACTGGCGAGGCATGTTCATTCTCCATTGCTGTCTTTCGTGTGTCCGGGGTTGTGGATGAAAGCCATGTCGTAGAGAATAGGCAAAGGAGTAGGTTTTATTGGGAAATGGGACACTCACATGGCTGAGTCGTTAAGAGAAGGCTGAGTCTCCCATCATCCCATGGAGAGCAGGCTGGGCCTTGCTGTGTCCACAGTGAGGGCCTGCATTCCACCGCAGGGTCCTCTTCGCCTTGTCACCCTCCCTTCTTAAAAGAGCGAACTTGTGAACAGCCTTATCAGTGGGAGAATAAACAGACTGGCATCAAGGAAACTGGAGAAAATTTAAAAATCGTTAAAAAATTAAATCAATAGGTAAACTCTGTCTCTCTGTTCCCTCTCAATAAAAACACTAGGATGAGATGATTTTATAGACGTCTTTTACAAACCACAAATGGATTTTTTTTTTTAAGAGACACGGTCTTGCTCTATCACCCAGGTTGGAGTGCAGTGGCGTGATCACAGCTCACTGCAGCCTCAATTTCCCAAGCTCAGGCAATCCTCTTGCCTCAACCTCCCAAGTAGCTGGGACCACAGGTGCATGCCACCATACCTGGATAATTTAAAATTTTTTTTTTTTTTTTGGGATGGGGTCTTGCCATATTGTCCATGCTGGTCTCAAACTTCTAGGCTCAAGCAATCCTCCTACCTTGGCCTCTCAAAGTGCTGGGACTACAGGTATGAGCCACTGTGCCTGGCCTGGATCATCATTTTTTATACAAGCTTTTTTGGAGGAAAGAGAAAGAGAGAACTACTCAACTTATTTGCATCCTATAAATTTTGATACATTGTTTTTTCATTTTCATTTAATTAGAATATTTTCTAATTTCCCTTGTGACTTCTTTTTTATGCATGAGCACTTAGCAGTGAGTTGTTTAATTTCCAGATATTTAGGGATTTTCTAAATATGTTTGTTGTTTACTTACAGTTTAATCCTGTTGAGGCCAGAGAATATATTTGTAAAATTTTAAATTCATTGGGATTTGTTTTATGGCCTTAGATACGATCTACCCTGATGAATGTTCCATGTGTGCTTGGGAAAAACTTGTTGAGAGGTGTGTCCTATAAATGCCAGTTTGGTCAAGGTGGTTAATAGTGTTGTTTGAGTCTTCCATATATTTAATGATTTTTTTATTTACTTGTTCTATCAACTACTGATAGAAGAGTGTGTTGAAGTTTTCAACTGTGAATATACAGATTTTCCTATTTCTCCTAGTCTAGTCAGTTTTTACTTTATTTTGAAGCTCTGTTTTTAGGCACTTATACATTTAGGTAAGTTACATCTTTTTGACAATTTGATCCTTTTTTTCATTATGTAATATTCCTCATTATCCCTGGTAATATTCTTTGTTCTAAAGTCTATTTTGTTTGATGGTTAATATAGCTCCTCCAGCTTTCTTTTGATTAGTGCTAACATGATATACCTTTTTGCATCTTTTAACTTGTAACCTAGTTATCTCTTTATATTTAAAGTGAGTGTCTAGGAGACAACAGATTCCTTGGGTCATGTTTTGGTTCTAAGCTGGCAAGCTCTGGTTTTTAATTTGAGGCTCTCTCTGTCTCCTGTCTTTCTCATTAGTAGGTGGTGAAAGCCCGTGGAAAAGAGCTCGTGAGAGCAGACACTCCCGTGCCTGGGTTTCCATTGTCAACACCAGTGGTCCTCAATCAAAAGCAGTTTTGCCCCCCAAGGCACATTTAGCAATGTCTGAAGAAATATTTGGTTGTCGCAACTGGGAGAGGGTGTGCTACTAGTATCTGGTAGGTAGAAGCCAAGAATGCTGCTAAAAATCCTGCTACTCATGGGACAGCCTTCCACGACAAATCATTATCCAGCATGTTAATAGTGCCAAAGCTGAGAAGCCCTGTTCTAAACTTCCGCGATAGTCCATCCTGGCCTTTAAGAATTCACTAAAATGTTAGAACGTTAGCTGCTCTTTTTTCTTCCCATGTTTATGGCAGTCACCTCTTCCTCCCACACTTTGACAAAAGGGAAGCCGTTCATGTGCCACGTCTTTCTTACGAGGGTCTTGTCGCCACTCTTTGGAACTCAGTTCACACAGTGGCCTCAACTCTCTGATGGACTGAAGAAAAGCTACAGTTTTGTAGATTGTCTATATTTTTTCATTACTGGGGTGAGGGTGATGTTCTCTTGAGGCTTCGTACATCATAAGTGGAAGGAGAACGCCTCCCATCTCATTTTTAAATAATCAACTCTAAATCAGGATAAGGACAATTATAGATTAATATCATTGGTGAACATGGATTATTAAATCAAGAAGTTGTAATAGTATATATACAGTAGTATATATATTATATATATTTTATATAAATAAATCATGACCATGAAGGGTTTATCCCAAGAATACAAGGAATGTTCACCAACAAACATTAATCGACATAATCCAGTCCAACAGATCAAAGGAACAATCCATATGATCATTTAACAGATGCAAAATTTTCTTCTATATAGTTTTAAATCTATTCATGATTTTTAAAACTTGTAAACTAACAGTAGAAGAAAATTTTTAAAAATTAGTATAAAAGTCTACCAAATACTTACAATAAATATCATTTAATGGTAAATACTAATTACATTTCCACTGAAGTCAGGAATAAGACAAGGATGCCCGCATCACCCCACTATCCAACATTACACTGGAGGGTCTGTCAATACAACAAGATAAAAAAAGTAAGGTATAAGAATTCACAGAGAAGAGAAAAATTCAATATTTACCAAATGCATAGAATTTTTGAAAATATATTAGAACTAGTTAGATATTTCTGCAGTTTGCTAGCTACCAGGTCAACATGTAAAATCAACACAGTTGCCATTTAACACGGTGTCAGTTAAAAATGTGTATGTGTGTGTGTTTTTTAAAGGTAACATTCACAAGATCTATAAGATATCTAGGAATTAAAAGAACATAGGGTTTTTTTCAATATCTTTATGGAAAAACTATAAACTATCTTTTTTTAAGAGATGAGGTCTCACTCTGTCACTCAGGCTGGTGCACATGTAAAACATCTTTGAAGAGCAAAATGAAGCTCTAAGTGGAAAGACATATCGTATATAAGAAGGCTCAATAGCATACAGATGTCCATCTGTCCCCACTTTAATAGATGAAATAAATGCAATTCTGATCACAATCTCAATAGTTGTTGCTTTTAAATAATGGAACTCATATAGAAGATGGAAACTTCGAGAATAGCAAAAAAAATTTTGACAAAGAAAAATAAGATGAGGGTACTTGGCTTGTTATGGCACTGTGGTAAATAAAATATTGTGTTATTGGAACAGGGATAGAAAAGTAGACCTATAGAATGGAATAGAGAGCCCAGAAAGAGACCCTCACATAGATGAAAATTTGGGAAATGACAGAAGTGCTGTTACAAGTCATTACAGGAAAGGAAGGACTAGTCAATAAATAATAACCGCATGATTGGTTTTCCACATGAAAATAAATTAAGACTCCTGCTTTAAACAATATACAAAAATAAACTAAAGTTTAATTAAGAGCTAAATATGAAAAATACACAACTGTAAAACTTACAGTTAATTAAAAACTTACAGTTAAATAAAATTACTGTTAATTTGCTCATTCATTCAATGAATATTTATTGAGCTGCTGCTACACACTGGCCTAGAATTAAGGACAGAGCAGTGAATAAAACAAAGTCTCTGCTCTAGTGATGGTTTATGTTAACAGTAAACGAATAAATATGTAACATGTCAGGTGATGATAAGTGCCATGGAGAAAAATAGAGCAGGGTAAGGGGCTAGGGAGTGGGTAGGTGGATTTGCTACTTTATACAGGGTGGTTGGAGAAGGCTGTCCTGACCTGAGGAGAGAGCTGAAGGAACTGGGGGAGTTTGGAATGTGGATATTCAGGCAAAATAAATTTTCAGGCGGAAAGACCAGCTGAACAATTGCTCTGAGGCCGGAGAGCACTTGGCCTTTGAAGAACAACGAGATCTGGGATCAGGGAGAAGGGAGTCATAGCAGATGAGGTAAAAGAGGAGGTAGCGAGGCCAGGGGACATAGGGCTTGAAGGCCATGGCAAGGACATCTAAAAGGCATGGGAAATCATGGGAGGATTTGCGCTAAGGAGTGGCAGGATATGAGTGCAGTTTATAGGGTTACTCTAGCTACTTGTGGAAAGTAGATTGGAAACACACAAGGGTGAAGGGGCAGGGAGTTTTGTTAGAAGGCTATTTCAGTAGCCCAGGTAAGGGATGAGGACTTGTTCCTGGGTGACAGGTGTAGAGGTGGTAAGAAGTGGATGTTAATCAAGTGTTCTGACATACTTTGAAGGTAGAAAAGATACAATTTGCTGACATGGCATGTGAGAGAAGAGGAGAAGCCAAGGTGGGGTGTCTCTGAGCCTTAAGCAACTGGGCTAACAATGGTACCTTTTAATAATATGGTGAACTCTATGGGAGGAACAGGCTTGCGGGAGAGCATTAAGAGCTCGGTTTTAAACATGTTAAGTTAGAGACACTTATCAGACATCAAGTAAGCAGCTGAACAGTATATGAGTCTGGAGCTCAGGCAAGAGGCTGGAGCTTGAGATAGCAATTTGAGAGTGGTCAGTCTAATAAATGGTATCTAAAACCATAGGGCTGGACGACTTCACCTAGTGGGTTGTCTTTGCAGAGGAAAGATCTGAGGACTGGGCCTTGGGATACTCCAATTTTAGAGTTGGGAAGAAAGTGAAGGAACCAGTGAACAAGACCGAGAAGAAGCATTCAGTGAGATTTGAAGAGAACCAAAGAGAAGGAGGTGTGTCAAGAAGGAGCAAGTGATTATGTCAAATGCTGCTGAGAGGCTGGGTAAAGTGAGGACTGAGCATTTATCATTGGGTTTAGCAAAGTAGAGATTATCTGTGACCTCAGTGACAGTTTCAGGGCAGTGGTGATGAAAGCCTGTTTGGAGTAGGTGCAAGAGAGAATAGGAGAAGAGTAAGTAGAGAGGGTGCACACAGATAATCTTTTTGAGTTTTACTGTAGAATGAGGGAGGAAAATGGGATGGTAGTTGAGGGCAGCATATATTAAGGGATTGTGTTTTTTAAATATAGAAAATATATAGAGTGTTTGCATGCTGATGATCCAGTAAAGAACAATATCCTTGAGGAGGTGTGAGAAAGGACGGGACCCAGGGTAAAAATGGAGTGTTGGTTTTACACAGGAGCACTGACAGTTTATCCACTGTATTAGAAGGAAAAGCAGAGAATTTGGAATGTATGTAGGGGATTGGTAGTACTTTTTAGATTGCTTCTACAATCTCAGTGCAATAAGAAACAAGGCCATCAACTAAGTGAGGAAGTAGAAGGTGTTGGAAGTTTGAGAAAAGAGAAGTTATAAGAAAATAATCTGTAAGAGTATAAGAGAGTGAATTGACCAGGGAATGAAGCAGGATTGAAGAGCAGCACTAAAGACCTTCCTAAGGTCAGTGGTCATGAATTTAAAGAAAGACCCTTCACCATGCTTGTGTGTTTTTCCCTAGTGAATATCATTTGCTTGTGTACTATTAGCGAGTAAACAGAGAGCTATGTTTTTCCAGTTTTGGGTTTTTTTTTTTTTTTTTTCCTGGAAAAGTCCAAGAGAGGAAGAGAAGAGCAAGGGAACAACTACACCTACAGAGAAGAGACTCTCATGATGGAAGATGGAATTAAGCTCAGTCATATAGGAGGTGAGGACATGAATGGGGGTGACAGATGTGCAAACTGACAAGTCAGTGGAGAGCAGGTTCCATTAGGTTTGAAGAATTTAGAAACTGGGCTATTGGAGGGAGGATGCTGAAAGATGAGAAGCCATAGTGAAAGAGTGAGACGTTTCTTGTCAAGGTAATGGGGAGAATGCTATTGTTGGTAATGGCAAGGTCTCAGGCATGACTGTGGAAGTTGGTGGCTTGGAGCAGGGTGAGGATAGGATCACCGGGAATGAAAGGTTCAAAGAACTAAGAAGATCATGCTTATGAGTATTGAAGTCACTAATAATTAAGACAGAGTTGGTCCTAGAAAAAGACAATGACCCAGGTGCTAAAATCTTCAAGGAAGGAGGAATGGTAACCTGGAGGTCTTAAGATGACCACAAAAACTAGAAGTAAGATGAGCAAAGTCTACCAAAAAAGGAGTAGGTTCAGAATATGCAAATACCTTTAAAAACAAATAAGAAACAAGCAAGTAACCCAACAAAAAATGGGCAGAGAATGAACAGGCAATTTACAGAGGAGGAACCCTAAATGACCCAGCAGGCAAAGAGGATTAACCTCACTGCTAATCAGGAAAATGCAAAGTAAGACAAGATGCTCTTTCACATCTACCAGAATGACACAGATGAAAATGTCTGAGACCACCAGCATTAGGAATGATGTGGAGGAATTGGAGATTTCATACAAGTGTAAATTGCTACAATGGCTTTGGAAAACAAATTTGGTAATATACAGTAAAAATCATGATGCATGTGATCTTTGACCCAACTTCTTCCTTCCAGATATAAACTCTGGGAAAAGCTCAAACATGTGTGGTGCAAGTAAATGTGCACAGGATACTTATGGCAGCATTATGTGTAATAGATAAAAATTAAAACAACCTAAATGTCCATCAACAGGAAAGTAGATAAGTAGATTTTACATAGTCGCACAATGAGAATATTCTATGGTGGTGCAAATGAATGAACTAGAGATGCGTATGTTGTGGTTCAATTCCAAAAACATAAGGTTGCTGAAAATCAGTAAATTGCATAATGATAGGTACAATGTGATAACACCCATCTTTGGTAAAGTTTAAAAACAAACAAGACATGTATACATGTGCCATGTTGGTGTACTGCACCCATTAACTTGTCATTTACATTAGGTGTATCTCCTATGTAACAAATCTGCACATTGTGCACATGTACCCTAGAACTTAAAGTATAAAAAAAAATGAAACAAACAAACAAAAAACAAAACAATATATATGATTTGTGAATGCATATGCAGTAAAATGTAAAAACATGAACAAGAAGGATATATACAACTTCTGAACAGCAGCCACCTCTTGGGAGGGCAGAGAGAGAAGCAGCACAAAGTGGAGATTCTATTCAATTTGTAAGTTTTATTTATTTCTTTTCTTTTAATTTTTCTTTTTTATTATACTTTATGTTCTAGGATACATGTGCACAACGTGCAGGTTCGTTACGTATGTATACATGTGCCATGTTGGTGTGCTGCACCCATTTACATTAGGTATATCTCCTAATGCTATCCCTCCCCCCACCCCACAACAGGCTCCAGTGTGTATTAGGGTGGGAGTGACCTGATTTTCCAGGCGCTGTGTGTCACGGTTTCCCTTGGCTAGGAAAGGGAATTCCCTTACCCCTTGTGCTTCCTGGATGAGGTGGTGCCTCGCCCTTCTTTGCCTCTCACTCACTGGGCTGCACCTACTGTCCTGTACCCACTGTCAGACATGCCCCAGTGAGAAGAACCTGGTGTCTCAGTTGGAAATGCAGAAATCTCCCATCTTTTGTGTCACTCACGCTGCAAGCTGGAGGCTGGAGCTGTTCCTATTCGGCCATCTTGGTGCAGATCTATGTATTTGTTTTCTTTTCTTTTTGTTTTTTTGAGACTGAGTCTCACTCTGTTGCCCAGGCTAGAGTGCAGTGGTGCAATCTTGGTTCACCTCTGCCTCCCAGGTTTAAGCGATTCTCATGCCTCAGCTTCTCAGGTAGGTGGGATTACAGGCATGTGCCATCATGGCTGGTTAATTTTTTTTATTTTTTTGGTATTTTTAGTAGAGACAGGCTTTTGCTATGTTGGCCAGGTTAGTCTCGAACTCCTGGCCTCAAATCATCTGCTGGCCTCGGCCTCCCAAAGTGCTGGGATTACAGGCATGAGCCACGGTGCTCGGCCTGTAGTGTTTTATTCTTAATAAAAGTTGGAGCATATTGGGCAAAATGTTAACATTTGTTAAATGTGGGTGTTGGCTACAGTACACTGTTCTTTTCCACACATTCAAAATAAATATTTCACAATAGAAGAAGTCTGTAGCATAGGTATGGATGACAGCACTTTCAGAGAACAGCTAAACACATTTTAAAAACTCATGTAACCCCACTGTTCAGTGTCAGCCTGTCACTTTGCAAGCATTTCTAGAGCACCTAGAAGTTGTGTAACAGTGCTCTCCGTGTTAGGGCTCTGCAGAGAATGAGCAGAATTTCAAACAGATGACAGAAATATGAACATGCCACCAGTGGAAATTTAAGATGTGTCATGACAAACATTCCTCAAGAGGAGTCAGAAATGATGCTGGTGGCTTGGTCTAGAATGGGTCGAATTTGATAAAAACTTACTAAAATATTTTCCTGTGGCTGTAGTTCTCCAGTAGTTCAATCAGTGATTCTGCTTTTCTCTGGGCTCTCTCTTGGCCATAAAGAGGCATTTGGGTACATACCTGTCCTTTTATTGTGTGATATATAAATATTTAACAAATAGATATCTATGGTCTCCTAAGGGCCATATTGCAGGATCTGGCCAGCAGCCCACAATGCAACAGGGCTCTTTCTTTGTTCCTGGGTGGATCAGCAGGTCAAGAAATAATAGACACACACAAGATAGTGAAAGCAGGGTCCAGGTGGGTCACTACCTTCTGGTCCCAACAATGCACTGGATATACCAGCATTTATTATTAAGTTTAGTGAGGGCGGGGGTAGGTTAGTGAGGGATTTAGAGTCATTTGATTATGAGGTGAGATGGTCATGTGGGGATGAAGTAATTCTTTAACATAACATCTGTATGCAGAAGTACAGTATACAGAGATAAGAATTTATAATATAGTGCGTGCATCAGTAATTTCTAACAGAGCCTTAAAACAGAAACACAGTCTTTCCGTAACTACGATTAGCAAGATATTAATCAGCAGTAACAGCTGCAGCAAAACTGGTTACAAACAATCCATAGAAACAGGACATGAAGCTAGACAACTGGTTAGACCAGAAATTATCAGAAGGGAGTATGCCTTAATCTTAAAGAGGCCTAGAAGAGCTGTGGCAAGATGAGGGTGTTTATGGCCTTATCTTATCCATATGGACAGGTGCCCCTCAAGCATCCATTTATAGGCTCTCCACAAGGGTTGCATTCCATTCCCAGAGCTATGAACATCTGCTTTTCTGGGATAGGAATCTTGGTGATGTGAAAGCTCCCTGACTGCACATCCATTCATAGGTTCTGTGCAGGGGGAAGCACATCTTACACTGTTGGCTCATTCTGGCAGTCCAACCTGGCATTGTCTTTACACAATCTTGCATGTGATTTTGTATTTATAATCAGGCGCATTTCATCTTTTATTCCGTAGCAATAGTTTCAGGGGCTATCCCTACAGGGCCAGGCAATGCACACACACAAACACGCACACACACACACAAACACACACACACACAAACATGGCCCAATTGCTCTCCACTCCTTCTCCAAGGTCCTCTCCCTCTTACTGAAACCATCACTCCATGCCTCCTCTGTCTGTGCTCTCTCTCTGGAAGTGGAGAACCCCTGTATTCCTCGAGGATCTTTTGTTACCAGGAACCTAGCTGGGGCAGCTTCGGAGGCAGAATATTGCCTTATGAGGGGTTGTTCAGGGATCCTATAGGTGGCTCTAAGGACACCACAATTTGCTTAGATGTTTTTATGACTCAACAAAGGGCTTGGGAGCGTGGTGGGAAAGGAACAGGGTGAGCTTAAAAGGAGTGTCTGAAAGACAAGAGGGAATGGGCTGGAACTCTTATATAACAGAATACTCAGTGGCAATCAGCACAGCTCTAGGACTGCTGCAGCCCCAAGCTTCTGCTCAGGAATCCAAGGTAAGCATCTGAGTCCATTGGTCCCAGGTAGGCATGTCTCTTTCCTTCAGGGGTCTCCCTGGAGAAAATGGGCTGTTGAGACTGGAGAGGCCAGAGTCCTCTAGGAGACACATACCTCTTCTTAGCACAGCCCTTGTTTGGAAGGGATAAGTTTGGCTGCCAGGGGACCCAGCGGTCAGTAACCTGTACTGGTCACCACCAGTAGTGCTGGAGTATAGACAGGGGCAGTCTTAAGGCCTGGACTCAAATCCTTATCAGAAGAAGTGCAAACTTCCTTATTTCTTTTGTCCCCAGAGATAAAAGGTCAAATCCCCATTCCCTGCTGTGGTAGCAAGTATCAGTGCTGCCAGAGACACCCGTGGACTGAGCTATTCCCACCCTTAGTGACCCTGGGCCTTGCTTCTTGGGCTGGGAGGGCTTCCCAGGATTAGGGATGGGAGTGATGAGAGCATCTGCCTGGGGCTGTCCTGTGAATCCTGCTATCTTGAAAGCATGTCAAATGATTTCTGCTACGAAACTGGAACGTATTAATTCAGAAAATTTGATAATAGCCCAATTTTCATACAAAAGCTCTAAGTGTACAGCTAAGTTAAAGTTGTGAAATTTTAATAATAGATTTTTACCATTCACAACTTTAATAATCATTGCCAAATTCTACATTCAAAATTTAAGAAACAGACTTTGAAAATTCTCTGAGGCATGTGTGGTTGGTCATTTTAAAATAACAGGTGGCTCATGTCTGTAATCCCAACACTTTGGGAAGCCAAGGTGGGAGGATTGATTGAGCCCAGCAGTTCAAGACCAGCCTGGGCAATATAATGAGACCCTGTCTCTGTAGAAAAATAAAAGAAATCAACCAGGCATGATGGCATGCCCCTGTGGTCCTAGCTACTTGGGAGGCTGAGGCAGAAGGATCCTGAGCTTGGGAGGTTGAGGCTGCAGTGAGCTGAGATCATGCCACTGAACTCCAGCCTAGATGACAAAGTAAGACCCTGTTTGAAAAATAAACAAACACACAAACAAACGAGAGAGAATTGTTGTATTTTTAACCCCTTAACTCTTAAAATTTATATCAAAAAGAAAAAACCCCAAAACTTGTAGTTTTGTAATAATTGTAGATTTGTGAAAATTGCAAGTATAGTAGAGAGTTCCTGTATACTCTCCACCCAGCGTCCCTTAATGTTAGCATCTTATATAAAAATGGTATGTGTATCAAAACTAAGAAATTAACTCTGGTACATTATTACAACTAAACTATATACTTTTATTAATATCTCGCCAATTTTTTCTCTAATGTCCTATATGGTTCAAGGATCCAATCTAGGATAATACATTGTGTTTAATCCTTGTGTCTCCACAGTTTTTTTCTTATCCGTGACATTTTCTCATCTCATTTTTCATGGCCTTAACAGTTTTGAAGAGGATTGGGCTGGATGTTGTAGAACGTGACTCAGTTTTGGTTTGTCTGATGTATTTCTCATGATGGGACGGTAGGATGAGTTTTGGGGAAAAATGCTACAGAGAGAAGTGTCCTTCTCATCTCATCATATCAAGGAGTACATGGGATCAGCATGACTTAGACAGTGATGTTCACCTTCATCGCTTGGTTAGGGAACTGTCTGCCGGGTTTCTCCACTGTAAAGTTACTATTTCCCCCTTCTTTGGAAGTGAGACTCCAAATCCCACCCATCTTCATGGTGGGGAAGAAGGGATTCAGCTCCACCTACAAGGAAAAGTATCTTCATATATTATTTGGAATTTTTCTACAGAGAAGATTTGTTTCTTGTCCACCATTTAGTTATTTATTGAATCTTTAAAAAATAAATATGGACACATAGATATTTATCTTGTTTTAGATTAAAATCCAATAATTTGTCACTTATTTTATTGCTCAGATTGTTCCAGCTTTGGCCATGGGTAGGTCTTTCTGTTTGGCTCTTGTGCCCTTGTGCCAGGCCTCCATTCTTTTGGGATTTTTAAATGTTTGTTTGTTGAGCACTTCCTTACTTTCTGGCACTACAAGATGCTCCAGGACCATCTCGTATTTTCCCTGTCTCAGCCCTAGAATCAGCCGTTTCTCCGAGGAGTAACTGAGGAATTAGAAATAGTAGACTTTTAAATATAAAAGCAATGCATTCTTTTTGTAGAAAATTTGGGAAATAAGAATACAAATTCAAGAAAAAATAAATGATAGTGCCATGATCAAAAGAAATTCATTTTGGCAATTTGATATCTTTCTTTTCCAGTCTCTTATTGATTTTCTTTGTGTTCAATTTCATAATTTCTGCTTTTATCTTTGTTTTCAAAATTCTTTTCACTTGGGTTTATTAGCATTTTTCTTTTATTTAACTTCTTGCATTGAAAGATTATTTCATTTTCAATTATTTTCTTTCCAGGTGTATTTAAGACTGCTTTACTCTCTGTATATTGCTTTGATCACATCCTACAGGGTTTTATTTTCCTGCAAAGTCCTCATATTGTTGTTCCTTCCTTCCTTCCCTTGCTTCCTTTCCTTCCTTTCCTTCTTCCTTCCTTCCTTCCTCTCTCTCCCTCCCTTCCTCCGTTCTTCCCCTTTCCTTTCATTTCCTTTCCTTCCCTCTCCTCTCCTTTCCTTTCTTTCCCTTCTTCCCTCCCTCCCCTCCCTCCTTCCCTCCCTCTCTTTCTTTCCCTTCCTTCCTTCCTTCCTTCCTTCCCTCCCTCCCTGCTTGCTTGCTTGCCTGCCTGCCTTCCTTTCTTTCTTTCTTTCTTTCTTTCCTTCCTTCCTTTCTTTCTTTCTTTCTTCTTTCTTTTTTTTTCTTTCAAGACAGGGTCTTGCTCTTTCACCTAGGATGGAGTACAGTGGCTCAATTATAGCTTGCTGCAGCCTCCAACTCCTAGGCTCAAGCAATCCTCCCACCTCAGCCTTCCTAGTAACTAGGACTACAGGTACTCACTATCACTCTTGGTAATTTTTCTTTTTGTTTTAAGAGACAGGAGTTCAGAGGGTGGTCTCACTGTGTTACCCAGGCTGATCTTGAACTCCTAGTCTCAGGTGATCCTCCCACCTCAGCCTCCCAAAGTATTGGGATTACAGGTGTGGCCACTATGTCTGGCTTTGTTTTTCATTTCTAAGTAGTGATTTCTGCTGTGATTTTTCTGTTTTAAAAACTATCATATAAGGAGATTTAAAATTTCTAGTAAATGATTTTTTTTGGATTCTATACTTTTATGTTCATTTTCTGTATTTATTGCATACAGGTCAGTGACTACGAATGGCTCACATGATTTCCACTCTTTGGAATTTATTAACATTTTATTAATTATTATTTTAAATTCTCTCTATTCTTAATTATATTTTGTCCATTAAAGTGTTGATTTCATAAGGATACATGTTAAAGTTACTCACGGACTTTGTATTTGCCAATTTTAAACTTGTGTTATAAAAGTTACTGACTATTGTAATTTTTGTTTTATATATCTTTTAATAACATAATTATTATCTTTTTCCACTTTAATGCCCTTTTCCTTGAATTATATTTTTTCTTATTATAATATTGTCATACTTTCCTTCCTTTTATTAACATTTGCCTGATATGTGACCTTCTGTTCCTTTCTTCCTATTTTCAATTTTCCTTTGGTCGTTGTTCTAGCTGTACCTCTTACAAACTGTATTTAACTGGGTTTTAAAATTTCTTTTAATCCATGAATTTAACACACTCACATCTATTGTGAACATCCATATATATTTGGACTTATTTCTGAAATCTTATTTTGTGTTTCTTATTTATCATGCTTTTTTTTTTCTTTTTTCCTTCATTTTATTTTATTAATCCAAATTTCTTCTGACCTTCTCACAGTTACCTTCCCAGGTGCTGATACTTTTTCTCATAAGATGTGTGGCAAAATGATGGTGATTTGCACGGCTTTGCTCCTCCCAATGCAAATACAGTCTTGTGTGGCTCAAAGATGGGTATGTGTTCTGAGAAATGCAACATTAGGTGAGTTTGTCATTACGGCAATATTGTAGAGTGTACCTACACAAACCTACATGGTGTAGCCTACTATGCATCTAGGCAATATGGTATAGCCTATTGTTCCTAGGCTGCAAACCCCTACAGCATGGTACTGTACTGAATACTGTGGCCAATTGTAACACAGTGGTAAGGATTAGTACATCTAAACATAGCTAAACATAGGAAAGGTATACTTAAAGCACAGTGTTATAATCTTATGGGACCACCTTTGTAGAAGTGGCCTGTGGTTGACTGAAATGTTGTTATGTGGTGCATGACTTACCTCTGCAGTGAATTGCCCAGGACCCTCCTACTCGTTATGTCTGCTGCTTCTAAGCTTGGAGCACCCACAGCTGCTCCCATCTTTTGCTATTATTCTTTCCTGAAGGCATTTTGGACTGTACTTTTCTCTTGCAAGGCAACACCATTCATCTTTCAAGAATTCCTTATAATTTTTTTTTTTTTCAGACAGGGTTTCACTTTGTTGCCCACGCTGAAGTGTGGTAGTACGATCACAGCTTACTGCAGCCTAAACCTCCTGAGCTCAAGTAATCCTCCCACCTCAGCTTCTCGAAACGTTGGGATTACAAGTATGAGCCACCATGCCCAGCCTCTTCATAATTTTTACAAGCATTTTTACCCCCCACCACTCCAACCTGGGGGTATCACTCTGTCCTTATGACGATCTTTGATGTCTTCCATCATTACCTGGAGAAGAGCACTTCCTTTGGTTCTTACATGTCTCAAGAGCCAAATTGTACACATTTCTAAGCTCTGTCCCCAAGTACTACTTGTGAAATCACAAAAACTAATGATTAAGGATATGCCTCACTTATTAAGAGGCAGGAGTAAATATTATAGTGTAGATGTCTGCTTTAATAAAAAATTGTTTTAAGTGGTCCCAGAAATTGAGCCTGATTAATTAGCGTTTTGTTCTTTTACAGATCTTAGCCCAATTGTGTTCTACAAGTCAAAGTCGAGTGAATTTCTTAAGGAACTTTAAAAATAATTTTAGGTTCAGAGAAAGTTGCAAAAATAGTACCGAGAGGTCTCACATACTTTTTATCCAGTAGTTCCAATGGTATTATAATAATGTATTAACATCTTCCATAATGATAGTGCAATATCAAAACCAGGAAATTGACATTGTTACAATCCACAAATTTTATTCGTATCTCATCAGTTTTATATGCAGTCATGTGTGTATGTGTGTGTGTCTGTGTGGTTCTGGACATTTTATCACATGTTGATTTGTGTGGCCACCACCACAATTGAGACACTGAACTGTTCTATCACCACAAAGATCCTTCATGCTACCTCTTGTAGTGACACTCATCTGCCTCCCCTTAACCCATCCCTAACCTCTGGCAACCACAAATCTTTTCTATATTTCTATAATTTTATCATCTCAAGAATATATTAGTGGGATCATATGGTACATAACTTTTTGGAATCAACCATATTTACTCAGCAGAACCCTCTTGAGATCCATAAATTGTTGCACTTATCAATATTTTGTTCTTTATTGCTCTGGAGTATTTTCTCACACTCCAATTTTCTGACGCCAGCTGGTGCCCCACAGTTCAATCCAACTCTGACACTAGCTGGCGGTGGCACCAGATTCCATAGGTTCAATGGCTCAGTCTCAGCGATCACCCCCATTTCAGATGTGAGTTGCAAGTCCCAGGCCACCCATATGTCTGACTGACTAGCTATAAATCAGGGATTCCTTGGGTTGGATAATTTGCTAGAATGGTTCAAAGAACTCAGGATATCTCTTTATTTACACCTACTGGTTTATTCCAAAGGATAAAACTCAAAAACAGCCAAATGGAACAGATGCACAGCACAAGGTATGCTGTGTTTGTGTAGCTTCCATACCTATCTCTCTGGGTGTGCTACCCTGCCAGCACCTCAGTGTGTTCACCAACCTGGAAGCCCTCTGCATCTCATTGTTCATGAGTTCTTATAGGGCTCAATCTCCAGACCCCTTCTCCCCTTCCTGGAGGTCAGTGGGTGGAACTGAAAGTTTCAGCCCTCTAATCACTTGATCTCTCTGGTGACCAGTTCCATCCTGAGGCTATTTAGAGGCCCCACTCAAAGTCACCTCATTAGTATAAACTCAGGTATGACTGAAAAGGGCTCATTATGAATAGCAAAATACACTCCTACCACTCAGGAAATTCCACGGAAATCTGTGCGAGGAACCTGGGACAAATACTGAATGTATGTTTGGGATATAGCACAATTGTTTCGTAGTGGTCCATGGGATGGATATACTACAGTTTGCTTAACCATTCACCCACTGAAGAACATTTGAGTTGTTCCCAGTTTTGGCTACTATGTACAAATGAAGCTGCTATAAGCATTCATGTACATGATTTTGTGTGAGCTTACAGTTTCAATTCTGGGATAAAGCCTGGGAGTACAGCAGCTGGGTCATATGGTAAGTGTATGTTTATTTTTTAAAGGAAATTCCCAAGCTATTTCTCCAAGTGGCTGTACCATGTTGTGTTCCCATCAGCAATGTATGAGAAAATCCAGTTTCCCTACATCCTCACCAACATTTGGTACTTTTCTGATTTTAGCTGTTGTAATAGAGGAATAGTTGTATTTCATTGTGGTTTAAATTTGCATTTCCCTAATGGATAATGGTATTCAACATCTTTTCAGGTATTTATTTGCCATGTATATATCCTCTTTGATGAATGCTCAAGTATTTTTTCTCACTTTTTAGTTGAATTGCATTTTTATTGTTGAGTTTGAGAGTTCTTCATATATTCTAATATGAGGTTTTTTGGTCAGATGTGGTTTGCAAATATTTTTATGCCAATCTATAGCTTGACTTTCATTCTCTTAACAGGGTCTTTCACAGAGCAAATGTTTTTATTTTGAGGAAATCTGATTTATTTTTTCTTTTATGGATCATGATTTTGGTGTCATTTCTAAGAACTCTTCACCTAGTTATTTGTCCTGAAGATTTTAGCCTGTGTTTTCTGTAAAAAGTTTTAGAGTTTTATGTATAAATCTGTGATCCATTTTGAGGGATTTTTGGTTTTTTTTTAGACAGAGTCTTGGTCTGTCACCCAGGCTGGACGTCTCAGTCACAAACGATCCTCCCACCTCAGCTTCCTGAGTAGCTGGGACCACAGGCGTGCACCAACATACCTGGCTAATTTTTTAATTTTGTAAAGATGAGAATCTTGCTATGTTGCTCAGCCTGGTCTCTACTCCTGGCTCAAGTCATCCTTCTGCCTTGGCCTCCCAGAATGCTGGGATTACAGGTGTAAGTAAGTCATCGCATCTGGCCTCTTTTTTTTTTTTTTTTTTTAAATAAAGAATGAGATTTAGCTTGAGGTTCATTTTCTTCTACTATAGATGTTCGATTGCTCCGGTGTCATTTGTTTAAAAGATTATCCTTCCTCATCGAATTGTTTTTGCACCTTTTTCAAAAATCAGTTTGCTGTACTTGTGTGGCTCTATTTTGGGATGTTCTGTTCTGTTCCATCTACTGTGTGCCTGTTTTTCTGTCAATACTACAGTATCCTGATTATTATAAAGCCAAGTGAAGTTTGAGGATATCCAAGACAAATATAAAAGTCCTGTGGGCTCAGAACAAGTAGCACCTTCCTGAGAGGAATCAGAGAAGCCAGTATAATTTAGGTACTAAGATTGCAGATTTTCTACTCAGTAGATGTGGGTTGAACCTCAGCTTTTTACTGGCTGTGAGAAATTGAACAGTATATTTCTCTGTGCTTCTGTTTGCAGTTCTATAAAATGTGGATAATAACAATGACTACTTCAAAAAGCTAACTGACTATTAAATGAAAAAAAATCATGAAGATTGCATAGCATTATGCTTAGAACATAATGATCAATACATGTGAACTTTACAGCAGATGATGTTGGTATCCTGCCTGAGTCCTCTCAGCACTCAGCTTTCTGTATTCATCAGCCCAACTTCCAACAGCTCGCACCTGTGACTTTCGCTGGGTTTTCTGGTTCCTGGAACCTGCTCTGTGTACAGGTGGGGCAAGCTGGCAGCCTAAGGAATTTAACGCTGCTTAAGAGCAGCCCTCAACCAATGACTGACAAGAGTTGACCAGCTGTCCTGGTTTGCCTGGGACTGGGGAGTTTCCTGGAGGGCAGGAAAACCGGGAGGGTGGGCCATCTTAAGTCCCCAATTCCCTTGGAATTTGAAGCAGATGCTCAGAGTTCCTCAGCAGATTGAATTTCAGTAGTCACAGAGGTAACCTGATTGATCACACACCATTCCCAAATGGGAGTCCCTAGCTGGCTCACGACTAGGAGATGTCAGTGTCCTCATTCCAGAGTGAGCTCTGCAGTCAATGCCCATCTCACACATCCCTGTCCAATGCTCCCACCTCGTCACACAGCTCTGGAATTTATAATTAACTCCAAATCTTAGCATCTCTCCCTAAAATATCTGATTTCTGAGCTCTAAGAATAATATAGCTGGAAAACCAGCTGCTTTGTGGGTCAATGAGGGGAGGACTTGAATATTGGTACTGGCTTGGTAGTCCTAAGATACTTGTCTTATTACCACCAGGACATCCCTCTCTCCCCATCTTCCATCTTTCCTGGGCTGTCTTCTCTTCCATCTCACTGCCTCCAGTCTCCTAACATTGCTTCCCAGGGTCATCTCCAGAAAAACTACTTGCTTCACAGTATACCTCTTAGGGGAGCCACCCTAGGGTTATTATTGTTCCTTGGTCTCCCCACTGGATAGTAAGGGGGTTTGAGATGAAAGGTATGTGTTGAAAATTGTTTCAGATATGAGGTGCTGCTCTTGCAGTTACAGTGACACAAGGTGCTGTGGGCTGTTTGGGCAGGTAGACCTGAACAGGAAGGCCTGGGGGCTAGGAGGAGGTGAGGGGAGAGGCTCTGTGAAATTTTTTGGAAACGGAGAGAGTGGTCTGACTTTATTGGAATCAGAAGGGAGTGACTGGACTTTATCTAGAGTTGGAAGGGAGTCATTTGTGATGAGGAGAAGCAACTTGCCTGTCGGAAATGTTACCAGTTTAGTATCTGAGAAGGGTGGGCTGTTGCTGTGGCTTTAGGTAGAGAGATGAGGGGTGGCTTCAGGAAAGGTCAGAACCTGGAGCTGTTGAGAACAAGTCCAATGCTCAGATGATGGATGTAGAGATGAGCCAGGCAAATATCACTCAGGCACTTACCGGGGCCCAGCACCATGCCTGGCCATGTCTGCTGTGGTGCTGCAGTTCACTACAGTGGGGAAGCCCTTCTGGTGGAACAGGCTGTGGAAAGAACACGGATAGTCCTGTACTTTCCTGGAAAGTTTGGAGAATGGTGGGACATCCGTCAGAGGCCTCAGTGGCACTTCCATGGAGGATGCATGGAGACACAGGTCCTAATGTGTTCCATAATGTGAATATCTTCCCAGGTTCTTCCCTGGGTCCAGAAGGAGGAAAACCAGACAGTGACTGCCATGTTCAAGGCTGTGTCATGGGCCTTTTGGGGTCTTCATTGCCCCTCAGTTCCTCTCTCAGCAAAAATGTTTGGCAAAAGAGCAGATAAGTTCCATAATGTGAATATCTTCCCAGGTTCTCCCCCAGCTTTTTGGGTCCAGAAGCAGGAAGACCAGATAGTGACTGCCATGTTCAAGGCTGTGTCATGGGCCTTTAGGGGTCTTCATTGCCCCTCAGTCCCTCTCTCAGCAAAAATGCTTGGCAAAAGAGCAGATAAGAGCAATGTCCTGACTGATAAAGTGGCTGTGATCACTGATCACTGGGTCCACAAGAGGGTGAGTGAATAGGAGTCCCTAGCTGGCTCATGACTAGGAGATGTCAGGGTCTTCATTCCAGAGTGGGCACTGCAGTCAATGTCCATCCCACACATTTCTGCTCAATGCTCCCACCTCATCATACAGCTCTAGAGTTTATAATTAACTCAAAATCACAGCATCTCTCCTTAAAATATCTGGTTTCTGAGCTCTAAGAATGGTGTAGTTGGAAAACCAGCAGCTTTCTGAGTCAATGAGAGCAGTGTTGAATCTTATCTCCCTACCTACTGCCTCAGTAGTCCCAGGATATTTATCTTATTACCATAAGGACATCCCTCTCTCCCCACCTTCCATGCAGCTATGGCCTTTTAGGATCCTGGTCTAATAGGGAGAAACCTGAGACCTATTTGTCCCTCAGACTCAGAGGTTTTATTGACTGGAGGATGCCCACTGGCACCAGGGGAATGAGCAGGGCAATGTCTCAGGACCAGCTCAGGGAGTTTTCATAAGTGAACCTCTTCTCATTGTCACATTTCTTCCCATGCTGCTCCAATTCCACTCATCCTCTGACTGCCATCATAAGCCACAAGCTATGAGTCATTATCACTGGCAGGAGGAGGAGTTTCCGGTATTGAGTGCTTCAGGGGCACGACCCTTTTGACCCTTCATGGTCTATAATTTCACCGATTTAAACCATTGTATTTCAGAATTGTTTAATCATTCTAGACTTCCCAGATCTCTGTGATGTTTTAAATCTTTATGGGTGCTCCCAAGGCCTGACCTTCATAATAAATGAATACATTAAAAAATTCTGAGCTACCCAGATAGTTTGTACAACGTAGAGGAAATGTGCCTTCTGCTCTTTCTTTATCACGGGGTTGAGCAGCCCCATCAAGAGTACATCAGATCTCCTTAAAGGAAGGAAATGCAAAGGGGAGAACGCGGTCTTCAAAATGAAAGTGTTTCAACTGCAGAGCAGAGGGAAGCTGTTAAGCTTAGAGAAACTGTAATTTATACTGGAGGCCTCTGGCTAGAACAAAAAGAAAATAAGCTGGACCATTAAAAATATTCTTTACAACATAGACCGGGTACCCAGCAAGTTAACTGATTTGATGAAATATTACTTTTTAAAAACTCCTTTAACAAAATTGATATGAACATTTCCTTATCTATAAAATATAATTATACATTAAGTTGTGAGAATTAAATGGGGTAGCTTTATGCGAAGGCCTGATAAGTATTAGCCACTCAGTTCCTCTTCCTTGCTCAGAAGGATTTGGAGGTTGCTCTCAGACAACACCAGGGAACCCAATTTGTGTCTCAAGATCAGGCTTCCAGGAGGAGAGTGGGGAGGGCAGAAGCCATCACTCCATGCCTGCCCCTAGGATTCGCTTTGCCATCGCTGGGCATCTTGCCCAGGACGGGGCCCACATGGTCATCAGTGGCCAGAAGCAGCAGAACGTGGGCTGCCCCGTGGCCGCGCTCAGCGTGGTGGGCACCGTGTGCCACCTGGGGAAGGCTGAGGATCAGGAGTGGCTGGTGGTCACGGTGAAGGGGCAGGCAGTGGGAGGAGGAGAAGACGGGGATAACCAGATCCAGCCCTGACATGGCTGGGGTCTCTAGGAATGGTATCTAGGTGAACAGCGTGTGCAGCCCAGGACAGGGCCCTGCCCAGGGAATGAAGCAAATGGACAACCAGATGTGTCTGAGAAGAGATGTTCCTGGCAGGAGGGAGCTCACATGGGCTGGTCTAGAGCAGGGCTAAACAAAGGGTGGCCTGGCCTGGGAGCTTGCTAGATACCTGGAAGTTCAGATCTAGCTGAGGCTGCTTGAATGGAGGCTAACTTTGCACACAGTCTGCCAGTGATCTGTGTACTTGTTGAAGTTTGAGAGCACAGCTCTAGCGCACCCCCAGGTGCTGTGCTGGGGAGCCCACTGGGGTAAGAGCTCTTCATGCGTGACCACCCTGGAAGGGGTGAGTCGTGAGGCAGAATCTGAAGGAGCGTGCAGTGGGCAGCTGCATGTTGCAGAGAATGAATGGGCTCTTGATGTGAGACTGTGGGAGAAAGATTCCAGAGTGGAGGGAGAGGTGAGACAAAATTGGTTAGAAATGTAGGAGGTGAGTGAAGATCTGGACTGGTCGGGGCCTGGGTGTCAACCAGGCATCACACAGGGGCAGGAATTTGATGCCTCCAAGGAGGTGAGAAACAAATATTTCACTCACCTCTGATGGCCAGGATCTGCCAGTGCTCCAGGGAGGCTGCAGGATGGCCTCGAGCAGGGGTTCGTCACTTTGCCCCGGGTTGTCACCACCTCTCCTTCGCTCCTTCCTCCACATCCTCTGTCATTTCCTCCACAGGCCTGAAGCACTGTGGAGGCGGTGACTAGTGTGCGTGGCAGAGGTCAGTCCCTTGGTGGGGAGTACACTGGGAGCCAGTGAGCCGGTCTGGGACAAGGTGAGGACCGGGGATAGGATCACTTCTTGCTTGGCTCTCTGTCCTCCATTTCTGTACGCATGCGTATGCACACAGAGTACCTCAGCACCCACATGCCCTCCCTCCCCACCTCAATGCTGACCGTGATGGGTGGGGGCTGGGGCTCCCTGGGATAAGCTGCCCATCAGTAAGTTGAACAGGCACTGACTATGCCCAGCCTAGACCAGGCTCCAGCAGCCTCCTCTACCCTGACTCTCCTTGTGCTGGTCACTTTTACAAAGAGCTGAGATGCCAGAAATTTCCTGGTCTATCCGTGGCAAAGACCCCTCCCTTGGCTCAGGTTTCTGAGGCTGTCTCAGCCTGGACTTACTGGCACCTGTTCCAGTCCCTTCATTCTGCCCATCCCATGGGCCCCCTCTGGGCTGTCACAGAGACACCTCACTTGTTCACAGACACAGCAGAGAGAAGGGACCCCGGCCCCGGCCTACCGTCCCACTCAATCAATAGAGCATTCCAGGGGCTCCCACTGCCTCTGCACACCCCCTACCCCTGCTGTCATGATGGGCCCCCTTCGAGGGCTCAGTCCTGGTCCCCTCCTGACCCTGTTGGCAGAGACTGGGTCCTGTGATCTATGTAAGCCATCCCCTCCTCAGGGAGCCTTCATCCCACCGACCACCCCTCCCCTTCTCCTGGTGGAGCCCACCCCACCTTCTCTCTGCGGGTCTCACATTCCATGGCCTTCCAGACTCAACTTTCAATTCCTCTCCTCTCCCTTCAGCCATACTCAGGCTCTTCTGGTTAAAAAAAAATCCTGGTTCCAAACCTTTCCTGACATAGACCAAATACTCAGTATGGATTCCCTTCTCTCGCTGCACCTACCTAATGGCACTCACTGAGTTATCCTGATTTCCCTCCCTCACCTGTATTTCCCCAGCCTCCTCTCCAGAGGGCAATATTGACTGGGGAGAGGTTGTGTGGGGACCGACAGTGAGAGGGTACCCTAAATCACAGATTATTGGTGGCTCCCCTATGACCTGGGCAGGACTGGAACCTCTGATCCCTTTTCCCTCACACATAGTAAGGAACACAGTGTCCCAGCACTTGGCACAGTCACAGGGCTTTATTCTTGCTCTGGCCACAGGTCTCCAAGTGACCAGTGAGATGGGCCCTGGACAGACCTCCTCCCTCCCTGTCCCCTGCCCGTGGATTCTTTCTCATTTCAGATCCTGTGTGTGAACGTGAAGGCCTCAGCCCTGCTGCTGAGCCAGCTGCTGCCCCACATGGAGAACAGGGGATGAGGGATGAGAGGGGCTAGTGGGCACCGAGGTCTAAGTGCATTGGTTTATTTCTACCTCCCTGGAAGCACTTGGGCAGGGACTCAGGAAGTAGAGGATGGCGGGAGAGATGGTAGGTGTGTCCTTTGGGAAATGTTCTCCATTTCCAGACCTACCTTCTTCCTCATGGGATGTGGCAGTTGTGATGAAGATGAAGAGACACTTGCTGCGGAGGGGCAGGGCCTGCCTTCCAGGTCCTCAAAGGACCTTTCACTGACCCTTGTTTCTTTCATCCCGGGGAGTGGCATGGACCTTGCCCCTGCAGTGGCAGCTGCAGGGATGAAGGGGCCAGAGTGAAGTCACCCAGAGCTGCCAGCTCCAGTTATGCTTGCCCTCATCTGTGGGCATGTCATCAGTTTTCCTTCTGGTCAGAGGCCCTGTGGGTTTGCTTCTCCTCACCTTCCCATGAAGAGCCTGGCTGTCCTGTGTCTCGTGGCTGCCCTGGGGCAGGCCAGGCTGGGACTCGTTAGTGATGCCCAGACCTCACAGGGGTCTCTGTGACACATGAGTGGCTCTGCACTCCAGGAGTGCTGCCCCTCAGCCTCGGGACCCTGCCCCAAGGGATGCCACTCTGGCTGTGTGTATTGGGTGGCTTTGAACCCAGCAGTGGCCTCGGTATCCACTAATTTAGATGTCCAGCTTCCCTCTAGTGTTCCAAATTGTTCCCAAACTTTTATGCTTTCACCCTGAATCCTGAACTGATTTCCTCATAGCATAAAAATACAATTTCCTGGCTCACCTGGTCTCTTTATTGAACTTTCATCTCTTCTCATCTCCCTTTCTTCTCACAGGGGAAGCTCTGTGCTTCTGGTCTCATCTATGGTGCGTTATGTGCCAATACCAGTGAGTGTGAGCTCCTCTGTATGTGGCTGGGTGAGGGGTAGCTAAAACTGGTTTCCTGTGAAGCCCTGCAGGGGTATGTGGAAGAATTGGCTGTTGATCCCAGATAAGATGGAGTTAAGATGTGTGAACACCAGGCCAGGTGTGGTGGCTCACACCTGTAGTCTCAGCACTTTGGGAGGCTGGGGCAGGTGAATCGCTTGAGTTCAGGAATTCAAGACCAGTATGGGCAGCATAGCGAGATCCCATCTCTATTAAAAGGACCAAAATACAAATTTTTAAAAATGCTGGGTTTTTTTTGTTGTTGACCCTGACTGCTACAGACCAGGTATAATCTCACTTTGTCATAATAGACCTAATACCCAAGGACATTAAGCCATGTGCCCAGCGTAAGAATAGTCAGTTTGCATTACTTCAAGGACTGGGCCCTGGGTCTCTTAATTCCCGCTTCCTTCCTGAATGTTCAAAAGCACAGTGCAGCTGTCTGTGTCAAGCTTGGACACACATGTAGCAACTTGACATTTCCCTAAGCCTAGAGGAGCCCTGCTATCTCAGAATTTCAGTTCTGAAAATTATTATGGGGTGGTGAGGGGTCAGGGAAGGCATTTTAGTTTGGGGCTGGAGTCAGGCATATCTTCTTAGTCTGTGACCCAGAGTCACAGCTTTTGTTGTTCAGGTAATTGTCCATCCCTGCATTGTCAATCCACTCTGTCTGCTTCCTTTTGCATTTCAGAAGTTGGGAGCCTGCAACACCAGCAGAACAGCCCTGCTGGGCCTCTCTAAGTCTCTGGCAATGGAGCTGGCTCCAAAAGACATCTGGGTAAACTGCCTGGTGCCAGGAATAATCAAGACTGACTTTGTGCAAGTGGGGAGGGTCACTGTGGCTCCTACTCCCACTCCCTGCCCCACTGGTCCCACAGATCCCTTCCCCAGCCAAGCTTCCAGCTGAACTGAGGCCCACAGAGACCTGCAGGCTCATCACTCAGAGGCTTATCACTCAGAGGCTCTGGCCTGCAGCCTTTGGGACCTACAACCTCTCCCTTTCCTGTAGAAGCATGGGAGGGCCCTGTCCTTTCTGGGAGCAGACCAGAGTCCTTCCTCACCCTTCTCAGCCAAACAGGGTCACCCTCCCACAGAGGACTTAGTCTTCCATGGTGCTCTTCCCAGCCCCCATCTCCTCCCTGCTACCAGCGCCCCCCAACATTCCCTGCTCCTGTCAACAGTCCATCTGCCTGACATTGACCTGAAATCTTTCCTCAGGACAAAATATTGCCATATTTGCTACCCAGCTTTAACCAAGTCCATGGATTGCAGCGGTAGGTGGTGCTTGGTACTTTAGCGGTCTGTGTCTACTTGAGGGAAAGTTCAGGATCAAGAAGACATAGATCCCTGATCTTCCAGTCTACTAGCTGTTCCCCTCTCTGAAGTCTGAAGACATCACAGTCCTGGGCTGGAGGCTACAGGGTGGGTGTGAGCCCCCCGTGGAGCCTGGTGAGGTATGGGTTGATTGGGGTCAATGCTGGGCACCCCACTGGGGCAGCAGGACGTGAGGTCAGAGATTAACACTTCAAAGCTGTGCCCTCAGATCTGCTCTCTTCCCTCAGGTTTGGGGAGCCAGAGGACTATGCAGGAAGCATGTCCTTCCTGGGCTCTCCAGATGTGCTCCATCACTGGGGAGAACATAGTGGTGGTTGGCTACTCCTCTAAGCTGTGAAGAGAGTCTGTGGCTAAGAGAGTGAGGCCATGGTCCTCAGTAGAAAATGGGGGGCCTAGGGAAATATGGAAGCGGGGAGCCTTAGTATGTCATTAGGATCCAGGGCCATGTAAGGAAACTTGCTCAGGAAATAAGGAAGGCGAAGTGTTTGAAACTTTTCTTTTGGAAACAAACATGTTTGGCCACTTCTAATCTAGGCTGATTTCTGTTTGGCTAGTGATATATGAGCAGTCCCCTTGGCCTAGAAGCTTCATCCCTGGCAGAGTTCCTTGCCTCATTCCCTAAGATTTTTTACCCCTCCCTATTTTCCTTCATTCCTTTCCCATGAAATTATAAATTGGGCTGGATACTTTCCATCTGCCCTTCTAGATCCACTATCTGTGTCTTTTCTTCTCTGTGCCCTGGGAGGCTGACCTGTAGGGATGCTTCCACAGTCCCTTAACCTCTGGCTTCCAGTTGGGTTTGGTCAAGGGGAGGCACTCACAGGAGATTGGAGGGCGCAGGAGAGTGAGGCCAGGGAATTTGTTTCTCAGGCTCCCTTATTGCCTGCTTACCACATGAGGGCTGTGTCCACCAAAGGCTATGGCTCTTGTCAGGCAGTACCTTCCCCTCTTTCATCCCTTCAGGTCTACAGGTGGTAATGGCTCTCTACCGTTGCTATCTCAGGAGTATTGCACTATACCTTATTCAGTTTGAGAATATCAATGTTACCACCATATCTTTTCCTTAAGAAAACCATTTACTTATAGCTTGTATACAATAAATCAGATGCACTTCAAGCAAACTTTTCACTGAGTGTTAACAAACTTTTACATACATATGACCACTACCATAATAAAAATACAGAACATTTCCATTGCCCCCCTCCAAGTTCTCTTGTGCCCCATTCCACTGGACACCCCTGCCAATGACCCAAGGCGACCATTGATCTTCTCTCATGATAGATTTTATATTTTTTAGAGTTTTATATAAATGGAATCATATGGTTTATATGTACTCTTCATGTCTGGCTCCCTTTGCCTAGCATAATGCTTTTAAGATTCATCTTTGTTGTTGTGTATATCAGTAGTTCTTTCCATTCTATTGCTTAACAATATTCCACTGTACGAATATACCACAATATCTTTGTTCACCTGCTGATGGACACTTGAGTTGTTTCCAGTTTTTGTTTATTATAATTATATGTTTTGTGACTATTCATGTTGAAATCTTTGTGTGGGCATGTCTTCATTTTTCTATGATAAACAGGAATGAAATTTTTATTTAGAAAATTCTTTGCTGATATTTTCTGTCTTTTCATTCATTGTGAGCATTTTGAAAACCTGTATTTAGGATACTTATAATAGTTGCTTTGCAATTCTTGTATGTTTGTTTCAACATTTGGTTCACTTCAGAGCTGGAATCAGCTGAGATGCTTTTCTCTTGAATATGTGTTCCATCTCTTTGTTCTTTTGTTTTTTTCACATCCAGTGATCAATCTTTGGTTCTCTTATATTGACTCATTTTGTATATGTATTCTGAGCATTATTAATTTTAAGTTGTGGATATTCTGGCATCTATTATTTTTTGCCTGATGTGCAGTATCATTTATTTTTGCTGGCAAATGTTTGGATTAGATTTGACCCATAAACTCTATTTTTCTGGTGACAGTTCTGGTCTCGATTTAGATCTTTGGTCTTTAGCTGAGCTGCTTTGAATCTATTCTTACATGCAGGGCTCAAGGGTAAATTAGGCACATAATTTGGGAATTCCCTTCTTTGGATCTTTCACTTCTAGGATTCTTACATTCATCTTAGTGGTCAGTTTCACTAACTTCAGCTTTCTGTTTTCTCATCCAGAAAAAAATGTGGCTTTTCTGCTCACGCTCCTTTCAATTCATGGGTGCTATGATAACTCCACTTAGCCCCAGGCTAAAAGTCATAAAGAAAGGAACTTTCTTAGTATTGCTCATCTTCTCTCCATTCCAAGAATGTACTTCCCATCAGAGTCTGTCTTCTATTTACTCTCTAGTGACTTCAGGGAGTTGCTTTTTAAAAAAATTATCTTCTGATGTTATTGTTGTTTTCTGTGGGACAGTCATCTGGTAGAGTCTTACCCCTTTTTTCCTGGAAACAAACCCTCATTTTGTTTTTTATTTTTAAATGTTTAAAAAATACTTTTTTTTGATATGTAGTTTTACCCTTGTTGCCCAAGCTGGAGTGCAATGTTGTGATCTCAACTCACTGCACCCTCCACCTCCCGGGTTCAAGCAATTCTCCTGCCTCAGCCTCCCAAGTAGCTGGGATTACAGGCATGCACCACCATGCCTGGCTAATTTTTTGCATTTTTAGTAGAAACAGGGTTTTACCATGTTAACCAAGCTGGTCTTGAACTCCTGACCTCTGGTGATCTGCCCCCCCCCCCCGCCCATCGGCCTCCCAAAGTGCTGGTGAGAGGTGACAACCTGCTAGTAGCCCTCACTCTCGGTGCCTCCTCGGCCTCAGCATCCACTCTGGCAGCACTTGAGGGGCACTTCAGCCCACCATGGCACTGTGGGAGCCCCTCTCTGGGCTGGCTGAGGCCAGAGCCAGCTCCCTCTGCTTGCGGGGAGGTGTGGAGGGATAGGAGCCGTGGGGGAACCGGGGCTGTGTGTGGAGCTCATGGGCCAGTGTGAGTTCCAGGTGGGCGTGGGCTCGGCAGCCCCACACTCGGAGCAGCCAGCTGGTGCCACTGGCCCCAGGCAGTGAGGGGCTTAGCACCAGGCCAGCAGTTGCAGAGGGTGTGCTGGCTCCCCCAGCAGTGCCGCCCACTGGCGCTGCACTCGAATTGTCGCGGGGCCTCAGCTGCCCTCCCCGTGGGGCAGGGCTCAGGACCTGCAGCCTGCCGTGCCCAAATCCCCTGGTGGTGGGCTCTGGGGCGGCCAGAGCCTCCCCAAAGAGCGCCACCCCCTGCTCTGCAGCTCCCAGTCCCATCAACCACCCAAGGGCTGAGGAGTGCGGGAGCATGGCTTGGGACTGGGCAGCAGCTCCACCTGCAGCCCCAGTGTGGGATACACTAGGTGAAGGCAGCTGGGCTCCTGAGTCTAGTAGGGACTTGGAGAACCTTTATGTCTAGCTAAGGGATTGTAAATACACCAATCAGCACTCTGTGTCTAGCTCAAGATTTGTAAATACACCAATCAGTTCTCTGTATCTAACTAACCTAGTGGGGACTTTGGAAACTTTTCTGTCTAGCACTCTGCGTCTAGCTCAGGGATTGTAAATGCACCAATCAGCACTCTGTCAAAGTGGACAAATTTACAGCTCTCTGTAAAATGGACCAATCAGCTCTCTGTAAAATGGCCCAATCAGCAGGATGTGGGTGGGGCCAGATAAGGGAATAAAAGTAGGCTGCCTGAGCCAGCCAGTGGCAACCTGCTCAGGTCCCTTTGCACACTGTGGAAGCTTTGTTCTTTTGCTCTTTATAATAAATCTTGCTGCTGCTCACTCTTTGGGTTGATGCCACCTTTAAGAGCTGTAACACTCACTGCTAAGGTCTGCAGCTTCACTCCTGTCAGTGAGACCACGAACCCACCAGAAGGAGGAAGCTCCAGACACATCTGAATATCTGAAGGAACAAACTTTGGACACACCATCTTTAAGAACTGTAACACTCACTGTGACAGTCCGTGGCTTCATTCTTGAAATCAGTGAGACCAAGAACCCACCAATTCCGGACACATTTTGGTGACCATGAAGGGACTTTCACCTATCAGCATGTGATGAGACTTTTGCCTATCACCAAGCAGTAGGACATCGATTATCGCTGAGCGGTGAGCACCGACAGACCCCTTTCACTTGCTATTCTGTCCTATTTTTCCTTAGAATTCGGGGGCTAACTACTGGGCACCTGTCAGTTAAAAGCAACTAGCACAGCTGCTGGACTAAAGACAAGGGTGTCAGGCTTTCTGGGAAAGGGCTTTGTAACAAACCCCAACTCTTCGGAGTTGGGAGTGTTGGTTTGCCTGGAACCAGCTTCTGCTTTTCCTGTACTTCTGGGCTGAGCCAAGGGTAGACAGAGAGGAAAGCCATTCAGCTCTGGGGTGCCAACAACAAGTTGGTTGACCCTGCAGCCATGAGCGGAACTCTCAAAGGCATGTCACCCAAGTGAGACTCGCCCATCTATCCTATCTATCCTGACCCTTGCCCCCTGGGTACTAATTCCTGCTAGACAAAGTTCCTCTCACCTCTCTTCTCCGAGGCTAGTCCTGCTTCTAAAAATTGCTCCCTGTCTCTGGCACTTTTCTAGTTTCTCTTATAAGAATGACTTCTAGTATAAACTCCAAGACTCTGTTACCTTCTTTAGGCACCTGTGCTCACCAATAAGAAAGACATAATTTTTGCCCAAAGCCCCATCATATGGGGGACTATCTGGAATTTTAGGATCCTTCCTCAGACTAGCAGCCTAACAAAAGCTATTCCTGAAGCTAGGATATGGGGAGCCTCAGAAATTGTATCCTTCCTATTTATATAAATGAGGACAAAAGGTGTCAATTTTCCAACCCTGGAGATCCCTTCCCTCCCTCAGGGTATGGCCCTCCACTTCATTTTTGGGGCATAACATCCTTATAGGACAGGGGTAAAGTCGCAGTACTAACAGGAGAATGCTTAGGATTCTAACAGGTTTTCAAGAATGCGTCGGTAAGGGCAACTAAATCCGATTTTTCTCGGTGCTCCATGTGGTCTTGGGGGACAGGCAAAGGTACAGATTTTTGAGAATGCATTGGTAAGGGCCACTAAATCCGACCTTCCTTGGTCCTCCATGTGGTCTGGGGGAAAAACTAGTGTTTCTGCTACTGCGTTGGTGAGCACAACTATTCCGATCAGCAGAGCCCAGGGACCATTGTGGGCTCTTGGGCAGGGGTTGTTTCTGCTGCTCCGTCAGTGAGTGCAACTATTCCAATCAGCAGTGTTCAGGGACCATTGCTGGTTCTTGGACAGGGGAGAAACAAAACAAACCAAAACCATGGGCAGTTTTGTCTTTCAGATGGGAAACACCCAGGCATCAACAGGCTCACCCTTGAAATGCATCCAAAGTCATTGGGATCAATTTGACCCACAAACCCTGAAAAAGAGGCAGCTCATTTTTTTTCTGCACTATGGCTTGGCCCCAATATTCTCTCTCTGATGGGGAAAAATGGCAACCTGAGGGAAGTACAAATTACAATACTATCCTGCAGCTTGACCTTTTCTGTAAGAGGGAAGGCAAATGGAGTGAAATACCTTATGTCCAAGCTTTCTTTTCATTGAGGGAGAATACACAACTATGCAAAGCTTACAGTTTACATCCCACAGGAGGACCTCTCAGCTTACCCCCATATCCTAGCCTCCCTATAGCTCCCCTTCCTATTAATGATAATCCTCCTCTAATCTCCCCTGCCCAGAAGGAAATAATCAAAGAAATCTCCAAAGCACCAAAAACCCCCAGGCTATCAGTTATGTCCCCTTTAAGCTGTAGGGGGAGGGGAATTTGGCCCAACCTGGGTACATGTCCCCTTCTCCCTCTCTGATTTAAAGCAGATCAAGGCAGACCTGGGGAAGTTTTCAGATGATCCTGATAGGTACATAGATGTCCTACAGGGTCTAGGGCAAACCTTCGACCTCACTTGGAGAGATGTCATGCTAGTGTTAGATCAAACCCTGACCTTTAATGAAAAGAATGCGGCTTTGGCTGCAGCCTGAGAGTTTGGAGATACCTGGTATCTTAGTCAAGTAAATGATACAATGATAGCCAAAGCAAGGGACAAATTTCCTACTGGTCAGCAAGCCATCCCCAGTATGGATCCCCACTGGGACCTTGACTCAGATCATGGGGACTGGAGTTGTAAACATCTGTTGACCTGTGTTCTAGAAGGACTAAGGAGAATTAGAAAAAAGCCCATGAATTAGTCAATGATGTCCACCATAACTCAGGGAAAGGAAGAAAATCCTTCTGCCTTCCTTGTGTGGCTACGGGAGGCCTTAAGAAAATATACTCCCCTGTCACCTGAATCACTCAAGGGTCAATTGATTCTAAAAGATAAGTTTATTACCCAATCAGTCGCAGATATCAGGAGAAAGCTCCAAAAGCAAGCCCTGGGCCCTGAACAAAATTTGGAGGCATTATTAAACCTGGCAACCTCGGTGTTCTATCATAGGGACCAAGAGGAACAGGCCCAAAAGGAAAAGCGAGATCAGAGAAAGGCCACAGCCTTACTCATGGCCCTCAGACAAACAAACCTTGGTGGTTCAGAGAGGACAGAAAATGGCGCAGGCCCGGTAGGCTTTGTTATCAGTGTGGTTTACTAGGACACTTTAAAAAAGACTGTCCAATGAGAAACAAGCTGCCCCCTCATCCATGTCCACTGTGCCGAGGCAATCACTGGAAGTTGCACTGCCCCAGAGGACGAAGGTTCTCTGGGTCAGAAGCCCCAACCAGATGATCCAACAACAGGACTGAGGGTGCCTGGGGCAAGCGCCAGCTCATGTCCTCACCCTACTGAGCCCAGGGTACACATAACCATTGAGGGCCAGGAAATTGACTTCCTCCTGGACACTGGTGCGGCCTTCTCAGTGTTAATTTCCTGTCCTGGATGACTGTCCTCAAGGTCCGTTACCATCCGAGGAATCCTGGGACAGCCTGTAACCAGGTATTTCTCCCACCTCCTCAGTTGTAATTGGGAGACTTTGCTCTTTTCACATGCCTTTCTTGTTTTGCGTGAAAGTCCCACACCCTTATTGGGGAGGGATATGTTAGCCAAGGCTAGAGCTATTATCTACGTGAATATGGGAAACAGGTTACCCATTTGTTGTCCCCTATTTGAGGAGGGAATCAACCCTGAAGTCTGGGCATTGGAAGGACAATTTGGAAGGGCAAAAAATGCCCACCTAGTCCAAATCAGGCTGAAAGACCCCAACACTTTTCCTTATCAAAGGCAATATCCCTTAAGGCCTGAAGCTCATAAAGGATTACAGGATATTGTTAAACATTTAAAAGCTCAAGTCTTAGTAAGGAAATGCAGCAGTCCTTGCAACACCCCAATTCTAGGAGTACAAAAACCAAATGGTCAGTGGAGACTAGTGAAAGATCTTATAATGCAGCAGTAATTCTTCTATATCCAGTTGTACCCAACCCCTATACCTTGCTCTCTCAAATACCAGAGGAAGCAGAATGGTTCACTGTTCTGGACCTCAAGGATGCCTTCTTCTGTATTCCCCTGCACTCCGACTCCCAGTTTCTCTTTGCCTTTGAGGATTCCAAAGACCACACGTTCCAAGTTACCTGGACGGTCTTGCCCCAGGCGTTTAGGGACAGCCCTCATCTGTTTGGTCAGGCACTGGCCCAAGATCTAGGCCACTTCTCAAGTCCAGGCACTCTGGTCCTTCAGTATGTGGATGATTTGCTTTGGGCTACCAGTTCAGAAGCCTCATGCCAGCAGGCTACTCTAGATCTCTTGAACTTTCTAGCTAATCAAGGGTACAAGGTGTCTAGGTCGAAGGCCCAGCTTTGCCTACAACAGGTCAAATATCTAGGCCTAATCTTAGTCAGAGGGACCAGGGCCCTCAGCAAGGAATGAACGCAGCCTATATTGGCTTATCCTCACCCTAAGACATTAAAACCATTGCGGGGGTTCCTTGGAATTACCGGCTTTTGCCGACTATGGATCCCCAGATACAGCAAGATAGCCAGGCCCGTCTATACTCTAATAAGGAAACCCAGAAGGCAAATACTCATCTAGTATAATGGGAACCAGAGGCAGAAACAGCCTTCAAAACCTTAAAGCAGGCCCTAGTACAAGCTCCAGCTTTAAGCCTTCCCACAGGACAAAACTTCTCTTCATACATCACAGAGAGAGCAGAGATAGCTCTTAGAGTCCTTACTCAGACTCGTGGGAGAACCCCACAACCAGTGGCATACCTAAGTAAGGAAATTGATGTAGTAGAAAAAGGTTGGCCTCACTGTTTATGGGTAGTTGCAGTGGTGGCTGCCTTAGTGTCAGAGGCTATCAAGATAATACAAGGAAAGGATCTCACTGTCTGGACTACTCATGATGTAAATGGCATACGAGGTGCCAAAGGAAGTTTATGGCTGTCAGACAATGACCTACTTAGATACCAGGCACTACTTCTTGAGGGACCAGTGCTTCAAATACATATGTACATGGTCCTCAACCCTGCCACTTTTCTCCCAGAGGATGGGGAACCAATCGAGCATGACGGCCAACAAATTATAGTCCAGACTTATGCCGCCCAAGATAATCTCTTAGAAGTCCCCTTAGCTAATCCTGACCTTGATCTATATATTGATGGAAGCTCATTTGTGGAGAATAGGATACGAAGGGCAGGTTATGCCATAGTGATGTAACCATACTTCAAAGTAAGCCTCTTCCCCCAGGGACCAGCAGCCAGTTAGCAGAACTAGTGACACTTACCCAAGCTTTAGAACTGGGAAAGGGAAAAAGAATAAATGTGTATACAGATAGCAAGTATGCTTATCTAATTCTACATGCCCATGCTGCAATATGGAAAGAAAGGGAGTTCCTAACCTCTGGGAATCCCCATTAAATACCACAAGGAAATCATGGAGTTACTGCACACAGTGCAAAACCCAAAGAAGGTGTCAGTCTTACACTGCAAAAGTCATCAAAAAGGGCAAGGAGAAGGGAGAACAGCAGCATAAGCAGCTGGCAGAGGCAGGGAAAGACCAGCAAAAAGGAAAGAGAGAAAGGGACAGGAAGTCAGAGAAAGAGAGAGGAAGAGACAAAGAGGGAGTCAGAGAGAAAGAGAGAGACAAAGGAGAAGTCAAAGAGAAAGCAAGTGGAAGAAACTAGAGAGACAAAGAGGAGACAGAGGAAGAGAGAGTCAAACAAGGAAAGACAGAAACAGAGTCAGAAAGAGAGAGACAAAGAAGAAGTTGAAAAGAAAGAAAAAGAGACAGAAGTAGTAAAGAAAAAACAGTGTACCCTATTCCTTCAAAAGCTCCCAGGGTAAAGTTCTGTCTACCCAGCCAATGTATATTCTTCTTATGTGGAATGTCGACCTATATCTGCCTCCCCACTAACTGGACAGGCATCTGCACCTTAGTCTTTCTAAGTCCCAACATTAATATTGCCCCAGGAAATCAGACCTTATCAGTACCCCTCAAAGCTCAAGTCTGTCAGCGCAGAGCCATACAACTAATACTCCTACTTATAGGGTTAGGAATTGCTACTGCTACAGGAACCAGAATAGCCAGTTTATTTACTTCATTATCCTACTACCAAACACTCTCACAGGATTTCTCAGATAGTTTACAAGAAATAACAAAATCTATCCTAACTCTACAATCCCAAATAGACTCTTGGGCAGCAGTGACTCTCCAAAACCACTGAGACCTAGACCTTCTCACTGCTGAGAAAGGAGGACTCTGCACCTTCTTAGGGGAAGAGTGTTGTTTTTACACTAACCAGTCATGGATAGTACAAGACGCCACCCAGCGTTTACAGGAAAAGACTTCTGAAATCAGACAACACCTTTCAAACTCTTATACCAACCTCTGGAGTAGGGCAACATGGCTTCTCCCCTTTCTAGGTCCCATGGCAGCCATCTTGCGGTTGCTCACCTTTGGGCCCTCTATTTTTAACCTTCTTGTCAAATTTATTTCCTCTAGAATCGAGGTCATCAAGCTACAGATGGTCTTACAAATGGAACCCCAAATGAGTTCAACTAACAACTTCTACTGAGGACCCCTGGACCAACCCGCTGGCACTTTCCCCTCTGGAGGACACTACAACTGCAGGGCCTCTTCATCACCCCTATCCAGAAGGAAGTAGCTAGAGTGGTCATCGGCCAAATTCCCAACAGCATTTGGGGTGTCCTGTTTAGAGGGAGGATTGAGAAGTGACAACGTGATAGCAGCCCTTGCTCTTGGCGCCTCCTCGGCATCAGTGTCCACTCTGGCAGTGCTTGAGGGGCCCTTCAGCCCATGACAGCACTGTGGGAGCCCCTCTCTGGGCTGGCTGAGGCCAGAGCTGGCTCCCTCTGCTTGCGGGGAGGTGTGGAGGGAGAGGCATGGGCTGAAACTGGGGCTGCACATGGCACTTGTGGGCCAGTGTGAGTTCCGGGTGGGCGTGGGCTTGGCAGGCCCCACACTCAGAGCAGCCAGCCAGTGCCACCAGCCCTGGGCAGTGAGGGGCTTAGCACCCTGGCCAGCAGCTGCAGAGGGTGTGCCGGGTCCCCCAGCAGTGCTGGCCCACCGGTGCTGCCCTCGAATTCTTGCTGGGCCTCAACTGCCTCCCCATGGGGCAGGGCTCAGAACCTGCAGCCTGCCATGCTCGATTCCCCTTGCAGTGGGCTCCCACCTGGCCTGAGCCTCCCCAACAAGTGCCACCCCCTGCTCTGTGGCACCCGGTCCCATCAACCACCCAAGGGCTGAGGAGTGCAGGTGCATGGCGCGGGACTAGGGGGCAGCTCTGCTTGCAGCCCCGGTGTGGGATACACTAGGTGAAGCCAGCTGGGCTCCTGAGTCTAGTAGGGACTTGGAGAACCTTTATGTCTAGCTAAGGGATTGTAAATACACCAATCAGCACCCTGTGTCTAGCTCAAGGTTTGTAAATACACCAATCAGTACTCTGCATCTAGCTAAACTAGTGAGGACTTGGAGAACTTTTCTGTCTAGCCCTCTATGTCTAGCTCAGAGATTGTAAATGCACCAATTAGCACTCTGTCAAAGTGGACCAATCAGCTCTCTGTAAAATGGCCCAATCACAAGATGTGAGTGGGGCCAGATAAGGGAATAAAAGTAGGCTGCCTGAGCCAGCCAGCGGCAACCTGCTTGGGTTCCCTTCCACACTGTGGAAGCTTTGTTCTTTCGCTCTTTATAATAAATCTTGCTGCTGCTCACTCTTTGGGTTGATGCCACCTTTAAGAGCTGTAACACTCACCGCTAAGGTCTGCAGCTTCACTCCTGTCAGCAAGATCATGAACTCACCAGAAGGAAGAAGCTCCAGACACATCTGAATATCTGAAGGAACAAACTCCGGACACACCACCTTTAAGAACTTACCCGAAGGTCCGCAGCTTGATTCTTGAAGTCAGTGAGACCGAGAACCCACCAATTCCGGACACACTGGGATTACAGGCATGAGCCATTGCGCCTGGCCATAAAATACTTATTTTTTAAAGATAGTTTTAGGTTCAAAGCAAAATTGAGTAGAATGTACAGGGAGTTCTCATATATCTCCTGCTCACCGCCCCCCATGGCCTTCCCCACTATCAACGTCTTATACCCGAATGGTACCTTTGTTACAATTGATGAACCTGCATTGACACGTCATAGCCACCCCAAGTCCATAGTTTACGTTAGGGCTCACTTGGTGGTGTACATTCCATGGGTTTGGACGATTACATAGTGACATATAGCTACCATTATAGTATCATACAGAACTGTTCACTGCCCTAAAAATCTTCTGTGCTTCTCCTATTCATCTCTCCCTTCTTGCTAAAAACTCTGGCAACTACTAATTTTTTTATTTTTATTTTTATTTTTTTTTTACTGTCACCTTAGTTTTGCTTTTTTCCATGGTGTCATATAGTTGGAATCATACAGTATGTGGCCTTTTCAGACTGTCTTCTTTCACTTAGTAATATACATTTAAGAGGTTCGTTCCACTGTATATTTTTGTGGCTTGATAGATTATTTCTTTTCTTTTCTTTTTTTTTTTTTTTTGTTGAGACGGAGTCTTGCTCTGTCGCCCGGGCTGGAGTGCAGTGGCCGGATCTCAGCTCACTGCAAGCTCCGCCTCCCGGGTTTACGCCATTCTCCTGCCTCAGCCTCCCGTGTAGCTGGGACTACAGGCGCCCGCCTCCTCGCCCGGCTAATTTTTTGTATTTTTAGTAGAGACGGGGTTTCACCATGTTAGCCAGGATGGTCTCGATCTCCTGACCTCGTGATCCGCCCGTCTCGGCCTCCCAAAGTGCTAGGATTACAGGCTTGAGCCACCGCGCCCGGCCAGATTATTTCTTTTCAACACTGAATATTCCATCGTCCAGATGTACCACAGGACATCTTGTTTGGTTCCAAGTCTTGGCATTTACAAATGAAACTGCCATAAACATTTGTGTGCAGTTTTTTGTGTAGACTTAAGTTTGTAATTCATTTGGGTACATACCTAGGCACATGTAGTAGTCAACCTGGGCTGCTATAATAAAGTACCATAGACTGGGTGGTTTAAAAAACAGACATTTATTTTTCACAATTCTGGAGTCTGGGAAGTCCAAGATCAGGGAACGGCATGGTCAGGTTCTTATGAGGGCCCACTTCCTGGCTTGGAGTGGTCTCCTTCTTGCTGTGTTCTCACATAATGAAGAGAGAAAGCATGCTCTCTGTTTTCTCTGCTGGGATGGTTGATTTACTTTGTGGTACACATGCATACTAATCTCCTTGTAAAACTGTGGTTTGTGCACACCCATGCTACTCTTTGCATTCTGGATAAGCTGAGAATTTTTCAGTCTTTAAGTTCTGGTTCAAAATCAAGATGCTGCAGATTTGGTTCCTGGCCCTCTTTCTGGCTTGCAGGTGGTTCACTTCTTGCTTGCAGAGAGAAAGCTCTGGTGTCTGCCTCTTCTTATAAGCACACTAATCCCATTATGGAGGGCCACCCTCATGACCTCATATAGATCTAATTACTTCTCAAAAGCCGTACCTCCAAATTCCACTACATTAAGGGTTAGGGCATCAACATATGAACTATGGGGACATAAAAACCTTCAGTTTATAACACAGCATGGTCGCTAAATCATATGGTAAAAATATGTTTAGTTTTGTATTAAACAGCCAAACTGACTGTTTGATGTTGTCAGTGTTTTGGATTTTAGCCATTGTAGTAGTTGTTTAGTAGCATCTCATTGTTTTAATTTGCAATTCCCTAATCATATATGATATTGGCATCTTCTCATATGCTTATTTGCCATCTGTATATTATATTTGTAATATATCTGCTCAGCTCATTTGCCTATTTTTAATTTGGATTGTTCACTTTTTTATTGTTGACTTTTAAGAATTCTTTGTATATTTTATATACAGTCCCTTATTAGAAATGTGTATTGCAAATATTTTCTCCCAGTCTATGGCTTATCATTTTATTCTCCTATGTCTCTTTCTTTTTTTTTTTTTCTTTTTTTTTTTTTTTTTGAGATGGAGTCTCGCTCTGTTGCCCAGGCTGGAGTGCAGTGGCGCGATCTCCACTTGCTGCAAGCTCTGCCTCCCAGGTTCATGCCATTCTCCTGCCTCAGCCTCCCGAGTAGCTGGGACTACAGGCACCCGCCACCATGCCCAGCTAATTTTTGTATTTTTAGTAGAGATGGCGTTTCACCGTGTTAGCCAGGATGGTCTCGATCTCCTGACCTCGTGATCCACCCGTCTTGACCTCCCAAAGTGCTGGGATTACAGGCTTGAGCCACTGCGCCTGGACCCCTTTCATTTTTGAAGGATATGTTTGCCTGTTATAAAATTCTAGGTTTATAATTTTTTACTTTCAACATTTTAGAGAGATCATTTACTTGTCTTCTGGCTTGCATAATTTATAATGAGAAGCCTGTGTAATTCTCTTTTTTTCCTTTGTATGTAATGTGTCTCCCCCGCCCTCACCCTTCCCACCTTATGGCCGATTTTAAGATTTTAGTTTCTGTATTACTGGTTTTCAGCTGTTTTATTATGATGTACCTTGGTTTTATTTTCGCATGTGTTTATTCTGCTTGGAGTTTATTTTCCCATGCTATATGAGTTTATAGTTTCTTCAAATTTGTAAAACTTCAGTCTTTGTTTATACAATTTTTTTTTGTTCTATCCTTTCCTCTCCTCTCCTTATGTGGGACTCCAGTTACATGTCTATTACACCATTTCCTATTATCTCACAGGTAACTGAAACTCTGGAACTTTTTCTAGCCTTTTTCTCTCTGTGCTTCATTTTGAGTATATTCTATTGCTGTATCTTGAAGTTCACTGATCTTTTCCTCTGCCATGCCTAATTTGCTATGAATATTTATATCTGATATGTTGTATTTTTCACCTCTGAAACTTCCAAGCTATATCCAACTTCAAGTAAGATTGGGAAATATATATTGTCTGTGTGCTCAGGAAGAAAAGGAAAATAAATTTTGGTGAAGCAACCAAACTCTGCCACGGTGTTTCAGCCTGGATTCTTTAATCTTTCAAGTCTTGCATAGTCTAGTCCCTGCTTTCCTCTCTGATTTCATCTCCTACCACATTCCCCTTCACTCACCATGCCTTGGTCACATTGACCCTCTTACAGTTCCTCACACAGAATCTTTTCATATGCCTTTCCCTTTGCCTGGATACTCTCCTTACTAAACCTTTTTTTTTTTTTTTTTTTAAGTCACTTCGGTTTCAGACCAAATAGCACCCCCTATGAGACACCTTCCCTTGACCACCTTATATAATATTGCTCCCACCACAGTCACTTTCTATGACATACCCTATTTTATTTTCTTCATAGCACTTTTAACTCTTTATCATTTTTATTTGAGTGTTTGCTTGTTTTTTTTGTGTATGTATCTTGTTTACTCAAATGTGGGTTCCATAAGACCAGGCACCTTGTCAGTCCTGTTCATGGCTATCCACATTGCACATAACAGGTGTTCAATAAATAGTTGTTGAACAAATGATCTGCCATCTCTATCTGGCTCAGTGATTCTCCTGCTTACATTTTCAGACTGAGGAAATCTTATGCTAGGCCCATAAATTGAACATGAGTCGTTTTAGGGAGCATTACAAATAAATGAAACACTTTCAGTCCTGAGTTGGAGGATATTTTTATTTCTCCGATGCACCACTCACCACTTGACTTCATTAATTCACAAATATTCTGCATTCTTATTATGTGTCTGGTATTTTCTAGGTAGAACTGAGAATAGAATGGTGAATGAGAAATACACAATCTCTAGATATTATCATGGGGTTTATCTTCTGGTAGATAGAGTTATGAGTGCCACATTCTCTTAGTTCTCCAATCATACTTCCAATTCATTACTTCTCCACTATCATATATAAATATGTTTCTCATAGGTTCACACCCTTAGGCCTTCAACCACTCATCACCATCCTCCATATCTTCACCAGAGTGTGGGCACCTCCACTGGAAGACCAACAGGATCACAGGGAGCATTCAATATTAGTTACTGTCATATCTGTGGAACTTGGATTATGGAAAATGCTCCATAAATTTTTACTGAATAAAAAACCTACTGCCATTCCTCTCATTCCTAGAAAACTGGCTCACAAGATTCCTTTTTATCTGAACTCTTTTTTTTTTTGTGGGGGGGCTGATGAAATCTTTTTTTTTAATTCTATTTTAAGTTCTAGGGTACATGTGCACAACGTGCAGGCTCATTACATAGGTATACATGTGCCATGCTGGCCTGCGGCACCCATCAACCCGTCATTTACATTAGGTATTTCTCCCAATGCCATCCTTACCCCCACCCACCACCCCATGACAGGCCCTGGAGTGTGATGTTCCCCATCCTGTGTCCAAGTGTCCTCATTGTTCAATTCTCACCTATGAGTGAGAACATGCAGTATTTGGTTTTCTGTCCTTGTGACGGTTTGCTCAGAATGATGGTTTCCAGCTTCACCCATGTCCCTGCAAAGGACATGAACTCATCCTTTTTTATGGCTGCATAGCATTCTATGGTGTATATGTGCCACATTTTCTTAATCCAGTCTATCATTGATGGACATTTGGGTTGGTTCCAAATCTTTGCTATTGTGAATAGTGCCACAATAAACATACGTGTGCATGTGTCTTTATAGCAGCATGATTTATAATCCTTTGGGTATACACCCAGTAATGGGATGGCTGGGTCAAATGATATTTCTAGCTCTAGGTCCTTCAGGAATCACCACACTGTCTTCCATAGTGGTTGAACTAGTTTATGGTCCCACCAACCATGTAAAAGTGTTCCTATTTCTCCACATCCTCTCCAGCACCTGTTATTCCCTTTTTAATGATCACCATTCTAATTGGCATGAGACAGTATCTCATTGTGGTTTTGATTTGCATTTCTCTGATGGCCAGTGATGATGAGCATTTTTTCATGTGTCTGTTGGCTGCATAAATGTCTTCTTTTGAGAAGTATCTGTTCATATCCTTTGCCCACTTTTTGATGGGTTTGTTTGTTTGCTTCTTGTGAATTTGTTTAAGTTCTTTGTAGATACTGGATATTAGCACTTTGTCTGATGGATAGATTGCAAAAATTTTCTCCCATTCTGTAGGTTGCCTGTTCACTTTGATGGTAGTTTCTTTTGCTGTGCAGAAGCTCTTTAGTTTAATTAGATCCCATTTGTCTATTCTGGCTTTTGTTGTCATTGCTTTTGGTGTTTTAGTCATGAAGCCCTTGCCTATGCCTATGTCCTGAAAGGTATTGCCTAGGTTTTCTTCTAGGGTTGTTATGATTTTAGGTCTAACATTTAAGTCTTTAATCCATCTTGAATTAATTTTTGTATAAGATATAAGGAAGGGATCCAGTTTCAGCTTTCTACATATGGCCAGCCAGTTTTCCCAGCACCATTTATTAAATAGGGAATCCTATCTCCATTTCTTGTTTTTATCAGGTTTGTCAAAGATCAGATGGTTGTAGATGTGTGGTATAACAGAACAGACCTCTGTTCTGTTCCATTGTCTATATCTCTGTTTTGGTACCAGTACCATGCTGTTTTGGTTACTGTAGACCTGTCGCATAGTTTGAAGTCCAGTGGTGTGATGCCTCCAGCTTTGTTCTTTTGGCTTAGGATTGACTTGGCAATGTGGGGTCTTTTTTGGTTCCATATCAACTTTAAAGTAGTTTTTTCCAATTCTGTAAAGAAAGTCATTGGTAGCTTGATGGGGATGGCATTGAACCTATAAATTACCTTGGGCAATATGGTCATTTCATGATACTGATTCTTCCTATCCATGAGCATGGAATGTTCTTCCTTTTGTTTGTGTCCTCTTTTATTTCATTGAGCAGTGGTTTATAGTTCTCCTTGAAGAGGTCCTTCACATCAACTGTAAATTTGATTCCTAGGTATTTTATTTTCTTTGCAGCAATTGTGAATGGGACTTCACTCATGATTTGGCTCTCTGTTAGTCTGTTATTGATGTATAGGAATGCTTGTGATTTTTGCACATTGATTTTGTATCCTGAGATTTTGCTGAAGTTGCTTATCAGCTTAAGGAGATTTGGGGCTGAGATGATGGGGTTTTCTAAATATGCAATCATGTCATCTGCAAACAGGGACAATTTGAATTCTTCTTTTACTAATTGAATACTCTTTATTTCTTTCTCTTGCCTGATGCCCTGGCCAGAACTTCCAACACTATGTTGAATAGGAGTGGTGAGAGAGGGCATCCCTGTCTTGTGCCGGTTTTCAAAGGGAATGTTTCCAGTTTTTGCCCATTCAGTATGATATTGGCTATGGGTTTGTTGTAAATAGCTCTTATTATTTTGAGATACATTCCATCAATAGCTAGTTTATTGAGAGTTTTTAGCATGAAGGCTGTTGAATTTTGTTGAAGGCCTTTTCTGCATCCATTGCAATAATCATGTGGTTTTTGTCTTTGGTTCTGTTTATGTGGATTACTTTTATTGATTTGCGTAAGTTGAACCAGCCTTGCATCCCAGGGATGAAACCAACTTGATCATGGTGGATAAGCTTTTTGATGTGCTGCTGGATTCGGTTTGCCAGTAGTTTATTGAGGATTTTTGCACTGATCTTCACTAGGGATATTGGTCTAAAATTCTCTTTTTTTTGTGGGTTTCTCTTCTAGGCTTTGGTATCAGGATGATGCTGGCCTCATAAAACAAGTTAGGGAGGATTCCTTCTTTTTCTATTGATTGGAATAGTTTCAGAAGGAATGGTACCAGCTCCTCTTTGTACCTCTGGTAGAATTTGGCTATGAATCCATCTGGTCCTGGACTTTTTTTTAGGTTGGTAGGCTATTAATTATTGCCTCAATTTCAGAACCTGTTATTGGTCTATTCAGAGATTCAAGATTTAGTCTTGGGAGGGTGTAGGTGTCCAGGAATTTATCTCTTTCTTCTAGGTTTTCTAGTTTATTTGCATAGAGGTGTTTATGGTATCCTCTGGTGGTAGTTTGTATTTCTGTGGGATGGGTGGTTATATCCCCTTTATCCTTTTTTATTGTGTCTATTTGATTCTTCTCCTTTTTTCTTTATTAGTCTTGCTAGCAGTCTATCAGTTTCGTTGATCTTTTCAAAAAACCAGCTCCTGGATTCATTGATCTTTTGAAGGGTTTTTTGTGTCTCTATCTTCTTCAGTTCTGCTCTGATCTTAGTTATTTCTTGCCTTCTGCTAGCTTTTGAATGTGTTTGCTCTTGCTTCTGTAGTTCTTTAAATTGTGATGTTAGGGTGTCAATTTTTAATCTTTCCTGTTTTCTCTCATGGCCATTTGGTGCTATAATTTTCCCTCTACGCACTGCTTTAAGTGTGTCCCAGAGATTCTGGTACGTTGTGTCTTTGTTCTCATTGGTTTCAAAGAACATCTTTACTTCTGCCTTCATTTCGTTATTTGCCCAGTAGTCATTCAGGAGCAGGTTGTTCAGTTTCCATGTAGTTGAGCAGTTTTGAGCAATTTTCTTAATCTTGAGTTCTAATTTGATTGCAATGTGGTCTTATGAGACAGTTTGCTGTGATTTCTATTCTTTTACATTTGCTGAGGAGTACTTCACTTCCACCTATGTGGTCAATTTTGGAATAAGTGCAATGTGGTGCTGAGAAGAATGTATATTCTGTTGATTTGGGGTGGAGAATTCTGTAGATGTCTATTAGTTTTGCTTGGTGCAGAGCTGAGTTCAAGTCCGGGATATCCTTGTTAACCTTCTGTCTCAGTGATCTGTCTAATATTGACAGTGGGGTGTTAAAGTCTCCCATTATTATTGTGTGGGAGTCTAAGTCTCTTTGTAGGTCTCTGAGGACTTGCTTTATGAATCTGGGTGCTCCTGTATTGGGTGCATATATATTTAGGACAGTTAGCTCTTCTTGTTGAATTTATCCCTTTACCATTATGTAATGGCCTTCTTTGTCTCTTTTGATCTTTACTGATTTAAAGTCTGTTTTATCAGAGACTAGGATTGCAACTTCTGCTTTTTTTTTTTTTTTTTTTTCCATTTGCTTGGTAGATCATCCTCCATCCCTTTATTTTGATCCTATGTGTGTCTCTGCACGTGAGATGGGTCTCCTGAATACAGCAAACTGACGGGTCTTGACTCTTTATCCAATTTGCCAGTCTGTGTCTTTTAATTGGGACATTTAGCCCATTTATATTTAAGGTTAATATTGTTATGTGTGAATTTGATCCTGTCATTTTGATGTTAGCTGGTTATTTTGCTTGTTAGTTGATGCTGTTTCTTCCTAGCATTGATGGTCTTTACAATTTGGCATGTTTTCGCAGTGGCTGGTACCTGTTGTTCCTTTTCATGTTTAGTGCTTCCTTCAGGAGCTCTTGTAAGACAGGCCTGGTGGTGACAAAATCTCTCAGCTTTTGCTTGTCTGTAAAGGATCTCATTTCTCCTTCACTTATGAAGCTTAGTTTGGCTGTATATGAAATTCTGGGTTGAAAATTCTTTTCTGTAAGAATGCTGAATATTGGCCCCCACTCTCTTCTGGCTTGTAGAGTTTCTGCCGAGAGATCTGCTGTTAATATGGTGGGCTTCCCTTTGTGGGTAACCCGACCTTTCTCTCTTGTTGCCCTTAACATTTTTTCCTTCATTTCAACCTTGGTGAATCTGACAATTATGTGTCTTGGGATTGTTCTTCTTGAAGATTATCTTTGTGGTGTTCTCTGTGTAGCCTGAATTTGAATGTTGGCCAGCCTTCCTAGGTTGGGGAAGTTCTCTTGGATAATATCCTGAAGAGTGTTTTCCAGCTTGGTTCCATTCTCCCTGTCACTTTCAGGAACACCAATCAGATGTAGATTTGATCTTTTCACATGTTCCCATATTTCTTGCAGGTTTTGTTCATTTCCTTTTACTCTTTTCTTCTCATTTTATTTCATTAATTTGACCTTCAATCACTGATACCCTTTCTTCTACTTGATCACATCAGCTATTGAAGCTTCTGCATGAATCATGTAGTTCTCATGCCATGATTTTCAGCTCCATCAGGTCATTCAAGGTCTTGTCTTCACTATTTATTCTAGTTAGCCATTCATCTAATCTTTTTTCAAAGTTTTTAGCTTCCTTGCGATGAGTTCGAACATCCTCCTTTAGCTTGGAGATATTTGTTATTACTGACTTTCTGAAGCCTACTTCTGTTGGCTAGTCAAAGTCATTCTCCATCCAGCTTTGTTCCATTGCTGGCAAGGAGCTGTGATCCTTTGGAGGAGAAGAGTTGCTCTGGGTTTTAAAATTTGGAGCTTTTCTGCTCTGGTTTCTCCCTATCTTTGTGGTTTTATCCACCTTTGGTCTTTGACGTTGGTGACCTACAGATGGTGTTTTGGTGTGGCTGTCCTTTTTGTTGATGTTAATGCTATTCCTTTCTCTTTGTTAGTTTTCCTTCTAACAGGTCCCTCAGCTGCAGGTCTGTTGGAGTTTGCTGAAGGTCCACTCCAGACCTTGTTTTCCTGGGTATCACCAGTGGAGGCTGCAGAACAGCAAATATTGCACAACAGCAAATATTACTTCCTCTTGAAGCTTCATCCCAGAGGGGCACCCACCTGTATGAGGTGTCTTTCGGCCCCTACTGGGAGGTGTCTCCCAGTTAGGCTACATGGGGGTCAGGGACCCACTTGAGGATGCAGTCTGTCCATTCTCAGGGCTCAAACACAGTGCTGGGAGAACCACTGCTCTCTTCAGAGCTGTCAGACAGGGACATTTAAGTCTGCAGAAGTTTCTACTGCCTTTTGTTCAGCTATGCCCTGCTCCCAGAGGTGGAATCTACAGAGGCAACAGGACTTGCTGAACTGTGGTGGGGTCTGCCCAGTTTGAGCTTCTCTGGCTGCTTTGTTTACCTACTCAAGTCTCAGCAATGGCGGACACCCCTCCCCCTGCCAGGCTGCTGCTTCACAGGTCAATCTCAGACTGCTGCACTAGCAGTGAACAAGACTCCACGGGCATGGGACCTGCTGAGCTATTTGCAGGATATAATCTCCTGGTGTGCCGTTTGCTATGACCATTGGGAAAATGCAGTATTTAGGCAGGAGTGTCCTGATTTTCCAGGTGCAGTCTGTCATGGCTTCCCCTGGCTATGAAAGGGAAGTCCCCCAACCCCTTGTGCTCCCAGGTAAGGTAATGCCCCACCCCGTTTTGGCTTGCCCTTTGTGGGCTTCACCCACTGTGCAACCAGTCCCAGTGAGATGAGCCAGGTACCTCAGTTGGAAATTCAGAAATCACCTGTCTTCTGTGTCAATCGTGCTGGGAGCTGCAGACTGGTGCTGTTTCTATTCAGCCATCTTGAAATGGAATCCCTACCTGAAGTGTTATCTTCATCCTGGGTAAATTGTTTGTTCAACTAATTTAATATTTATCCTTATTATTTCTTGACATCCTCAGTTCCAGTGAGCTTCAGCTCAGCTTCACTTCAGCCACTTCAAACTGTCTTGGTAACTTAGACTTGTCATCACCCAGGTCCTTTCTATCTTGAAATATTAAATGTATATGTCCTATTCTCTGACTACAAATTCTTGCTTTTCCACTGGTGTCTGCTCTATTTCCTCTTACATCAGCTCTTTAACATTATGGAGAATTCTTGTTCCCTGACCTCTCTTTATTGTCCTAATCTGTAAATCCCCTCTTTCATTTTATTTCCTTCTTTATATAGCTTAGACTGCACAATATATCCCTTCAGTTACTGTCCTGTAAGTTCTTTAATTGCTTTCCTCACTTCTTTTTCACTGTCCACTGTTGGGAGAATATTTGTACCTGATCAATCCAAATGTCTTTTCTTCTATAGCTAAGTTGTGGAAAATTGTAGAAATTCACTTAACAAATTTGGCTTTTAATGCAAATTGACTTTTGATATCACTTGTCACCTTTTCCACATGATCCTACTCAGGACCACTTCCATTCCCCATCAACACATATTTAAACCACCAATTGTATTAGTTTGCTAAAGCTCTGTCTTTTCTTTTTTTTTTTTAGAGGGAGTCTCACTGTGTCACCAGGCTGGAGTGCAGTGTTGCAATCTCAGCTCACTGCAATCTCTGCCTCCCAGGTTCAAGCCATTCTCCTGCCTCAGCCTCCCAAGTAGCTGAGACTGCAGTCATGTGCCACCACACCCAGTTAATTTTTTTTGTATTTTTAGTAGAGACAGGGTTTTACCATGTTGGCCAGGATGATCTCGATCTCTTAAGCTCGTGATCTGCCCACCTCGGCCTCCAAAAGTGTTGGGATTACAGGCGTGAGCCACCACACATGGCCCAACTAAAGCTCTGTCTTAGCCCATCTTCTGTTGCTATTAACAGAATACCACAGACTAGTAATTTATTTTAAAAAGAAATTTATTTATTCCAGTTGTGGAGGCTGGGAAGTCCACGATTGAGGGGCCACATCTGGTGAGGGCCTTCTTATTGCATTATAACAAGACAGAGGGCATTACCTGTCAAGGGGGTAAGAGCATGTCAGCTCAGGCATTTTTCTTCTCTTTATAAACTCACCAGTCCCATAATGGAGGCAAAACCTGGTGACTTTATCTCATCCTAATTTTCTGTCAATGCCTCACCTGCAAATGCCATCAACATATGAATTTGGGGATTTAGGTTCCAACAAACAAAATTTAGGAAACACATTCAAACCATAGCAGGTTACCATAACAGAGTACCACAGTCTGAGTGGCTTAAACCACATACATTTATTTTGTCACCGTTCTGGAAGCTAGAAGTTCAGGATCAGTGTGTTTTCAGGGCTGATTTCTTCTGAAACCTATCTCCTTGGCTTCCAGATGACCATCTTCCCCCTTTGTCTTCACATGGTTTTTCCTCATGTGTGTTTACATCCTAATCTCTTCTTCTTATAAGGACATCAGTTATATCGGATTAGGGCCTCAATGTCCTCATTTAACCATAATTACCTCTTTAAAGACCCCACCTCCAAATACCTCACATTCTGAGGTACTTGGGGTTAGGACTTCAATGTATGAATTGGTGGCAGGGGTGGGGGTTGACAGATAGACACAATTCAGTAGGGGTAGGGGTTGGCAGATAGACACAATTCAGCCCAGGACAGTCTTCTCAAACCTGCTCCTTTGCCACCTCACTCTCCCTCTTCATAGAGGAGACAGAAATAATTATCTGGCCTCTCCCACTGTCTTATAAATCTGACTGTGAGGAGTTCTCTTCTTTCCTCACCCCCTCCCATTGAGGCAGAAATTTAAAAATAAATATGCATTCATTCACTCTAAAAGTAACAGGCAAGGCAAGGATTAAAAAGAAAAGCACAAGTTTTCCTCTGCCTAGCAGAGGAAAGTGCAGCAAGCTCACTTCAAGCACAGTTATAAGATAACACTGTGAGAAGCCAAGGCCAAAGGAATGGACTCCAGACACCCCCCAGCTCCAGAGCAAGGTTGAAGGAAAAAAAAAGACAAATTCTTTTATTGTTACTCCTTTCCCAGGCATCTTAAGCATGATTATGTTTTACAAATGTCTGTATTTAGTTAGTTGTTGTTTTTCTTTCAATGCAGCTGCAAGGCCACCAACTACACAAGGCCACAAGTTATGCTATGCTATAGATTATGTGACCTATCATATGATTAACTGCTTTTGTTTTACTTATTATAAGTCTGCTTATAAAACCCTGACTCTGTTTTTGTTTAATGCTTAGCTTTTTGGGTGTGAGTCTGCTGAGCCGGTGTGTACCTAAAATAAACAATCCTCCTGCACTCTCATATTGGTCTCTCTGGTCCTCAGTTTCCTGCAACATTTTTGGTGACCACGAAGGCACCAGAGACAGCAGGTTTACTGTCTCCTTTGGCTCTGGTGGCTGGAGTCCTGGGCCTCAGGAGACCTGTGACCCCAGACACCACTGGAAGAACTTCAGCCTGGAGGGGAAATCAGCCCTCCCCTGACCTGGCGCCCCCTACCCAGCAGTGCAATGGAACCTGAAAGGAGCTACAGGACAATTTCAGAAACAGCATGCTTCAGGAACCGCGGTAAGGTTTTGGGGCCCAAGGCAGGACCTGTCCCATGGGGATGGAAGGGGAGCCTAATAACCTCCTGGAGTGTGCTGAATAGTCTGACCCAGAGGGGCTGGGGGTGACAGGAGTGGCTCAACAATTTGGACGAATCTCACACCCCAGTCGACACAGGATGTGAGAGGGACTCGCTAAGTCAGCTAGGAAACTGGAGGTGGTGAGAGTGGCTCACTACCCTAAGTAGGAAACTGGAGGTGGTGAGAGTGGCTCACTACCCTAACTAGGAAACTGGAGGTGGTGAGAATGGCTCGCCACCCCAACTGGGGAAGTAGAGGGGGCGAGAGTGGCTTGCCACCCCAATTATGAACACAGGAACTGGGAATGGGGAAGCGTGTGAAAGTGTGTGAATGGAGAGGCCTAATTAGGTTCATCAGCTGCAAAGTGGGGCGTCACAGATCTCTTAGCATGGACTGTGTGCTCTGAGAAAGTGTGGGGCCAACTAAGACTAGTGGTGATCTGCATGTGGCTAATAGGAGCCACCCTACAGCTCAGAGATGTAGTGAGAATAAGGATCGCTCCAAAGCCAAGTAGCATCTGAAAACTCCCATAATAGGAGATGGTATAGTTGGCTGAAATGAGAGGAAGAGTGAGTGTACAAGGGTGATTGTGCTGTGCCATAAAGGGAGGAATGGGAGGAAAGTCATCAAAACTTACTCCATTGGAGTACATGTTATAGAACTTTAAGAAAGGTTTTGCAAGGGATTATGGAGTTAAGCTAAACCCCCAAAGATTGAGAACTCTCTGTGAATTAGAATGGTCTTCTCTTGGTGTTGGGTGGCTGACTGAAAGAACTATAGATAGGGATAATTGGCTGTGCATTTAAGGTGGTGACAGGGGTTGGAGGACAGCCAGGGTACCCAGACAAATTTTCCTTAAATTGATTCATGGTTAAATATAGCACAGACAAGACTGGCCTGGATCCAGCCCTATTTAGCAGCTTCACTGGCAGACACAGAGTTAAAGGGGAAGTCCCAGAAACAGCAAGAGAAGCCAGTTTTGCAGGAGCTGCCAGAGGGAACACAGATTCTTCCTCCATGTGTCCCAGCCTACCCCGCTTTACTGAGGCTAACATCCCCCCAGGAATGAGATTCAGGAGCTAACACACCCCAAGTTTCACCCCAATAGGAGAATCGGAGCCTGGAGAGGCCAGGGAAGGAAGTCAAGATAGTTAAGCGGCAGTCTCAGATCTGGCCATGCTTGAGCTATGCAAATACCTCTCAGGGAGATGTGAGTACCCATCTATTATGACGACTAAGGCCAGGTTCAAGGGGGCAATGAACTTTCAGCTACCAGCTCTTTTCAACCACTGATCTTTTAAACTGGAAATGCCACATTCCCTCCTACACGGAGAAGCCCCAAGCTCTTATAGATTTGATGCAATGAATCTTTCTGACACGCAATCCAACCAGGCCAGACTGCAGACAGCTCCTCCTCACATTATTTAACACTGAGGAGTGCAGGAGAGTAACATAGGCAGCTCTCCACTGGCTAGAAGCCCATGCACCAGAAGACACAGTGAATGCTCAGGCGTATGCTCAGGGTCAGTTCCCAGATCAAGATCCCAGCTGAGACCTGGTGGATGCAACTCAACTTCAGCATTTGCAGAGGTACCAAAAGGTTCCTTTTGCAAGGGATAAGAGCTGATAGAAAGAAGGCAATTAATATAGGGAAGATTTCAAAAGTGCTTCAGGGAGCTGATGAGAGCCTAAGTCAGTTTTACAGAGACTTTGTGAAGCATTCTTGTTTTACACCCCATTTGACCCTGAGGCTTCTGAAAATCAGCACATGGTAAACAAAGCATTGGTAGGGCAAGCCCAGGGTGACATCAAGCAGAAGCTGCAGGCATGAATGCCACTCAGTGTACGTTAATCAGGACCGGAGAACAAAACAGGAAAGAGCAAAAGTAACAAGTGTGGTGCCAGGCAGCTAGGCATGCCAAGGTTTAAGTCCCTTTCCCCAGCCCAGCTCTATCTGGAAAAAGAGGGGGGTGGGGACTGGCACCCGGAGAAAAGCAAAGGAGATGGAAGGGCATAATTCTGACATTTTGCAGCAGGCATCTGCCAAGCCTCTGGACCAATGATGGCCCAGGGGGACTACGGTTGTGCAGATCCCACCCAGCCCAAAAGAGTAAGTGTGAGAAAGGAAAGAAGAAAGTAAAAACAGAAATCGGAAGGAAACAGGAGAGACCAAGGGCAGTGTGTGCGTGGGGGTGGGACCCGTGTCATTGCCTGGCCCCGCAGGCCATAGGAGCAGGAGAACTCAAGAAGGAAAAAGGAAGCAGATTGAAGACTTAAGAAAAAGGTCAATCTGTTGGCAGCAGTCTTTCTATAGAAAGAGAGATTAGCAATGTGAGAGGATGTGGACACGAAGGTGGATGTGGAAGAGGTCCAGTTAGGCAGGGATTCAAGAGTCAGACAAGGCTAGAAAGAGATTAATGTGTAGGATGCAAAAAGAAAGGACAATGGAAGGATGAATGTCCAGAAGGTAATAAAGAGAGTGGTAAATGCTGTGGTATAAGGAAGTCATCGGCCAAGGGCTGCTGCACCTTAGAGGAACCAGATACTGATCCGATCAGGCTGGCATGAACTGAAGGATGTGAGGACTAGGACAGACCAGGTTCCTTTTCATTAGGCCTCCAGGATCCAGTGGTCACATTAGAAGTTGAAGGCAGCAGGATTCTGCCATATCTGGATTCCAAATTTCTCACTGATGGCTAAGCCACTACATAAAGTTACAAAGGTTGGGTAACGGGGAGAAAAAGAATCCCGCCTCTGGGATGCTGAACAGAAGAAGGAGCCATGCCTTCATGCCTTGTGTAAACTTTCTTGTAGACTTTACCGAAATGCCCCATACTGGAGGCTATCGGTATACGCTAGTGTTTATTTGCACATTTTTCATGATGGATTGAGGCTTTATCCACCATGACAGAAGAAGCACAAGAAGTGACTAAAGTACTGCTAAGAGACATTATCCCCAGGTTTGGACTGCGTCTGACTTTAAAATCAGACAGTGGGTTGGCATTTGTAGCCGAAATAGTGCAAGATTTAACAAGACTGTTAAAAATAAAATGGAAGTTACACACAACCTATCGGCCGCAAAGTTCAGGAAAAGTGGAATGCATGAACCGGACACTCCAGTAGCTACTGAAGAAATGTTGCCAGGAAACTCATCTGAGATAGGATCAGGTTTTGCCTGTGGTTCTCCTCTGAGTCAGGTGCACCCCCACCAAACAAACTGGGTATTTACCCTATGAGATTTTGTTCGGTGGGCCAACCCCAAACCATAAGTCAAACAAAAAGGTGATCTCCAGTAACTAGGTGAATTAACTTTAAGAAAACAAACGCAGGCTTTAGAAATAGCCATGCAAAGTGTTCATAACTAGGTACATGAAAAACATGCCTATAAACCTGACACCCCTTTAAACCTGGTAACTCTGTTTAGGTTAAAAAGTAGAACCCAACGTCTCTAAGACCCATGTGGGATGGGCCCCATATGGTAATCTTGTCCGCTCCCACTGCTGTTAAAGTTGCAGGTGTTGTGTCTTGGATCCACCATAGTTGGTTGAAACCAGCAGCTCAGGACAAGTGAACCAGCCAGCAGGACCCAGACCCCTTGACTCGGCTGATCCTGCGATGAGACCGAGTTGCTGCTGAGGACGACAGGCCTGCTCTGGTCACTCCAGTGGCTGACCAGTCTACACACGACTGAAGCTTGAGGAAACAACAAGCCCTGCTCTAGTCACACACCAGAAGCTGACTAGTCTATGCATGGCTGAAGCTTGAGGACTTGTCAAGCAAGTAAATGTAGTTAGAAATCTTGGGACTAGTAGTTTTCCTGTAACACTGTTTTACTATTGTTCTGTCGCTGTGCTCAACCTCTTTCCCCAGGTAAGGACTTCTTTTATCCTTGCTGGATATGAATATACTGTACGTTGTTTTGCTGTTGTTACTCCCCTTAACCATGCTAGAAGAATCACCCATAGAAGGGTGTCCCCACTGTACACATACTACTTGGTCAGGGAACAGTATAACTAAAACTCTATTGTACCATACTTATTATGAGTGTACAGGGACTCACTTAGGAACTGGTACTTATAATCAGACCACCTACTCAATTTGTGACCCAGGAAATAACCAACCTTATGTGTGTTATGACCCCAAGTTTTCACCTGGTGAATGGTTTGAAATTTGTGCAGTCAAAAGAAGGCCTCCTCTTAAACCAAACCAGGGTCCCTCCCTTTTACCAAGGGCTTATTTCTCTGTATTTTGATGCTCGTTAGGTAGCATACCAAGACTCACCCATCTGTGGTAACCTACCTTTGGAAAGATACTATAGAAATAACTACAAATATGTATGCATGCCAAGAGTAACTCCACCTTGTTCCCCTGGGACCCCAGAGAAAGATTGTTGGTATTGCATATCATGGCACCCTAGCACACAGCAAAAGTCAATTATGCTTACCAAAATGTTGGTGGACTGCAGATTTCTCCTTACATGTCTATATACACACATACCCAGTAACCTTCATATATGTTATCAAAAAGGGAACCCAAACCCATCTGGCCCAGCAAGCCACAAAAATGAGGAATGCTATCTATCAGAACAGATTAGCTTTAGACTACCTCCTAGCCCAAGAAGGAGGAGTATGTAGAAAGTTCAATCTAACAAATTGCTGCCTGGAAATGAATAATAATGGAAAGGAAATTATGGAAATAACTGCAAGAATGAGAAAATAAGCCCATGTTCCAGTTCAAACTTGGAAAGGGTGGTCTCCAGATTCTCTCTTTGGAAGCCTAGTTTTTATTTTTCTTAGGGTTCAAGACTTTAATAGGAGTGGCTCTGGCCATACTAGGAAGTTGCCTAATACTCCCTTGTCTCTTACCTCTCCTTGTTAGAAGCATTCAATCAAGTATAGAGGCAAGAGTAGCTAGGCAAACTACCACTCAGCTAATGGCGCTGTGTAAATATAGACCTTGTCTAAAGAAAAAACTTGTCTTTTCAGGCAGAACTAAGTAATAGTGATGCCTTCTATTAAACTTCTTTTATAAAAGGCATCAAAGAGGGAACTGAGGCAGAAATTTAAAAATAAATATGCATTCATTCACTCTAAGAAAAGTAACAGGCAAGGCAAGGGTTAAAAAGAAAAGCACAAGTTTTCCTCTGCCTAGCAGAGGAAAGTGCAGCAAGCTCACTTCAAGCACAGTTATAAGATAACACTGTGAGAAGCCAAGGCCAAAGGAATGGACTCCAGACACCCCCCTCCAGAGCAAGGTTGAAGGACAAGAAAAGACAAATTATTTTACTGTTACTCCTTTCCCAGGCTTCTTAAGCATGATTATGTTTTACAAATGTCTGTATTTGGCCAGCTGTTGTTTTTCTTTCAATGCAGCTACAAGACCACCAGCTATGCAAGGTCACAAGTTATGCTATGCCATAGATTATGTGACCTATCATATGGTTAACTGCTTTTGTTTTATTTATTGTAAGTCTGCTTATAAAAACCTGACTCTGTCTTTGTTTAATGCTCAGCTTTTTGGATGTGAGTCTGCTGAGCTGGTGTGTACCTAAAATAAACAATCCTCCTGTACTCTCATATTGGTCTGTCTGGTCCTCAGTTTCCCGCAACACCGTAAGTGAAGGCTGTTGCTGTGTTTTGAATGTTTGCATGCCTCAGGAATTCATGTTGAAACTTAGTCCCCAGTGCAACAGTGTTATGAGGCAGGACCTTTAGGAGGTGATTAGGCCATGAGGATTCCACTCTCAGGAATGGGATTAATGCCTTTATAAAAGGGTTTGAGGGCGTGAGTTCCTCCCTTCCATCCCTTCTGTCAAGTGTGGACATGGTGTTTGTCCCTTCCAGAGGTTGCAACAACTTGGACACAGAGAGTAAGCCCTTACCAGACAGCAAATTCACTGGCTCCCTGATAGTGGGCTTCCCAGCTCCCAAAACTGTGAGATAATAAATTTCTATTGTTTATAAATTACCCAGTCTAAGATCTTTTGTGATAGCAGCAGGAATGGACTAAGACATAAATTGGAACCAATGAAGCAGGAAATTTCCCTGATTTTTTTGTGGGCAAGAACTGGAGTGCATAGGCACTAGAAATAGCTGGCTGCTTCGGTGCCAGCAAGGTGGACTCTACTTGCTTGGTCCCTCTATGTTCCACCCCTCACAGGAGGGGGAGCACAGGTGAATGGATGCAGGAACCAGGGTGAGGGCTTTTGGGCACCAGCAGGAGCAAAACTCCATGTGGCCTCGCGGCAGCATCTAGGGAGGTGCCCATTACCCCTGAAGCCCTAGAAAGAGTGTTACAGTTAGTTCTCTTTTAGCTTTGCCATTTGCAGATGGTTTAAGTGTTAACGGCTCAGTGGAGAATCAGTGTGACAGCCTTTTGCACCGACACCTGAGTTCTTATTCAGTATCCAGGAGGAATGAGGTCGCACAAACAAATTGGACATGGTAAATGTGGGAAATTTTATTGCTGATGTAAGTGACTTTCAGTGGGAAGGGGAGCTGAAAAGTGGATGGTGCAGGAAGATAATCTTCCCCTAGAGTCCAGCTGTCCCTGACTGACCTCCTCTCTGAAGCAATGCCATCAGGCTGTCCCTCTGAAGTCAAGCTGCTTCTCTCCCATGTCCAACCATAGTCTCTGATGTCCAGCTGCTTCTCGTCTTCTCCTCTTCTCTTCTCCCTCTGCTGGTGGAGCCTGGAGATTTTATGGGAATAGGATGGGGGGTGGGGCAGGCCATGGGTGATTTTGGATAAGGCAACATTTAGTGGGAAAACAGGATGTAAAGTTCTCACTTTGGGCCGTGGTATTAAGCTTTTCAGCTTGTGGGTGGGGCCCTTGCCATGGACTTACTCTCTTCTGCCCAGAATTTCCCTGCCTCTTGTCACTATCTCCAAGAAGTGGAGATAGTGTAACGAATACCTAAACTCTAAGAAGTGGAAATAGTGTAACAAATACCCACTTCCGTAACAAATACCTAAAAATGTGAAAGCAGCTTTGAAACTGGTTAATGGCTAGAAGCTGAACCATAAAGGGCTATTTGGATGACGACTCAGAAGAGGGGAGCTGTGGAGAGCCTCAGTCTTCTTAGAAATTAAGAGATCATGAACAGAATGTTGTGAACAGAATATGGACAGTAAAGACCATTTCGAGGAGGTCATAGATGAAAATGAGGAATATCTTATTGGAAATTGGAGGAAAGGCCATTCTTGTTACAAATTGGCAAATAACTTGGCTGAGCAGTGTCCATGTCCTAGTAGTCTGTGGGAGGCAGATGTGAACTAGGATATTTAATGGAAGAAATCTCTAAGCAAAGTGTTGAGGGTACGGCATAGCTTCTCTTGAATTCTTAGAGTAAAATGCAAGAGAGAGAAATGAATTAAAGATGGAATTTATAATTAAAAGGGAAACAGAACTCAAAGACTTGGAAAAATCTTAGCCTGGGTAGGTTGTAAGGAAATAAAAGGTATATGCAGGAGAGAACACCAAATGGTGTGCTCAAGTGAACCTTTGATAAGGAGATTAGAATGAAGAGAAGGAAGCCAGTTGCTATTCATCAAGATAATGGAATTATGTCACTGAAGGCATTTTGGAGATCTTAAAGGCTGCCATTCCTATCACAGGGCCAGGGTACTAGAGCCTTGAGGGCAGAATGGTTTCAAGGGAAGGGCGCATGGTGCTGGAGAAGCCCAGGGAACTTGTGGGACCTCCAAACTCTGTCCGGGGCTGCCTCAAGTTTCTGCTCCTCACCTTCTGGTGCAGTATCCCTTGGCTGCCCTGGATTGGCTCAGGTGGGGTTGGTGTGTTGGGCTGCCCCTCCAGAAGGCACAGGAATAAACCTTGGTAGTTTCCACATGCTGCTAACTATGCAGGTACACAGAGCGCAAGACCTGGGGGGCATGGATTCCTCCACCTAGATTTCAAAGGATGCCCCAGAGAGCCTCAGAGCCCAGGCAGAGAACTGCCACAGGAGTGGGGCCACCACAGGGCAATGTCTGGTGGAGTGGTGGGAGTGAGGCTATCCTTAAGACCCCAGGACTGTAGAACCACAAGTATGCAACTCCAGCCTGTGAAAGCCAAAAGGCAGAAGAGTACAACCCATGAGAGCTGCAGTGTGGAATGTACCCAGGAAACCCAGAGAGCTCTTTCCTTCCATTCCTTCTGCCATATGAGGATACAATATTTGTCCCCTCCAGATGTTGCAGCAACTTAGACACAGAGAGCAAGCCCTCACCAGACACAGACTCTGCTGGCACCTTAATCTTTGACTTCCCAGTCTCCAGGACTGTGAGAGGGGGCTGGGTTGCCCAGGGCCTTGGGGGACAGCCCCTGCCCCAGTGTGCCTAAAATAAGAGACATGGAGCCAAATAAGATTATTCTCAAGCCTCATTATTTAGTGTGTAGACGGTATTGTTTGCCTTGTTGAGTTTTGGGCTTACTTTGGACCTATTGCTCCTTTTTTTCTTTTCTACTTCTTCCTTTTTGCAGTTCTGTAAGGAGAAGCTCACTCCAGGTTTGGAAGGCTGTTAGAAGAGTCATTTCCCATCCCGGGTCTGGAGGAAGGAGGTATGGGCTCCAAGAACTCTGCCTAACTCCCTTGTTTCCAGAGCCAACTATACCCTCCTCCCTTACCAAACAATTTTTACTCTGTCAGAAAATTTTTTTTAAACTTGGAAATAGGCAGAAGAAATGACAGGGCATTTACCAGCATAGTGGGCTTAGTTTTCTGTTGTCTTTGGGCAAAAGTTATTGTTTGGTTTTTGTTTGAGATGTGAATAATTTCTGTCTAATACAACAGATGATCCCAAAGGTTCTGGTTTGTTTTCTTGTTGGACTTTAACCAGTTTGTAACCCAGCAATCTTATGCTAATATTTTCTGTAAATACCCAGCTTCTCAAATGCTCTTTGAATCAGTTATAACATCTTATTGGTTCCCTCATTAATTAATGAGTTGAATAAAACTTTGAAAACTATTCATTTTATATTTGTATGAGAGTCACGATGTTATATTTTTTGAAAATTATACTTTAACAGTTTTATTGTGTACAGAGGCAAACAAAAAGGAGAGGTTACTTGACTTTGCAGTAGAACCATCTTTATTAATTATGCTGCTGAACTTTTCTCTCTCTGTTTACCTTTCAGATGAAGAAAAGCTTTTTCTCTTTTTTATGAAGAGAAAACTCTCAAGTCATCCTTTAACATTCTGCAGCTGCCATATAATACTCTGCTTCCTTGAAACAGTAGTTTGAAAAGTTGTCTAAATTGTCTAAAAAGTTGTCTCAGACCAAATGTTAAGGCTGTATGTGGAAAATATCATGACTATGTAAAGTTGATGTTAGATAGGTTTGGAAAGATTCATGCCTATGCAAGGTAATTACAATGACAAGAAAGGAATTCTTTGTGTGCTCCTACTGACTCTTAACTTTGCTATAAAGTTTCGACCTCTGCTGGGCACTTTCAGGATCTCCACCTGCCCTTTACCTCAACTAGGTTTAATGAGCTCTTAAAGTAAGTGAAGGCTTCCAGCTGCAACGACTCTGCAAAGACTTTCTCTTGTATCACCATAGAAACAAGACCTTCACTGTAAAAGAAAAAAAATCACATTATAATGAGGAACGCTGCTATAAAATATGGATTAATGAGTTGAATAACAAACAGGGAGGAACTTGTAGTAGGAAGGAACTAAGTGACAGCAAGAGCAGCTGGAGGAAGGAGTTAGGATGAATTGTGGGTCTCAGAATGGGGAGACAAAATGTACAGTCTAATATTTGCACTATGAGCCTGAGTTCTTACATACAACAGTTTCTGAGTGGAGGCTTCCACTATGGTGATTGTGAAGAGATAAACAGAATATTCATGACCCTGAGTTGCTTCTACATGTTATTGTTGGAGATTCAGCAAAAAAATGACAGATAAGATTTAATGAGCTTGAGAAAGAGATTGCAAATTTATAAGAAAAATACAAATGCCTAAGATAATGGGCAAAATTATTAAACTCAGTGCATAACAAGCATAGAAGAGGAAAAATAACTTTCTCCTCCACCCTTCATATTTCTTAGCTGGTACTTTCTGTAATAAAAGGCAAACTAACAAGAGAAAAACAAGCAGAAGTTTAATAACATGTATACCTCATGTATTCGGATGGTGCAAATGTAACTGTAATTTTTGCATTGTTGAAATTTACTGTTTGATATTGGAATACATTCTTAAATAAATGTGGTTATGCTATACACCATTTTAATGCACATTTCTCATTTTATTATTTTTTTGCTAATGACTTATTACTTGCTGTTTATTTTATATTTATTTTAGACTATGGAAATGATGTTAGACAAAAAGCAAATTTGAGCGATTTTCTTATTTGAGTTCAAAATGGGTTGTAAAACAGCAGAGACAACTTGCAACATCTACAATGCATTTGGCCCAGAAACTACTAACAAACGTACAGAGAAGTGGTAGTTCAATAAGTTTTGCAAAAGAGACAAGAGCCTTGAAGATAGTGGCTGGCCATTGGAAGTTGACAACAACAAATTGAAAGCAATCATCAAAACTGATCCTCTTACAACTACACAAGAAGTTGCCAAAGAACTCAGCATTGACCATTCTACAGTCATTTGGCATTAGAAGCAAATTGGAAAGTTGAAAAAGCTAGATAAGTGGGTGCCTCATGAACCTGACCAAAAATTTTTTTTAAAACTTCATTTTGAAGTGTCATCCTCTCTTATTCTATGTAACAACATGAACCATTTCTCTATTGGATTGTGACGTGTGATGAAAAGTGGATTTTATACAATAACAGGTGATGACCAGCTCAGTGCCTGGACCGAGAAGAAGCTCCAAAACACTTCCCAAAGCCAAACCTGCACAAAAAAAGCATGGTCACTGTTTGGTGGTCTGCTGCTGGTCTGATTTACTACAGCTTTCTTGCTTGCTTTTTTTTTTTTTTTTTTTTTTTTTGACAGAGTCTTGTTCTGTCACCCAGGCTAAAATGCAGTGGCACCATCTTGGCTCACAGCTCACTGCAACCTTTGCCTCTTGGGTTCAAGCAATTCTCCTGCCTCAGACTCCTGAGTAGCTGGAATTACAAGTGCTTGCCACATCCTGCTAATTTTTGTAGTTTTAGTTGAGACGGTTTCACTACTGTTGGTCAAGCTGGTCTTGAACTCCCGACATAAAGTGCTGATCCACTACAGCTTTGTGAATCCCAGCAAAACCATTACATTTGAGAAGTATTCTCAGCAAATCAATGAGATCTGCCAAAAACTGCAATGCCTGCATCAGGCATTGGTCGACAGAAAGGGCCCAATTCTTCTCCACGACAACGTGTGACTGCATGTTGCACATCCAACGCTTCATAAGTTGAAAGAAACCTATGCCACATTCACCTGACCTCTTGCTAACCAACTACCACTTCTTCAAACATCTCGACTTTTTTTTTTTCTTTTTTTTGAGATGGAGTCTCACTGTCGCTCAGGCTGGAGTGCAGTGGCGCAATCTTGGCTCACTGCAACCTCCACCTCCTGGGGTCAAGCAATTCTCCTGTCTCAGCCTCCTGGGTAGCTGGGATTACAGGCACCTGCCACCATGACCGGCTATATTTTGTATTTTTAGTAGAGATGGGATTTCACGATGTTGGCTATGCTGGTCTTGAACCCCTGACCTAGGGTGATCTCCCTGCCTAGGCCTCCCAAAGTGCTGGGATTACAGACGTGATCCACTTTTGCAGGGAAAAACCAACAGGAGGTAGAAAATTATTTCCAAGAGTTCGTTGAATCCTCTGACATGGATTTTTATGCTATAGGAATAAGCAGATTTACTTCTTATTGGCAAAAATGTGTTGATTATAATGGTTCCTATTTTGATTAATAAAAATGTGTTTGAGCCTAGTTATAATGATTTAAAATTCATGGTCTGAAACTGCAATTACTTTTATACAAACATAATATACATGAAAAACCAGAGAAATGAGTAAATCTGTAGAGTAGATCTATAAGAGTATCTTAGATTTCAGGCTTAAATACTATCCTCTGAAATCAGAAAGAAGGGTATGAGGGAAGGCCCAGTTAACCTTAACACGAAGGCAAGTTTTGTTATGCAGATTTAAGTCAATGCCTTCTCCACTGATTATGAGTCTCTAGTGATTTAGTTGTCCCTCTCTTCTTGATGCAGAAAGGGAGACACACTTACAAATGTAGATTTCCTTTATAGATGTAAATTTCTCTTACAAAGGGCAACTTTTTAGAGCTACTCCTATGTCTGCAGTTTCTCAAAATAACCAGCTGAAAATAATCCTTTTGCTAAAGAGGCATATCTTGGGGTGACATATTCTGATCTTCTGCAGTAAAATTTTGAGGTGGCATGTTCTGAACCCTTTCACAAGGAAATTTAACTGGTCAATAAATATATATATGAAAAAGCTCAAGTTAATTGGTAATTGATATGGTTTAGCTGTGTCTCTATCCAGATCTCATCTTGAATTGTACTTCCATAATTCCCACATGTTCTGGGAGAGACCTGGTGGGAGATAATTGAACCATGGGGTTGGTTTCCCCCATACTGTTCCTGTGGTAGTTAATAAGTCTCATGAAATCTGATGGTTTGATAAGGGGAAACCTGTTTTGCTTTGCTCTCATTCTCTCTCTTGCTGCTGGCATGTGAAACGTGCCTTTCACCTTCCACCATGATTGTGAGGCCTCCCCTGCCACGTGGAGTTGCAAGTCTAATAAATCTTTTTTTTTTTTTTTTTGTAAATTGCCCAGTCTCAGGTATGTCTTTATTAGCAGTGTGAAAACAGGCTAATACAGAAAATTGGTACCAGTAGAGTGGGGTGCTGCTGAAAAGATACCCCAAAATGTGGAAGCAACTTTGGAACTGGGTAACAGGCAGAGGTTGGAACAGTTTGTAGAGCTCAGAAGAAGACAGGAAAATGTGGGAAAGTTTGGAACTCCCTAGAGACTTGTTGAATGGCTTTGACCAAAATGCTGCTAAGGATATGGACAATGAAATCCAGGCTGAGTTGGTCTCAGATAGATATGAGGAACTTGTTGGGAACTGGAGCAAAGGTGACTCTTGTTATGTCTTAGCAAAGAAACTGGTGGCATTTTGCCCCTGCCCTAGAGATTCATGGAACTTTGAACTTGAGAGATGATTTAGGGTATCTAGCAGAATAAATTACTAAGCATCAAAGCATTCAAGAGGTGATTTGCGTGCTGTTAAAAGCATTCAGTTTTACAAGGGAAATAGCATAGAAATTTGGAAAATTTGCAGCCTGATGATGCAATAGAAAAGAAAAACCCATTTTCTGAGGAGAAATTCAAGCCAGCTGCAGAAATTTGCATAAGTAATGAGGAGCTGAATGTTAATCCCCAAGACAATGGGAAAATGTCTCCGGGACATGTCAGTGGACTTCGCTGCAGCTCCTCCCATCACAGGCCTGGAAGTGTAGGAGGGAAAAATGGTTTCATGAGCTAGGCCCAGGGTCCCTCTGCTATATGCAGTCTAGGGACTTGGTGGTCTGCATCCCACCTGCTCCAGCCATGACTAAAAGGGGCCAAGGTACAGCTCAAGTTGTTGCTTCAGAGGGTGGAAGCCCCAAGCCTTGGCAGCTTCCACATGGTGTTGAGCCTGTGGGTGCACAGAAGTCAAGAATTGAGGTTTGGGAACCTCCACCTAGATTTCAGAAGATGTATGGAAATGCCTAGATGCCCAAGCAGAAGTTGGCTGCAGGGGCAGGGGCCCTCATGAAGAACCTCTGCTAGGACAGTGCAGAAGGGAAATGTGGGGTCAGAGCCCCCACACAGAGTCCCTACTGGGGCACTACCTAGTGGAGCTGTGAGAAGAGGGCCACCATCCTCCAGACTCCAGAATGGTAGGTCCTCTGACAGCTTGCACCATAAGCCTGGAAAAGCTGCAGACACACAACACCAGCCTGTGAAAGCAGCCAAGAGATCTTGGGCAGCTCCATGATCTTGGGCAGCTCCACCTTGCAAAGCCACAGTGGTGGAAATGCCCAAGATCATGGGAACCCACCTCTTGCATCAGTGTGACCTGGATATGAGACATGGAGTCAAAGGAGATCATTTAGGAGCTTTAAGATTTGACTGCCCGCTGGATTTCAGACTTGCATGAGGCCTGTAGTTCCTTTGTTTTGGTCAATTCCTCTCATTTGGAATGACTGTATTTAACCAATGCCTGTACCCCTCATTGTATATAGGAAGTAACTACCTTGCTTTTGACTTTACAGGTTCATAGGTGGAAGGGACTTGCCTTTCTCAGATGAGACTTTGCACTGTGGACTTTTGAATTAATGCTGAAATGAGTTAAGACTTTGGGGACTGTTGGGAAGACACGATTGGTTTTGAAATGTGAGGACATGAGATTTGTGAGGGGGCAGGGGCAGAATGATATGGTTTGGCTGTATCTCCACCCAAATCTTATCTTGAATTGTACTCCCATAATTCCCATGTGTTTTAGGAGGGACCCAGTGGGCGATAATTGAATCATGAGGGTGATTGCCCCATACTGTTCTCGTGGTAATGAATAAATCTCACAAGATTTGATGGTTTGATAAGGGGAAAACTGTTTTGCTTTGCTCTCATTCTCTCTCCTGCCACTGCCATGTGAGACATGCCTTTCACCTTCTACCATGACCGTGAGGCCTCCCTTGTTAGGTGGAACTATAAGTCCAATAAACCTCTTTCTTTTGTAAATTGTGCAGTCTTGGGTATGTCATTATCAGCAGCATGAAAATGGACTAATATAGTAATCAAAGAACTATAAATAAAAGCAATGTCTTACCATTTTTGCTTATCAAGTTGGCAAAGATTTTAAAAGGGCAATACTTAATGGTGATGGGGGATGTAAAGAGGATGTTGATGGAACTGTAAAACTTTTCAGGAAGTCAATTTGGCATTATAAATGAAGAACCTCAACTATTAATTTGGGATTCCCATGTATAGGAGTCTCTATTAATGAAGTAATTTATAAAATATTGAGTATAGAATTACTTATTAAATCCTTTGGGAGGCTGAGATGGGTGGATCACGAAGTCAGCAGATCAAGACCATCCTGGCTAACATGGTGAAACCCCGTCTCTACTAAAAAATACAAAAAACTAGCCGGGCGTGGTGGCAGGCTCCTGTAGTCCCAGCTACTCGGGAGGCTGAGGTAGGAGAATGGCCTAAACCCAGGAGGCAGAGCTTGCAGTGAGCTGAGATCTGGCCACTGCACTCCAGCCTGGGAGACAGAGCAAAACTCCGTCTCAAAAAAAAAAAAAAAAAAAAAAAAAGAATTACTTATTAAATCAAAATATTGAAAATAAATACCCAAAATGCTCCCAAATAAGGATTGTTAAGTAAATTACACATACTTTGTGTATTTTACAAATAATTCTGCACTATAAAATCAAAATATTCCCAACATTCCCAAAATATTCTCAAATGCCTTCAAATAAGGATTAAGTAAGTTTTGTATATATGTGCATTTTATAAATAATTATACACACAACATTTCATAAATTATTTCTTTAGTATAGACTTCCATAAGTGGGAAATCTAAATTAATTGTTGAGATTCTTGATTTTCTGAATCAAGATAATGCCAAGTTGATTTCCTGAAAAGTTGTACACTTTCTACTTCCACCAACATCCTCATTGCATCCCTCTTCCTCTTGAAATTGCCTTTGAAAAGATTATGACAGTGAGAGAAGTCTAGCATGGCTAACTGCATCTTGCTTCTATCCTCAGAGGGTGGCTGTCCTCACTCATTCCTGGGCACAGGCCAAGCTAACAGTCACGTGTGAGCAATGACTATCTGGTCCAGTGGCACAGGGGTAATATAATTTACTAAGACAGTTGTAGATAAAGAAAGGCAGATTTATTAGAGAAAGTAGTAAAATATGTTGCAAGGAGGCAGTGGTCAGGTCAGCAGAAGGGAAGCTGACTGCTAGGAAACAAAGGTTTGCTGGAGATTTTATAGGATAGTGTTTATGTTGTCTGTTGAAGAGGGCTTTGTGTAGTATTGATAACATCAAGGTTGCAGTGAGCTAACTTGCAGATGTTTGCTAATAGTTGGGTGCAGGAAGATTGTGAGTCATTTGTGCAGGAGGGCTATGTATCCTGGACCATGAAGAAAGGCAAACTTTTACCTTATCTGCTTTCTCTTTTTCCTTTTCTTTGCTCCCACTAGTCTGACTCCTTTTCGCTAATTAGGACTCCACATTTCCCCCCTGACAGAGCAACAGTGACAAATCTTTGGCACATGAGTAAAGATTTTATGTTCTAACTGCTTCCTTCTGACCAGGGATGCAGAGTTGGCCCCACCTAGGATTGTTGGTCAGTTAGGAGGTTACATGGGTTATTGTCCTAGATTGTGGAACTTAGGATGTTGGATATTGCTGGAGGAAGGGACTCATTAGAGAGGGGTGAGTATGTTAAGGTGAAATCAACATCTAGCAGAAGTCAGTGGAGATTCATAAAGGTAGCAGGCCTTATTGGGAAGAGACTGATATTTCATTTGCAGAATTATTTGAAGGTGAAACTGCTGAACTTTAGAAGAAAAAAAACTGTGGTTTTTTAAAGTCAGTTACCAAAAAGGCAAAGAAAAACCTTTTGTAGTGTGATTGTTTTTTCTTATTGGGAGCCCATTTAGATAATCTGGAAGTTAAACTTAATGAAAAGTGTTTGAATTTAATTAGACACAAGAATGGTGTGTTTAGGGTTATGACTTATAGGAACAGCATGAAAAGTTTTTTATTACATTGAGAATTTAGACATATTAGGAAAAGTGAAGAAGTACAGATTTAAGTTATGTTAGAGAAGACTATTGTTTAATTTTTACCTTCAAGATGAAACATTTTAGCATTAGGCTATAATAGCAGAACAGAAGCTGACAAGGACTGAAGAAGTTACTATCTTAGGCCTTTTCCAGGGGAAAAAATGCTGAAGCTGGGGGACACAGCAAAAGTTGAACTTTTGAGATATGATTCTGAGAAAGTTTTCTGTTGTTGTTTTAAAAAAACATTTATAATTTTAAAAACTTATAACCAACTTAATTACATACAAAATTTCTTTCACAAATTCCCCTTTATGCATATTTTATGACTTACACAGACCATTTATGACATGCTTGGACTTTCTGACTTCTTGTAATCACCACTTAAAAAAAAAAGAAAAACAGCCAGCCATTTTATTTTAGAATTTACTATAGAAGATTTTTTTCTATAAATTTTTTATAACCTTCCTTACCAAAAATTCTGCTTTACCTTTTTTTAAATTTAAATGAGGTTTCAATGTTTACATTTTAGTTTGATTATAAACAATGAGTCTTATCTCAGCACCAGCAGCTTAGTAACAGCAGATTTAAATCAGGTAGGAAAAAGAGAGGCAGAGAGCTTTCAAAGACTTAACACTATAGTGCAGGTTAACCATTTGAGCTTTGAGTTTTCCTGTTATAGTTTGCCAATCAGTTTGAAATGTGCACAAAAACAGGCCATAATAGGTAACCAGCTAGAGTTTTAAAGAGAAGAACAAAATCAGGGGTTAGGATGTCAGAAACTGCCTTCTCCTTTTTATCACTGGACCCCTGGATTGAATAGGAAAAAAAGAAAAGAAAGGAATGGAGAGGAGAAGGTTAAGCTTTATAGGATGGCTTGTGAGCCTTCCAGCCACTGTACATTGTGGTTCAGGGCTAGCACCCCTTCCACCCTTGTTTTTCTTCCATCAAAGAGAGCCTTAGCACCCTAGACTGCAAAGTGTGGGATGAATTCTTCCCATCTCCACAAGTCACGAGTTAAGGTGAGCTGTTTTCAGCCAAAGATGAGAGCCCATTCAGCTTAAGGCCATTGAGGGTTGGGATTCTTTCTTGGGGGCCGTTTGGCTTTCAGGGCAGTTCCACTTCCAGTGGCCAAGCTTGTAACCAAGGGGGCAAAGTGTGTGGAGCTTTTTCCCATTAATCTCATTGAGGCAGTTTGTCTTTTAGTGGCCTGGCCCTCTGCACCAGTGGCAGATATTTGAATGAGTGTTTTTAGAGTAGTCTGGAGTGGGCTGGGGCTTGTAAAGCAGCCAACAGTTTAGCCTGCCTTTTGTCTTTGCATTTTTCTTTTTTCTTAGCCTTGTCTTCCTTATTCTGCTCTTGGTTATAAAGATTGAGGAGGCTAATTTGATGATTTTCTGCATAGAGGCCATGCTCTGTCACACAAGAAAATTAGACATTTCTTTTTGAGGGTTTGGGGATCAAATTTGTCCTAGTGCTTTAGAATACAGCCTAGGGGTGAGTCAGAAGGAATAGACAGGGGTTTTCCCATGGTGGGACTGGAAAACCCACAACTGGGGGCTAATTGAACTGTATTCTCACTTGGGGCACTTCACCAATGAAAATGGTTTCACTATGTCAGCTGAGAGACTCAGGGTGCACCTTCTAAAGGGGCATCCCACCTGTTAGAAAAGACCGTTTGGATGCTCAGGGGCCTTATACTGGATGGCTAGTCTAGGTACACTCTTATACTGGGTTATTAGCCCAGGTACAAGGGAAAAAGTGTGTCAGGAGTTGGTTCCTTCTGGTGGGTTCGTGGTCTCTCTGACTTCAAGAATGGAGTCGCAGAACTTCACAGTGAGTGTTACAGCTCTTAAATATGGCACAGACCCAAAGAGTGAGCAACAGCAAGATTTATTGTGAAAAGTGAAAGAACAAAGCTTCCACAGCATGGAAGGGGACCCGAGTGGGTTGTGGCTGCTGGTTGGGGGTGGCCAACTTTTATTTCCTTATTTGTCCCCTCCCATGTCCTGTTTCTATCCTATCAGAATGCCCTTTCTCAATCCTCCCCACGATTGGTGACTTTTAGAATCCTGCTGATTTTGGTCCATTTTACAGAGTGCTGATTTGTGCATTTTACAACCCTCTTGCGAGCCACAGAGCGCTGACTGGTGCGTTTTAGAATCCTAGCTTACAAAGTGCTGATTGGTGCACTTTATAATCCTCTTGTAAGACAGAAAAGTTCTCCAAGTCCCCCCTTGACCCAGGAAGTCCAGCTGGCTTCACCTCTCAAAAGGATAAAGAAAGCCCTCTGCTTAGTGAAGGTCCAGGATAGGGGGTGGGTAGGGAAAGATTTACTGTTCTGAGGCTGTCTGAGATTGCCTGATTTAGCAATGTCCAGGACAGGACAACTGGCTGACTCCATAGGAGAATCCAGAGTGAGAGAAAGGAGGTCTAATTCACCTGAAACGTGTAGGAATTCGTTCTGAATGAGTTTCCACTGTCAGTTGCATCACATGCTTCCTCCCTTCTGTGCAAAACAGCCAGCTCTGTTCACCTTTTAGCCTTCAGGCAACACCAGAGAGTGGCTTGGTCAAATATTATACCATCAATTTCCGGAGAAATACTGGAAGCCAGCTACTGAGAGACTGAAAAGAATAAGTAGAGTTAGGTCCCTTACCTAAATGGACAATGGTGGTTAGACACTTTCTCATGAACACCTTTTAGTCCCACCCTCAGTGTAGCTCTGGTCAGAGACCTGCAATTGTCTCCATGCTTAGATGCTGTCCACTGAAGGTTCCAAGTTGGAAAAAAAGAGACAGAGGAGAGAGCCCCCTATGAGGAGAGAGAGTTCACGTATGGGCCACCAAAATGTCTTGGGTGAGTGATGACTACTTGGGCCGGTGGCATAGGAGTAAAATAATTTACCAGACAGTTGTAGGTAAAGAGACAGATTTATCAGAGAAAGGGGGAAAACACATTGTGAGGAGGCAAAGGGCAGGTCAGCAGAAGAGAAGCTGACTTCCAGGAAACAAGGGTTTGATGGAGATTTTATAGCAAAATATTTCTGTTATCTGTTGAAGAGGGCTTTGTGCAGTATTGATAACACCAAGGTTACAGTGAGCTAACTTGCAGGTGTTTGGTGATGGTTTGGCACAGGAAGATTGTGAGTTGTTTGTGCGGAGGGCTATGTGTCTTAGACCACAAAGAAAGGTCGACTTATAGCTTTTCTGCTTTCTCTTGTCCCCACTAGCCTGACTCCTTTTCCCTAATTAGAAATCTACACTAACCATGGGAGGAATTTAGTTTATAGTTTAACTTTGAAGTAATGATGATAATAGTCTTTCTTAAAACTAACCCTTGCAAACAACTTGCTCAGAGACCAAAACTGACTTTGTAAAACCAATAAAAGCCTATGAGATTAGGATTATGACAGGGGCCCTAATTCTGCTAATATGTAGGCATAGTTAGATGATAACCAGCCATTGTTCTGGAGGTCACAAGCTTTGCAACTTTCCCAGTTGCTCCCATAGACAGTATCACTAATGGGAAGTTCTTTTGAGATATTCTTCAGATTTTTACATTCTGAGACTGACTGACTCCACCTGGACCCTTGACTCATGACTCAATCAGTCCTATGGCACCCACCCACAGGCTGACTCTGCACACAGGACCATTTTCTACACCCCTATGTTTTTATCCCCAACCAATCAGCAGTACCTATTCCCTAGTCCCCTGTCCACCAAACTATCTTTGAAAAATGCTAGCCTCTGAGTCATCAGGTAGGCTGATTTGAGCAATAACCCCTGTCCTTCCACTAGGCTGCCTTGTGATAATTAAGTTCTTTTTCTATTGCAATACCACAATTTCAGTGAATTGGTTTTGTCTGTGCTGCAGGCAGAACGTACCTGTTGGGCAACTATACTCATGGTACTTTAATTATATTGTTCTCTTTCTATTTCTTGAACAGGCCAGGTTTGCTTCAGCATTAGGACAATTGCATTAGCTATTCTCTTTTCTTGGGACATTTCTCCCTTAGATACCTGCATGGTTTGCAACCTTACCTCATTCAGGTCTTTATTCAAATGTCACCTTTGTATTGACCCTTTTATAAAACTGCACTTCTCTACCATACTTTTTTTCCTGGCTTCATTTTTCTTCCTAGCACTTATCACTATCTAACACTCTATGTGGGACCTCAATTTCAAGTCAATCTATCTACAAAGTTCATCATTGTCTAGGAGCCTTGAAAAAGGTTTTAAATTTTAAAGCCCAATTAAATTCTACATTTCATTGCACTGCAAGTTATTGCATGTTTCTAAAAATAAGACAAAAAGAAGGACCTTTGAGTCAAATCAAGATTTACAAGGGTATTGACTCTAAAATGTGAAATTGGCTGAGTAAGAAGCCCCTTTCCTTGTTATGTGGTAGCGACAAAGATGATTAAACTTGTCCTTACTGCAGCTTAGCTATCTCAGACCAATGTCTATTAAAGTTGGAGCTTTAGGAAACTTGGTAGAAAAATATCAGGGTGTTAGAAAACGTTGGCTGTTTCTTGTGACCTTTAGTAAGGTCTTACCAAAAAACAAACCAAAAGGATACGATTTGAACTGAGCTGACCTGGCTGAAAGTAGAAAGGGAACAACATACAATTTTGCTAATACAGCTCCTTCTGCCTATGGGTGAGATTGCTGAGGCTCGGTTAACAACGCTTCTTATAGAATTGCCAAAACCAAAATTTATGCCCTGTCTTAAAATTAGCATAAAAGGCAAGGAGGTGGGAAACACAGCAGGGAGATAAAATTGGGATACCTGAGAGGCCAGAGACATGAAGGAAGCTGGAGTCCCTGGACTCTTCCCACATACCTCCTTTCTCAAACTATCTGATTCAAGGAATCTTTCTTCCTATTTATTAGGGTTAGCCAATGGGCTGCAGCCTGGTCACAGGTGCACATTATTCTGCCTCACCTAATGTTTCACCAGAGGTTTATTGCCTTCACATTATTACTTTCCAAGAAGGAAATGATTACATTTAGGTCTAGGGCTAAGGGCAAAGTTCTGAGGCTATAGAGACAGAAGATGGAGTACAGGTCTGTGAACCCAAAGGTTCTAATGCCTACTAGAGTTTTATTGGAGTTGGTTATCAGTGAAACTCCAAGCGTAAACAAAATGTAAGTTGTGTTTCCTCAGCCTCAAAGGCAGTCATAGGCCCCCACCTCTCATAAACTATGTCAGCAGGAAGTGGGCTGCTAGAGAGGTTCAGTCTCTGGAAGGGATTTCTTTTTTATGATCTCTTCTGTACCCTTCTCAGGCATGGCCATGGATAAAAGAGGACTCTCAGTGGGATTGCAGGTAGGCATATTGGCTGACTAGTAAATTCACTCCTTTGCCGAGAAAAGAACTCCATGCTATCCCTGCCCAGAAATAGGTACTTTGGGTGGACAGCTGCTGTTTGTTTCCTTTTCCAGATGATAGTATATTTTAATTTAAAAATTTTACATTTCCCTGCACCTTTTTATATCAGATGGGGTGGTAAAATGTATCAGTTAATCATAGGGAGCATAGTCATGAGGAGAAAGATTTGAAATGAAGAGGAATGCCCATATTTCAAGGATCTAGAGTTGGAGCTGCATGCAATAATAACATTAAATTTGGTCATTTCTCTTTCAGACTTAGGATATTTTCATTTGTAAATGGGATAGTTGCATCACACTAGGTGGGGACATTTCTGATACTATATGTATGAGAAGAAAGAATGCTAAACATCCAAGGGGTAGAATATAGTGGACATATATTGTTCCTCTATCCAGAATCTCTTCTTTGGGGGAAACATCATTTCCCTACTCCGTGTGCACCTGGGTATCAGCAAAAGTGTCTGCCCTACGTCTTGGTTGCACACCTGCTAGAGGCTGTGCAATCAGGATTCTCCATTCACCTGGCCACAGGGTTGGTTCAGCGATGGGTGCATAACTTAAGATGGGCCAGTTAGAATTCTTGCTGAACTCTTGTGATAAAGCTAAGATTTTCTCATTCTAATTTATGATCTGAGAGTATTTGAAATTTGATAACTAACTGTGGTGATCTCGGAAGAAGTTCATCTGAATAAGGAGGGAATAAGGCAGAGATTTACATAGAATTAAAAGATGAAGTGGAGGAAGAAAAAGGGGATAGCTAGAGAGATAGAGATCCAAATCATTTTCTGAAAACTATTTCTGAGTGTCCCTGGGTCTATTAATAGCTGTGACAGAAGCCAGCTCTACCTCTATACTTTCCATTTATACTATACAATAAATTTCTTTTTTGCTAAATGAGTTTGAGTTGGGTTTCTGACACTTGCAACAGAAAGGGTCCTGACTCAGGCAGTAGCTACCACTCAATCTTCCATATACTGCAGAGCGGCCTGGCTCTTGTCCTCACCACTCCTCTGCAACTGCTCTTGCACCATTGACTTTCTGGTTTCTAAAGCTGGTGAATCTTTTTCTGTATTTATCTTCCTAGATCTTTCTACTGAGTTTGATGCTGTTTATAACTCTTTTTCTTGAAAATTTCCTCCATTGATTTTTGAGAGACGCTGTTCTTTTAGGTTGTTGTTGTTCCTACTTTAAAACATTTTTTTTAATCTTCCAGGCCAGTGCTTATCTCTAGAATGATTTGCTTACAAGTGTTATGTTCTTGACTTTCTCATTGTTTTACTATACAACTTCTCCCTGGGCAACTTTGTTCATTTCTGGAGCTTCTATTGCTATCTATACACTGAGTACTTCAGCACTTTCATCTTTAGACTAGAGTCTCCTGATTTAAAGTCTACTGCCTTCTGGACGTATCCGCTCAGATGTCCTTCAGCCATCTCAAAATCAGCATCTCTCAAATCTAACTTTACTGTTTATCCACCCAATTATACTCTTCTTTTGATGTCCCCAATCACAGTGACTGGTACCACATGTAAGCATTTGCTTTTGTAAAAAATCTGAGTATGATTGCTGACTCCTCTTTTTTACCCTGTCATCAAATCTGTGGATTATGTTTCACAGATATTCCTCAGATCCATAGCCACATATCCATATGTCACTCACCAGGGCTACACAGGCCATGCATTTCACAGCTCCAGGAGCACCAATCTCTAGGTCTCAAAATGAGTGAAATCTTGATGGGCAATAGCTCTGATTTAGGTTCTCCTAATTTCTCACAGAGGTTACTGCTGCAGCTTCCTAATGTTTTCCTCACATCCAGGTTCCCATTTCTCTTCAATCATTTCTCCAAATGTGGCAAATGATTTATCCTAAATACAAATGAGAGCATATCATATTTGTCCTACAAATTCCATTGCTTGCCCTACCTTTCCACTTTAATCTCTTACCACTTCAAATATCTTTTTGTACTTTTGCCTTACCAAATATTTGGACCTCCTCAAATGTGCCATACTTTCTCCTACCAGATATATTTGCATATATGCCCCTGTGCTTTGAAAATACATCTTTCCTTATCTTGCTAGCTCTTATTTATCTTTCTAGATGCAGCCCAGGATTAATTCTCCAGCCCACTCCAGTTTGGGTTGGCAGCCTTTCCTATGTCTTATATTCACACCTTACATTTACCTCTATTATAGCACACACACATCATGTTGAAATATGTTTTTACTTATCAGTCTTGTTCATTAGATGTAAGTTTTTTAGGGGAAGAGACCTTGAGTTATTTTTCTGTGTGTTCCCAGAGCCTGGCATATCACCTAGTGCATATTAAGTGCTCAATAGTCTGAATAAACTCGTAAGAAGAAAAACAGTTTTTGGTATCTGTCCACTGCCTGCCAGCATTTCAGTCCCATCTGTCTGGAAGGTGGAAGGGAGGGGAAGATGTTTCTTAGTAACTACTATTCACTCACTCAACATTTATCGAGCATCTTCCATTGTCAGTTATCACGCTAGGCACTTTCACACTGTTAGATCATTTAGTCGATTCAGCCACATCATCAGGAAAGCATTATTTTTTTAATTTTAGAAATAGGGCATTCTGTATAGCAGCTTTGTTTTTTGAGACATGGTCTTGCTCTGTAGCCCAGGCTGGAGTGCAGTAGCACCATCATAGTTTACTGTAACCTTGAGCTCCAGGACACAAGCAATCCTCCCACCTCAGCCTCCCGAGTAGCTGGGACTACAGATGTGAGCCACTATGCACAGCTAACTAATTTTTTTTTGGTAGAGACAGGGGTTTTTCTATGTTGCCCAGGATGGTTTCAAACTCCTGGCCTCAATCGATCCTTCTGCTCCAGCCTCCCACCACTGGCTTGGATTATAGTAGTGACCAACCCAGTCCTACAGCAGCATTATTGAAGCTAAGGCTACCAGAGTTTTAATTTTTGTTGACTTAAATCTCAAGTGACCTAATTTCAAAAGCCATCTATTGCCAGTGTTTCGTGTACTTGCTTTGGCAGCACACATATTGCCAGGGTTTCATCTCCACTCAGATTTAAAGACATCTTTAAAAAATGAAACTTCCTGTTCAAGATGGCAGACTCAGCCCACATTTTGTCTCCACTCATTCTTGAGATATCATGGAAATAATATTACATGAATATGAAAAACACCCCCATAGCAGTGAAGTGAATAGAATTAGATGGAGGTCATTAGTTGCTTAGAGGTTGTGTCACTTATTAAATCTATTGTCTTTCTGCTGCAAATACACCCTTTGTGCCCCTGCTTGTGGAACTAAAACGTTGCCTCCATGCCGGCTAGTATGGTTTAAAAACTTCATCAGTGTTGGGCCCTGGAACAATGCTGGGGGAGGAAGTGACATTTCTCCTGGTGCAGCCGGCTCTTGCAGCACAGCACACCATGCACAGCTCCTGGGGCTCCAAAAAGCAGTTTCCCAGTGAGTTCCAACAGTGTGGTACCTCTGTGTGCATGGCTCCCCCCAGAACTTCCTTGAAGGCTTTGTAGTGAGTTCCTAGGCACAGGACCTTCCTGAGATGGTTCTCCTGATACCCTAGAAGGTGGCTTTCTAGTCACTCTTCCTGGCACCATACCTCAACGAGCTTATCCAACACCTAGTGAGTTGTGAACCATGCAATGCTCTCTCCAACAATATCTGAATCAAAGCCGTGAGGGCAGGGGATCTTCAGATTTGCTCCTTCCTCAGGGGCTCTGTTTCAGCCTGGAGAAATGGCTGCACCCTATGTCTTCTATTCCAGTATTGGCAAGAGTTCTGTGGAAAAATTCAAAGAGACTCCCTTTATTAAGGGTTTGAGATATACATTAGTGCGAAGACCGGAATCCTTGCAAATCTCTGTAGTGGTTTTATTTGTTGGCCAGATATGACTGTAGAAAGTTTTACTCACTATTGAGATGATCTCTCTGATTTCAGTGGGGGTAATGGGTTTTTAGAATAGCAGAGGACTGGTGGTATCACTTAACCTCCAAAAACAAAGTAAGTACTTCTGTTGTAAAGAGCAACAAAGACATGCTGATTGTTAGAATGCCTCGGCTCACAGAGATGTTTGGCGGGGGCAATTGATCACTGTGTCGTAGAAAAAAGATAGATGGTCATCCTACCAAACTGTTGTTTGATCTATATGATAGGAAATACTCTAGATATAGTAGTCAAAAACCTGACTTGGGTCACCACAGTGGAGAGTCATAGTCTCTCACTCAGTTTCAAAATCTAAGTTAAGTCCTGGATACAAAACCTCTTGATTAAAGGGGAGGCTGAGTCCTTTTGAAGGATAACCCTATATCATTTCCACAAATACATACCATAAATCTTCCTCCAAGCCTTCACCAAATGTACTGTGATAATTTACTAAGTAACTGTTTATTAGAGGAAGAAAATACCCAGACCTTGCAGGGATTACTAGACACAGACTCTGAATTGACATTGACTCTTGGGGACCCAAAACACCTCTTTGGTCTACTATTAAAGAAAGGGCTTACAATGGTCAGGGGACCAGTGGAGTCTGAGCTCAAGTGTGACTCATAGTGGGCCTAGTCCTTCCATAGACTTATCCTGTTGTTATTTCCCCAATTCCTAAATATCTAATTATAATAGGCATAATTAGCAACTTGAGGAATCTCCACATTGGTTCTCTGTATCATATATATATATACACATGATAAAACCCATCAGTTTTATACATCTAAATGTAGAAAAAAATTAAAATTTAGAATAATATTATTTAGGCATAACCTTGAAGTGGATGAAATATTTTGAAACACGGCATGAAAGCCAGAGCTCATCAATGAAAAAGATAAATATATCTGGGTATAGATCAATTTAACTTTTTTTTTGAGATGGAATCTTGCTCTGTTGTCCAGGCTGGAGTGCAGTGGCACGATCTTGGCTCACTGGAACCTCCATCTCCTGGGTTCCAGCAATTCTCTGCCTCAGCCTCCCAAGTAGCTGAGATTACAGGCACCTGCCACCACACCCAGCTAATTTTTTTTTTTTTTTTTTTTTTTTTTGTATTTTTAGTAGAGACAGGGTTTTACCATCTTGGCTAGGCTGGTCTTAAACTCCTGACCTCGTGATCCACCTGCCTTGGCCTCCCAAAGTGCTGGGATTACAGGCATAAGCCACCGGGCCCAGTCAATTTAGCATATTTTGTATGGCAAAAGACACCGTAAACAAAGTCAAAGACAAATAGTAGACTTAGAACAAATATGTACAAACATGTAATTTATAATATGCAAAGGGTTCCTATAGATTGATTCCCAAAAAAACCCTCAAATAGCTAGATAAGATAATGGATAAAAATGTGAAGAGAAAATTTACACAATAATATAATCAAATGATCAATAAACATGAAAAGATATCTCACCCCACTAGTAGTAACAAAAACTCAAATTAAAGGAAATATGCAATAACATTATTAGTATACCTCATGAGCTTCACCTAAATTAAAAACAATCTAAATTACTTCTCCTAAATTAAAAAGAATCTAAAACTAACAGCCTGATTTTTACCTTTTGACATCTTTCTCTATGTGTAAAAATATATGTAAAATATGATTAGAAATGGACAGAATTTTGTTTGTTTTCCTAAAAATGGTATATCTCTCTCTGTAACTTGTTTTTCTCATGTGATAAAATATAAGGAACATTCATTCAGGTAAATAATAGATGTGTTTTTAAAAAAAGTTGCATAATAATAATCCATGAATGGCTATGCCATAATTTACCTAACCATTCATCCATTGATTGGACAAAGAAAATAGTAGGAAGTATACAAAAGACTAAGACTTAGATTGGCATCAGACCCCGTGTCAGCAATAGTAAATGCTAGAAGACAATTAATGGAGCAATGCCCTGAAAGAGGGATATTTTCAACTGATAAAAGATTACAATTCCTGTAGAAGATACAACAGTCATGAACTTTTATGTTCCAGATAAAAAGGCAGCCTGATGGTTTTTGTCAGGCCACATAACCCAAAATGGTTGGAATGGGCTTGCATACCTCTTTGAATTTCTATCCACACCAATCCCCATATAAGCGAAATTCAAATACACAGTGTGACAGGGTGACCAATAGTGAATGAAATGAGCCTTATACACTGCTATTAGGATAATAAAGGGGTACTGACTTTCTGAAAATCAGTTTGACAGCTGCACTGAAAACCAGTTTTACAGCTGCACTGAGACTTTAAAATATTTATATCTCTATCATTCATTAATTCTACTTACCTGATTTTAACCCAAAGATATAATCAGGTGTGGAAGCAAAACTTTATCAGTAAGGATGAACACAGCATTATATATAATAAGGAAAAACTGAAAACAGCTTAAACATTCAACAACAGGGAAATTGTTAAATTAATTGTGGACCATTATTAGGTGGCATATACATCTTTTAGAAATCATATTTTTAAAGACTATACAATGCCAGGAAGAATTGCTCAGGATTAAGGATTTTAAAAGTCCCAAACGAAAACCCCAAGAAAACATGGATTTAAACACTGCATGGTAAAATATTTTGTAGCCTGGAAGTTCGCTTCTGGAAGTTACTGTAAAATCTCATTAGACTTGTTAGAAAGAGATAAAAATCATTACAGAACATAGACTCAACTGCAAACTTGTAAAACTAGACATTCAAGGAGAAGATGGAGGAAAAGTTCATTGTATATGAAGGGACATTAGTGCTTTGGCAGAAAATAAGAGAGTCCCTTTCACTTAATGCACAGTTTGTTTCGTTAGCTAGAATTGAATAACAATATTCTGGGTATGTTGGTATACCACTGAGAATATGCATAGTCACTGTCCTGAAGAAATTTAACATGCGATGCCAGAAATAAAGATAAGTATGTTATCAACTGAAACAGGTAATTCTGGTCATTACAAAAGTGCATTAAGTGAAAAGGAGAATCCTGGTTGTGTTGGTGGCTTGGACATCAAATGATTACTCTTGACATGGGGCTCACATTTAAAATCTTCCCATGGTGACCCATTATCCTGTCCTAACTTTGCCTCCCTTCCCTTCTGGGGCATTCCTACTGTTATACATGATGATATATGATAGTGAGAAGCATCATATCAATATCTTATGATGCATGATAGTGGGTTATACAATCCTCTGACTCCCATTTCTTCCTTCTTTCCCACTTTCACCCTAAGGCAAGCAAGAGCTCTTTGCAGGATGGAACCTCTGTAGACAGATTCTGAGGGGCTGACCTATACTGGGGTAGCATGTGTCCACACTCATGGGCCTGAACTCAAGGGGAGTATTCCGGAGGAAGAGAAAGAGGAAAAAGAGAGAAGGAGGGATGGGGGTTGAACCTAACATTTAAGTATTTGTGCACAAGGGAGACAGCATCTGGGAATCCATGGATGGACCTGACACCATTACAAAGCAATGCTTCCATAGATCAGCGGCAAAGGTAATTGGGTTCTCTCCCCAGGTAAGGTAAGGTTCTGTCCTCTCCAGAGAGGCATCTTGTCTCCTGGGAGAACTGGGTGGAAATGTCCCCTCAGAGCTGGGACTCTGAAGACAAGCTGCTCCCCTTGCTGAGCTTACTCCCTGCCCTGCAGGATGCCAGAATGGAGCTGGGCAAGTGCTTGCCCTGCTCACCACCATGAGTGACCAGAATGTGGCCAGGAAAGGGCTCATGGACTAGTCTGCAGTGGTTGTACACCTATGTGTGTGACATACACATGCTTCTCCAAGTTCTGACCCTGCCTCGTTACCCTTTGGCTACCAGGTTTTTATTAGAAGGAATACTAACTTTCTTTTAAAACAAACTTTTTTTCCCTGAGGATAAAACAACAAGTCTCCACTGGGCTGCAGAAACCAGCAGCCACTGCCTGAGGCACTACTGAGCTGGCTTCACTCTTAGAGGCCTGGGGGCTTTCCTCTCCTCAGACCGGTATGGGTACTGGTTCATGGTCTGTTAGGAACTGGGCTGCACAGCAGGAGGTGAGCAGCGGGTAGCAAGTATTACTGCCAGAGCTCCGCCTCCTGTCAGATCAGCAGCAACATTAGATTCCCATAGGAGCGTGAACCATATTGTGAACTACACATGTTAGGGGTCTAGGCTGTGCACTCCTTATGAGAATCTAATGCCTGATGATCTGAGGTGCAACAGTTTCATCCTGAAACCATCACCCTCTCTTCCCCTGCCTTGCTCCATCTGTGGAAAAATCGTCTTCCACAAAACCAGCCCCTGGTGCCAAAGAGGTTGGGGACTGCTGCCCTAGGCAATTCCTTCCAGACCTCTCCCACTGATTTCCATGTCTAGGAAATGTGGGGTTGAAACAGCAGATTTGGATCATGGTAATCTTTCAGCAAATCTAAGAACACTACAGTTTTTATACAATTTGCCCAATTGCTTGTGTGCAACTTGTTCAAATCTTAAAAACAGATTTCACTATTGGAACTTTAATAAGTATTGGCATTTGAAGATAAACTTTCAAAATCCTCTGTGGTGTTACAGGACATTTTTAAAGATAGGATTTTTATATTATAAACACCAGACTTAGAAAAGTTGGTAAGAGAAGAAAAGTAGAGAGTCAAAGGAAAGCAAACACTTGAAACCCTATCACCCAAAGAAAATTGCTTTTGAAGTTTTGGTAAATTTCATTTCAATTTCAATACTTTCTGCCTTTATCTTTTTTATGACCTTTCTATTTTGAGTTTATCTGCTATTCTTTCTGAAGCTGCGTGGTTTAAAATTATGCTTTTATAATTTTCAATCTTTTTAAAATGATTTCCAATGAATATATCTGAAACTAAATATCTATATATTTTTTCCTGAGTACTGCTTTGACTATATTAAATACACTTTAAAAGTGTGGCCTGTTCTCATTGTTCATTTCTAAGTATTTATAATTTATGTTTTAATTTATTCTTTAACTGAAGAATTTTTAATAAAACCATTTGATAAAGGTGTGTTATCTAGTTATCTACAGTTTTGCTGTCCAATGTGGTAGCTACATGTGTTAGTCTATTCTGTTCTCATATTGCTATAAAAAAGTACCTGAGAGTAGGTAATTGATAAAGAAAAGAGGTTTAATTGGCTCACGGTTTCACAGGCTGTACAGTAAGCATGATGCTGGCATCTGCTTCTGGAGAGGCCTCAGGAAACTTACAATTATGGTGGTAGACGAAGGGGAAGCAGTCACATCTTACATGGCTAGAGCAGGTGGAAGAGAAAGAGATGGGGGAGGTGCTACACACTTTTAAACCACCAGATCTCCTGATAACTCACTCACTATACAGTACCAAGGGGGATGATGCTAAACCGTTAGCACTGCATCCATGATTCAGTCATCTTCCACCAGGCCCCACCTCCAACATTGGAGACTATGGTTCAACATGAGATTTGGGTGGGGACACACATCCAAACCATATCATCACATGTGGCAATGAGCACTTGAAGTGTGGGTAGTCCAAATTGACATAGGCTTTGAGTGTAAAACACACACCAGTTTCAAAGACTTAGTATGAAAAATTAACAACTTTTTATATTGATTATATGTTAAATGATTGTATTTTGGATGTGTTAAGTTGAATAAAATAAATTATTAAAAATAATTTCACTTGTTTGTTTTTTACTTTTTTAAAAATGTGCCTACTAGAAAAGTTTAAATGATTAATGTGGCTTGCATTTGTGGTTCACATTAAATTTCTATTTGATTGCATTAAGCCATAGTTTTATTCTTGAACTGTTAATTCCAGAGACAGATGTGTTAAATTCATCTACTAAGATGCATAGCAGATTGTGAGGGAGTGTATCTTTTATCAACTTAAAAAACTGTGTCCTTCTTTGTCCTTTTTAATGTCTTTTGCCTTTAATTCTACCTTTTTCTATTTTCATATTTCTATACTTGCTTTCTTTTCATGAGCATTTTACTTGATATATCTTTCTCCACTCCTTTATTTACAAATGTCTTGCTTGTTTTCATTTTAGGTGCATCTTTTGTAAATTGTGTACAACTGTTTTTCAAAATAAAGTTTGAAAGATTCTTCTTTTTAATCTATTAATTCAATTTGTTCACATTTATTGGGATTGTTAATACGTTACAATTGGTTCCTCCAAAGTTCCTTTGTGTTTCTAATTTCAAGGCTATCTCTTTTCTGACTTCCAGTATATTGCATTAGTGGCCTTCCATTCTTATCATCATTACTCACAATGGGGGTAACACCTTTGCTGATGGCTGCCTGGCAAAGGGTAGGTACTGGGGAAGGGACCATCTTGGCTAGCTCCTCTCAGCACAGCACCTGCAAACTGTCACCCCGACCACCTCCTACCTTCCTATGTCTGCTGCCATCCAACTCAGGTGCCATAACTGCTCTTACCTTTGGACACAGTCTGCTCTTCCATGACTTTGGGCTATGGTTTATCTTTCAGTGTGACTCCATTCCTCATAAATTTTGGTTCATTGAGAACACCACATTATGTTTTCATGTGCTGCTATTGATTTTTTTCTTTTTCTTTTTTCTTTTTATAATGATATATCGTGCAGTGACAGGTAGGAGTGTGGCTTAATTTATAATCTTCATCTCATTATGGTGTATTTACTGTCTGCTTTTTTCTGTATGTATTATTTTATTTTATCATAATTTTGATTATTCAATATTTGCATACACAATGTTGTGTCCTGATTTTCCACTTAGCATTTTAACATAAGCATTTCCCCCAAACTATTACGAACTATTTAAAAGCTTTCATTTTACACTATGCATAGTCCCATCAAGGAAAAATGTCCAAAATTTCTTGTTATTGTGAATTTAGGTTATTTTCACTTTTCTGCTATTATAAAAAGATGATAAAGTTACTTGAGCATATAGCTAAGTCTTATTTTGAATTGCAGTCTTAGGTGTAGTGCTGAGGTTCTTATAGATTCCTAGCAAAGAGTATAAGTCATTCGGATTTGCTCTAATTTTAGTAAGACAATGTATGTGCTCAGAGCACAAAGGCTTCTTTGTGTTATTGCGGTTCTTTTGTATCATGTGTCAATGAAAACCAGGAGGCTAGGACAAATCTTCAAGAGGATTAGACCTGTATTTAGGATACAGTATTATAACTGGATGCCTGTAGATACTAGTAGAATGCTCTTGGCTGACATCACTCTCAGGAGGGTGAGTTATGGCAAAATCGACCACATTTTCTGGACTAAGATGGGAACACATCTCATATGTGCTTCTTTTTCTGTACTGTTCAATATGATAGTCATTAGCAACATGTGACTATAGCATGTGAAATGTAGCTAGTCTGAACTGAAGCCTGCTGTAAGTATACAATGCACATATAATTTTTCAGTGTAAAAAATGTTTGGCCAGGCACAGTGGTTCATACCTGTACTCTCAGCACTTTGGAAGGCTGAGGCAGGAGGCTCACTTGAGCCCAGGAGTTTGAGACTAACCTGGGCAAATGTTCAATATGATAGTCATTAGCAACATGTGACTATAGCATGTGAAATGTGGCTAGTCTGAACTGAAGTCTGCTGTAAGTATACAATGTACATATAATTTTTCAGTATAAGAAATGTTTGGCCTGGCATGGTGGTTCATGCCTGTACTCTCAGCACTTTGGGAGGCTGAGGCAGGAGATTCGCATGAGCCCAGGAGTTTAGACCAGCCTGGGCAACATAGGGAGATACTATCTCTACAAAACATTTAAAAATTAGTCAGGTGTGGTGGTGTTCACCTGTAGTCCCAGATACTCTGGAGACTGAGGCAGGAGGATCTCTTGAGCACAAAGGTCGAGGCTGCAGTGAGCCCTGATTGCACAACTGCACTCCAGCCTGGGCAACAGAGTGAGACCCTGTCTCAAGAAAAAAGTTAAATATGTCATTAATGTCTTTATATTGATTTCATGTTGAAATATATGGCTCACATTATATTTATTTTGGCCAGCACTGTTATAGTTCATTCATTAGAAGATCAGGGATGTATGCAGCCATGTTTCTTACCTCCCCTTCTGTAATACTTTATAAGTAATTTTCTGATACACCTAATTCACACTGCAGAGGGACAATCTATTTCATCTGCATCATCAGCAGCTCCTTTGCTGCCCTTGAATCTGAACATTTGAATCTAAGGTTCGTGGTTTCCTTTCTGCTCTGTGCTTTCTAGCACTCCTGCTTGCTGAAGGTCAGTGGAGGTTCTCAGGGACTATAACGTTAGGTGCTCGAGAGCATTTGGAATAACTTCAAAACAGGAAGCTTTAGATTAAAAGGGCACCATTGCATAAAGCTGTTATGTAGGAACACGTAGATTTGCCAATTTATTCATCCAACACTTATTACTGAGTGCTTCTATGTGCTAGTCACTGAAGTAGACATTTGAGATATGCCAGAGACCAAAGACAGAAATCAGTGCCATCTTGGAGTTCACATTCTAGCAGGTGGTATGGACAATAAACAATAGACATTATAAATAAGTAAATTACGTAGGATGTTGGAAGGTGATAAGTAGGGTAGAAAAAGAAAAAGAATAAGAGGGATTCAGAGTGCTGGAAGGAATGGGGATAGACTGCAACTGTTAACAGAGTGGTCAGATCAGGCTTCACTGAGAAGAGACATTTAAGCAAAGACTCGAAAGAGGGAAGGATGATAGGTGTGTAGATATCTGGAAGAAAAACTTTCAGGCAGAGGGAACAGCTATGCACAAGGCTTCAGGCTGGAATGTGCTCAACATGTTTGAAGAACATTAAGGAAGCAGGGTGGCCGGGAGGAGAGCAGTAGTGAGGTCAGAGGTAAGGGGATTTCACAGATCACTTAGAGCCCTATAGACCATTGTAAGACTTGGGCTTTTACTTTGAGGGCAATGGGAGCCACTGCGGGCTTTAAGGAAAGAAGTCACCTGCTCTGGCCTACATGTTTAAGGGATCACTCAGACCCCATGTTGAATTTAGACTTCAGGTAGGCAAGGAGACAGGTCATGGTGGCCCCATGAGGTGGTAGCACTGGAAATGGTGACAATGTTACATTGTGATGTATAGTGAAGGTGGAATCAACAGGATGTTCTGACAGGTTGGATGTGAGGTGTGAGACAAAGATAGGAATCGAGGATGACTCCAAAGTCTTGAGCCAGGGCTGTTGGAAAGATGGAGTTGCCTGCCGTCAACAGAGGAGGGGAAGGCAGCAGATGGAGCAGGTTTGGGAGAAATATGGGGAGTTACATTTGCATGATTACTTTGTCTATTGCTCTATAACAAAACACCCCAAAATCTAGCAACTTAAGACAATGACCATTTATTATCTCACAGTTTTTGTGGGGCAGGAACTCAGGCGTGGTTTAGCCGGATGGGTTGGGCTCAGAGTTTCTCATAAGGTTCTAGTCAGGATGTGAAGCAGGGCTTTAGGTTCTGAAGGTTTGTCTGGGGCTGGAAGAGTCACTTCCAAGGTGGCTCACTCAAGTGGCCACTGGCAGGAGGCCTTCCTCCTTACAACGTGGGCCTCTCCATAGCCTGCCTGAGTTTCTGTATAGCTGGCTTCCTCCAAAGCAAGGGAGCCGAGAGAAAGAGAGGAGAGCTTAAGAGAGAGCAACCAAGATGGACGCCTCAGTGCTTTTTCTGACCTAGTCCCCAAAGTTGCATGCTGTCACTTTCACCTTTTTCTATTCATTAGGAGGGAGTCACTCCAGTTCAGTCCCACACTAAGCTCCAGATCTGAGGAGCTGCCACCAGTTCTGCTCCCGATTCTCTCCTGGCTCAGGTTTCTGAGGCTGTCTCAGTCTAGACTCACTGGCACCTGTCCCATGGGCCCCCTCTGGGCTGTCACAGGGACACCTCACCTGCCCACAGACATAGCTGAGAGAAGACACCCCTGCTCAGGCCCCTTCCCAGTCAGAATCCAGGCGCATTCCAGGGGCTCCCACTGCCTCTGTAGACCCCATGCTCCCCGGTGAGGGCTCAGTCCTCATCTCCCCCAACCCGACCCTGGTGGCAGAGACTGGGTGCTGTGATCTGGATGAGCCATCCCATCCTCGGGGAGGCTTCGTCCTGCTGACCAGCCCTCCCCGCTCTCCACCTGCCCCACTTTCTCTCTGTGGTTCTCACAGCCCATGGCTTTCCTGGCCCATCTCTGCTCAGGCCAGCCTCTTGCTTTTATAAAAAACTGAAATTTCAACACCTGCCCCAAACAGTGCCCCACACAGGGCTGGCGTTTATGCCCTGTGAATTCTCACCTCTACTCATTAAAGCAGAATGAATACACCAGCCTTCTTGACATCCTCCCCTGATATTTTCAGTGACCTGTTTATCTGGAGGGTGCTGTGCCCTGCGGCGAGTCTATGCAGCAAATGACAGTGAGGTGGTTGCTAAGCCAAGTGTTCCTGGGGGGCAGGGCACATCCCTCAGGTCCCTTTTTCTCCGTGACTTGGCCGTCACATAGAGAGCAGCAGCGCAGACCCTCAGCACCTCCCCTCAGTCTCGTCTGTGGGACTCCAGGTGAGCAGAGGTGCCAGCTGAACCCACAGTCCCCTTTCTCCTCCTCGTTCTGACTTCAGATCCAGAGCAGGAATGCGAAGGCCCTGGCCCTGCTGCTAAGCCAGCTGCTGCCCCATATGGAGAAGATGGGGTGAGGGCTCCATGGGAGTTGGGGAGACTTTGCCTTGCTCTCTGCTACCCCGCGGCAACACTGGGGATGGGGCCCAGGAAGTAGAATATCCCAAGGAGAGCAGGGTCAGTGTGCCCTGGAGGTCCTGCTGTCTTGTCACTTCCTAAACCACGTCTTCGGGCTCCTTGGGCCTCACAGGATGTGACCAACACAGTGAAAGGGAACATTTGGAAAGAATGTGGCGGGCGGGCTCCACACCCACAAAGGAACTCTGATCACCTCTGACATGCTCTATCCTCTGAGAACAGCAGGCCAGTGGTAGCTGCAAGGGACAGGACAGGGCCATGAAGTATAGCCCTGAGACCCTAACCTTTCCAGAGAGGCCAAAAGAAGCTCCTTCAGTCCCTCCCCTGCTGGGGTCTCTCATGGGGTCTCTCCCAGACCTTTTGCCATTCGTCTGGACTTGTTTGAGTCCAAATCAGCAACTCATTACTGCTCCTGCTCCAGAGTGAGATTTGCAACCCAGGCCACTCTCAATGCATTTTCCTCCTGTGGGAGTGGCCATCCCCAGTGGCAGCCTCACACTGATGGCTCCATGTTCCCAGGTCCTGTTTTCCAGAACTCCAGATGCTGATTGGCCCTGCCTGGGTACTAGTTCCTGGGAGTCCTGGGGCATCTGAGCAGGGGATCTTGTGTCAGGACATTCTCAGCTCTAACTTTCCCCGAAGAAGTCACTTCTTCCCAGAGACCGTGGCACTGTTCCCACTTTCCCTTCTTTCCTCTTCCTCACTTCTGCCTCCTCGTCACTTGGAAACTCATTTTCTGGAAGCAAATAGCTTCTTAATTATGTACATCTTCCACTTATCATGGCTGTCCTCTTCTCACAGGGGAAGGCCTATGGCGCTGATTGCCTCTGCTGCTGTCTGTGCACCTCAAACAGTTAGTGGGGAGTTTGGGGATAGGGCAGTGGAGTGGCTGCCAGGATGAGAGAGGTGAATATTGATCCTGCATGATAGTAAAATCCAGGTGCACAACACTATGCAGGTCCTGTCCACATTTAAATCCACACTTATTACCATTATCTCATTTACTTCCTACAGACCCAGGCCTGCCGTGTGTGGTTGTATAGGTTGTTCACTGCACAAGGTCACCTAGTCTAGAAACAAGTGGGAGCTGAAATCCAGTCCATGCTCTGCTTGACAAGACATATACCCTGTCTTGGGGCTACATGCACCTGAAGAACAGGGTGGCTTTACTATTTGCTGTCACAAAGTCAGGCACCAGTGGGGCTGCATAAGCTCAGAGGAAGGTTTTTTAAAAAATTTACAGCAGGGGGCACTATAGGCTATCAGTGTTCCTTCATAACATTCCTGTGACTATCATAGAGCAGGACTGATAAACTCCATGTGGCAGAGGAGGAGATTGAGACATGGAGATCTTAAGTGACTTGCCCAAGGGCGATCAGTCATGGTAGAGCAAGAATCTGGTCATGGGTCTCTTTAGTGCATTTCTCTGGCTTTGCACCCTAAGCAGTTCTCTCTGAGCCAAGCATGGGTGAACACAGCCTCTGCCTTCCTGACTTTTCTTTAAGCCCAGGTTTCATTCCGCTCCTGCTCAGATTTTGTTCACTGGTAATTTCCTGGAGTGGAGTGGGAGAAACATGTGAGCACAGGTGTAAGAGCAGGCACAGTCATCCTCCATAGCGCTGGGTCTAGGAAGAGCCCCTTCTCCTCCAGCACAGTGCCCCTCATCCATTTCATTTCCTTCGTAGATGCTGGAGGCCTACACCACCATCAAACGGCACTGCTGGGACTCACCAAGCCCTTGGCTATAGAGCTGGCACCAAAGGGCATCCAAGTGCCCTGCCTGTTGCCAGGAATCATCAAGAACTGACTTCAGCCAAATGATGAGGGTTCAGCAACTCCCAGCTGCCCCCTCACCAACCACTTTGTTGATTTCCCCAGCCTGGCCATGGCTCCGTGAGACCAGCAGCCTCTCACTTCCTGTATCCACACCAGGGCTGTCCTCTGTGGGAGTAGTCGAGGGACTGGAGACCTAGCACTGAGCAGGGCCATCTGCCCACAAGGGCACAAGTCTGCCATGGCAGCCTCTCTCTGGCCCTTCACAGTTCTATCTAGCACTGAGTCTCTGAATTATTTCAGGTTGAAGATAACCTGGCTCTGCAAAGCTCCTTTAAAAACCCCTGTGGATAGCAGAAGCGGGTAGTCTTCTCTAGGGGAGACATGGCTCTGAGACTGTAGCCTCACCTAACAACCCGTCTCTCACAGTCTGGGGATGCACAGCCCATGAGGCGGGATCTGGAGGGCACGAGGGGCCCCACCATGTCTCTCCATGGAGCCCAGGCTTCTGAGGGGCCTAGGAGGCAGGATCCAGGGCTGGAGGTGGTGCTGGACCCTATGTTCAGAGCAGCAGGGCCAGAGGTCAGGGTTCATTAAAGCATGGGCTGAGGCCTCAGTTCTGTTCTCTTTCCATGCAGGGGTTAAGAGGACTGTGCAGTAACCATGTCCTTCCTATGCTCTGCAGATGCCAGCTATGTCACTGGGGAGAGCATCCTCGTGGCTGGCTTCTCCCAGAGGCTCTGCAGGCTGTGACTCTGGGTATAGATACTGTACTTTGCCCTGAGGACCAGATAGTGATTGGATAGGAAGATGAATGAAAGCCAGGCTCTTGGGGGTGTCATAGGTAGCAGGACCAGTTTGCACATAGAATTCTAAGACAGATCCAGTATAGGGCATGACTGGGGTGGGATACAGTTGCTTCTGAGAGTTACAGAGCCTGAATCTGTGGATTTTTGTGTATTTTTCTTGGCAGTAAACTTGTTTTGAAACTCCTAACCCGGCCTCCTGGTGTGGTTGGCAAATACAAGTAGCTTCTTTGCCTACAAACACCATCACTGTCTCAGTGGCCTGTTTCCTCACCACTGCCCCCATCCTCAGGAGCTCCTCCTCTGTGTTTGTCCCAGCATTCAAGCATCCTGAAATCCTAGAAAAGAGAAGCCTTTGCCTGAGGAGTTAAGGACGTGGATCATTGAAAGTTGTGCCAAAATGCCCAGGAGTGCAGCCAACAGGCCACTCCTAGGAGGCCAATGACTCTAAGAGGAGATTCACATATTCACATTTCTCCTTCCCCATTTTCTCACCTGAGAGCCCTGGAAATGATCCTGGATGAGGAATGGAAGATCTGCTAAGAAAGAATTCCTCCTCTGCCACTGTCTTTATCTCCCTGGGCTTCTGTTTCTCTGGCTATTAACTAAGGAGTTGGACTGACAGCCCCACGTCCTCCCCTCTGGCTTTCTGTGAGATGCCACTCAGTGTTTCTCAACACTCTGGCCTCCAGGTCACAATGGTCTCCATGGGTCCAGCTCTCTGCAGTGGCATGTGCCACTCTGAATGCCGTCACCATTGCAAGGTGATGCTCCCTCTCGTGTGGCAGCAAACCTAACCTATCAGGGAGCAAAGAAGCTGAGGAAATCTGGGGCCTTCAAAGGGCATTGCTCAGACCCCAAGCTTCACCGTGCACAAAGTGTGCTGTGACACCTCAGTCCTTGTCTCCACCTTCTCCAAACTCACACTCTTAGCTCTGCTGTCTTCTTGTCAATGCTGTGACACTTCAATCCTTGTCTCCACCTTCTCCAAACTCACACCATTAGCTCTGCTGTCTTCTTGTCAATGCTGTGCCATGTCCCCTGTCCCCTTCTTGGCCCAGCCTCCCTGGACCCTCACCTGTCTTCCCCAATGGCTATTTAAACTGTCACTGCCATCTCCCCTTGCAGTTCCACTTCTGTTCACTCTAGGCAGTGGCCCGTCTGTGTACTCCCCAGAGAAAGCAATGGCGATGAGATGGCGCTCCTTTAATCTCCCCTATTCTGGTCCAAACTTACACTTCCTTTTGTTCTTACCTGAAAGTTCACATATCAGTGGAAGCGGTGCATCTTCCCTCTCCAAGGGAATCTTTCCATATTCATATTCACTCAGAATCTCATGTTCTCCCACCCCTCTGGGCACCTCGTTCCATGAGCCATCTTCTCTCTTATCTGCAGCTTCAACCTTTTAGAGCATTTTAATCTAAAAGCAGAACAAAACCAACAAACAAATAAAACTCAGACTCTCCAATCTCTAGTCATCCTCTAGCCATCATATTTCTTCACTTCTCCTCATAGTAGTTCCTCTCTCTCATGCCATCTGAAAGTTTTGTTGTTATTGTTTTTGTTTTGTTTTGAGATGGAATCTCACTCTTTCACCCAGGCTGGAGTGCAGTGGCGTGATCTTGGCTCACTGCAACCTCCAGTATAAGCAATTCTCCTGCCTCAGCCTCCTGAGTAGCTGGGATTACAGGCATGCCCCACCATGCCTGGCTAATTGCATGTTTTTTCATTATCAATGCACATGCTGAGGTTTTATTTTCCTACATTTTTGGGTATTTAGAGTTTAGACCCCTGTTACTCTCCACACACTCGAATACTCAGTAAGGTCTTCGAGGATTATTCCCCAGCCTCCCAGGAAAGCCTGTAAGCCTGTTATTACCTATGGTTTTATTTTATTTTCTGCCTTCTCAGAAATTTGCCATTTCTGGAGTATTTCTACAAGGGGACTGGGCTGCCTGGGCAATCACTTCTTTCATTTCAGTCCTGCTCCAGGGAAAATTCTCCTGAAATCTCTGGGGAGAGGGGGAGCAGATATCTGCCATAGATTTTCTTTCCAGTTCTGGAAACAAGCTCCTGGCCATACATGAAAGTCACTGATTTTCAGACAAGCTTCCAGGACACATTCCTGACCCTTCCCAAGGGAGTTTACAGTGCGTTACCCCCTGGACAGCTCGTAAGAGAACTGGGCTGACCTCTTTCTGCTGGACATAGGGGGACCCAGTGGTCCAAGCTGGAGTTCCAACCAGGCAAAAGCGTCTCCCCACTCTCCCCTGGTTGGTATCTGAAGGCTTACAAAGAGGCACTTTGTTTTCCATGGCCAGAGCCATGAAGCATTTGGACACCATGGAAGGAGTCACACTGGATGTGAGAAGTGAAAAATTTCCTCACCCCCACGGAAGCATGGAGATTCCCGTGTGAGAATCCCTTCAGTAGAGCTTCCAAAGTATGTATTAAGATTCCCAAGCTATCCGTATGTCTATGTGTAGAAAGAAGGTAACTATATAAGTCACAAATCATTATTTCTTTGGCTCGAGCCCATCTGCTCCTAAGGAGCATGAGGGAGTGTGGTTTCCTCCCACTCCGGTCTTAAGTCACCAGCTACATTTGCACATGGGCTTCATAGACTTTTGCAGGGGGGATCTTTCTCATCCTCTCTCCACTTTCTTTCTTCTGCTCGTAAAGGAAAGTACATCATACGGTAGCTCAGCCCTTTCAAAAGTGCTGGTGAGGAAATGTCTACCCTTCCCTTGGCTTTGTTACTTCCTTCTGTAGTCTGAAGAGGAGCTAAACTGAAAGGTCACATTACCGATGGTGTCTTACAGAAGCAAGGCAGTCTTCTCCGGCTCTATTCTTCTTGGACCACCTGGACTTAGGCAAGCAGGACTTATTTCTGCTAGAGCTAGTTGGATTTCTGCTCTGGGTTAAGGATGTTTTACCTGAACGCACCTGAGTACATCAGGTCAGTCCTACTCTGCCAGTTACTTTCAATTTGGAGAGTAGGGAGAGGAAAGCCTTGTTCTCTAGCTCAGCATTAACAGTATGAAGGTTACCCTGACTTTCATTCCCATCTGTCTTCTTCCATATAATTCTCAACTTCCTAGAACCCACTAGGGAAGGAGGTGTGATCAGCTCCATCCAATGACTATATCCCAGTCAGGAAATTGATAGAATACATTTCCTTCCTCTCTGTTCCAGCTGGGCCTAGTAAGAACTCTTGGCTCACTAAGGCTGTTCTAAGGATGAAACTCCTGCTAGGACACCACTGCCTGTGGCCATGAATGTTGGTGCAGATGTGGGTTCTGCATGCCAGTGCTAAGTGTGCTACATCTCATTTGCTGCCAAAGCCATTCATATCATCTCTTGTTTCTGCTAAAGTCAAAGGCCTTGACTGCTGTGGGAACAATAGTTACCAGTTCTCAGCAGGGCTTGTGTTTTCAAAGATGAAATCCTTCTTTTTAATCACACTTACTTAAAATCTTTTACAATTTCATTTTTAAAATCTTGCCTTAAGTACTGGAATTGGACTTCAGGAAAGCTAACAACAGTGCCATGCAGAATCACTGGGAAGTTCAGATTCTTCCAAGAATACTTGTTCAATTGGGCATACTCATTGCTTTTCACACAATGATGGATGGATCTGCTCCATCAAACCAGCCTCCTTGCTTTCCCAACATTATACAACAATTTCTGAATGTATCATTGCTTTAACAAGATGCCCCAGTTCCATCTTGCCATTTAAGGCAGCACTTAGAGAACCTCTGGTTGCTGTGCCAAGATACAGTGAAACTCAATGAGCCAGATCTACACTCAGCCTTCCTACCCCAGCCCCGCACACGATGCTGAATAAAGTAAGAAACAGAATGAAATTTACAACACAATACAACTTATGTAAGTTTAAAAGTATGCATACAAAATGCCAACGTATATTTTAATAAGAATGTACACAAATAAAAAGATACAAATCAGGTGTATTAGAGTGGATGCCTTTGAGTTTGAGGGGAGGGAAATGGGGGTGAAGATTGAGAATAAAAAGGAATAAGTAAATAAATAAATGAAATAAGAGTGGGACTTTGGATACACAAGCTAGAGCAACGGAGCAATGGAACGAACCCTGGGTCCTGGGACTGGGTGTCATAGCCAAGACAAGCCCTGCATGGTGGAACCACTGAGCTTATAACGCCCTGCTGCCCTCCTTCAATAAGGAAGGATCTTTATGCTTGGCTGGCGCCACTGCTGTACCATGAAGGTAAAGAACGAGAGGCAGAAGTGATGAAGCAAGAGAAGGAAATGGACTGCTCCACATGAGGAAGGGCAGGGGGCCACTGGAGGAAGCAAATAAAATATCTGGGAAAATATCTGGTGGAAAAAGTTTGCAAGGATGAAAAGGAGGTGAGAGAGATAGAGAGAGGTCCCATAGATTGTGTGTATGTGAGAAAGTACTGATATGTGGGACTTGAAGGTTGCTAAATCCTAGAGAATGAGCAAATTTGCATAAGAAACCCAGGAACATTCGGGGAAGACAGAAGTGCATCCACATCCTCTCTCAATGGATTTAAAAATCAGGATTACCTGGGGCAACTTGACCAAGGGCCAATAAAGCTTCTAGCATATAAAATAACAGAATATGTTCATGATCTCCTTGTAGGAAAAGATTTCTTTAACAGGATGCAAGAATGCCAACCACACAGAACTGATTAATATATATGATAACATTACAATTAAGAACTTTCTTTTTAAAGATGGAAACTGACTCTGTCACCCAGGCTGGAGTGCAGTGGTGCGATCATAGCTCACTGCAGCCTCTAACTCCTGGGCTCAAGAGATCTTCCCGCCTCAGCCTCATGAGTAGTTGAGACCACAGGTGTGCACCACCACGCTTGGCAAGAACTTCCTTTTCTCAATAGATGCTATTCACAATATTAGAAGGTAAGCCACAGAGTGGGAGAAAATGCAAGCAACAAACAACTCAAAAGCAAAGGGCAAGAGACTCAAGCAGACACTACAAAATGGGATTTCTAAATGACCCATGAACATATGAAAAGGTGGTCAGCCACATTAGTAATCAGGGAAATTCAAATAAAAAATGTAAGATGCACCAGAAAGTTATGGAATCCTGACAATACCAAGTGTTGGTGAAGATACGGAGCAATAGGGAGCACAAATATACTACTACTGGAAGTTTAAATGGATACCAACTGCCACTGTGGAAAACAGTACGGCATTGTTTACTGAAGCTGAACATACCTTAGGGGATAGCAACTCCACTTTTAGGTACATAAACAACAGAAACATATGCACTGTGTAGCTTTATTTGTAATAGACCTAAACTGAAACAACCCAATATTCATCAATAGCAGAATATACACCTAAATTGTGGTCTAGTCATAGAATGGCATACTATACAGTTATGAAAATGAATAAACTGAAAATGTATACAATGTCATAGACTGTATATATGTATATATACTCAAATGTAATATGGAGTTAAGTGAATCAGTCATAATAGAGAATATGTTGTACAATTTTATGTGGAGTTAAAAAAAAACCCCACAAAACTAAACTATAGTGCACAGGGATACACTTAGTGCTTTGGCAGTGGGATCTAAAGAGAAGCAAGGTGGTGGTTGGCCGTGACAGTCAGAACGCTGATGGAGGGGTAGTAGAGAGAGGGTGCTCACAGGGGAGGATGAAAGGACCTTTGGGGTGCTGGCAATGTCTGTTTATTGGCCTAGGTGGTTATATGGATATTTACCTTGAGATAATTATTGTGCTTGTGGAACACTTTTGCTTTGCAAACACCATTGTAGGTGTGTTCTACTTCACAATCTAACTGGACTGCTATCTATCACCATATACAAAAATTATCTCAAGACAGATTAAAGTGTTAAATATACAAGGCTTCAGGCTATAAAAATCATCGAAGAAAACCTAGCAAATACTCTTCTCGATATCCATCTTGGCAAATACTTTGTGGTTAAGTCCTTACAAGCAATTGCAACAAAAACAAAAATTGCCAAGTGGGACCTAATTAAACTAAGGAGCTTCTGCACAACAGCAGAAACTATCAAGGGAATAAACAGACAACCTACAAAATGGGAGAAAATATTTGCAAACTATGGGCTGACAAAGGGCTAATATCTAGAATGTATAAAGAACTTAAATCAATAAGCAAAACAAATAGCCAGTTAAAAGGGGGGCAAAGGACGTGGACATTTCTCAAAAGAGGACACATAAGCAGCCAACAAACATTAAAAAATGCTCATCACTAATCATCAGATATGTCCTTATGTACCCAATGTTTAGCTCCCACTTATAAATGAGAATATGCAGTATTTGGTTTTCTGTTCCTATGTTAATTCACTTAGGATAATGGCCTCCAGGTGCATCCATGTTGCTGCAACGAACATGATTTTGTTCTTTTTTATGGCTGCAAGTTATTCCATGGTGTATATGTGCCACATTTTCTCTATTCAATCTACTGCTGATGAGCACCTGGGTTGATTCCATGTCTCTGCTGTGGTGAATAGCGCTGCAATGCAAAGAATGCAGAGAAATGCAAATCAAAACCACAATGAAATACCATCTCACACCAGTCAGAATAACTTTTGTTAAAAAGTCAAAAAAATAACAGATGTTGGCAAGGCTGCAGAGAACACTTACACACCATTGGTGGGAATGAATGTAAGTCTAGTCACTGTGGAGGGCAGTTTGGAGATTTCTCAGAGCTAAGAGTTGAACTACCATTCAACCCAGCAATCCCATTACTAGGTATATACCCACAGAAAAATAAGTCATTCTACCAAAAAGACACATGTACCCATATGTTCACTGCAGTGCTATTCACCATAGCAAAGACATGGAATCAACCCAGGCGCACATCAGCAGTGGATTGAATCTAGAAAATCTGGCACGTATACATCATGGAATAATGTGCAGCCATAAAAAAGAACAAAATCATGTCCTTTGCAGCAACATGGATGTACCTGGAGGGAATATCCTAAGCGAATTAATGCAGGAACAGAAAACCAAATACTGCATGTTCTCACTTATAAGTGGGAGTTAAATATTGGGTACACAAGGACATAGAGATGGGAACAATAGATACTGAGGACTACTAGAGGAAGGAGGGAGAGCAAGGTACAAGGGCTGAAAAATTACCTCTTAGGTACTATGCTCACTCCCTGGGTGATAGATTCATCTGTACTCCAAACCTCAGGATCATGCAGCATGCCTTTTAACAAACCTGCACATATACCCCAGATTCCAAAATAAAAGTTGAAAAAAAAGTTTAAAAAATTGCTTTACATACACACACACACACACACACACACACACACACACACACACACACACACACATATCAAAGTGAATACAGATATTTGGAGTGTACTTGCTTGCAAAACTGGTAGCTGTGGGTTTGGGTTTTTTCCCTTGTGAATTGGTGGAAGAAAAGCAGTGATATGTGATTATCTGGCATTTCATATGGAGCCTCTTTTCCCTCCTTCCCCTTCTGCTGGGGCTTTTTATACCCAATTGGCAGCTGATGTTGGCAAATATGGCCAACATCAAGAAAATTCAAGGACTAGGGCATCCAAGGAAAATCACCAAGTCTGATCAACTCCAGAGTACAGTATACATTAAGGATTCCAGTTTTCTAGATGTGACATTATAATCTACACATGCTGCTCCAAGGAGTCTGTAAAGAAACCAAAGGCTTGCTCCCAGAGCCCAAGAATAACAGTGTGTGAACTTGGAGATTTGCTGTGATATAGCATGGCTGCAGATGTTGATGCAGTGGGTACATAGAGGATCTCAGGTCCCATGCTCTGAGACAATGTGCTTTGCAATCAAAACTACTAAAGATGAAGATAGCAAACCATTTTTAAAGGTTGCATGGTCTAGGGCTTTTGGAAGCATATGCTGTCTTTCATGTTTGTCCTGCATGATGAATTACAGAAACTAGATACAGAAAGAGAGTGAATTGATTGGGTATAATGCTTACCATACATATTTAGTAGCCATTGATCACAAAGAAACCAGAAATCTCTTTGTGTTTTTGCTCCAGTCATATCATGTTTACACAGTGTTTAGAGGAAACTGTATAAGAGGGGAATGTGATTAACTATTTATACATCTTAACTAATGGCACAGAATACTTACCAAATTTGAGTTTAGGAGAAAGTGAGAGACAATAACTGTGAGTCTGTGGGGGCATATTAGTTCGAGCAAGTGTATAAACCATTGCATTTTTTAGAGATTTTACAAAATCCTGAGATGTATTAAGAATATTTTATTTTATTATTTTATTTTATTTTATTTTATACTTTAAGTTCTAGGGCACATGTACACAACGTGCAGGTTTGCTGCATAGGTATACATGTGCCATGTTGGTGTGTTGTACCCATTAACTCATCATTTACATTAGGTATATCTCCTAATGCTATCCCTCCCCACCCCCTGGTGTGTGATGTTCCCCACCCTGTGTCCTAGTGTTCTCATTGTTCAATTCTCACCTATGAGTGAGAACATGTGGTGTTTGGTTTTCTGTCCTTGTGGTAGTTTCTCAGAATAATGGTTTCCAGCTACATCCATGTCCTTGCAAAGGACATGAACTTATCCTTTTTAATGACTACATGGTATTCCATGGTGTATATGTGCCACATTTTCTTAATCCAGTCTGTCACTGATGGACATTTGGGTTGGTTCCAAGTCTTTGCTGTTGTGAATAGTGCCGCAATAAACATCCGTGTGCATGTGTCTTTATAGCAGCATGATTTATAATCCTTTGGGTTTATCCCCAGTAATGGGATGGCTGGGTCAAATGGTATTTCTAGTTCTAGATCCTTGAGGAATCGCCGCACTGTCTTCCACAATGGTGAACTAGTTTACGGTCCCACCAACAGTGTAAAAGCGTTCCTATTTCTCCACATCCTCTCCAGCACCTGTTGTTTCCTGACTTTTTAATGATTGCCATTCTAACTGGTGTGAGATGGTATCTCATTGTGGTTTTGATTTGCATTTCTCTGATGGCTAGTGATGATGAGCAATTTTTTCATGTGTCTGTTGGCTGCATAAATGTCTTCTTTTGAGAAGTGTCTGTTCATATCCTTCACCCACTTTTTGATGGGGTTGTTTGATTTTTTCTTGTAAATTTTTTAAGTTCTTTGTAGATTCTGGATATTATCCCTTTGTCAGATGGGTAGAATGCAAAAATTTTCTCCCATTCTGTAGGTTGCCTGTTCACTCTGATGGTAGTTTCTTCTCCTGTGCAGAAGCTCTTTAGCTTAATTAGATCCCATTTGTCTATTTTGGCTTTTGTTGGCATTGTTTTTGGTGTTTTAGACATGAAGTCCTTGCTCATGTCTATGTCCTGAATAGTATTGCCTAGGTTTTCTACTAGGGTTTTTTATGGTTTTAGGTCTAACATTTAAGTCATTAATCCATCTTGAATTAATTTTTGTATAAGGTGTAAGGAAGGGATCTAATTTCAGCTTTCTACATATAGCTAGCCAGTTTTCCCAGCACCATTTATTAAACAGGGAATTCTTTCCCCATTTCTTGTTTTTCTCAGGTTTGTCAAAGATCAGATGGTTGTAGATGTGTGGTATTGTTTCTGAGGACTCTGTTCTGTTCCATTGGTCTATATCTCTGTTTTGGTACCAGTACCATACTGTTTTGGTTACTGTAGCATTGTAGTATAGTTTGATTCAGGTAGTGTGATGCCTCCAGCTTTGTTCTTTGGTTTAGGATTGTCTTGGCAATGTGAGCTCTTTTTTGGTTCCATATGAACTTTAAAGTAGTTTTTTCCAATTCTGTGAAGAAAGTCATTGGTAGCTTGATGGGGATGACATTAAATCTATAAATTACCATGGGCAGTATGGCCATTTTCACGATATTGATTCTTCCTATCCATGAGCATGGGATGTTCTTCCATGTGTTTGTGTCCTCTTTTATTTCATTGAACAGTGGTTTGTAGTTCTCCTTGAAGAGATCCTTCACATCCCTTGCAAGTTGAATTCCTAGGTATTTTATTCTCTTTGAAGCAATGGTGAATGTGACTTCACTCATGATTTGGATCTCTGTTAGTCTGTTATTGTTGTATAGGAATGCTTGTGATTTTTGCACATTGATTTTGTATCTGATGTCTTTGCTGAGGTTGCTCATCAGCTTAAGGAGATTTTGGGCTGAGTTGATGGGGTTTTCTAAATATACAATCATGTCATTTGCAAACAGGGACAATTTGACTTCCTCTTTTCCTAATCGAGTACCCTTTATTTCTTTCTCTTGTCTGATTGCCCTGGCCAGACCTTCCAACACTATGTTAAACAGGAGTGGTGAGAGAGGGCATCCCTGTGTTGTGCCAGTTTTCAAAGGGAATGCTTCCAGTTTTTGCCCATTAATATTGGCTGTGGGTTTGTCATAAATAGCTCTTATTATTTTGAGATACATCCTATCAATACCGAATTTATTGAGAGTTTTTAGCATGAAGGGCTGTTGAATTTTGTCAAAGGCCTTTTCTGCATCTATTGAAGTAATCATGTGGTTTTTGTCTTTGGTTCTGTTTATATGCTGCATTATGTTTATTGATTTGCATATGTTGAACCAGCCTTGCATCCCAGGGATGAAGCCCACTTGATTGTGGTGGATAAGCTTTTTGAATGTGCTGCTGGATTCGGTTTGCCAGTATTTTATTGAGGATTTTTGCATTGATGTTCATCAGAGATATTGGTCTAGAATTCTCTTTTTTTGTTTTGTCTCTGCCAGGCTTTGGTATCAGGATGATGCTGGCCTCATAAAATGAATTAGGGAGGATTCCCTCTTTTTCTATTGATTGTAATAGTTTCAGAAGGAATGGTACTAGTTCCTCTTTGTACATCTGGTAGAATTCAGCTGTGAATCCATCTGGTCCAGGACTCTTTTTGGTTGGTAGGCTATTAATTATTGCCTCAATTTCAGAACCTGTTATTTGTCTATTCAGGGGTTCAGCTTCTTCCTGGTTTAGTCTTGGGAGGGTTTATGTGTCCAGGAATTTATCTATTTCTTCTAGATTTTCTAGTTTATTTGTGTAGAAGTGTTTATAGTATTTTCTGGTGGTAGTTTGTATTTCTGTGGGATAGGTGGTGATACCCCCTTTATCATTTTTTATTGCATCTATTTGATTCTTTTCCCTTTTCTTCTTTATTAGTCTTGCTAGTGGTCTATCAATTTTGTTGATCTTTTCAAAAAACCAGCTCCTGGATTCATGGATTTTTTGAAGGGTTTTTGTGTCTCTATCTCCTTTAGTTCTACTCTGATCTTGGTTATTTCTTGCCTCCTGCTAGCTTTTGAATGTGTTTGCTCTTGCTTCTGTAGTTCTTTAAATAGTGATATTAGGGTGTCAATTTTAGATCTTTTCTGCTTTTTCTTGTGGGCATTTAGTGCTATAAATTTCCCTCTACACACTGCTTTAAATGTGTCCCAGAGATTCTGGTATGCTGTGTCTTTGTTCTCACTGGTTTCAAAGAACATCTTTATTTCTGCCTTCATTTCCTTATGTACTCAGTAGTCATTCAGGAGCAGGTTGTTCAGTTTCCATGTAGTTGAGTGGTTTTGATTGAGTTTCTTAATCTTGAGTTCTAGTTTGATTGCACTGTGGTCTGAGAGACAGTTTGTTATTATTTCTGTTCTCTCACATTTGCTGAGGAGTGCTTCACTTCCACCTATGTGGTCAATTTTGGAATAAGTGTGATGCGGTGCTGAGAAGAATGTATATTCTGTTGATTTGGTGTGGAGAGTTCTGTAGATGTCTATTAGGTCTACTTGGTGCAGAGCTGAGTTCAATTCCTGAATATCCCTGTTAACTTTCTGTCTCATTGCTCTGTCTAATGTTGACGGTGGGGTGTTAAAGTCTCCCATTATTATTGTATGGGAGTCTAAGTCTCTTTGTAAGTCTCCAAGGACTTGTTTTATGAATCTGAGTGCTCCTGTATTGGGTGCCTATATATTTAGGATAGTTAGCTCTTCTTGTTGAATTGATCCCTTTACCACTATGTAATGACCTTCTTTGTTTCTTTCGATCTTTGTTGGTTTAAAGTCTGTTTTATCAGAGACTAGAATTGCAACCCCTGCCTTTTTTCATTTTCCATTTGCTTGGTAGATCTTCCTCCATCCCTTTGTTTTAAGCCTATATGTGTCTCGGCATGTGAGATGGGTCTCCTGAATACAGCACACTGATGGGTCTTGACTCTTTATCCTATTTGCCAGTCTGTGTCTTTTAATTGGAGAATTTAGCCCGTTTACATTTAAGGTTAATATTGTTATGTGTGAATTTGATCTTGTCATTATGATGTTAGTTGGTTGTTTTGCCCATTGATTGATGCAGTTTCTTCCTATCATCGATGGTTTTTACATTTTGGCATGTTTTTGCAGTGGCTGGTACTGGTTGTTCCTTTTCATGTTTAGTGCTTCCTTCAGGAGCTCTCATAGTGCAGGCCTAGTGTTGACAAAATCTCTTAGCATTTGCTTGTCTGTAAAGGATTTTATTTCTCCTTCACTTACGAAGCTTAGTTTGGCTGGATATGAAATTCTAGGTTGAAAATTCTTTTCTTTAACAATGTTGAATATTGGCCCCCCTCTCTTCTGCTCATAGAGTTTCTGCTGAGAGGTCCACTGTTAGTCTGATGGGCTTCCCTTTGTGGGTAACCTGACGTTACTCTCTGGCTGCCCTTAACATTTTTTTCCTTCATTTCAACCTTGGTGAATCTGACAATTATGTGTCTTGGAGTTGCTCTTCTTGAGGAATATCTTTGTGGCATTCTCTGTATTTCCTGAATTTGAATGTTGGCCTGCCTTGCTAGGTTGGGGAAGTTCTCCTGGATAATATCCTGCAGAGTGTTTTCCAGCTTGGTTCCATCCTCCCCGTCACTTTCGGGTACACCAATCAGACCTAGATTTGGTCTTTTCACATAGTCTCATATTTCTTGGAGGGTTTGTTCATTTCTTTTTACTCTTTTTTCTCTAAACTTCTCTTCTTGTTTCATTTCATTCATTTGATCTTCAATCACTGATACCCTTTCTTCCAGTTGATCGAATTGGTTACTGAAGCTTGTGCCTTCATCACATAGTTCTTGTGCCATGGTTTTCAGCTCCATCGGGTCATTTAAGGACTTCTCTACACTGGTTATTCTAGTTAGCCATTCATCTAATCTTTTTTCAAGGTTTTTAGCTTCTTTGCAATGGGTTCAAACTTCCGCGTTTAGCTTGGAGAAGTTTGATCATCTGAAGCCTTCTTCTCTCAACTCATCAGTCATTCTCCATCCAGCTTTGTTCCATTGCTGGTGAGGAGCTGTGTTCCTTTGGGGGGGCGAGGTGCTCTGATTTTTAGAATTTTCAGCTTTTCTCTTCTGTTTTTTTCTCCCTCTTTGTGGTTTTATCTACCTTGGGTCTTTGATGTTGGTGACATACAGAGGGGTTTTGGTGTGGATGTTCTTTCTGTTTGTTAGTTTTCCTTCTAACAGTCAGGACCCTCAGCTGCAGGTCTGTTGGAGTTTGCTGGAGGTCCACTCCAGACCCTGTTTGTCTGGGTATCAGCAGCAGAGGCTGCAGAACAGCGCATATTGCTGAATACCAAATGTTGCTGCCTGATTGTTTCTCTGGAAATTTTGTCTCAGAGGGGTACCAGCCTTATGAGGTGTCAGTCTGCCCCTACTGTGGGGTGCTTTCCAGTTAGGCTATTTGGGGGTCAGGGACCCACTTGAGGAGGCAGTCTGTCTTTTCTCAGATCTCAAACTCTGTGCTATTAGAACCACTACTCTCTTCAAAGCTGTCAGACAGGGAGATTTACATCTGCAGAGGTTTCTGCTGCCTTTTGTTTGGCTATGCCCTGCCCCTAGAGGTGGAGTCTACAGAGGCAGGCAGGCCTCCTTGAGCTGAGGTGGGCTCCACCCAGTTCGAGCTTCCTTGCCGCTTTGTTTACCTACTCAAACCTCAGCAATGTCAGGCAGCCCTCCCCCAGCCTCACTGCTGCCTTACAGTTATATGTCAGACTGCTGTGCTAGCAATGAGTGAGGCTCTGTGGGCATGGGACCTTCTGAGCCAGGCTCAGGATATAATCTCCTGGTGTGGCGTTTGCTAAGACCATTGAAAAAGTGTAGTATGAGGGTGGGAGTGTCCTGGTTTTCCAGTACCATCTGTCATGGCTTCCCTTGGCTAGGAAAGGGAATTCCCCAACCCCTTGCACTTCCCGGGTGAGGCAATGCCCCGCCCTGCTTCGGCACACTCTGTGGGCTGCACCCACTGTCCAACAAGCCCCAGTGAGATGAACCCGGTACCTCAGTTGGAAATGCAGAAATCACCCGTCTTCTGCATTGCTCATGCTGGGAGCTATAGACTGGAGCTGCTTGTATTCAGCCATCTTGGAACCCTCTTATGAGTATTTTAAAACAAAATATCCCACTTGTGCCTAAGCAGTATGCACAATTTTGCACAACTCAGTTTCTGACCTTTCTGTTCTGTTAGGAATTTTACAATAAATACCCAAGTGAGTACAGGTGTGGGTAGGATTTGGAGGAATTGGCAGCCACCAGTGGTGATTGCATCCATAGACTTTTCCTGACTAGTTCATTCCTTTCCCTTGAGCTCCCCCAGACCACCCTTTCCTGACTAGAAAGAGGCACACAGGTGCCTCAAATAATAATATATTTTAAAATATATATTGTAATGTATCTGTACAGTAGGACATTGCACTCATTAAATACTATCAAACCAATCAGAACTTGAGGAGTTGCTTGTGCCCTCTGTAGGATTTGAGCATGGAAAGATTCAAGGATTATAAATCATGCTGCTATAAAGACACATGCACACGTATGTTTATTGTGGCTTGGAATCAACCCAAATGCCCATCAACGATAGACTGGATAAAGAAATGTGGCACCTATACACCATGGAATATTATGCAGCCATAAAAAAGGATGAGTTCATGTCCTTTGCAGGGACATGGATGATGCTGGAAACCACCATTCTCAGCAAACTAACACAAGAATAGAAAACCAAACATCACATGTTCTCATTCATAAGTGGGAGTTGAACAATGAGATCACATGGACACAGGGAGGGGAGCATCACACACCGGGGCCTGTTGGGGAGTGGGGGGCTAGGGGAGGGATAGCATTAGGAGAAATACCTAATGTAGATGACGGGTTGTTGGGTGCAGCAAACTACCATGGCACATGTATACCTATGTAACAAACCTGGAAGTTCTGCACATGTATGCCAGAACTTAAAGTACAATAATAAAAAAAAATGTAGGGAGGCAGCATTATGCTAAACTTGAAAAAATGAAGTCTAGTCTCTTCATTAGCAGTCTAATCTCAGACTACAATGTGGGACACTGAATTACAAGAAGTAGTCGAATTTTGATTTGTACTTTGGGGTAGCATTTGGCTTGCATTTGGGCATATATTTGCTACACTGTCTCTTCCATTTACTGATGTTGAAGATGGTGGTGGCTGACACCTTGAAAAGAGAAGCAAATTGAGGCTGGCTGAGCTTGGTCTCCTCCTGATTCACTCCTTCCCCCACCTCCCAGCTTCTCTCACTCTCTCCCACTCTACTGAAGACCTGTGTTCCCTCAGGTAATATTAGCTGTAGATTGAGAGAAACTCAGACTTACATGACATAGCCACCTTAAAAGATTATCTTAAAGCACTACAGCAGAATTCCTGAGGGGTGGTGAGCAAGTGCCCCCACAAATGCCAGTGATATCCCCAAAAGGGTTAAAGTTTTGCTTTTGGTTTTGTTTTTAAAATGAAACTATCCTGAACTTTCCTGGTTCCGGAGCAGTTCACTTAGGTCAACACTGGTGACACTCAATGGTGTCTGAGTTCTCTGGACAGAGTGTAGCAAGCCCATGTTTCCTATATCGACATGATAAAAGGGTTTCTAATATGCAGTCTTCTTCTCTCATGTACCTTCAATTTCAAACTTTAACCATGGGTCTAGAGAAGAAAGTGCAATGAGTGTACAGGGGAAGACACAAATGACAAAGACCCACTTTTTATGGTTAGAAGAAAATTTAATTGTTCTTATTAAGGACAAGATGTCAAAATAATTTTTCTCATCAAATCAGTTACATAGCAGGTGTGAGAAACACCAGAAAAGTAACGACGGAACATATAAAAGCCTCTTTGGAAGGTGGAAGTCCATTTAAAAAGTGAGTAAATTTGAAAAATTTAATAGCAAGTGAGGACCTTAGAATTATAAATATGTGGCGATGAACTTAGCAGTTTTCCTTGATGAAAATAACTGTAGTTACTGTATGTTTTTCAAAGTACTTTGAAGGAGTAAAAATGTAGCAACACCTTTAAAGACAGTGCCCATAGGGAGCATGTGGTACTGACAATACAAGGTTACACAATTAACTAAATTTAAAGTATGCCTACTTTTTCTGTGCTTCAAATGAGAGGATCTCACATAAGAAAGAGGAACTAAGGCTGAGGGCAGTGGCTCACACCTGTAATCCCAGCACATTGGAAGGCCAAAGCAGGTGGATCACTTGAGGTTAGAGTTTGAGACCAGCCTGGCCAGCATGGTGAAACCCTGTCTCTACTAAAAATACAAAAATTAGCTGAGTGTGGCGATGCATGCCTGTAATCCCAGCTACTTGCGAGGCTGAGGTGGGAGGATTGCTTGAACCTAGGAGGGAGAGGTTGCAGTGAGCTGAGATCACGCCACTGCACACTAGCCTGGGTGACATAGTGAGACTCCATCTCAAAAAACAACAAACAAACAAACAAAAAACAAAACCTAAAACAAAGACAAACAAACAGAAAAGAGTAACTTAGTTGAATTTGAATTTGAAATTTGCAAAGAATGGGCAGATTTATGTGTTGGGAGTATCAGTCAATGCAAGGCAAATGAGGCCGTAAGAGGCTGGTAATTCCTCTGATGTCACCCTTTCCTTTGAAAGAATTTATTATATGATTCTAACAAATGGAAAGATATATGTCATTGACAATGTCCTCAAGAAGATCCCTACAGTAAATATGGCATCTGGTTTCATAGTCGTCATCTGCTGGTGCGTCATGGAAGACAGGCCAGTTCTGAAGTCTGTAGAAAAGACATATAATTGCTCCAGGGATCTGTCAAACAACTATGATAGAGAGATAAAATAGGGAAAAAGTAGGATAAGTCCTTCCACACTCAAACAATGGCTGTTATGTTATGGTTGTTATGTTAAGACTTCTATTACCCCATTCCACTGGCTGGGGCCACTAATATAGCACCGAATCTTAGTCCTCCCTTGGTTTCTGTGTCAGTCCCCTCTAAGGCAAGGACTGAATCAACAATCTCAGTCCTAATTCATCTTACCAGGCCCAGCCTCAACCACTTATATGTTAGTTCTCACATTCCCACCGCTGCCAGTCCTGGGAGGGTGTGGCCATTCCTCTAGCCACCCTCCTTCCCCTCAGGTTGGTTCAGTCCATCAGCCTGGATCTCTGTGGGTTCCCAGCCTTAGGTTCAGCACAGATCACTGGTCCAGAATCCAAATCTAGGGCTTCCCCTGAACTCCAAGTAGGTAGATAAGATCCTTCTTCCTGTCAGATATCCTAGGTCACAATCCCTTGCCTCAGGGAATCCCTGGTCCTGAAAATGACCAAGATAATCCCCAGTGATGAACTCCTCCCTCTTCCCGGAAAGGCCAGTTGTAAACCATGCCTGATGCACACCTGAGATGCACACCCCTGTGTGCCATGTTCTTTGCATAGTTGATCTCACACACAGAACCAAAATTCCACAGTCCTATTTGGGTGCTCTTGTCATGTCAAGAACTCACCAACTCTTTTCTTATTGCATCTGATCTATTCTGCAGGTTATATGAAGAATTTCTCAAAGACCGCAGAGAAGTGAGATCTGTTACATATTCCACCTACTTTACATTTAGTGATAGCCGCTCACCACCTTTACCAAAAGGAAGAATCTGTAAATTCTTTGCTCTGCTTGTAAAATGAATAAAATAGTCCAGCTATCATGTCATTTCAGATTCAGCCAAACAAATACCAATTGATATTCATTAAAATAAGGTCTCCCTGTTAGATGATTGTTGTTCTGTGTGGCTTCTTTATATTTAAAGCAAGCTCCAGCGTGCCTCACTGCCTGACGGCCCAGGATCTCTCAGTCCCTGCTGCAGCCATCTGCTCCCCTGGCCTGGAAAGCAGTGTTGCAGGGCCAGGACCTGGCGAGGGAGTCGGGTACCAGGACCTAGTGGAACATGGGCAAGAAGCCAGGGTCAGACAAGCACCTTTACGAGGAGTATGCAGAGAAGCCCTTGAAGCTGATCCTCAAAGCAGGAGGGAACCAAGTCACTTAGCTCTCCAAAGACTTAGTCTTTTTAAAAAATAAACTCGGGCTTATTTTAATGAATATCAATTGGCACTGAGGCAGGTTCTGTGGGAAGGAAAGGGGAGAAAACAGAGAAGAGTAAAGGAGGATAAAAGAAAGTGAGCTCGAGGCAGCACGGAGAGGAGGCAGAAAAAGAGCTCCAGTGTCACTTCCCTGTGAGATTAGACCTGCCTGCCGAGAAGCCTCTCTGAAGCTCTTCCACCAAGCAAGAAGTAGAACAGACAGCCCTTCAAGAAGCTTCGAGTCAACTGATGAGACAATTGCAAAGAAAAGACCCAAGGGCTTTCTTTTCATTTCCTGTAACTGATTTTATTCCTCCTGGCTGCTTCATGATCATTAAACACCCAGTGGATTTTAATACCACGAAAGAAAAGATCAACAACAATGACTACCAGTCCATAGAAGAACTAAAGGATAACTTCAAACTAATGTGTACTAATGCCATGCTTTACAACAAACCAGAGGCCATTTTTTATAAAACTGCCAAGAAGTTACTGCCCTCAGGGATGAACATTCTTAGCCAGCAAAGAATTCAGAGCCTGAATTCTGAAGCAGAGCATAGACTTTATGGCAGTCTTGCAAAAAAAACAAAAACAAAACAAAACGAAAAAACTCGAAAGCAGAAAGAGAACAGACACTTCGCAGAGTGGGGTGGACAGAAGCTGCTGGCCAAGAAAGCTAGAGATACTGAAGCATAAGCCTTCAAAAGTACCAGCAAAGAAAATAAAAAGACAAAGTTATGCTTGAAAATGAGTTTAAGAGCAGTAATTTAGACAGAGAGAAGAACCAGGTTGACTGCATCGTTAAGGAATCTGAGGAAAGTTGACCAGGTGGCTTGTTAATAGTGCAAATTTGAAAGAAGAAAACCAGATGGAACAACCACCTTGGGACTTCCCTGTCCTGTGAATCCCATTGTAAGGGTCAGGCGACTGCCCTGTGAGACTGCAAATGACTACCAGAAGACTTCAGTCTGGAGTGAATACTTTGCAGGGGTTCAAAGGGGATAAATTAAACAAAGTAACTCTAGTGTTATATTTGAATTACAAACCCTACAGTTCTTATGCACCACATTCTGACTCCACATTTGCAAATGTCAGCAAGGATGATTCTGATTTAATCTATTTAAACTATGGGGAAGGCTGATCTTCCAGGTGCTTTCAGCATCCCTAAGATTTTGGCCACATGCCAAGACTATCCATATGTTATGGCATATAGTTTACTGAATGTTTTAACAAGAGGAGAACATTCCAGGACTCTACAAGAGCAGGAGATGTTATCACTTGAAGATGAAGGTCATACTAGGATACTTGTCACAGCAAATGAAATAGAGATTATAGAAATAGAGCCAGCAGTGTGTTTGGACTCCAATACTCAGGACAGGCTCATAGCACTGAAAGCACTAACAAACTTTGGCACTCCAGTTGAAGCTTTTAACTCTGAAAAAGCTGACGTGTTCAAAAGAAACTTGACAAGACCATCAAATTGTCCAAAGAGCTCCAGGGAGCCCAGAATGAGCTTTTGAGCATCAGACCCCTTCCCAATATGATCTGTCTCTTGGGTCCCTCATACAGAGAAATGCATCTCTCTGAACAAGTGACCAATAATCTTAAAAAAACTTACACAGCAGGTAACTTCAGGTGATATTGTAAGCGTGTATGGAGTTCAAAAAGCAATAAGGGTTTCCATTCCTTGCCTTATCCTAGAAAACAACTTTGTAGATTTAACAGAAGATTTTGAAGAACCTAAAAAGATTGATGTTGCTGAGTGTGGACTTGATGGAATTTGAAGCCAACTGGTATTTGATTTTATATTGTGTACATATTTTTTCTTTATTCTTAACTTGGAAATGCTTTTCAGAAGATATTAAATATTTGTAAACTATGTTTTTAATTAAACTTTAGAATAATGATTTTTACTGTTCCAGAGTTTGAACTTGTATTGGGTAATAAAGCTGGACCTGGGGCTCAAAAAAAGATGTGTTCACCCTCCCTCTCCTCTTTATCCATAATTACCATATTCACTATGGAAAAGAAATTTTAAAAATAAGAAAATAATTCAAGAGAAGTTGTTAAATTTGGAGATCCAATTTCCAAATAAGAGGAGTTTCTAAAAGTGAAAAAACAGACAAAAGGATCAAAAGCAATTCTCAGAGAAAACATCATTTTTTTAAAAAAGTTACGGAGAGTACTACCAAAGTCCCACACAAAAATCAAGAGCAAAAAGCAACACCATGACATAGTTTCATAAAAATTTAAGCCGTAAGGGGAAAGACAATTCTGCAAGTTTCCAAGCAAAAAAAAGTAGGTCATTTTCATGGAGCAAAATTTTAAACTAGCTTTGACTTTTTCTACTGCAGTGAGCAATGCTGGATGACAATGTGACAACATCTTCTACAGAGGGCATAAAGAGCAAATCAAGAATAATGGACCACATCATGCCATTTGTATGGGGAGGTAACAGACAGATACTTGCAGACATGAACAATCTTAAAAAAATGTGGCAGCACGGGCTTCTTTTGAAAAAAATTACTCACAGCTACAACATATAGTATGCAAGGCTAACTTAGAGAAAGAAATTTGAATGGATAATGGCTAAAAAGTGAACCTATGAGAATTACTGATACCAACTATTGTTAAAGAAGTAAAAATTACTGGGTATATACCCAAAGGATTATAAATCATGCTGCTATAAAGACACATGCACACGTATGTTTATTGCGGCACTATTCACAATAGCAAAGACTTGGAATCAACCCAAATGTCAATCAGTGACAGACTGGATTAAGAAAATGTGGCACATATACACCATGGAATACTATGCAGCCATAAAAAAGGATGAGTTTGTGTCCTTTGTAGGGACATGGATGCAGCTGGAAACCATCATTCTTAGCAAACTATCACAAGAACAGAAAACCAAACACCGCATGTTCTCACTCATAGGTGGGAACTGAACAATGAGATCACTTGGACTCGGGAAGGGGAACATCACACACCGGGGCCTATCATGGGGAGGGGGGAGGGGGGAGGTATTGCATTGGGAGTTATACCTGATGTAAATGATGAGTTTAGGGGTGCTGACGAGTTGATGGGTGCAGCACGCCAACATGGCACAAGTATACATATGTAACAAACCTGCACGTTATGCACATGTACCCTAGAACTTAAAGTATAATAATTATAATAAATAAATAAATTTAAAAAAAAAAGAAGTAAAAATAACTGTGGAAGAATTACTCCTGATACTGCAGTAATTATTTAAAATAAGACACAGAAAGTATAAAAGAAACATGAAGAGAAAAAAGTGAGAAATATCAAATTTAATTATGAATGGGAAATTGGATGTAGGGAATAGGAGATGCAGACAAAAAAGTAGCATCCTTTGTCTTTCTTGCAGGGAAGTACAGCAGGCTTTTGATTAGGGAAAGAGAGAAATAGAATGCTTATGGAACATTTCAAGATATTTACATGAGGCTTTAAAATAGATTTTTTTGTCTTCTAAAACATTTTAAAAGATAAAGGGAAAGGTCGGGTGTGGTGGCTCGCACCTGTAATTCCAGCACTTTGGGAGGCCAAGGTGGGCAGATCACGAGGTCAGGAAATCGAGACCATCTTGGCTAACACGGTGAAACCCCATCTCTACTGAAAATACAAAAATTAGCCAGGCGTGGTGGTGGGTGCCTGTAATCCCAGCTACTCGGGAGGCTGAGGCAGGAGAATGGTGTGAACCTGGGAGGCAGAGCTTGCAGTGAGCCAAGATCATGCCACTGCACTCCAGCCTGGGCGACAGAGTGAGGCTCCATCTCAAAAAAAAAAAAAAAGGATAAAGGGAAAAATATAGTCCATATAACCAGAGACAATAAAGTTTCCTAATACATATTGAAAAAATTAACACCAAATGTACCAAACACTGGATCTCATATAAATAATGTAAACTCACCACTGAAAGGCAGTTTCTGCCTAAACCAATAAACAAAAGTAATACAAGAGAGGCCAGTTAGGTTAAAGTTATAAAGGTTCTAGAAGGTTAAAGTTAGAAAGGCTCATCCAATATAAGTCACTTAAAAACAGCAAATAAGCAAATAATTACAAAACCAGGACGTGAAAGTTGATAAAAACTAGTGTCAAATGAAAGAGTTAGAATAAAAGGTGATTAAGCATGATATAAAGTTTCAATAATAAAAACTACCAATATTCAATTTAAATGGAACTGTAAAATGGATATTAGAAATGTGAAATTTTTTGTTATGATATAATCTTTCATGTTATCAAGAACTGAATCAAGCACAACTAAAAATCAGTTTTTACTCTCATTTATCTATTGTAGATGTTTTGTTGATTCTATAAGCAGGAACTGATTGTATAGCAATATGTATATTCTTGGCTATTAATATTTCTGCAAACTTGCAAACTAACTTAATACTATTGCAAGGATCAGGAGACAGCATACATAAAACCTGCAATTGGGTAACATTGACCAGAGATGGTTAATCTTGATATTAACTATTAAAATATCATTGGATAATGATCACAAGACTTTGGTCAACTTGGTAAATATTTTCATGACTTCTGGTTTAATTTAGTGTGATGGTAAAATGGACTTTATAGCTGGAAACAGTTTTTATGTATACTTATGTGGGTACTAATTTTCTCATTTGCATTGATATTAAGGTAATGTTGATATCAATTAATATTAATTGGGAAAACTGCCACTCATATACAGAATTTTTGTAGGGAAGGGGGACAGATAGAAGAATAATATACTCTCATAGGAACATTTCCCTTCATTTACAGAGATTACTAGAGAATTAGAGATTCTGCAAAAGATTTTGATCCTACTCTTCAAGTAAAAAACAACTTTAATTTGAAAGGGTGGACAGCCCTGAAAACCATCATTTTTCAAGCCCTGAGGCATGTTCTGAAAGAAAGAGTGTGAAGAAAGTGAGCTGTCTGGGCTTTGCATGTCAAAGGGCCAAGTCTGCCCCGGGAAGGAGCTGCAGAGCTGATGGTACAATCAGGACGGTGTTTCTGCTTATGAATATTAATTTAGGCACTAAAATCCCTGGGAATTAATGTCCGTCCTTAGGAGGTATATGTGTGGTCAATAGTCATGTAATGGATAATTAGGATTAACAAGAATACATAGAGGGCCTCACAATGACAGGAGCCTCCAAAAGGATGTGACTTGGAGGTGAACGCTCACCTGCACATTTCTACTAGACTTCCTGTGGAAGCCCTCGTGATTATTTTATATGGAATAATCTGACCTTTGGAAAGTGGACTGCAGGGCTATTACTGTGTCTCACTGATATGGAAAGGCAAGGAGTTAGACCCTAGAGCCAGTTTTCTAACTAAGACTCAAAATCCAGAGGCAGTAAACAAAGAAGAACACACCACACAACACACACACACACACACACACACACACACAGAGAGAGACAGAAACAAATCAGGACACCTAGAAAAACTGGTTGGTTCCAGGAACGGGGCAAAAACAATATAAATTGTAGTTTTAAATTTTCTTTCTTTTATATTCTATAAAAGAAAGATTGAGGAATTATTACAAATTGAAGGACACTAAGAAGACAGGGGTCAACTATGCAATTGGGTCTTGGCTAGAAAAAGAACATCAGTGAAAAACTGGTGAAATTTCAATAAACTATGTTATTTCATCAACAACACTGCATCACTGTCAATTTCTTGGTCTTGATAATTGTGCTATGCTTATGTAAGATGTTAACATCAGGGAAAGAAGTGAAGGGCATATGTAAACTCTATGTACAATTTTTGCACTTTTTTCTGAAAATTTAAAATAATTTCAAAATAAAAGTTAAAAGAAATCTAATGGAATAAACTCCTCCTCAAGGTGGCTTTCTAAAACAATATTTGTATATTAAGCACTTACATAAATGGGAAGAACAAGGAATTTTAAACTTTCTAAAAAATTTTTTTACTTCTTATACTTTACATATGTGGTTCTGTAAGAAAATTTTTTCTTGGTAAAGCTGTAACAAGAAAAAAGACTTAGCGAGCTTAATTAATAACCTTAGTTATTATAAGTATCTTATTAAAAACTTTAAAGTTTTAATATCTGCTATATAATGATGCAAGAAAAGAGATCATGTAATATTTCTAATTAAGGTGTCTCTTTGGAAAAACTAGACTGGTTTAATAATTTTGATTTTAAAATAGCTCTATATCTTTCCCCACCTTCTACTATATAAAAATAATGTTAGCACAACATTTTGGTTTATGAAAGCCTTGGGTTTACTTTTTCACGAAAAGTTTAATTAATTTGAATTTTCTAAATTTCCTCTACCAGTTTTGCGGTTGAATGAATTAAATCATTTTAAATTTATAAAATTGCAAAATTATGTGTTCAACTAAATAACTTGATAACATGCAGTCTTTATAAAAATAGGTTAATTTTTATAATTCTACAAAAGACTCAACATATTAACTTAAATTGTATTTTCTAGACCCTTAGTTAATTTTTAGTACTTGAGATAATATAAACTTGAGTTAACTAATGAATGATCTTTGGACAACATAATTTTAATATATCTGTGTTCTTATTTGATTTTTCACATAGTAGTGATCAATTACCAGATTTAAAAAGATGTATAAATATCTGGGTTAAAAATATATTTTTTAAATAGACATATGTCACCACAAGTTAGTACTGAAAGTAATCTTTCCTTGTATACTTCATTTATGTTCCTATCTGGAATGTAAAACAGTCTATACAACTTCATATTTTTGATATGTGGAGGCTGGACTTTGGGAAGACACACAAGCATTTAAAACAGTACATGATATCAAGAAGCCTGTATTAATTGATTGGAGACATTCAGGAGTAACATTATTTTTGTCTCTATTTTGCTTCATAGAATGTCAAAGAATAGACAAGTCCTCTATGTGAACATCAAAAGCCTCTTCTCCGGCAAATGGATGCTGCGCACCTTGTCGGTGAGGGAGGAAGTTGGTATAGCATCTGTGGAGAGCCATTCAGCAATATCTATTCTAACTGGTTTATTGAACATATTGGTGTTTGTGAGGTGCAAGCAGTTGAGGAAAAAAAATCATTATTTGCTCATAACACTAACTTTCTTTCATACTACTTTGAATCTCTATTTTCTATGCTTTCATGAAACCGTGGGTAGATCTGACAGCTTTTCTGGTCACTTCCGGTTATGAGTGAATAGTCTCGCTTTCTGGATATTAACAAATTTGGTCCAGTTTCATATCAAAGCTTTAATCTCATCCAGTTTAATGCTTCTTCCCAATCCCTGGCTCAGTCCTCACCTAGGCTCAGAAACCTAAAGCCCAGAAAAGATGTCCTGCTTGGCTTCTCACTTTCTCTCTTAACTCTTTTCCTCTATTTCTGCTATGATTTGAGTGTGCCTCCTCCAAAATTCATGTTGAAACTTGGTATGTCCCCTCTAGAGAATGCAGCAACAAGTTGCCATCTTGGAGGAGAGAGCATTCCCCAACAAGACACCAAACCTGCTGGTGACTTGATCTTGGACTTCCCGGCCTCCAGAACTATGAGAAATAAATTTCTGTGGTTTACAAAGTATCCATTCTGTGGCATTTTGCTATAGCACAGAAATGGACTGAGACACTTTCTACTTTACTCATCTTGTGACCTCTGGTTCCCTGAAGTCTGGCACAGGGGGAGAAAGAGCAGCAAAGGGTGGAAAAGATCTTTAGTGACTGAGACAGTTGTAATCCGGCTTTGGTGCTCTCTGTGTGCGGCCAATGTCCAAATGCTTGACTTTCTACGAGATGATGTTGAGGCTCACTGGAGACCTTTACCCGAACTTCCTTACCCAGCCAACATGCTCTCCATTTTAAAACTCCCATACTCAGACCTTGGCACCCTGCACCCCCCAGCCCAGCACCTCCAGCCTGTTTTTGGAGGGATACTTTTCAATTCTAGTTCCCTTCCACAGGGACCACATCAGACCACAGGAACACTCATCCCATCACTGGAGGAGGTAAGGCTGCACCCATGCGTATTAAAACTATACCCAAGGGATTCTATTTAATGGAGGTGACTGATTGATGGCACAGAAAGAAATTGATGCCATTGAAAGAAGAATTTATTTTGTATATTTCCTAAAAGAAGGGGACATGTCACACCTCCAAGACTACAGGGGAAATACCAGGTTTGGACAGGCAGAAGCAAGAGTGAGGGGAAGGCCTAGGCCACAGCCTTTGTTGAGGTTTCCATGGGAAAAGCAAGAAGGGCAGAGTAAGCAGTTTAAGATTGGCTATTTGAATAATTCCAGAGGGCTTTGAGGCATAGGGGTTGCCTCTATTTGCTTGGTACCTGGCCTGGGATGATTTTAGGTAGGAGGGTGGTTTAGCTTGGTATTTGAATTAGATATGGAGGTGGTTGGGGCTATAGACTTAGGATTTGTTGGTTTGCAATGAAAGATGTGCTTGTAGGCAAGTTGTTATTATTTTTAGGAATTAGCAAGCCCTGGGAGATGGAAAGGTAGTTCTCTCCCTAGGTCTATAAGGCCTGCAAATACTAGAGCATTAAAAATACAGAATATAAGGAAATCTAATTAGTATAATTGGCCCTACAGTGCCAAATAGACAAACACAGAATCTAAAAAAAACACGGAACACTATGGCAGCCTCTTCTCACTCTGCTCACAGAGGGAGCTCTGTCACAGACTGTGGCCTTTAGACCGCTTTCCTAGTAGTGACTCAAATACTAGTTTCTATATCCCCAAATTTTAAGGGAAACATGACAAGTTCCCTGGGTGACTCTTAAGAAGCCAAATAAGGTGACCCCCCCATTTGGCTTAACCTAAGAGGGAAACAAGCTCTAAAAAGGAGAAACGGTACATGGCTCTGACAACTCTCCAGTCTCTCATGCTCTAGAGAAACCCTGTCTTCTAATGTTCTACCTTTCCATGAACTCTTAGCCTTCTCTTATGTAACCTGGAGGCAGAGAAGAGGCTAAATGTGGAAGGAAAACAGGTATTAATGTCTCTGCGAGTCCCGAATAGGTGATTCATCACTTAGAGTTTGGTCTTTGAGGCCTTTGCTGAAAATCTAAGATAGGAAAATTCACATCTAATATCCTATTATGTCGTCAGAATTTAAAAATGTACATTTCTTTGGGCACAGCAATTCTACTTCTCTGCATTTGTCTTATAGATACATACATACATGTACAGAAAGACATATGTGCAGAGATATTCATTGCAACTCTATTTGTAAAAGCAAGAGTTTGGAAACAATATGAATGTCTGTTGACAGGGGATGTATTTTGGTGCATCCATTCAAGAAAATACCATGTAGACATAAAAAGAAAAAGGCAGCTTTGATTTACTGATATAGTATAATTTCCAAGATAGATCTTTAAGTGGAAAAAGCAAGGCACTAACATGCAAAAATGTACCCAATAAACAGTCTATGTGTATGAGTCTTTGTTAGTAAATGCACAAAATATCTTTGGAAAAATAAACTAAAATTTGGTAACACAGTTTGTCACTAAGAGGAAAAACTAGGGAATGAGTGCAAAGGAGATGTAGTTTTCACTGTATATGCTTCGTTATGTTTTGAATTTTTTACCATGTACATCTATTAGTCTTCCAAAATGCAAATTAATAGCTTTCCCTTCTGTACCGTGCCTAGCTATCCCTTGTAAGGTTCTGCACTCTATTTAGGAACAGAGGTTTTTCTTGTGATCTCTGTCTGTTTTCCTACCTTAATTACCAGGGCTGATTAATGTAGAAGGAAGTCCCAAAGTCCATTTCTTTCTTCTGCCAAAAAGTCTAGGTTTTAGCACAACTAGAATTACCCAATTGGTAGGTACCCTGGTGCCTTCCATAGTTCTACAAAACTGTGTACCCCTAAATTGCCCTCCCCCACAAGCCCTATCATTCCAGAAGACAAAGAGAAGGAAAGAAAATGGAGAAAGCTCTTGTAATTGGTTTCAAGAATTTCCAAACTTTCTGGCTCCAGGCCTGGGTTATTGTCCATTGGTGACTTTACTATAGGTTCTTGCTGTTAGGATACTCTTCTCCTCCTCCCTTCAGAAAGAAAGTCGATGGGTGGGGAAACAGAATATGATACCAACCCTTGGTTCTTGTCCTATCTCTGCTTTGAGTTAGCTGTGAGACCTCGTCAGTAGCAGTTATAATATAATGGCTCATTGGCACTGAAGCTCACCCTGGCTCAATGTGCCAGGTATCCTACATGCATTACTTACCTAATCCTCCCAGTGACCCCATGAAATAGTGACCGTTATTAATTCTGTTTTATAGATAAATTAACTCTCTCACCCAAGGCCATACAGCAGAGCCAGGACTCTAAACCTTGACTGCAGAATATCTGGGACAATTTACCCAACTCTCTTATATTCTCATCCCTTAATCATAAGATACAGAGATGAAACAAAGCTTTCCATGGCCCTTCCCAGCTCAGGTTATGGCAAGACTTTAATGCTATGACTGCCTAGAGCCTGGACTTTGTCTCCCTTCTCTGCCACCTGAAACCTCCCAAATATTAGATCTAAGGCTTTTCTGCTCAGCCCAGAAACCCTAATGGCTTAGCCCAGGACTTCATGGCTCTGCCACTTCCTTCTGTGCTTCTAACTTGGAAAGCCTGGCACCCCAACTCAGCTTGCTTGTCAATAGTGATCAACAACCCTGTCAGGTGTCTTGGTAAATATCTCTTCCCTTTCCCCACAAAGGCTGTGGCACAAGTGCACACTCTCCTCACATCCTTCACTCACCCCATCCCATGGCTTTCCCTTTCTGAGACCCAGGTTCATGGAGATATATGAAAGGTCTTCAAAAACTTCACAGAAAATGAGTATTATGAAAACTGTGCATGAATTTCAAGAACATTTTGTACCAAAATAAAGTAAGTTGTTACAACATATCTGAACAGGATCTAGCTTGAGGTACTAAAAAAATAAGACATTAGTTTGAGCAGAGTCCTCATCAGAGCAACATGAATGCTGTTAAAATTTAAGCAAAAACAAACCTCAAATTTATGGTGAAGCTTGTGTGGAAGAATGACAATTTATGAAAACTTTATAGGGAAAATGCCTCAAGGAAATTAGCAGTTTACAAATGGATAACCTATTTTAAGAAGATGCAAGAGGATGTTGAAAATGAAGGCCACAGTGGCAGACCATCCACATCATAGTGAGGAAAAAATTAATCTTGTTCATGCCCTAATTGAAAAGGATTGATTATAATGGTAGAAACAATAGCCAACATTATAGACATCTCAATTAGATCAGCTTACACAATTCTGACTGAAAAGTTAAAATTGAGCAAACTTTCCACTTGACAGATGCCGAAACTGTTGGGCCCAGATAAGTTACAAATAAGAGCAGAACTTTCAGTGGAAATTATCCAAGTAAGATCAAGTGAGGTCAAGATCCTGAAGCATTTATTCAAAGAATTGTAACAGGAGATGAAGCATGGCTTTCCTGGTACCGTCTTGATGGCAAAGTACAATCAAAGCAATGGCTACCAAGAGGTAGAAGTAGTCCAGTCAAAGCAAAAGTGGACCAGTCAAGAATAAAGGTCATGGCAACAATTTTTTGGTATGATCAAGGCATTTTGCTTGTTGACTTTCTATAAGGCCAAAAATCAATAACACCTGATTTTTATGGGAGTGTGTTGAGAAAGTTAGCCAAAGCTTTAGCGGAATAATAACCAGGAAAGCTTCACTAGAGTCATTCTCCAATACAACAATGCTCCTGGTTATTCTGCTCATCAAACAAGGGCAATTTTGCAAGAGTTTCAATGGGAAATCATTAGGCACCCAGCTTACAGTACTGATTTGGCTCCTTCTGACTTATTTTTGTTTCCCAATCTTAAAATCTTTAAAGGGCATCCATTTTTCTTTGGCTGATAATGTAAAACACTGTATTGACATGGTTAAATTCCCAGGACCATCACTCCTTTAAAGATGGACTAAATGACTGATATCATTGCTTACAAAAATGTCTTGAACCTGACAGAGCTTATGTCAAGAAATAAAGTTTTAATTTTTTTATTATCTTTTTTAGAATTTTTGATGTGTATATTTAATTTTCTAATCCCTTTTTTTCCACAAGCTTTTTGAAGTCCCCTCATATGAGGCAATGCCATGTAAAGTGCTTCAAGTTTCTCTTCCTTTCGATCTTCTCTGTGAATTTCTGTGATTCCCAAGGCAGAATCAGGTGCTCCTTCCTCTATGACATGTGGCCCCTCTTCATTTGTGAGGAAGTCCCTAGGGATTTTTTTTTTTTTTTTTTGAGATGGAGTCTCACTCTCTCGCCCAGGCTGGAGTGCAGTGGCGCCATCTCAGCTCACTGCAAGCTCCACCTCCCCGGTTCACACCATTCTCCTGCCTCAGCCTCCCGAGTAGCTGGGACTACAGGCGCCCACCACCTCGCCCGGCTAGTTTTTTGTATTTTTTAGTAGAGACGGGGTTTCACTGTGTTAGCCAAGATGGTCTCGATCTCCTGACCTCGTGATCCGCCCGTCTCGGCCTCCCAAAGTGCTGGGATAACAGGCTTGAGCCACCGCACCTGGCCTGGAATCTTTTTTATAATTGTATTATTACTTATCATTGTATTATTACTTATCATTGTATTATAACTGTTTGTCTTCACCAGATTATGAAATTGAGAGTCATGTTTATCAACCACAGGGTCATGTTTATCTTTCTACCTCCAGC